>NC_090941.1:525679388-526304388 GCF_040938575.1 Ambystoma mexicanum | reverse complement strand
TGAGCTCCTTAATAATCAAGCCATCAATGCAGCATCCTTACACTCTCCTAAATTGGAAAAAATATCCTATCTCTTCGTGGTGCTGCTGGCCCTAGAGAGCGCTTCGGCACCGGCTATCTAAAGAGGATTGAAGAAGAGAAACTCACCCTATTCTTTACATATAGTGAAATGACTTGCAGGCAACATTATTACCAAAACAAATTTTTATCAAACACAATTAAAACACAAAGTGCTTCTAAAAATTGCAGCTTAGGAGTATGTATCCCCTCTCTGCACACTATGGTACACCAGACAGTTCACGTGGGACTAGGCGTCAGAACTTTGGACAATTTATTTGCCCTCCGCGAAGTGTGTCAAGTGTAACAAGTGTAATACACTAAAACCTATAACAATATAGGACTCTCTCAGCATGTTATTATACCCCCACACAGGGTTCAGTAATTATGAGAGAACACAATGTTCACATAAAAAGACAATTCAAATGTCCACAACATTGATTCAAATGTCCAAATTGCTCAAGTCCACTATGTGTCACTCTTAGTGAAGCAACATCTAAAGATCTGGTCGACCGGTTTCAATGATCTTCTTTCGTATGTCATCTTCATCAGGACCCACTTTTATTTATTTGAGGCCACTGTAAAGCTGGCTTATACACAAGCATGCAATCCCTACCAGAGCTCTACAAAACAGGACAAAGCCTACTATTTTGTAAACCCCCCCCGTGACTCTACACACACAAATCCAGTGTGATCACATTGCTTCTTTCCTTAGGGATTTAGGGAAAGATTCTGCACTATCCGTGAACGGATATGCACTGAACGATGCATCTCTCTAAATTCTTACTGATGCTTCTTTCCACTTGACTGAACAACTTCCCAATGCTTTTAAGTTCATGAAAGTGATGGACGCTATGGTCTAAACTGCCCTGCTAAAGCTTAAATCTGCTTCTCCTATTGACTCGATCCCGCTCCACACTCTGGACACCCTTTCCCACAAACTTGTCTCTCTTCTCACGGCAGCACTTCAGCACTCTTTCTCCACTGGACACATTCCTGACTTGCTCAAACACACAGTGATTTCTCCCCCACTGAAAAAAACTCACCTTGATTCCGCGGCCACTCCAAAAATGTTTGTCCTATATCCCTCCTCCCTGCTATAATGAAACTGCTTGAATCCATTGCCACCTCCCAGTTCTCTGCTTAGTTTGAGACCAACCACATTCTTCACCCCTTTCAGGCAGGGTTTCATCCCGGAATGGGTACAGAATCTGTTATGGTGGCTCTTCTCGATGAGTTTGCTCTGCTTCAGGACTGCAGAGAGGTTGACATTCTTATTCTTCTTGACCTCCCACGGCCCCTGACTACCTTGACCATAAAAAGCTTCTTCATTGTCTTCTTGGAGAATGAATTTCAGCCCCCCCCCTGAAACGGTTCTCTCCTTTTCTTTATAAACAGTTTCAAATAGTCTCTCTTCCTCCATTTACCTTGTCCCCTGCTGTGCTTGACTGTGGGGTTCCTCAGGGATCCGCTTTTTCCCCCCTTTTATTTAATTTGTATATGCTGGCCCTATCCAGACTAACCTCCAGCCATGGGGTACACTTCTTCTCCTATGCCGATGATACACAGATCCTCTTATGCTTAACGTCCCTGTGACAGATCCCCCCCAAAAGCTGAAGGACTGTCTCGACAGTTGGGGTCTTGATGGCTAATAACTAGCTCAAGCTGAATGGAGAAAAGACTGATATTCTACTGGGTGGACCCAGTTGCACAAGACAGTCCTGGACCTCTGACTACTGGCTCACTTCCTTTGGCCCCTACCCCAAATCTTCTCCACTAATCAAGAGCCTCAGAATTAAAATCATGTCCTCAGGATTGAGAGAAGCTCAAATTTCAGCGGTCTGCCAAACAGGCTTTGCAAAGCTTTAAGTACTCAAGAAGGTTATTCCCTTTCTTCCAGCTGACTCCAGATCAAAAATGTTGACCGCTTCCATTATAGGATCAATACACTACTGTAATGGTATTTATCTCAGTCAACCTGAGGCCCAGATTCAACATCTTCAGATCCTTCAAAACTCGCCTTGCCCTGAATGCCCCCAAACTTGCTTGCTCTCATGATCTCCTTTGCCGCCTTCACTAGCTCCCTGTTAGGAGCTGAGCTAAATGTAAATTCTTGTGTATTTCTTATCGTGCCACGCACTTCACCCGGGCTGAGATTCTTCAATCCAGACTCACAACCTACCAACCGAGCAGACTCCTCCTCTTGGCCAACCAATCATTGCTGGTCATCCATCGATTTCAGCGTGCTTGTGCTGGAGGAAGGTCTTTCTCCGAACATGCCCATATGCGGTGGAATGCCCTCCCTTTACAGATTTGTGGTATTTCTGACTTCACCTCCTTCCAAAAACAGCTTAAAACCTTTCAGTTCTAGTCTTTGACTCTGCAGCCCTCACTCTCCTCTTCAGCGCCTTGATGCATTTATGGGCTTGCTGCGCTCTATAAATCCCAGTACAATACAATACAATATGCCGATGTCTGTATGGGTTACTATGGATTCCGTTTATATGTCTATGAGAGCCCGTCTGCATGCCTGCGTGTGTATGTAGGGATGCCTATAGCTGACCACTCATCTATGTTAATGATGCTTGGTGTGTGATTAGGTGCTGTATTTATTCAATGGCCCCACTTGAAATAGAAGGTTACCTACTCCCATTGCGTATTGCTCGCATTCTGAATGTGCACATTCTGAAGGCATCCTGCCCAAGGAAGGACCAAAGCTCTTCACCAGCATCCATTGATACTCCTAAGAATCCAATGCCAAAGCTCTACCTCTCCCAAAAATCAGAAGGAACTGATTGTTGTGCTCCTTCTCCGTGATCTGGTGTGGACAACTAGCTCACCACTTCTGATTTAAGGACCCATCTCCCTGAAGCTCCTGACCATGCCTACACCGCTGGATCTAGAGGAGGGAGAGGGTGAAGACCCTTCCCTTCCGAGACCTGAATACTCTCTGCACCATCTGGACCAAAGTCTCTTCATCCCAGGACTTTAGACAAGCACCCTTATTTCATCTCTGTGTCTGGGAAGTTTCCGAGGCCTTTCATGCCCGGCCCATGAACCTTCTGAAACCAGGCCCATCCTCAGAAGCTGAATCCTGACTCTTAGGACAATGGATTAACCTTGCATGGCCAACTACTAACACTGGGTCTTCACTGGAATCCTTGTCCCTAAAGACACCAAATGTTCAAAATTTGTTATTTGCAAAGGTCTTTGAGCCTGCCATGCACCAATGTTTCATCACCCGAACCCAATGTAGTTGCCAAGCAACATGCACAGTGACTTCCTCAAGAAACAGATAACCCACCTTCTGCATAGCTGCTTTGTTGTCTCAAGGTATTGCTCTCCTGATTCTCTGACACTGCTGGTGAGTCCTTTCCTGACTTGACTATTCTCATCACATCCCTCCTTATCACAGAGGGTCTTTTGTAGCCTAAACTCCAATGGAACTCCAGAAATTGCTGCTGTATGTTTTATAAATGGTTACCCATGTATGCAAAAGCCAGCTCAAAATTTCACACACTGGTTGTCCTTGGAGTCGTTGAAAACTAATTTCTTCCCTAAACAGGAGCAATATTTTACTTATCTGCAACTGCACTTCATTTCATCTGATGGTATGTTCAACCAAGCTCCTGTTTATGCATATACTGGCAAGATATTACATCGTAAGTACAAAATGAAACAGTTTAAGCAATAGTTGCTATTTTCAGTAAATAGCTCTGCAGCTGGTTTATTAAATGGTCCTGTGTTGAGTATGTTAAGTATCCTTTCTTAGCAGCAATGTTCACTATGGATTGTATGTGATCCCAATCCATAGTTTTTTGTTTAAGCTCTTTATAGAATCTTTCGGAGTCCAATACAGAAGGTATAGTTAATTCTATTTCTTTTAAATGGGACTTCACAGTATTTATCAGATCTATATTTGTAGGTAATGTGTTTTACAAAGAAAGCAAGCATGGAGTTTTGTTTATATTCTACAAATTTTATCCTAAGGAGAAACCTACAACAGGCAATTTTTCATAATGATTACAGAGACGGAAAATCAAGTTCTAGGCAAATTGCCTGTTCAGGAACCGATTTTGGGAGACCAAGTAAGGAATGCAATATCTTTCCGTGAAGACCTCCGAGCCATGTTACATATTTAGCTGCTGGTGTTTCCAAACCATACATGATGCTAGGCACTAAGCCCTTTTTGTGTCTTCTAACTTGCCCTCAATAGAACCACTACACCTGTGATTGATGTAGTTGTTTGCCAATTGCCATTTAGTGAATACTTTAACATGAATAATTCCTTATAATAATGTGCAGAAGGGAAGACCTTAAAGGGCAATCCCAAGCATATATATGTGTCAAGAAGGTCTAACTTTCCTACTTCAATACGCCAGGGGAATGATTTGTTGCTTGATATTTTGCTTCCTATGAACAAAATTTGGTTCAGTTTCAACCCATTCAGTTGGGCTTATTGCTGAAGTGCAGTGATAGATTGCTGTAGACTTATAAGTGTTAAGTCAATAAGTATTGTGTCATCTGCATAGCAGATCTACGATATCGGGTCACCTGCTAGCATTGGGGGCAAAGTTGTTACATTTCCAAAGATGTTCATCTAAATAGGCCACGTAAAGGTTGTAAATAAGAGGGGCGAGCACAAAGCTCTGTTTTAGGCCGATATTTGTGAAAAAAGGTTTAGTGAGAGTACCTGTTTGCATTGTCCATACTTGGACCGTTGTATCAGTATACAGTAATTTGATGTAACATAACAACATTGGATATATGTCCCATTTTTCTAATTTGTTCCATAGTCTCGATCTAATAACAAGATTGAAAGCAGCTGTACAGTCTATGAAGAAGAAATATAGGCAGGTCCCGAAGATATTCTCACTTCAGCTGTTAACAAGTGCAGAGCCCACATTTCAAATGTTGTATTACAGCCCTTACAAAAGCCTATCTGTTGCCCCTTTTTGAGGGCCTGTAATTCAGTCAGTCCATGATGACAATCGTTGGAATAAAAAGGAAACAAAGATCTTACTGCTTGCGTCTGACATGCCGAGGAAACGGAAATGTGTTGGTTCAGCACAGCTACCCTTGTGAATAGGTATCAGAATTGAGGTGCGCCAGCTATCAGGAATCACAGTAGTGCTCATTATCCTCAAAAATAGTACATGCAGAATCCCAGCCCATAATGTCGGTTTTTCCTTATAGACAATATCTGCCAAACCATCAGGCCCTGGTGCCCTTGATTATTCCAATTTACGGATCTTATGCAAAATTTCCTCTGTATCAAATATTAGTGCATCTTTATCAATAATAAGGCTGGGAGTAGAAGAAACCTGTTAAGCATGACATTCCATCCAGAAATGCTTATTAATATATTCACGAGATACTCCTTCTGCAATGCAGCAAACTTCTTTGGGCTTCTGGTCAGAGAAATATTTTTGATATAGAAACCAGATTTTTTTCAAGTCATGGGCTTTTAGAATTATACAAAGGGTTCTCAAGTTTGCAGTGTGTAGAGTGCTTTTATTATTTTCCGTAACCAATTTTTGCATCTACATCGTAAAGCTCTAATGTAAGTATCTTTGCTTTTAGGAGAAGGAGTTTATTTTCATCAATTAAGCAACAGTTGTTTTGTAAATATTACTTCTTTGCATGAATATTACTGGTGCTCCATTTTTACAGATACAATAGTAAGTACGCAGCACATTTGGGTCTTCTTTTAGAAAATTTGATTTTATGATCTACCCAATATTCCAACCACTTTTCTGTAAAAAAGCTATCCGGTGGCTGTGACTTTCGACCATAAATGAGTTTACTTGCGCTACAATATTCTGTGACCATATTACACAATTTCCTTGAGCATTACATCTTGCTTCCCTCAATCTTCCACCAATAGCGAGACTTTTGTAGTAAGAAAAAAAAAATACCTTTAGTGGGTCATGGTCATTCGTATACAAAAAATTATGTTATGGGCTTTTACCAGTGCACGCAAATCATGAGTGGCAAAAATACATTCTACATTAGAAAAACAGTTCCCATTACGCCAAGTCTTGACCATTTGTAAGGAAGTACTATCGCTCAGGATTAATGGCAAAAGATCAAAGGCTGGCAACATATCTGTTTACACTCTCCCCTTATGTAACAATTTTTGTTGGTGTTTCTCCCGTGGAGTAATAGTGCTCAACCCAAAGGCCTGGTTGTCAAGGAAATGTTCCTCGTCCCCAGGACTTAAGCAGGAGAATAGAGCCAGTTTGTTCTATATCTCGCCACCTTTGTATACTACCTTTAATTTTTGGAGCAAGGCAGAACTATAAATGCCTTCTGGGGGATCATATAAAGTGATCATCAGGGTTTTAGAGTTTTCTAGAGCTTTATGTATGTTCTGCCCTAATAGACCTTTTCACTCTAATAGTTGAATCCTCAGATTATTTTTCTTTGGTTGCTTAGCCATATGTTTACAAATAATAGTTATGTTTTCTTTCCAATGGGTTGCTTTATATTTTTCATTTTTGGTAGTAGGGGGATTCCTAGTGAGAGACATTTATTTGTATTACTATTGTAAATCTGTATCAGGAACAGAAGTGTGTATGCCCCTTTTAAACCTAAGAAGCATGGATCACCTCAACCCCCAACCAGATCGCCATTGCTACAATTACTAGTGACATGTTTCCGGTAATCATGTTTGACCCCCACAACATCACGCCTCCTTGTCAAAGCACACAATGTTATATGAAGAGTGGTTTCCTATACAGGGTGGCTTTTTTACACAATTGTATTTGTTTTTTTATTTATTTAATTGTTTATCTTTTGCTTTCACAGGTTCATTTTATTCAATTTTCTAAAAAAAATATCTTGACAACCACTAACTCTTTAGTTCATCACATCTGAGGACATTTCCCTCATTCACCAGGTGCCAAATGTGTTGTATAGTTTGACATATTAGATCTGTCTTTCATCTGCTGCATTTATATTTGCTAGTCAAACAAGCTACTTCACTCCACCATTTGTCCAATGTACTGCTCTTACCTCCAATCCAGTTTCTCGCGATCTGTTAGCATGCTATAATTTTTAAAAAGTTAAACCTTTTTCCTCGATCTGCAAGCAAATCATTTGCTTCTCCCATACTCAATCGACGTAACTTCCAAGTCAGCTGCCTCTCTGGGAGAGTGGATCTCATTTGTTTGCATATGAATGAATGTTTAATATCTCATTACATGCTCACATTGTACCAAAGCATGTATTACAGTTTGCAGGTATAGCCTTCACCAAAAACATGTATTATCGTCCTTGAATCCAATCAATCATAACCACAATATTCACACTGAAATAATCTATATGATGTAAAATATAGTTTCAAGTGCACTGCACTTGATCTTACATTCTTGTGCAGAAGGCTGATACTATCTTGCCTTTCCTCTAAAGCAGTGCTTTGTGACTTTTGGCTTTCCAGATATTTTTGACTACAACTCCCATCAGACCTAGCCAGCATAGTCAATGGTGAAGGATCATGGCCATCAAAGTCCAAATCATCGGGAGAGTCACAGGTTGCAGACCCCTCCCCTGAAGTTAAATCTTTTTCCTGTTGTTTCATCCAATATAATGTGCATTCATCATTTCGTTACACCAATTCTTGATAACAAATCTGGTAATATTTAGGCTCATAGTTTAATGTGATAGTTTGAAAATAGGTGATATATTCTATTGTGCGATTTTTTAGTGCTTTATTTGCAGTTTCTTTGGTAAAAACAGATTTTAAGTGAAGATTTTGGAATGTAGTGATCTCCAAATCGGTTTCTAAATGTTCTAATTTAACCAATTGAGTTTTCTGAAACAAGTAACCTAATGTTCATACTAAATGAATTACCATTGTATGCTATTCATAGTTTCACAATAAAATTGAAGGTATCCCAAAATGGGTTTGTGACTTGTTTTGTTTTCTCCCTGGCAATGTGATATGTGATCTCATAAATGTATTAACACACTCTTTAATTTGATTGTTTTTAAACGTTTGATGTCCAAATTATATTTGCAGACTATTGACTCAATGTTTTATATTATTGCTTTGATTGTAGATCTGATAACATAGAGTGTTGATAAGGAGTCTAATATTTGCATTCTCAAGGCATAAATGTAACAAGCTTAATCAGGAACTTCCAAACCACTTCCATATTTAAATTGGCAGATTTGCCCTAACTAGACTCCTGCTTTATTCTGTGGCTACTTCTAAAATGGGTTTACAGTGCCATCACCTTCCTAATGGCGATTTTTGGTATTTCTAAATTTGTGGCTTAGAAAAGAAATATGATCTTAGATAATGGCACTGGTTCAAGTTATTTGTTTATAAATCTTAATTATTTTTCCATTTTGTTGCAATGTTTAGTAATCTCTTAAATGTTTATTTTTTATTTTTATCGGAGTAGGTTTATAACTACTATATACTTTTAAGATCTCAGTTGTTGCACGGTAGAGTTTGTATCCTATATATTTCGCAAAATCGATAGGAACTTGTATTATTGTATCCAGTGTTATCGCTGGATCTAATGTATAAGTCAGTAGGTTGCCTACATATAATGCAGTACTAGGACAGCATATGTGACCAGGGGAATGTATCCCCTCTAGAGTCTGTATAGAGGTTGCAAGTGACTCATTATAGAGAGCAACCAAGGCAAGCCTATGTCAGCATCCCTGTCTAGTACTCTGGCTTATTCTTAAGGTTTAATTTCATCAATATTGATGATTACTCTAGAAGTTGATGCACTCTATATACAATTGCAATGCATCTTATAAAACATATTGAGAAAACCATCTTTTCCATAATATGCCACTTGAATTTCTACCTCACCTTTGAATGCTTTTCTGCATCAATTGTTATGTCTGTCACTGATAGTTTTTCATATACTGATGACACTATTAAAATCTGTTGGATAGTCAGACAATCCTCTTCCCAAAATAAATCATGCTTTGGGCATACCAGCTGAGACATACCAAATGTAACCTTTTAGCCACAGTGGAGGAATCAAGTAGAGAATCCAAACTGATCAATTATAATAGTATACATTGCACATCTTTTTAAATGCTTCACATTCTATAAATGTAATTAATAACTATATATATCACTGCACTGTATACTTATACATGCACTACATAAATATATTACACATTTTTAAAATAGTTATCTTAGTGATAATCAACCTGTAATGATCAAGCTGTTTATTGTTCTTGGTGTTTTAAATATTCTATTCTATTTCAGTCAACATATGTATCTAAAAATGTTGCATCTTCTTATTTTATGGATTATAAAGAAATGGTTCTTAAGCAGCCTCGTACATCCAACAAATTAAATATGTGAGGTCACCTTGATATAAAATTGAATACAAATCTTGGAATATTTGTTTTATGTCATTTGCTTCAATGGGTACATTTCTTTTATCTTCATGCCAAATGTCTCAGTATAGTTCCTATTTCCACTGAATTGATAAGAATGTGCCCATTTTATTATTATATGTTTTTGGCTGGCATTTGATATTGTTCAGTATGTCTTTCATTTAAATTTGTTCAGTTCTCATGTATTGTGTTGCTCTTATAGCCTTTCAGATTATTTTTAAACTTCTTTTTGTAATTTAGAGGCTAGGAAACCTTTCAGTTTTTCTGAAAATAAACATCCTAAATGTGTCACAAAATGATTTTGAATTTTGATGCTTCTACATCTTTCTGTGTAGACATTCTTCGACTGATATTCTGTTAAATAAATATGCTCTAGCAACTGTTTGTTCATTATCCATATACCATTTTATTTCTATTGTTCACAAACAGCAATGTCCACATTTATTTTGGCATGATCTGAAAGAATTATAAGGGATATTTATTTGTGCTATTCTGTAATTTCTTACTGAGGAGAAAATAATCAATCTTGGATAACTTTTTATATGTTACAGATAAAAATAGTGCTGCCTTTTGTTTCGCTTCACCTGAAGCCATAGGTCAGTCAGATTGATGTCTATAAGGATGTATTTCAAAATGTCTCCAAACTTCACAAAATACTTCTTAATTGCCTATAGGGATGTGTTTTACCATTCTGACGATAGTGTTAGCTTACAATCACCACTTCTTAAGTGTGGGCTGTGAAATTTTGCTAATTGTTCATGAATTCAATATATGACCTTTGATCATCCAAGTTTGATTAGTAAAATACTTCTAGTAAAGAGGTGATCAACCTCTCTAACGTTTACAATGCACCATTTCTTCCTAATAATGCTTTATATCTTATGTGGTTTTGTTTGTATCCATATATATGTTCATCTATGACAATATCATGGGTTTTAGTTTTGTTTTTGTTACAGTTTATATGTCATGATTGTTCGATTCTGGCTTTTTATGGTGCATCCTAGGTGTGCTTGTTTCTTATGGAATAATTGTATCTGCATTTGTCTCTCTTTTTTTCTGGAATAGCTTGTTTACTTTTAAAGATGAAGTAACACCATTTCCATTCAATTACAGGATTGTAGTGATTCCTTTCAACTATGAATTTACTCAACAGAATCTTCAATTTCCCCCACCTTTTTTCACCTTTTAGGCTAGTTCTGACATGTTATGTGAAAACTCATATGTATTCTCTGACCTATTTATTTTCTTAGCTTATCATTGGTAACCTTTCCCTTCCGCAGAAGTACCCCACTCCTTCTAAAGCCACTAAGATAAAAAATTACCCAAGCCATATTTATTCTTGCACGTCTTTCATTGCAGGTTCTGATGAAGGATTTTCCACTTTGCAAAATGGGTTTCTAAACTTTTCTATCTGACTGACTTCCTTATATGTGTTCATATTTTTTTCTGGTCTCTTCCACCTGCTCCATCTCATCTGTCACCCTTCTTTCTGCAATGTTCAATGCTGACAACAGGTCAGCTGCTGCTACTATATTTTTTTATGTATTTCACCTCTATTTCATATGCTAATTTTAGTTTTGCTGGAAACTGAAGGTATGCCTGTGAAACTAACCTGTGACATGTGTCAATGAAAGGTTTGATTTCTTATTTAGGTTAGTTTGAGGCAACTGAAATATCAGTTAATATATATGACTATAACCATCATTCAAAAACTTTGTTTTCATCTTCAGATTGATAAGGTGATGCTCCTTTGTTAAGTATTGTCAAAGTTTACAAACAATTTTAAAAGGTGCTCACTATACAGTGTGTCGGTAGGGTCTCTATGGACACATTCCTTCTTGTACAAGAAGACTGCTACTTCCCTCTGTAATTAAATATGAATCTTTCAGTAATTTGTCAACAAATTCCTCCATATCTGACGTTGGACCTTCCATGCCTTCTGAAAGAATGAGGAGTCATATAATTGAGTGGAGTGCTTTGTTTTCTAACCATTTGTAGTATTAATGTAGTGCATGTATTTGCTTGCAATATGTGTGTATTGCTCAACACTGCAAATCAGTCAAACATTCAGGTTCCTAATTGTTAATTTTGAGATTATATTTGTTAAATTTTGGGAACTAAAGATATTACATATTAGATTGCTTCGATATTGCAGTCAACCTTGTGGTTATGTGTCATTGATGCCTGCATTCCAGGCTCTGAGTGCCAAATAGCTTTATTGTCTATTCATTATATGATAACACTTGGTCCATTATCGCCACTCATTTAGCATATCTTCTTTTGGAGTCTCCAGTGAGAACTTTTTTCTTTTTTTTTATGGTTTGCATGCCTATGTGTTTTTGTTTTACTTGTTTCTCGCTGTTCTAGACCCGTTTTTATCTATCACTCTTCCTTTTTCAATTTCTCATTTTGTTCTTCTTTGGGTTCTTCAAGGACCTAGAAAGTTAGATCATTTAATAGTTTCTTATTTCTTTAACTTTTTTCTGTATGCTCTCTGTAACTGGGAATCAGTTATATATACTGTTTCTTCTTTCATCCTACACGAGTACCCTCAATCATACACTGTATCGGCTTATTTAGTTGCCATTTTTACTTATGTTTATTCTTGGCTCTAAGGCTTCTGGGGCTTTGCTACTTTTCGTCTTTCAAAAGCCTTTTTACTCCAGATGGAGCAAACTATTTCCACCACAGCTACGATTTTACTTGCTGTCTTTGATGTAGTTTATGCTAAATTGAGTTTCAATTTGGCTTCAATCGTAATTATTGTTTCAACATCCTGTAGTTCTGTTGAAACATGGTCCACAAATACACAGTATTTTATTTTGTGAGTATGCAAAAAAATGTTTGTCACTTTGTTAGTCCAGTTTTAAAATCAAACGCAATTCAAGTATTAATACCTTTTTTTGAACTAACTGAAAATATTATGCCGAGATGGTACAATCCACTAGCTTTCAAAGTCATATAGACTTTTTCATCAGATGGTGCTGACAGAAGAAAATGTTATCATGTGAACAGCATTTGATGAAAACGTCTATGGGATTAGGGATAACCCAAGGACAAGTAGGTTTCCAACAATTTATAGATGTCTGAGCTATTTCTGTATCTGTTAAGTCAGCAATGTTTTGCATTGCAGTTTTACCATTATTTGTTAAAGTTATTGGAGTAACAGTGAAGCTTATGGACACATTATCCAATTTTGACTGTTGTCATGGTTTCTTTTCCTTTTTACCCTTTAATTGTCTTACTCCCAGATATTTCTTTCTGCTTTTCTATTAGATTAGTCAGTCAATTCAATTGTATTCGGCTTTCACCATTAACAAATCAAAAGAATATATAATATAATACATCAAAATACAATAGACACTTCCATGCAAAAAATACAATCATAAAACATATGTTCAAACTACTAAACATGGTTAAAACTGCCTAACATATTTTATAAAAGTCACTTTTAACGTAATCACATATATCTACTATGAAAATGATGTCATTACAATTCATTAGGAGAGGCCTCACCTCAGTTGTAGTCCTTACATTGTAATCATTAAAGTGTCTCCCAAACTACTGCCTCCTAAGATCCCTCAGCAGGTTACAGATAAACATAAAGTACAGTAGTTCTTCAATGGAACCTGACCCACATGCACATAACCAAGAGTTTTCAAGCGAACACGCTTCAATGGTAGGACATTCAGTCTTGTCATTAAAATGATCCTTGTGTGTTCGGGGGGACCTCAGTTTAATTACCTCATTTTCTGCAGTGGCCTTAGAGCATGCTTCTACCAAACCTTTCAGTGAAATCAAATTACAAATGTGCCTCAAAACTTTAGGATTGTCTAATCTTATAGATCGATTTTTCAGGTTCAATTTATTTATATCACCATTACAAACCTGCTTAAAATCTAGACCCGAATTCTTCAATGTAACATAACTGCACTGTTTTTATACCATGGATATTTGACATGTGGTTGTAGAGTCTCTAGTTCACCTGTTACATTAGGGATATTCAGATTATCAAAGCACTAAAAGTAAATGTTTTAAAAAGAATTCAAAAAATGACATTTTGCTAAAAGCTAATACTGCTTAATCCCATCTGAAGCCGCTAAGTCTCTCCCAAGACACACGGCCAAGTACCTTCCTCAAGAAACCTTTTTGAATGCAATCCAATATCGGATGCAGTCAGTATGACCCCATATTTCACTGCCATAAAGCATTGAGGAGTATACTTTGGCCTCTAGCACCTTAACACATTTATATATTCTAATCAATGAGATTAGAGCCCTCCTTTCTTATGTTACATGACTGTTGTCTAATATCGTCTTCTTGGTGCCTTTAAAGGGTCTCTCTACAACCCAAATTTCTGTACTGCAATCCTATATGGGTTAGACACCCTAGGCATGAAAGATTTGCCCTGGTTGAACGTGGTCGGTGGAACATTTTGGAGGATGGTACTGGGAGTGGGCCCGAGTGTTCAAATAGAAATAATAAGGCTGAAACCGGGTCTGATATCCCTAGCAGCACAAGTAAAGAAAAGAAGATGCCTAATGCTCCTAAAAGCTAAACTAGCTCCTGTGTGCCCACTGCTGAGATCACTTGGCAAGAAATATGGAAATTACGTGCTTACTACATTGGCTGAGGAAACCTTTAAAAAAGAGGACTGGACCGCAAACTGGGAGGAGAACCTCTATGCACAGAGAGATACGTTTGTTACTAAAATAGAGAAATGGGACTGGTGCTCCAACTCTAATCATCTGAGCACTTTAACGAGCTACGGAGAGTTGTGGCTGTTCCTGTCAAACATTTACGAGGTGCCCCAGCCCTACTTGAAACTGTGCCCAAGCTCGGGACTTCGCACATTTCTGGTACTCGTGCGAGTCAATGAACTGCCTGTGTTGGTGAATATAGGCCCAGAGCTGAAAATTAAAAGTGTGGACTGAATGTAGAGAATTTAGCCCCTTATCTATGAACCTCCTAGGCCCCTTTGCTGTAAGATATGATGACATTAAAGGGGACGGTCTCTGGTCATATTGCCTCAACACCGGCAACAAATCCATTCATATTGCACTTTATCGAGTTTGAAAAGGGGTTACGGCCTCAGACAAACTTGACAGACCTAACCAAGCGTAGTAGGGAAATCGGTTAACTATTTATGCAACGATGTAACCAAACTTTACCGCATTTAAATGTTGTAGCTCAACAAACCGACTCCACAAATGTAATAGTGAATTTTATATTTGCCTTATATCAATTTATTATGTTGAAAATATGAAATAATGAATGTATGTATTTAAATTGTATGTAAGTGGATTTGTAGATTTTATACAAGTTTCTTAGACTGTGATATTGGAATTGTAAATATGTTTTTCTTTTTGTATGTGAACGTTCTTTGAACTATACACATACACAAATAAAATAAAATAAAATAAAACAATTGGATCCTTCACATAAGAAACATGGATACAGTAGTGTCAGTCTTAAATTGTGGGTTGATTTCCCAATAGCCCCTCCTCCCAGCATTTAGGTTCTGTGTATTTCATGGTTTATTAAATCACATTATCAAGTGGCTGCCTATGTTTACAATATATATCAGCTCATCCCATATCCCATATCCCTAGAATGTACAGTTTTAAAGTTATGATTTGAATATTTTTTGTTACAGAACTTCAATGTGGGGTTTAATGACAGCGCCAGGATGATATGAACTGAAAGGCCAGGTTAGGCCTCTAATGTGAACTACATTGTTCTTATGTAAAAGGCACAATGGAAAAATGACTAGCCAGTCCCAAATCTCTAACACAGCCAAGGTGCCTAGTGAATGCAGATGATTGTGTTTTTTGTAGTTGACAAAAGGAATATGTGAAAAGTGGAAAATGCACATTGTGAATGACAAAAGGAAAAGCAGCCCTTCACTTTCATGTTGCCACATTAATAGAACATGCTGTGTGCAAAGCAATGGAAAGACACTGATTCAAAAGTGGCCTTGCATGTAGTTGATAAGGTTACAAAGGAGTGTTTGGGAGACCCTCTACTGAGAACGAACATGCATCATATACCCTGTTTTATGGAATGTCTTCTACTCAGAAGGGTCTACAAACATGTTTTTGCTCAGTGCACCTTTCACAAAGGAGAATTCACCATTTGCATATCAGTGTTTGTCTCACACACAAGGGCAGTCCAGCCCCAAAATGCTAGGCAAATCTCCTCTGAACAAAAGTACCATCAGCAACCCCAGAGGAGGGAGTGGCCTGCTATGAAGATTGTTAGAGGAGGCTAGAGACACATCTGGTCAGAGAGATAAAATGTCTTCAGCATCCATTAGCCCTAAGAGAACTAAGGCTAAGGAACTTACCCCAGGCCTAAGTCAACATTAAGTGGCTGAGCCTGGAGAAGATTCCCACAGCTGGTGATCTGAGGGGAAATGAACACTGAAACAGAGTATGCTTTTGATGGTCAGAAGAAATTCTATGTATAATTATGTGGGTATAGGATTACATTATAAATGGCATTTTACCCAGTAACCTTTGAACCATGAAACTCACAACAATGGGACACATGCCATTTTAAAGCTTGTTCTTAACCCATCATGTTGATGTCATTTCAACTTTTGGGGCTCAAGTTATAATTGAAAATGCCTGTCTTGATTCCTGAAAATTTTCTGAATATGAAAGTTTGAGAGCTGGTGGCTTATTAAATTAGATATCTGGCTAGAAAATGTCACATTAATAACTTCTTTTTTTGTAAAGGGTGAAAAAACACAGTTCTCACATGCAATACCCTGCTGAAATGGAAATAATGTTCATAGATCCATCATGATTAGAAGGACATAAATGCATAGATATTATGAAGTGTATTTGTAAATTGCACATTTCTGTCATGTTGTGACTTTTTAGGTGGAAAATTCTGGAAAAAAGGTTTAAATGGTAATTCTGGTGGGTGGATCCATACTGTGCATCAATTCAACTTCAGAACTCCCAGAGCCTATCAGCAGAGGGAGGTTGAACCTTGGAGGAGGAGAGGACCGTAAACATTCAATGGAAATTCAGTGCTAATAAGTTAACACCTCCTGTTCTCAATATTTCACAGCTGTGGCTTATAGGGTAAAAAGCCCTCACTCTGTGGGGAAAGGGACAGCTGCCTAAAAATATTGAAGTAGACTTGCCTATATTCCATCTGGGTGATTCCTGACACCACTGCATGACATTACATGGGTGGAAAGCATTCAAATTGCTGCAGGAGTATTGTACCTGGGAAACAGCAACTGGAAAAGCCTAAAAGCTGACTGAGCCCTTTTGTTAAGCAGAGCCAAATGAGGGATGGATGCTTCTGGCTATCTTTGACTGAAGTGCTTGACCATATCCCTGCAATTATCCAAAAGAGGAGTCACACTGACTTTCTTTGAGCACCAAAAACCAAGATTTGCAATATAAGTAGATGAATCCAAATGAAACCAGGAGTTTGGGGGCATCTGCCTGCTTTAATATTTTTCCTTAATAGTGCGTGACAAGCAAACTGGGTAGACCCTTAGCATCTTTTACTGAATATTAATTTAATTAACTCTCATATAGATTGACACAGGGGGAGCTCGAAAACTCTGAACTCTTTCCTAGCAGTAAATTAATGTATAGTAATTTAAAGTAATTTGGCACATCTATTTTCCCTGTCAACCCCAGGCTTCTATAAAGAAAAGGGATTTCTTTCTCCCAAAACAAAATTCCTAACTATCCCCACTACCCAGACCTTGCCTTTTAACAGAGGAGTGTTGAATATAACTGAAACCTGTTTATTTTATGCTGGGGAGAGAAGTGCTTTACCAAGAGGGAGTAAATGAACCTGATAGAAGAAAGATGTTGCATTACTTTGGGTTGAAGAAGGAAAAAGTGTTCTATCTAAAGTATTCTCAAAAGTCTGTGTGATTTCAAAACTGCTAGCAGTTTCAAGTGTGCAGGGAAATGACACTTACCAGGTGCTGCATGTGGACTTTTTTTGAAAACCAAAACTGCAGTTGTTTTAAATCTAAACCTTATCAGGTAATATTCATGCTCTTGTAATGTGCCATGGTATTATTTAATTTTGACATCAAAGGGGTTCATGGGACAAGAGTTTTGACCTGTTTATTTGGCTGGTGTTCCCTATTCCTGAGACAAAAAGGAAAAAGTGTGTTTTGTATTGAAGCTTTGTTCTGTGCCACAGAGAAGGTGGCGTGTATAACTATTTGTTGAGAATAGTCATGGAACATATTATTTAAATAAATATATATTCTTTCGATACCCCAGGGCTCTTGGCTCATTGTTGGCATGGGGTGGGGTGTTCTACGTCATCCAGCACCTCACCCCCTGTAGGTGCTGCAGGTCATTTGTTCTTTGCCCATGTCACATCATACTCTACATCTCTTAGCTAAGCAATAGTTGTTGGCTCTTTTGGCTTCTTCTGTCAATTCTTTGTTCATTCTACCTACATGACATGTTCTTCGACTTGCCATCCTTCACCCCTGATATATCATTCACTATGAACTGCCTCACTGGCATTACTCACTGAATGACCCTTTGGTGCCTTTCAGTACCCCAGTCAAGATTCAAGTTATCTACTACCCGGTGTCCCACTCTTTTTCCCTTACTCATTATCTTTTCCCCCAATCACATTCACAAATCCCCCAAAGGTTGCAACCTTGGGATTCTTTTTGACAGTAAACTAAAACGGCAAGCATTCCTCACCTCTACAGCCATGGATGCCTGTTTCAGCTACCCCCTTCACATATCATTGTGCTAAATCCATGATTTACAATCTGGTCCTCAGTGATGTTGATAACTGTGCTAGCTATTCCACAGACCTTCTTCTTTGTAATTTTCTTTCATTGAAACTTGCAATATCTAGCATTTAGCCTTGGTCCTTTACTACCTTGTCCCAATGCCTCCAGGCAGGGTAGCTTTCCATAAAATGCACATTCCTTTTCAAATCCATACTCCTTGTTTATATTCATCCATAAACTAAAAGCCCCTCCGCAGACAACTCTGTCCTTCTCAACTACCCATCTCAGTCCTTACAATCTCAAGCCCTGATCACTCTGTTAGTTTCTCGTCCCCACTGCTGCTGAGCTTTCTCAGGTTTTCACTCCTTCATAACGTCTGGCTGCCCACCACTGGAACTATCTATATTCTGATATCAAGAGCACCGCCTCAAAAAAGAAATTCTAGAAACTGCTCAAAAGCCTTATTTCAAGTGAAGGCATATGATTCCTTGACTGGCTTCATCACTGTGCCTTAATCATCTAGCCCCTTCCAGCCACATTAGTGAAAATATCTGTAAAGATTGAATACATATATCTGAGTGTAATTAATTGCATAATTGTTATGTCCCCAGTGCATGGTTCCTGTATGCTTCTCCCCACCCCTGAGTCAACTGGTATAATCTTGTTTTTTCACCATAGTCACCATAGTCACATTTTTCTTTCATAAACCACTCTTGAAAGGGATTGCTCCAGTCACTGGCACTGTCCCCATGTACAGTGCATTTGACAGAACCACTTGCCTTGTTTTACATAAAAGCAACATAAAAATAAGAGCAGCATGAATTCCTCCCAGCATTCCTGAATTACACTATATTTCACTGCAACTTGATTGCGTCTGCTCCTCCAATTTATGGTAAAGGGGCTACTGGAAGGTGCAGAGTACCAAGACTTGCGAGAAACAATGCAGCAGATCTTTGCCGACCTGTTGGAGCTAGAGAGTGGTGAGGTGCTGCTTGATCGAATCCACCATGTTGGTCCTGAAAGGGGTGAGCCGGGTGCCAGACCAAGAGACATGGTGGTGGCACTTCAGCAATATGGACAAAAAGAGAAAATGTTGATCGCCGCCAGGAAGGCAGGCCCCATAAAGGTCAACAGCACTGAAATACAGTTGTTTCAAGATCTGGCGCAATCCACGTTAGTGAAGCGGAGAATGATGGGGCCATTTTTTAAGACTCTGGGATGGGCACAAGTGAAATATAAATGGATTTTCCCCTTCGGGCTATTCTTCTCATGGGAGGGCCATCAACACTGCATCACCACTTGTGAGGAAGGGCTTCGGATCATGAACTTGAGGATGAAGGGTTTATACAACAAAACCCTAGGCTAACGTGAGAGACCGCCAAAAGGATTCTGTGGGAATGGAGGAAAGTCCCAGAGATTGGCCACAAGAAGAGGGCCCTGAGTGGCCTGGGCATAATGTTGACAAAGATACTCATTGCAGAGGGAGATCAAGCTTGTTCCAGTTTTGACCCCTCGCCTTTGGGAAGGGGATGAAAGAACCCAGCCTGCCAGGAAGTACCCACCTGGGGGGAGGAGGTGCAGTGTGAGATAGGCATCGGGGGAAGAGGAGGTTGGAGGTATCTTGGCGCTTGGGATTCAGAATAGTTTATGGGTCCCAGCAGACCCACACATTTCTTTCTCCGGATGGTTAGCGAGACTCAGACCCTATGGCTTGTTGCATGGGTTAGGGGTAGGAGGTCTGAGTCTGACTGGAGATCTTTGGAGAGGGTGGGGTGATATAGAGAGGGTAAAGGGGACAGTTGGGGAAAGTTAAAGGGTGATGGGGACAGCAGGACACAAGAAAAGTGTGGCACCAGGTTGGTCATGGGGGATAATCACTGGTTTAGGTTCCTTATGTTCAATATTAGGGGGCTAAACTCCCCAGTCAAACAGAGAAAGGTCCAGTATTTTCTGGCACTCCAGAAGCCCAAAATAATGAAATTACAAGAGACCCATACATGCAAGAGGGACAAGCATAAAGTGATAATTAGGGGATATCCCCATATTTTACAATCCAATGCCTAGGGGAAAACAGGAGGGGTACTTATAGCCCTCAAGGAGCTACCAGGACTGCACATCAGAGCAACAGAGGTGGACAGGCAAGGCATGTACATTTTTGCACAAATCCAATTGGGGCGGGAACAATGCATGGTGGCCACCAAGCACCAAATACAGAGCAGGATGGTTTCTTGTGAGCAATGCTGACAAAGTTGGAAAAATTTGCAGTGGGAGAATTAGTACTTACAGGGGATTTCAACATGGTACCCATTAACGGAGAGGAGTGCGAAGATCTTCACAGTCCAAGGGGGCCCCATTGCAAAATTGAAGGCACAAATGGCCCAGCTAACCTTAGTGGACTCCTAGAAGGAGACTAATAAAGGGGTCAAAGGGTGCACATTTTATTCCCACGCACATCGGTCCGTCTCAAGAGATCAATTATATATGGCACATCATTGGGGCAGGTTTAGAAGATAGACTTGGGGGTCATACCCATATCGGACCATATTCCCCTCACGATTATGATACATCAAGAGAGGAATATGACCATGCTATGGCAATGGAAATTCCCGGACCAGCTACTTAGGGACCTCGTGATATGTGAGGAGATGCAGGGTAACATTGGGGAATACTACAAAAGAAATAGGACCCTGGAAGCGCAGGAACATATGATATTGGACGCCATTAAGGCAGCCATGAGAGGGACATTTCTTACAAAAAAAGCCCAACTGGAGAACACCTCATGAAGCTCCAGGCCGAATTACGAATTGCAATTAAAGTGGGTGATGGCTAGAATGGAAACTGATACGGGTTGGCCCTCAGGAAAGAATATAGATATGTTAAGGGACAGCTGGAGATCGTTCACACCAAGTCAGCCAAAAAATCCCTATTGTACAAGCGGCAGCGGTACTACAGCAAAGAAAACAAAGCAGACAGCCTGCTACCATGGCAAGTGAAAAAGAAGGAAGCATCCGGGGCAATCCCCCATATTAGAACAAGGCAGGGGACCATTAGCTGCTCATCAGAAGACATAATGCAGACCATCACAGAATTTTACTCAGCACTTTACTCCTCAGACTCCCCAAGTGAAGAACGGCAAGAGGCCTACTTTCAGCTTTGCTACTAATAAAAGCCACATCAGGGGGAAAGGGAGGAACTAGGGGGTGGGGGGAAACACACCAGAGGAAGTATGCACACCAATCTTGTACATGCCTGTAAATAAGACCCCAGGTAGGGATGGATTCCTGGCAAGCTTTTACAAAACATTTAACGAAATATTGGTTCCAGTCCTGGCTTCCCTTTTTAATTCCTTTGAGGTCTCAGGACATATAACCCAGATCATGGAAGAGTCAAAAGTTATGCTGTTCCTCACACCCGATAAAGATAAAATGCAATGCGGGTCATATCGGCTAATAGCCCTCATTAATTTAGATGCAGAAATATTTAACAACATTTTTGCAACTAGACTGGAAATGATACTTCCCAACTTAATATACCCTGATAGGTTAGGCTTTGTCAAAGGGAGGCAAACTTTTGAAAATACGAGGCGGGTATGCCACCTATTAAAAAAGGTGAATAAAACAGGGGCCCCTGGAATGGTACTTGCCCTAGTCGCCAAAAAGGCATTCGACTGTGTTGAGTGGTCGTTCCTATTTCATACAATGGAGGTCATGGGGTTTGGACTGAGATTCCTGCGGCTGGTCTGGGTCAACTTCTAATCACCTACATCATCAATGGCCACATCTCACAGGGAATTTAAGTTTCTCTGGGGACTAAGGGATGCCTGCTGTCACCGATTTTGTGTGTGATGCACCTGGAGCCACTACTGGCATTAATCCGTGTTAAGAGGGACATAAGGGGAATCCCATTTGGGGGCAAAGAGCACAAATTGGTGGCCTTCGATGATGTTATGCTTCTCACACTCACTGACCCAGACAGATCATTGCCAGAACTAACCATAGGACTTAGGGAATTCGGCTCAGTTGCAGGTCTGAAAATCAATACCCATAAATCTGAACTGATGATTCTACCGGGGGGGGCATTAACATCAGGGGCACTTGAAGCATTCCACTAAATAAGGGCGGACAAGGGCCTCCATTATTTGGGTGTACGGATCACCAATTCAATGTACTCCTTGTACCAGGCCAATTAGCCCCCTTTATTGGAAACAATTAGGCAGTGGCTGGAGGAACAAGGGCCCCTGTCAATATCATGGATAGGTAGGATAAATGTCTTTAAAATTGTAATACTCCCCAGGGTGTAATACTACTTTAAAGCCCTACCATTGGCGGTTCCACAGAAACTTTTTAAAACTCTGCACAAGATGGTGGGGATCTTTATCTGGAATGGGAAGAAGCCGAGGGTGGCCTGGAAAATATTAACAGCACCCAATCTTAGAGGAGGGATGGGGGCCCCGAATGTTAGCACCTATTATCAAGCAGCCTAGGTGAGGGTCATAAGGGAGTGGTTCTCAGAGAACCAGGATACAGTTTGGCAGAGGATGGACAGAGCTGTAGTGGGTAGACCTCTGGAGGTAGTTTTGTGGTGCCCAAAGGAGGACAGACTGAGCAACTTGTATAGAAGCAAGATCACTGCTCTGGTGGGAGACCTCTGGGACTCTTTGGTGCGATGGGTGGGCCTGACAACGTGTCCCTCCCTGTTAACGCCTCTGTTCCACAATCCCCAATTTAAGCTGAGGGGGTACAGGGAGCCTTTGTATGCTGGGAAGCTGCAAGTTGTCTGATAATGAGAGATATAATGGAGGGCCAGGCGATCAAAACTTCACTTCGGATTGGGGAGGGGGAACGATTGAGGTAAGCACAAGTAAGACACTGGCTAATGGCTCTGGGGAATAAACACGATGTGATCATGGAGCTTACCCCTTTCAAAAAGTAAGTGATGACCAACTCAGGAGACAATAATATGATAGCAGCACTCTAATGGCTATTTTCTGATCCCCTGGCAGGTTCATAATGGGCATACAAGAAACAATGGGTTAGTGCCCTGGGGGGCCCGATACCGGAGGAGCAGTTGTGAAGGCTCTGGCAGAGTATACCAACACTCACTTCAGATCAGGAGATGTGGATAAAAGTAATGGTACAATGGCACCTAACCCTAGAGAAATTGCATAGCTATGATCCCGCAGTGTCTAGGGTCTGTTGGTGGGGTTACAGCGAGGGCAGCACCTGTGGGCACATCTGGTGAGTATTCCTTCTGGGACAATGTGAACGTGGGTATGAAACACATTGTTGGCCCCCAAATTCACAGACATTATGAGGCGGCGATGCTGGGAATGGGGGATGTTTTAGAGATCCTGCTGAGGAAAGCTCAAAGAAAGTCATATACGATTAGTATAGCAGCACTGTCGATGGTGGCTCAACAATGGAAAAAGTCAAAGACCCCCAAGGAGCTCCAATTGATCACAAATATATGACATTTTGTGTCATTAGAAGGAGTGACTTACATGATCCAAGGGGACCAAATGAAATTCAAAGAAGACTGGGACTTGGTATTGGGATTCCTCCACAATGACTATCGAATGAACTGGTGCCCACAGAGAATCCAAAGATTGGACTTGGTGTAATGATCAGGATTGGAAATGAGACTAGGAGTGTTATTATGAAACTCATTGGTCGGATGCTGTCAGGGGCAGGGGAGGTGGGGGTTTGTGGGGGGGATGCAGAGGAGGTCGGGGCATTGGTTTTCTCTGTATTATTTCAAAAAACATTATAAAAATACTTTAAAAAAAAGAATATCAAAATTGTTATAGAAATGTACAAAAATGATCTGAACAATTCCATGAAAGAGAATACCATTTCTTTCTAAAATTCCTCAGTTAATTTTAAGACATTTAAAAATGTCACCATTGCAATTATAAGGGCCATATTTCTGCCACCAAATATTCTTTTCCAAAATTCATTGTTAACAAACCAACCACTGTCATAATAAAATGTCATGAACATTTATTGCCTCAAGGACTGTAGGGTCGAGCATTTAATGGTAATGTGCTTCAGAGACTCTCTGTCACCATTATAGTATCTATAATTGTTAACAAAACAAAGTTTCCTAATATAGTGAATTTCTCGAGTATGTATCAGATTAAACCTAAATCTTAGGAATGCCTTTTGATAGCGTCCATCAGGGCGTCTTTCTGTATAGGACGCTATGGTCCCAAACCGCTTATTTTCAGTAGACAAATCAATAAATAATTTGGAGCTCCCCCTTTTTATCACAGGTTTTGATCCAATCACATTCATACAGCCTTTATTGAACTCAATCTTTTTGACAAGCCTTTTCAACTAGTGCATTTATAATAAAACCATTTAACCTGGTACCAATTCAGTTTGAAACGTTCAAAGTCGTCCCATTTTAGACAACCATTCTTCCAACTTATTTTAAAATGAGTGAAGCAAACTTTTTGCTATCCACATCCAAGAGGGCTATCGGTCGATAATTAGTTGGATTATCACGGTCAGCTTTCTTGTATATGGGGATGATGAAGGACTTTTTCACATCCGTGGAAATGTTTTAGTTCCTAAGATACTATTAAATAATGTAGAAAGTACTAAAGCCCATGTTTCCGGAGCTTCCTTTATCACCCTATTACTTAATCCATTAGTCCCTGGGGCACACAAATTAGATGTCTTCTTAATTATCTCCAACATTTTTGCATAGGAAGTTGTCATGTCCCATTTCCCCTTGCCCTTATATGGGCTCGCCACATTTCCATTGTATAAGTCTAAAAAGAACGTTACCCAAGTATCTTCAGGAACACTTGTGAGAAACCTGAGGGTACTCTCACTCATACTCCATAGGAACATCTGCTCATGTGGCCAGAGAAAGGCCATCACTCTTGGATCCTGACCGTGGGGGTGGAGAAGCAAGGGAGGATCACCTGGGTGGAGGGTCCTCAGGGATTGGGACCTCCTTTCCTGTTGATATCCATCCTAACCCTCCCCTGAACTGTATGGGTTAATATAAAGCTGTTTCCCTCATTTATCCGCATGTGACACTTGACAGTACTGGCATGAGGAAGAGGCAACTAAGAGTAGTGAACCCTATGCCATTTCATCACTCTAGTATTGGGATGAAGAAGATGCCTGCAAAGTGTTGTAAGAGTCAAGCATGTCCCCTTATTCAAAGTCAGGCAGACCTAATTGAGAGAGCACATCTGCAACCTGTTAAATGCTTGCAGGTGTATACAATGAGAGACAGAGAACACCAAGAGGAGCAACAGGGAGACATGTGGGGGAGAGACCAGCAGGGAATCCTTGGAAAAGGAGGCAGCTGTGGTGGGACTGTAGAAGGTGCCAGGATGCCGGCACATATCCCAGAGAGCTTGCAGGACCCAGAAAGAGCGGGCTGTGTCATTGTTGCAAGTCTGGGATCTTCTGTGATACTGAGAAAGCAGCAGGAGCTGCAGGAAAGCCAGGAGAAGAAAGAACGCTGCCCGCGTATGTGAAGCAGCATTCAGATTGCTAACGTGCAGATTGAAGTACCTGGCAGATGAGCTGGGATCATAGCAGTGGACTTCCTGGCTTCAAAAGGGCAGAGGAATCAGCTGGAGCTGCAGAGAGGAGATGCCTGAAGCCGGTGAGTGTCAGGAGGGTGCTCGAACACTGGGGCACTCCTATTAGACCGTAATTAAGTAACGGTCCATAATATTAAGTAACACAGAGGCATATTGAATGCCGAACTGAATGGAAACTTTAAATGAAGTAAAACAAATATATATTGAATGCCAAACTGAATGGAAACTTTAAATTAGCAAAACAAATGCACATTGAATCTGGAACTGAATGGAAACAACCCCAAAGTAAAGTTTTATGAGTGACTGCTGCGTGGCAAGGCCAAAGACTGGCAAGTGGTGTGTGGCACGTGATGGGAGAGCCATGAGGCTGATAAAGGAAAGCCAGAAAAGTGAAATACAGCACATAAAGCCAAGAGGCCGATGAAGTGAAACCAAGTGAAGGTGATTTGGGGCAAAGAACCTGTGTGGGCTGAGGAGCCCAGGGATCCTGGTTGTGTGACTTGTGATGGGTGGACCATGTGGTCTGACAACTGCAGCTAAACAAGTCAGCCTTGAATGCTGAAAATCAAAGCCATTGTGAACCAAACCAAGGAAAGCACCGTAAGAGAACTGGTGAAGCAAACCAGAAGGAGGGTCAAGTGGACCTTCAGTTATGTGAGAAACTTTTAAAAAGACTGAAGGAAGTATAAGTGGTGAAGATAAAGTCTTGGGGAAGGGAGCCCTGGGACTTGCGAAACCACATGGATTGTCTTGAGAACAGAGCCTCAAGTTCTTTTGATTTTGAAATGTGTTGCTTGGAACTTGGGGAAGGGAACCCCAAGGATTCTTTGAAACAGTATTGCCTTGAACTGGAGAAAGGTAATCTTGAGACTTTTTGTGGACATTTTTCACACTTTGGGTAGGGGAGCTGAAAGAGAGCTGGGAGCTGGATGAAACTCAGATCTTTGATGTAAACACTATGGGCCTCATTACTAGGTTGCCAGTCTGGAAACAACGGTACCGGTAAGATTGCCAGTACCATTGTTTCTGGACCAGCAAACTATGAGTTCTGCAAGCGGGTGCCTTTCTGCCCGCCAAGTATGACATGGCGGGCGGATAGGCAACCACTCGCAGACCTTGACGGATGCATCAGTACTGTTGCACACAGTGCCGGTGCATCCGTGCTCCCCATTCCCATTGAGTCCAATGGGACTCCAATGGGACTCCAATGGGATTGGGGATTTTCTTTTTCGGAAAAAAATGACTCCGGCAGCAGTCATGCCATTTTTACTGGCACGGCTAATGCCGGAGTAATAATGAGGCCCAATTTCTTTTTATTTTTGAAATTCCCTACACACTTTTTAGCTTTAGTTGTGATGGCAAGTATAGGTTTTGGACACAGACATACTTTTAAGTTGATCTCTTTGACTCAGACCTTCCTTAGTTTGATCCAGGTAGGGAAATTCCACCTTAGCATAGGGCAAGTTAGGCCTTCTAACTCCCTGACATTTGATTTAATAAATTATGTTATTTTGAACGTTAAGTATGTTGTCTGTGTCTTAGTTTATGATGCCTTCACAGCATTCATTTGAAAATTGTCCTTGTTTTGAACAAGTGTGCACAAATAATTAGCATTGCTTTTCTTGATAGCCTCCAGCATACTTTCTCCATCTTTTTGAAAAAGTCAATATTGATATATGCTTTGATTTTTTTCAATTTGAAACCGTGGGGCAATATACATTATATTTATCAATCTAATCTCTTGTCATAGTTATCTTTTCCGATTTTGTAATGGTTCGTCAAAAATATTTGACAAGCTTTGAAAATACAGTTAACCGTTCCCTTAGTGACTTCAGAAATAATAAAGCAGGAGAATGTGTCTGGTGTACAAACAGACAACTTTTGCAACAATTCAACATATTCATAAACCTGTTATTGTCTCATTAGAAAAAACGAATCAACTTTGGTTTCCAAATGACACGTGTCTTTCTGAAGTCTATCAATAGATCTTGACAAGTGCTAGAATAGCACAACCTGATGTTCGTTCTTAAAGTAACTATCAGTATGCAGTGATCATTTTACTTATGAAAGAGGGACTCAGATAGACAAATGTAATCGATCCTGGAACATGAATCACCTCTTTGCCAAGTGGGCTTACTGGGAATATCATCCTTAACATGACCATTTAGCATAATCACTGATGCAGGCATTCCAATTGAATTACTGTTAACGAATCCTGTAGAGGCCAAATTACAGCTCTATCGCTTTGATTTGATAATTACACAAAATCTCTGTGCAGAGATGTGTGGATTTTAATCTCAGATTGTTCCCACATAAGAACTTACGAACTATGGAGAGTTATCTTATTAAATGCCCTTCATCCCATATTAGATCAGAGATTCTAAGAATACGGCTGAATTTATGCCCAACAAATCAAATTTTAGCAAGACGAGGCATTCTACCTAAAACGGACAAGACACAACTTGAAACTCTATCACATTTGGTGGTAGAATGCCCAGCACTGCTCCAACATTGAGTAAGATATTTTCATAACCTGTTACAATTTTCATGTGTTCGCACTAAAGATGAAAACTGGAGCTTTCTAATTACTAGTCCTGGATCGGTGATACACATTGCTTTAGCCCAATTCATAAAAACTGTCTTCACGAGAGAATTATATATGAATTTAAATTAGCTCAATTTTATAAATGCGATCATGGACAAAGTTAATTTTAACTTTGTACTTGATAAGTATTGTGTTATTGTTCCAGGAACAAAATCATCCTTTTTATGAGTTGTGATCTTAATGAATTTCATATTTGTATATTGTTATTATGTAAATATGAGCTGATTTGAATAATTAATGTATCTATGTAAAACATTTTTTTTAAGGTTGAATTTTTCAGCCAAACAAATAAAAAAAAATATAATAATAATTAAGCCGCATTCTTACATACCTTAGACCAATGCATGCCAAACTCTGTTTGTCTATTAATATATCCCTGGCCCTTATCCATATCAACATTTTCATGACTTGGAGAGGAAATGCAGTTACAATTCCAATCAGCTGACAAGTATAACATCCCAATCGGGTGTATTAACCTTGTAAAATCTAAGGAGATTTCCAAGATCTAAGATGAAGCCTTGAATTGAGGGATGAGAGGGATGCCAAAGAATATTATTAATTAATAGACATTTACAGATGTTGTCCCTGTTATTGAAACCCATTTTTGCAGCCTAAATATGCATTATTTTGCTCAAGGCGAGTTCACTAGCGTGACCCAGATAGTTATTGATTGCTATTAGCAGTCCTCCAGATGGTCTTCCACCATTAATATTAGAGGAGTCCTGATGAAATGTTTGGTAAACATCCCAGACTCCATTTTTCCTGGTACATGTCTCTTGAAAATAATGTATTGAGTGCTGATGCATGGCCGCACAAACCTTTTTGTTTTGAATCAATGTACTGTATCCTCTCACATTTCACGATAAAAGGGCCATATTTCCTCTGACATTTGAAATTATCAAGTTTCCGTTAAAGACATTCCCCCCCCACCTTCAATTGATAATGTAGGGACAGGGTTGCTGGTAACCAGGACCAATCCTCGGATATCTGCATCTATGGCTTAGGTAGATCTGCGAGACTCACTTTCCTTGTAGTATTATAGTGGAGTAGGATATTTCCAGTCCAGCTCCAAAGTTACTATGGCCAACACATTTTTTGTCATAAACATTAACAGCATTGCTGTGTAAGGTCGACGAAGAAAGGTTCAGAGAGCTTGGCCAGAGATTGTATCCATTAGTCCTCAGTTCTTCAACTTCATCCAATAACATTGCATAGATGGCTTTGGAGGGAATCTTAATGGCTACAATGTCAGTTCTTCTCTCATCAAAGAAATCAACCAGCTCAATGTCCTTAGTAGATAATAACCCTAAACACAGTATTTTGCTAAAAAGGGCTGAATGTTAGAAAGATTTAGCAACAGTTGAGTGTCAGAAGTGGCTATATTCTATTATATATTTTCCTACAATCAAAAGAATGTTGCATGAAACCGTCAGACCAACCAGGTATAACTGAATCAGAATGTGGGTAATTAAGAGCCACTGTGATAAGCATAGGCTAAGAGGAAGGTTTTTCATTGATAATACACACCTGCTGTGCAATGTCATCTGGGCCTTGATTAGTGGTGTTCGTGTCATCTGATTGCAGCTGCAATTTTTCAATTCCTTATTCAAAGGCCCAGTAAAACATCCAGTGTCAGTTTTGATTGAACTTTTATTTTTGACGTAGTGCTCCTTTTGCATTACGTTTAAGGGAACATTTTGAATTTCCTTAGAGACATTATTAAAAATATATTTGTTGTCACCTCTCCCCATTACTTCATTATCTGCAGCCTCTGCTAGATGTAAAGAGTGGAAAAATGTATGGGAGTTTCTCTTTTTAACACCTCTTATTTTTGAGTTTTTTGTTTTCTTGGATGGCACCCCGTTTTCCGTCTGCTTTTTACTTATTGTGGATGATCGAATTATCCATGATGGTAACCTTTGCTTTAGACGAGACATTCTTAGGTCCATCTATTGGAAAGAACTCATTACTGGTGTCCACAATCTCAACCCTTGATGCTTCCGCAATACCAGAGTTCTCTTTATCCGGATAGGGTTTTGTATTAGAGGCTTTGGAGGGACAAACACGCTGAGGTGAGCGATTCAGAATTTCTCATTTCAAATAAATTTTTGCTGAACACCATTGTGTGTGTAAAATTATATTTTGTAGACAAACTTAGGCACAACCCTGGCGACACCAATTATGTTGTTGAAATGATTGGTATTAATCACAGGAAAAACTTGAAGTCGTCAGCATGGGTGTCTCGCATATATTTGTGTGGCTACTTCACAAGCTAATTGCTTTAATTGATTGGTATGCGAGAAATAGTCACTCTAATGCGCCAACTTTTAAACTTGTTTAATAAAAACTGATTTACTCTGCGTGGTGAGTCAAATCAAATTTATTGCCTTAGTGTTATTTTCACACTGGTCAAGATTTGACTTTAAGTTCTATTTCCACATTGCCTTAGTGTTGCTTTTACATTGGTAAAGGTTTAACATAAAGTTTTATTTTCAAAGAACAAATAAATTCATTGTCTCGACGAAAGCAGCCAAGGACGTGAGAGCGGCTTACCAGGGCCAGGAATCAGTGTTATTTTGAAGAGAAAGCTCCATTGAATTAAGCCCACTAAAAATAGAGTTTAGAGACAAAATAGTTGAGAGCAGATAGCTGTATACTTATGTTGCGTCTCTCAAAGCGTGATGCAATTGAGCGTGTTCCTCATTGATCCCAGAGATTGAAGAACAGGAACTATTTGAGGCCACAAGTTTGGTGAACATTGAAGGTGTACCTGAGCGTACTTCTCCCCAATGTGTTCGGAAGTATAGGAATGACAATCAACAGCCTTGTTCAACTCAAGCATACTTGAATCATTTATACGCTTCTAATAGAATGCTAAGACAAATGCTAAGACAATGTGGGCCTAATATCCTTACTGATGCCTAAAGGGGAAAGAAATCTGTGATTTTCTGACCCAGTATAGAAGTAATGGGATTGACTTCCACATTTTTTGCTTTTCTCCTAGCCTTTTGGGGCCCCTTTTTCGATCTTGGGGAGATGTTCAAGTATATGGAGGCAGATTTGTTACATTATTCTCTTCGTTATTATGCCTTAAACCTGCCAGGCTGAGTTGTTGCTCTCAAAGCTCCTGCATGTCTACAACAGAACTAATCTGTGTACCTGCTTCTACACCAGAAACAGATTCAGGGTTGCTACATAAATGATATGAACCCTTACCTGCCATCTTCAGTCGTACACTGTCTTCCATGCACAACTGGTTCCAATAGCCACGAGTTACCATGAACTTCTGTAAATTGCAGATCTCTGCAGAACTCTGCAGCGTTCCACTTGCACAGGGAGTTTTTATCCACATTCCAACAACCGGTGTGACTCCTCAAACAGTCCTCCAGCAACTCGGCTCCAACCAAAGAGAACCTGTTGTAAACTGCTGACCTCTGCAGCACTCTGCAGCGCTTTGCTTCTGCAGGGAGTTTTTATCCATTTCCAACAACCAGTGTGACCCCTCGTACAGTCCTCTGGCAACTCCGCTCCAACATAACAGATCCTGTTGCAAACTGCAGAACTCTGCAGAACACTTCAATGCTTCGCTTGCAAAGTGAGTGCAGGGAGTTTTTATCCACGTTCCAACAACTGGTGTGACTCCTCAAACAGTCCTCTGGCAAATCAGCACCAGCAAAACAGATCCTGCTGTAAACTGCAGACCACTGCTATGTTATCATAGAACATCAACAGTGAAGAGTACTCGTATATAGGAAATCTTCATATGGCTGAAGTGTAATAATGACAACATTACCATTAAAAAATGTCTTTGGAATTTAAAACATGTGTATGTAATTTATTGAAAAGAGTAAAAGCATCTTAAAATAAAACTGGAACTAAAATCAAATTTCTATTTATTTTTATTTAACGGATTGTATAGCTCATTCAACAAACTGGATTGTTACTAGGCACTAGGTGATTAAGAGGAAGTAGGAGGAGAAGGTAACAGTAGACCCAGCCTAGAAAGAGACAGATTCATGCTAGACTGGAGAGTGAGATATTCAGTAGTTTCCTCAATTGAAGTGATTTAGTGGCATGGGGATGTGCAGCAGAAGATAGTTCCAAAGAGTCGGGCAGCCACTGGAACCTTTATTCGCCGCTGTCACTTTTCCTGGAAGCAGGGACACTCAGAAGCAGTTGATTGGTGAATTGAGAGTCTATAGTGAAGCGGTAGGAATCAATGTTAACTTCCAGACTGGAGGGAGGCGAACCACAGATGCCTTTCTTGAGGTCATGCATAGGAGTTTGGAAATGATGTTGCTTTCTGACAGGAAGCCAGTGGGGTGTTCTCAAAAAGAGGAAATGGGAAATGTTTGCAAATGCCTTCAATAAGGAAACGTGCTGCGTCTTTGATCACCTGCAGGTGTTTAATTTGGAAAGCAGGGATGTCAGTGTAGAGAGCATTAGCATAGCCTATCTATGAGTTGACAAGGGAGACTAGTACTGCTGAATGGTGCTCATGTGGCATAAAGGCTTAGCATTATCTTTAGAGACTTGTGTAGGAAGAAGCGTGATTGCACCACTGCACTGATTTATTAATTCATTATAAGGTCACAATCCTAAATTAATCCAAGGAGTGCACAGTGAGTGCTGTTGGGCTGTTGGGATTGTTGGGAGTGAGCCTCTGGATAGACCCCCCCTCGCCCAAAGTTGGTAAGAGCGTGTGATTCAAAGCAGGTACCTCTGTCATTGTACATGGACTGGCAAGCAGCATGTGTGGGTGGTGGCCGTTATCCCAGTTAAACCAACGTACATCAGGCTATGCCCATAAAGTCTCTTGCTCAAGTAGCAACTCCTGTGTTAATGACCAAGTCAGCAATTCTAAAATAATATGAACTTAGGGGCGAGCAAAACAGGCATGTAAGCGGCAAACAGGAGTGGCTAGTAGTAGAGAGCAATTGTTAAGAGAAAGAGAATCAACGAAAAAATCAGTAAATTAAATATTAATGGGGTGTCCCTTGCAGTGGTTCAAGCTGTATGAGACAAGTGTGGTGAACCACATTTGGCTCAAGATAAAATCACTACTTACATTAAACCAGTTAATAAAGCCACAGATCCACCCAACTTGACAGTGGTGAATTGCATGTGCCTACTGCTGGTATCGATAACAGCGATATTGAGGCCATCGATAACAACTCATCGTTGAACATGGTGCTAAACTTGAAAAACATTACAAGTAAGGGGGTCGAATCAAGAACACATGCACCAAAAGTCCTTCCACCTGATGTAGAAGCATGCCCACCAATTTGGAGAAAAAGCATGATTTAGAGGAAATAGCCAATAGAGTGTATGTATCTTCCCCTATAAGGGCAAATGAATCGTATTCCTCTCCAGTTACAATTTACCTACCAATTATAACAAAATGAAAATGATGATGTTCGGTGCTAAGAATGGAAACAATAGGACATTTGTTTGGAGGATGGAAGGAGTGGCCATAGAGACTGTACATTCATAGATATACTTGGTTATTCTCATAATGAACAAGATGAATGTTCACTTGTTAGAAAACGTGGTCTGTCAAAAAATAGAGAGAAGATTTAGAGTTATATCTAATTGATTAGACATAAAGGCAGATTGTCTATCGAAGGTATGGTGAAAGTTTACAAACCATGTCTTACCCCATGTTAAGTCTACGACCTTGAGGTATTCACAATAAATGAAAAAAGATGACTACAAAAAATGGAGGGTAAATTGTGGCGGAGAGTGTCGGGATTACCCAGTAATTCTCTAGTGGAAGGAATTAATTACTGAATACCCAAATGAAAATAAGGATGGGTATTCACTATATACAAATGTGCAATAAAACTGAGGATAAGCAATCCCTCTACGCTGATTTTGCCATCTTCTTGGCGACAACATAGACAGAGGTATGTTGAAAAAATGTAAAAATGATGTTAAATCTTTTTTAAAGACATTGGGCCTCATTACACGGACGGCGGTAAGGGTTTACCGGTACCGGTAAGTGCACCGGTAAACCCTTACCGCCTTACTACGAGGTCCCTTTGCGGGTAGGTACTTTAACTCCTGCTCTTTAGCAGGTGTTAAAAACCAACCCGCAAATGGACCAGGGTGCTAATTATGGTACCGCAATTTGCGGCACCGTAATTAGCGCCTTCACCATTCCCATAAACCCCTATGGGGCAAAAATGGGAATGGGGACGGGCAATGGGGGAAGGGGGAATTACCGCCCCGCCAACCTTGGAATAGGGCGGTAATTTCCCTTTCCACCAAGGCGGTGCCGGTATTTTACCAGCATGGACCAAGGTGCTAATAGCACCTTGGTCCTCCGCCTACCGTGTAATGAGGCCAATTGGATTTCTATGGGCTAATGATATCCAGCTACTAGTAATGGAAATAAAATACAAAATGTGGCTAAGGTTTGGGAGTGTGATAATAACTCAAAATATTGGGCACCACGAGAAAATATGAAGGATATATTAAAGTTTTTGGGTGGACACTCCATTTAGTTACATTACAAACAGCTTTGACATCAACGTAAGAAGGTTCATTATGAGATTAAGACTTGACTTGTTACCTACATTGCCAAGAACTGGTGCCTGGACCTATATTCAATATGAACAAAGACTTTGTAGATTCTGCAAAGCTGAAGTGGACATTTCCAGACATCTTTTAACGGAATGTCTTAAACTAGAGGAGCTTTACATAAAAGGATACCACAATTTGAAATATAAAGTCACAAATTGCTCATCTTATCAATCTTGGACGTTAATATTTGCTGGTAATTCCACAGTTGTGAATTTTTCGGTTTACCATATTTGGAAGAGAATATGTAAGCGTTTAGAAAATATGTAGTAACCAAATCAGTGGTATATGCCTGACACAATGTTTTATTATGCTGAAATATATTATATGGGCCTCATTACGAGGTAGGAGGTAGCCATAGTGCTATTACCACCCTGGCTACCCCCTTACCGCATTCCGGGTCCGGGTTCTCGAAATAGGGACTTACCGGGTCATTCCAACCTTGGAGGACCCAGTAAGTCCCCATTCTGAGAACCATTCCCCATTCTCATTCAAGCCCCCATGGGGCTCAATGGGAATGGGGATGGAGCTAATAACGGGCCCGCTAATGTCGGGCCCGTTATTAGCTCCCTGGTCCCTTAGCGGCTCCCGCTAAGGGTGCCTGGTAAAACCAGGCGCCCATAGCGGGACCCGCTAAGGGACCTCGGAATAGGGCGGTAACGGTTTACCGGCAATGGTTTCCTTACCGGTGCCCGTTAACCCTTATCGCCCACCTCGTAATGAGGCCCTATGTTTATAATTAATTTTAGGTGGTAGAATTATTTTTAATGTTATCAATGTGTAGGAAATTTTAAATATCAACTATGTAAGATTATTTTTTAAAGATTTGTCTTGTGATATTATCAAAAGTGTTAAAGATGTATTTAACCAATAAAGTACAACAAAACATTAAAAAAATAATCCAAGGTTTTTCACTGTGGAGGAAGTGGTGATGGTGGCGTAGAAGAAGTTGAGAGGAGGAAGGGGTGTCCTCTTCATTGATACTTGAGGCCAAGAAGAAGAATATCAGTATCGTCCCTTCAGACTGTTTCTGTTCACCCAGCCCTCGAAGGCTGTTGGGTTTCTAGAAACGTTAAATAACAGGATCTCGTATTTATCTTTGATAGTTGACAGGTAGAGCTACTTACTGTCCACATAATCATGGAAATGAATATTGTGATAATGGAGAGGATCCGTGAGGGGGCTAGTGTAGATATTCAGGAAGAGAGGAGAAGGGGAAAGACATGGGTGATTCCACAGGGAAAAGGGGAGCATGATGACACAGATGTGCCTAGTTTAGCTCATGGATGCTAGTTTGATAGGTGGTATAAAACCATCTGAAAGTCTGAAATTACACACCAGCCACCTCACCTAGACTTTCCAGGAAGTGAGAGTGGCTAATCATGAGGAAGGCAGCAGACGAGTCAGTGGGTATAAGCAATGATTGTGAGCACGTGAATGCATCAAAATGCATGTTATACCACACATGCACCAGGGTAGGTTAGAACAATGAAGAAATTAGATTTTAATCAAATTCACCACCACTTCAGCAAGAGTGTCTGCACAGTCAGTGGCTAAAACTGCAGGGAAGATGTTAGTGATGTCTTTATTTGGCATGAGTGTTTTTCCGTAAGGTAGGATTTCATCAGCATTGACTTTCTGGAAGCTGAAGAAGTCTTGTGAGTGAGAAGGATTGTGGTGAGGAATGCTGGTCAATTATGGCAAAGCTGAAACTTTGTTGTCAATGTTTTTGACTGGTGTTGAGGACAGTGGGGAGATTGTTGTATGGAACAGGTTATTGAAAGTAGCCAGTGAGGTCAGGTGGTTGATGATGTGAACAGTTCTTTCTATTTGTTAATCGTGTCAAAGATTATGAATGAGACACAGGAATGCTGGCTCTGAAAATGACTTTGATGTAGTATTTCCAAGACATTTTGAAAGAGTGAGGGCTTCATGCCACTTAACCTCTAGTTTCCTGTCCTGGGATTTCAATTAGACTAATTCGTGTTTGACCCAGCGTTAATTAAATTCTCGACCCGTGACTGATTTCAGAGGAGCCATGGAGACAATGATGGCCATGAATCTTGATTTGAGGATAGTTAGACATCTTCTGAAGCTTCCCTGGGCAAGGCCATAAGCTCAGGTGTAAGGACACTCTAGATTTCCACAGAGAACAGTTTTCTTTTGGAGTTTAAGTTAACAGGTGAATGGGTATGATAATTTGAGTTGTGTGAATAGGGGCAGATTATATTAATACACTGATGGAAGTGATCAGTTCATATAAGGGGTAACATGGAGATTACGAGGGCTCAAGGCCATTACTGCATATAAAACTAAGGCAATGGGCTTTATTGTCTTTAGGAGCTAAGTTGACAACATTGGAATAAAAAAAAGTCAAAGGTGTTCCACAAGGCCAGAAATTATTTCGTGCGGATTGATATAATGACATTGATCCACAAGTTGAAGTTGCCAACTGACAGAATGGCCTTGGATGTAAGAGGTAGGGCAGACAGCAGACCATATACATTATCAAGAAAGAATCTTGTATCGCTAGTTGAACAGTGGGCAATGATGGTGTGATGATAGCAACACCACCTACTATGCCCTTGGGTCAGTTGACAAATATGATGGAGTATGATTAAGGCACCAGAGGATGGAAGATAGATTTAAAGGACTCATTAAACCACAATAAAAATACTTTGAAGGTTATTGTTGAGCATGCTGTTGTAGATATTGCATGGGTGACAAACAGCAGACCTGATGCCAATCAAAGTGTATTTTACTGTAAAGGAGAGTTATTGTGAAGTCGGTTGATAGTATAGTGGTCTGGCTGAATGCTGAGATTGCTCAGGCCCATAAGAATGTCTCTTTGTTATAGTGCTAGACAGCTGGTGTGATTCAAGGAATGGTGACCAAAAAGGAGAAGCACTAGTGTGTGGAGATGGACATCATAGTGAAGTAGTGACAGAAGCAGCAACATTTCAGAAGCATTCATCTTGGTTCTCTTTCTGGAAGCACTGGTTCAGAAGCTTAGGATCAGACATTGCTTAGTCTGCTAATGGGTGCATGTTTTATAGTTAGAGGATCAATCGATGGTATAGGAAAAACAGATATTTAACAGATGCCATTACTGTGTAGAATTTATATTCAATCCCTGACCAATGATGCTTAGGTGAGGTAGCTCATGATTATTCCAGGAGGAGCAGGCTGCAAATGGCTATTGAGCTCAGAGCCAAAAAATGGCACACTTTACATACAGTAGTCTTCAATGTTCCAAGAGGCCTGTGTTAAGAGTAAGCAAAACACACGTTAGAATAACTAGACTTCAGTTTTGGTGGTGAGGCACAGTAACAATCCACGAAGAGAGGAGGAATTCACCACCACCAAGGTGGGTACCAGCTGGGAAAATAAAGTCATCACAGAGTAATCAACAGAATGCATTTAACATTTTGTGTTTAATAAAGAAGTGATACAAGTGATAAAGGTGATCCCAGAAATAAGCACGAAAATTTCCTTCTGGTACTATTAACTTAATAATGGGTTCAAGCATCTCCATAAAATAAGAAACCTAACTCATGTGTAATGAAGCACCATACAGGTCAAAACGTGGTTGTAGACCCTCTTGAGTGGAAGACATTCCATAGAAGAGGGTATTTGACCCATGTTCGTTCTCAGTAGAGGGGCTCCCACACTCCTTTTCAATTTGGTTACACGTGGGGTTTCCTCTTAAGTAACCAAGGGTAATGCAGATGTGAACCCCTTGCTCACTTTGCGTTAGAGAGGCTCAGCTTCACCTCACTGGTTGCTGACTATTCTGCAGCCCGGAGCACTCATTAGACCCTAACCCGATATTAAACCTTCTATCGTGGAACACCAGATGACACACCCATTACATTAAGTAAGGGGGGGGGCTATATGACCAACTGAAACAGTAGGATATTATTGTGCTGCAGGGAATGTGGACAGTGGCTCCCCTAGGAATAAATGGAATGCAATTCCGAAGGTACCATGTAAGGGATGAGCGAGCAGACTTAAGGGTGGACTACTTATTAGCTTTAGGAACATGTGTCTAATTTACGGAAGTGGGAGTGGCTTTTGGATATGTACTGGCTGGTAGAATTATGCTTGTCAACCATATAGGACCCTACTTATCACTAGTAATATTCAAGATATATTACCCACCTGGCAATATAGAACAAAGGCCATTAGATAACTACACTAAGAAATATGCTTTCCTTATGATCATGGGAGATTTCAATGCAAAAATTCCTGCCAATATCCCTCTACAGGAACTAATCCAACTGAAAGACCGAGACTGGTTTCATACTCTAAATCCACACGGACTGCTAATGCTAAATAGCTGCTGACATGGTGGCATTCCTGGTCAATATTCTAGAGCCACTGACCATGCTGCTTTCCTATTACATTGCACATTTATGAATGGCGAAGTGGTAAAATATATCATGGAGCTGGCGAATGAGCCAAAGGAAGACAATGGTCATACCCTGTTATCATAAGGCGGGAAGTTACAAAACCAATGGACCTTGCTACAGTGAGAACTGGAATAGTCGGCATTACAGAAGGGGACATTCGGATTACTTGGGGCCCTCCAAATCCTGAGTAGGACAATGAAAAGGCTGAAATAGCTAGCTTCGACATGCTAGGCAACCCTATGAGCTGTACTGATGTCCTTCCCAGGGAAAGAGGGCAAAATGTGACAGAAGGGGTTCTGGATAGGCATACGAGATGCATTATGAATTATTCATCTCTTTTCTCACAGACGTGGGTGATTGCATCATTCAGAAGATACACTATGATAAGAAACAAGATGTTCCCCAAAGGAACGCTACTCTACATGCCTTTGACTTAGAAGCAGCTCTTCAGGGAGTGCTTAGAAGAGATCACTAAGGGATATTGTTGCAAGAACAGCTAGATACATGCAAGCTAAGGAAAGATATATATATAGGAAAAGAATAACGATGCACATGAAACTTAGGAAAATCGACCAATGGCAAACACTGATGGAAGTTATTAAATCAAATCACTCCCAGATATTCTGAGAGATAGTGAATGGGTTGATATGCTCTGAGGTGGTGGGCTGACCCAGTCGAGGTGCTAATGATGTGTATTTAAAAAAAAAAAAAAAGAAACTTACCTTGCTGCACGTCCAGGCACCACGCTGTGGTTCCCAAGTCTGTTTTCAATGTGTGTATTTGTAATTGTATTTACTGTGTTTATATAGGTTGACGGCTGTAGTGTCATCAACATTGAAAACAGACTCAGGGAAAGCACTGTGCGGCACCGTGCCACTGCGCAGCAAGGTATGTTTCTTTTTTTTTAAATAAGCACTCTTAGCACTCACGTAGGAAACTACACGGGTGCTATGGGTGGTGGGGATTGTGGAAGGGAAGGGAGCACTGGCTAGCAGCACCTGGGCTTCTCGGAATGTGGGCTTGTACCAGACAATACAGGCTGTGGTCCAAGCATCCTGATTGGCCAGATCCCCTTCCAGGGTGCTAATGGACATGAGAGTTAGACTTAATGGAGGAGTCTCTAAAGAAGAGTTGGAACATGATATTATGTGTCCTACAGGAGCCATTCCCACAGAACATGATATAAATTGGTCAGATGGATGAAACCCAGGAATGTCATGGGAAGTTGGATGAGCTGTGTAAGATCACCAGTGCTATTAATGCCACCAGACTGAATAGAGCATGTTATTTGCTTCTTAGAATGAACCTGTCATTATGGGGAGGCAACCTACATGGGCTATTTAAAAACATTAGCATTACAGTAAAAATACCTGAAATCTGGCAAAAAGGTATCATTGTGCCAGAGTACAAGTGTGGGACTAGGGGAGAATCTAAGAGGTACAGAATCCTTGCCATGTGGGATACTCTATCCAAGATCCCTGGTCAAACCTTACTAAAGGAGCTCACAGAATGGATGGGTGGGAATGGCATTCTACCATTTAATAAGCCTTGATTCTGAAAGATCTCCTCTGCCCTGGCCATCCTCATGGCACTGATAGCTATCATAGGACAAGCTCGATGTACATATAACAAACCTGTGTATGCTCCCTGTATTGATTTTAGTGCAGTGTTGGACATGGTGCATCGAAATCTATTATGGCAGAAACAGGATAGGTGGGGAACTCCTAGAGGATTGCTGAAAATGTGGATGCCCCCCCATAGTAACACTATGGTGTTTGTTAGGATACATCAAGATGGAAGCCTTAGTGACTCTTTCGCCACCTATTCCGGACTCAAGCAGGGCTGCGTACTGGTCCACTCTGTTCAACCTGTATCCTTGGGAGGATAGCTCAGGGGTTATGTTCTCGCCTTGGAAGCAAGACAACGTGTAGCAAAATAGGTTCGATCACCGGGTCCGCGCTTAGAAACCTCTGGGTATTAAGCGCATTATAAATAACCAATTACAATTATCTGGCAGATTTAGAAACCAAACTCAAATCGGATAAAGCATTTTCTCCAAGATTAGGCATGAAAAAAAACTGAAATGTTTGGAATAGTACATGGAGGGAGTACATATAAATGGATTCTGAATAAACAACGAGTGGATGCGGTTACACACTACAACTATCTGGGAGTTGGGATTGATCAGAAACTCAAATGGCGCTGCCAGTTAGAGATTGCCTGGCGATCACCACTGCACCATGTTGCCACCATCAGAATGTTTGCAAAACAAAATTCTGGCTACTCTATTAAACTGGTTAGAGTTATATGTAGGCTAAAAGTAGGCCTTCCATGACATATGTATGTTAAATATGGGGCAAGGTAAAATTAAAGAAGTTAACCAATTAAAAAACTACTGCCTAAGAAATCGTATTCAACTGCCAAGTAATCATTAGGTCGAATACCTACGAGAGGACCTTGGAATAGTTTCAGTAGAATTGCATAACGTACAGTGAAGAGTTAATCCGTCTAGAAAATACATGAAGGCCCTTTCAAACTCACGGATGTACAATTGTGTAAGAGGCTATTCAGCTAGGGAATATATGCTATTGGGGCAATGTGATAGATCAATTAATTCTAAGAAGGATTAATAACATCAATATTGATGTGATGCTGGCGTGTGACATTAGTGTAAAGACCTACATTAAAAAAAACATAGCAGTGAGTACTGTCCCTTTGTACCCAGCATAAATGAAACATGTCTAGGTATTCGCCAGAATTCCCACACACAAAAATTTGACGGGACTATTTGAGGATAAAGTTCGAAGCAGTACAAACTTGGGACGTCACTGGGGCATGGATCAAAATAGTTAGAGCGCTTAGGACTTGTCGCGTTTGATACCTATAGCAATTAGAAAGTGCTAGACATCTAATATGTGTATGCCAGACACGCATTCTGGCACATTTGGGAATTATGAGGATTTGATAGCTCAAGGTTACACAATATGGAGCAGTTATATGGCGGACATTTTTAAAATCTAATAAAGCAATCGAACCCGAGGAGGGGGGGCATTGCCGTTCGGGTAATGCCCCGGGGGGCGATAGTTACAAGCCCGAGCGAAGAGATGACCAGTAGGGCTGGTAGGGACCCCGCGAGGACCAATCAGAACGATTGATACAATCTGTCTGTCCATCGCCGGATACCAATATATCATATGGCACAAGTGTGGCACGATATTGAGACACTGCTGGATGGATTACTATACTGATTACTTTGATTCGTCTGTTTCACTTTAAAAATTAGACATTATAAGGATTGCAGCCTTCTTTTACCCTCACCCGTAACACATATTTTACAGTTCACTCTGTAACGTGCAATACATGCAATACTATGGCTGTATTATACTAATAAAAACATTGTAATAACCGGAACAGAATCTGAAATGGGTTTTCCCCCCTAGTGCCAAGGCCTTTTTTGGTGATTTTGGTATTTCGCCATTCAATGCCTTCTAACGTTTTCTGTTTCATTAAGCCCTTAAGTGCCAAGGACGAGGTATCTTGTCCTTGGCAACAGGGAGGTAATCCCAAGGACGAGATACCTCGCCCTTGGCACTTAAGGGGTTAATATTAACCTCAAATTGCACACAACTTTTTTTTACATTTTTAAAAGCGCGTCTTTATACAATGAGATTCGCGTTGCCCTTAAATGACGCATCTTTTGCCTATTCATTAATTATCCGGGCTTTCCCGGAATCTCCCATCACGGCACCTCTCAGAGTAACAGCGTAGCTATGCATTACATTCCGAGCTCTCCTTGCAGAATACCTTCAAGGCTCCTTGAGGTACGTTTTGCTCTTTTACACCCGTTTTACAGACGTCTGAATGTACTACTTGGTGCTGCAGCATTAGCCGTTGACAAGGTGCAATTAATCTCGTGTGAAATTAACACATTTCATTACCATTATGTGAGAAACCCAGTCGCATAAATGAAAGTCATTAATTCAGTGCTGGTGCGCCTACAGCCATACATTTATCACATATAAAAATCCTTCTCCTAACCTTCCTGTGGCAAGCGACGATGCGGAAGTGAGCGCACAAACCTGTCAGAATGCACTGATCACTTAGCCACTACCTGGGGGCTTCATATGCAGGGGAACAATGACGATGGTGATGTGTTATTTATATAGCACCTTAATCCAAAGCACATATTTACATACAATGTCACCCAACCGCAATTGGTACTCATTTATAGACCTCAGAAGGATGAAAGGCTGAGTTGGTCTTGGCAGGATTCGAACCTGCGACCTGCAGATCACGCTCAGATCACAGAAGCAAGCGCTCAACCCACTGACCTATCTTACTGGCATACTGACCATACTTACAATATAGCGTCATAGACCAAGGGAGGACTATACGTTGCGGAAGGGTCATTATCCCAAGCAATAATGACCTCTCACCCCCTTCGAGTCTATTAGCATAGAGTAGTATTAGCAAATCATGTTTTGGAGTTTTGGTGGTGAAGTAAAATTGTTGGTTTAACAATTAGAAAGTTAGGGTTGGCTCTTATGCTTGCATGTGTGCTGTGCCAGGATTGATGTCATCATCACAATGTAGGCTGTGAGTGTGGATTGTGAGGTTACAATGTTTGGAGTTGAATTGGTTCTAACCCAGGCAGTTACAAGATGTGAGTCTGGGTGGTGGGAGCCAGTGGGCTCAATGTCCCTTGTTGCTCTTGATCTCTCAATTACTTGATGACATCTGATCCTGTATCTATGAAGCTAATAAAGTAACCACTAAGAGTACCTGTCCTGAGTATCCTGAGTGTCCTTGATGAGTGAACCCTGTGACCAAGGGCCGGTCATAACAATTGGCGACGAGGATGGGATAGTCCAAGGTATGGTGCAGAAGGACCTTGGAGTGGACAGCTGGAAGCAAAGAGAAGCAGGTACCTGTGTGATGTTGTTGAGAGAGGAGAGAACAGACTCTGCTGTGGGGGAGTGCAGGCAAGAGGAAAAAGTGACTGGTGGAAGGGAGGGAGAGCCCACTGCCCCCCATGGACTATTAGTGCCCACCACCCAGGGCTGGAAGGGGCAGCCTGGCCGAGGAGACTCCTGGTGATAGGGGAGAGTGACCTGCTCGAGTTCAGGAGTAATTAGAGATTGTCTAAGAGTCAGGAGAATTGAAGCCATCCAGGGCTGTGTGAGGCAGTCTGCCCCAGTGGCATTTCGGACATGTGTGACCTGCTACTGTCCAGTCAGGGTCATTTGAGGCTGTCTGGAAGGGAGCTATGGACAGGCAAGCAGAGGTGTTGGTATCCGTTTGCTGTCCAGGCATTCTAGGAGGCTGACGGTAGAATGGCAGGAGTGTGCACCTGGTACTACCTTGAATGCTGCCCAGTAACGTTATCATTTCATCCCAGCGGGGAGAAGACAGAAAGGGAACTCTATGTCTGCAGTGGGAAGTAGTGCTTTTTCCAGGGAAGTAGCATTTGTGGCAGTAAGACTTGTGCTATGACGTGGTGTCTGCTGCAGACTGTTTCGTTTAGGCAAGGGTGCCTAAGGAGATGTGTGGTCCACTGTGCTTCTGCGGCCGTTGGAGCTGAGATATCAGTCGGCCATGGTGGTTCTTTTGTGACTTGTGACGTCACGGGATCTGCAGCGGGTGATGGCGATTGTGTGGAATCCTGGCGAATTTACAGGAATCGGTTTCTAGAACTGTTACGTAGTAAAAGTTGCCAGCGTTTGTGATACGCAGCTTTCTGAGGATGTGGAATGAGTTTAGAGGAAGGCACCATGTACAACGCCGGGACAACGTGCCCAGGAAGCGAGATATGCTGGTTGAGGAAGTGTGTTCCGACTCCACCTAACGGAGTGTTCTACATCCGACAAGAGGAGTGGTCTTCGGCAGTGCACTCTGGGGAGTAAAGTGCACCGCCACGGAGCAGAGAGCAATGTTGAGCGAAACAACTTCTTCTGCCCGCTCTGCCTGGCATATGTTTAATATGGTGGGCGCTTACAAGCTGCTTGATAAACTGAGAACCTGAGCAAGTTTGTTTGCATTTTTGTTTCTTCATTCAACATTTGACACAATGCTGTTTATGGAAATGTACTGATGCCGGAGCAATGGTGTTGGTGTGGGAAGCGCATTGTGGTTGTTACCGCTATGATATATATTGTATTGCAGATTTTGGATGGGTGATTTTATGAGTGTCTGTATGCATGAGAGTAATCCGTTTGAATGCATAAGTCGTGGTTTGTGAAAATGCAACTATGTGGTATTAATGTTATGATGTATGTGATCTTTAGAAGTAACAACTTTGAGGCATTCCAGGTAGTTTAAAGTTGTCTCTTTGTGACAACTGGACTTTGTAGAGTTGGTATGCCACAGGCAACATGGACTGAGTTTTAGGTTTGAACTAATTTATGTGTCACTTCTTTGCCGGGATTTGGTTGATTGTGTGTGGTGAGAGGTGTGGTTTTAATACTATCAGTGTGGTGAGATCCATATTTTGTTCAGCATCAAAATAAAATGGAGGCATTTCAGCGCTTAGAGTTGTCTGTGCTTTGGCAACATGGACTTTTAGGAAATGAGATCTGCAATTTATAATGTGATTATACATATCTCAATGCAATGCTTAGTATAACCAGTTTTGAGACATTGTAGGTGTGATGCTTTGTTTGTGCGTGTATGGATGTGCTTAGCAGTTAACATTCTATGTATGGGTTGTGTGTATCTTGGGTATCTCGTGTCTGATGTATGTTTTGGAGTAGTATGTGAGTGTTTTGGGTCAGTTTAGTGCATGACCAAGGAGTGGTCAAGGAACTCTGCGGAGCTGGTGGTGTGTGTGTGTGGCCTAGCGAGGTCAGATACGAATATACAAGTGGCTGGCTAGTATGGAAACTTGTTGGATCTTTGATGGGTGTTGGTTAGTGACTCTGTGGGGTCCAGAGGTATCTAATCGGAGACTAGTGCCAGAAGATTTACAAAGCTTTGATGCTATGGTGGTTCGTGACTCTGTGGAGTCCAGAGGTATCTAGCAGCGGACTAGAGCCTGAATCTTTGAGGTTGTGGTGATTTGTAGCTCTGTGGAGTTCACGTAAAGCTTTGTGAAGCTTTTATGTTGTTTTGGGTTGTGGCTCTGCGGAGCCCAGAGGCATCTAGCAGGGGACTAGTGCCTGAAGCTGTGTGAAGCTTTGATGTTGTTTTTGGTGACCTTATGGAGTTGTTAGGGTCCAGGGATTTCTCTTGAAATTCTGAAGATGCAGGTGACATTGCATCTTGTGTTTTCTCTTCTTGAACTTTAGGTGACTTCTGGAATTGTTCTTGAGCTTCCTCTTGATCAATTTCCAAAGCCTGGCAATGCTTCATCTGCAGCTGTGTTCACTTTGGGGTGTTTTGATTTGTTTAGAAGGGCTCAAGTGTCTGGCCAACATTTATAGCTGGGGCTAGTTGTGGTTGTTCTAGTGACAGCTTGTTGCCTTTTGTTTATTGGTGTGATTGGTTGAGTGATTGGTGACCTGATGTGTGTTTGTTTGTTTGCATTTCCTGAGTGGATTTAACAGTGGTATGAGTTGAGACTTTGGCTCCTTGTTGACCCGGGTAAATTGTTGGGTTGTTAGTAAGTATCTTGTGTTGTTACGATAGTACCTGGTTTTTTCCCGGCTTTGGGAGTTAGTGCTCAGAAGTGGCAGTCCGAGGTTCCTTTGTGGCAGGTGGGAACAGAAGGTGATTTATGTGGTTTGGTAGGCTTTGGTAGTGTTTCGTTGTGTGGGCGGTTAGTGCTCGAAAGTGGCAGTTCAAGGTTCAATTGTGGCAGGGGGGAACGGAAGGTGAATTGTGGTGTTTTGATTGGTTAGGAGTGTTAGTTGTGGTGGCTGGGTCTGTCGTAGGATGCTAGTTACGCCTGTTGGTACAATTTCCCGGGTGTTAGTGCAACATGGTTGAGAGTGAGGAGTGTTCTGATGTTGAAAGTGTGTGGTAGTGGGTTTGTCTTTATGCAAGAGGAGGAGGTGTTGGGGTTGCTTCCTCCATGTGAGTTTGAGGTGTGTTTGTTTGTTGTAGGAAAGGAGGTGTTAGGGTTGGCTCTTATGCTTGCATGTGTGCTGTGCCAGGATTGATGTCATCATCAGAATGTAGGCTGTGAGTGTGGAATGTGAGGTTAGAATGTTTGGAGTTGAATTGGATCTAACCCAGGCAGTTACAAGATGTGAGCCTGGGTGGTGGGAGCCAGTGGGCTCAATGTCCCTTGTTCCTCTTGATCTCTCAATTACTTGATGACATCTGATCCTGTAACTAGAAGGTAATAAAGTAAACACTAAGAGTACCTGTCCTGAGTATCCTGAGTGTCCTTGATGAGTGAACCCTATGACCAAGGGCTGGTCATAACAATAGACCAAGGGAGGACTATACGTTGTGGAAGGGTCATTATCCCAAGCAATAGTGACCTCCCACCCCCTTCGAGGTCTATGAGTCTATTAGGATAGAGTAGTATTAACAAATCATGTTTTGGAGTTTTGGCGGTGAAGTAAAATTGTTGGTTTAACAATTAGAAAGTAAATCACCAAACTCAGTAAATAACATTTTTTATTGTGTAGCATTTAAATAACAAGCTTGGACTTCATATGTTAAGCATTTCAAAGTTGCAGTGAAAAAACAGGCCCTTCTACAGAGGGAAGTGTTTTGTTGCAAGAATTCATGAATGGTAAATGCAATATTGTTTCCCTGACTGCTTTTGCAGACAGAATGTTCAGAATGCAGTCAATAATAGACTATCTTTGGCTCAAGGGGGTGAGCACACCTGAGAAGTTCACTTTAGTTCGGCCTTCACTTGCATAAGGGAGTTTCGCAATTCTGGTTTCCATATTTAGAAGCACAGGCTTCCCAGTGAAACAGTGACAGGGGGAAAGAATGAGCAGACTGCAGATTAAAATGCAGGAGTGCACCTAGCCATTTCTGTTACATGCCAAGAATCCTCAATAAGAATACAATTCAATGCAGGGCCTAAACTACTGCAACATCAGAATACAGTGTGAAATACAAAGGAAAAGTGACACATTCATATTACAAAACAAAGGTCTATGAAATGAAAGCAGACAGGGCAACCAAGCACTGTCAAAGTGTTGTCTGATGTACACAAAATTCCAAGACAATGCAACTATATGTCCTGGGAGTTCCATCATTTGCTCTGGTACTTAGATCTTTACTTTAAAAATAGTATTTCGGATAACTTCATTAACATTAGAATTTACAAATACATTAACAATGACAATCAGCAAATGTAAATGTTAGTAAACTAGTTAAGGTCAGCAGCTGCTGAACGTCCTCTTTGAGAAATCTTAATTAAAACAATATTTCTAATATTAGTTAATTAATCCACTGGGCAGAAGCCACTTCTGGTGACTCTTATCGTGTTTCCTAGCTTTGTGTGGTTTTAGGATTAGGGCTGGGTTTATAATCTGCAACAAACTGTATAAGAACCAGGGATCAGCTGAGTTTAACAGCAAGGACATGGCTTCCATTCATGATCTAATGTGATGACCCAGAAATTGTGGCTTTAACTGTATTTTCTTCTTGGTTTAGTAGAATGAGCAGATCAGAAAGAAATTGACCAAATCTTCATCAAACCCCATACCACACAGGCCTTTTTCCGAAACCCTTAACCAACTTGTCATTTTGGAAAGAGGGAGTAAATTCAATCAGTCTATAATTAACAACCTCATGCCAGTGGGGGAATTTATAACTTTAATGAATAATTTAGTTTGTGCCATTTTTCCCTCAAATATGTCGGAACCACCTGCCTGAGATTACTTCCTCCCTTGTACCAGACATATTTGTTTTTAATAATACTTTTCCCCCACCCCCAAAACCACTATTCCCTCTGACAATACCATTTTTAGTTTTTTTCAAAATGAGTTATTTTGGCAGTTGTTTTGTTGTCAATATAATCACTGCATAGCATAATGTCTCCCCTTTTTGTCGAAGATTTTTTTACTCTTGTTTCGTTTTAATTAGTGATTTTTGAATAGGTTGTTGGCATAACAAACCCCTTCATTAAGGCTGCGTGGGATTAGAGCCAATATAACTGCCTCCTTACTCTTTATTCCTCAGCATGGGGGTGGGGATCTTTTTGTCGGTTCTACATGGCTCAAAATCAGTCATTAAAAGAATAAACAGCAAAAGGGCAAAGGGGCAACCCCGCTTGACCCCCTTGTTGGTTACAAAATAAGGTGTATTCACTCATGATCCAGAATACCTCACCGCTGTCATGGTATCCACATAACAAATCTGGACAATTTTTACAGCCCCAGCGCCATCCCAATTGCATCCAGCTTGCACCACAGCATGCACCTGTCAATGCAGTCGAATACTTTTTCCAGATCAAGGAATGCTGTGTAAACAGAGACACCTTCAGTCTTCACTATTTGTCGATGATTGTGCTCAAAGTGAAGCAATGGTCTTTAGTCGAGAATCTTTCCCTGAAACCCACCAGTATATGGTTATCGGCCCCATACTCTACCAGCCTAACCAAGAGGCAATTAGAATAGATTTTGACGTAATGTCCAACAATGACATTGGTCATTAACAATGGGAATTAATATTGGGACTATTATGCCACGCCTCCTGAGTGCTGGAACATTGGAGTCATCATTATTTGCCTCAAATAGTTAACCCACAATCGGATCCCACCAACTGGAAACCCTGCGAAAATATCCGATGTCAGCCCATCTGTGCCTGCAGCTTTCCCCGTTTTCAACTGATTGATGGCCATTGAGATCTTTAACTCAGAAAATGTAATGTTGTCATTGGGGCTAATGAGGCAGAGGTGGACCTCCTCCCCGTGCACATCATGAAATATCTTCTGGAAATGTGATAGCCACCTGTTTTTATGGATTGTTCCACCTGGGGCAACCCACCTCTTTTGCCAGCCCTTAGCATCCAGTTTTAAGAATAATTTGCGGACGTTGTGATATCTGCTTGGGCTAAAACGTGCCGTTGTTTCTCTATTTCTTCCTGTCTCTTCTTACGCATAGAGACAGCTGACTATGTGATCTCTCTTTGGGTAAGCTATATGGGGTAAATTCACCTCGAAGTCAGGTTGTACTTTATGACCAAAATGACTTAAAAACAGCACCATGGGCGATTGGTTACTCTCTGCATGCTGCCCCTCTCGAAAGCCCGCCACACCGATTATACAGATAGCAGTCCACATTCATGTTTTCAATAGTGAAGGAGTAAAGGCCCTTACTAAAAGTGGGCCTAGGGGGGAGTGTCGACCAGGTCCCTTGCCTTCGCCTCGACCAGGGAGTACTCCGATAGTTGGGCTAGATGTCTTCCACTGTGGTCGGTTGTGTTGAAAACTGGATTACTCTTAGGGGTACCACATGTTTCTTACAAAAACCTGACCTTGTTATGTGCTTTAGAAAGGCAGCCTAACTTTACATTCATGTCGCCCAGTACCTGGAGACTACTGCTGTTCCCATCTAATGTGACCTCAACCGGAAAATCCCTTAACACCTCAAATGGTGCCCTATCCTTTTTGGTGGGAGAATATAAGTTAACAATGTAGGCATTTTATGTCAGGCCAGGTAAGACACAGTATAATCATTGAGCTAAATTCAGTGTGCAGCTTGGTCACCCTCAAACCAACCCCATTACAGTCGTGGTGGTCAAACCTCCCTTTTTTTGAACCTTCTGGCATTTTTCTGCCTGACTGTATATGCTTGGTATCCTGGTATACATAAATCATCTATAAGCCTGGTTTTTCTGTAGACAGCCAATGCCGAATTAGCCTAGGTATTCAGTCTAATCGGCATACTACCACTTATCTGTTACAAATGCCACATTCCAAGAGATGGTGCTTGTGTACCGCCTGCCCAGAACATCTTCTTCCCTGGTATCTACTGGCTATGTGAGTAGCTTAAGGTAGGTTGGTTTGTGTGGCTTAAAGCAGTGATATGCCCTGTCAGTTGCTTGCTGTGATAGAACTGTTTTAACGCTTGTCTGGTTCCTCAACGTGTTGCTCAGTTCAGCCTTGGTGAGGTCGATTAGACAGGGTCTGTTGGAAGCCGGGTAGGGGACCCCAGCTGGCCATGGAAACCTATGGCCCTTGGGGCCTCATCGTTTGAGGCCAATGCAGGGGTAATGTAATCAAACTACACGTTGTGAATGTGGCACTTACTGGCTTTCACGTCTAGGACTTGCTCGATCCCTTTCCCTGCCAGAGCGTCTCTGCATTTTATCAAACATACACAGAAATGTGGGTTGCTAAAACAGAAATGAACATTGCAGTCCCCACAGTACATGCAATCTGATAGTATTCGCAATGAGGTACAGTTTTTAAAGGAAACATCAGTAAAGCCCAGCATCTTCTGGCTTGCCGCTCTCAAGATACATTTGTATACATTCTTGTTCACGTGCATGTGGCCCTTAGCAATGAGATTGAATTCCTTCCAATCCCATAGTGGGTCGCTCTCCTCTGGACTCGCCAGTTTGAGACTTCTTGTTAACCCACAGTGCTTCTGTTGCTCAGGGGGCAGTCGGTTGTCCAGAATACTAGTCACTTGTATCGGAATAGTGGCCTGTTAATTCAATAGCCTACTCTCTAGAAAATTCATGGGTGCTAAATCTTACCTCCTCTGCACCATCGCTTGACGGGAGATGATTGCACGTAACCTGCAGCCTGTGTAACAGCCAAGGCATTTTTGGGCACCCTTTAAGGCCTCTGATCTTAAATGCTGGGGACGATTTCACCAATAGTTGATCGCTCCTTCAGGCCTATCGACATGCTGCAACACCATTCCCCTTGCCACAGCATTCATATCCATGGTTAGGTTTGAGTTAGCATTGTTGGTCCCAGTGGTTGGTTCAGGCCCTCCTGGTATCATAGGTAAGAGGCAGGTCCACAGCTCTGGTGTATTGAGGAGTCACTGTCTGTCTAGCCTGGACTCCTCTTTCAAGGCTTGGAGTGAATGTTTTTGCTCTGCCATGGTGCATTTCAATCGCAGCATCAACTGCCACATATCACCATGTGCCTGACCCTCCCGATTGTGGAATACCAATAGAAAGATGGCTTTTCCCACTGTGTTTTCCCGGTCACTTACAATGGTTTGGTGGAAGTCCTCCGGCCGTTCTGGGCCACCTTCATGATCCCCCTGCCTCAAACCCACCCCAACTTTCCTTGTCCTTTGCATGGTTGTTAGTGGTGTTCGCACTTGGCGCTGGGCTTGTTATCATGCCACCTGCCATTTTTGTATTTTTTATAGAGTCTGCAATAATATGTTTAATAGGAGGGATCGGGGGAACTACATGCTTTCTACTTTAAATGACCTAGATTGGTTGACACTTTCATTGTTGGTAAGAGGACAATTGTGGTTAACAAAGGCAGGGTTAACCCTTCTAACAGTAGTGGCTGTGGTAATGTAACTGTACAACAGAAAAGGTTCCACCATTGATCATTCTTCGTTTTCTTTTTCTTAACCTAATTCTATAAAGTCGGGTATCTAAACCTGATATCCCACTCATCGTATCTGGTAAGATGGACCAAAGAGCAAACAAAACAGGAACATTTACTAATTTGAAAAATCCATGTCTGGTTTAAATAGAAACAATATTTATTTACAAGATCTGGTAAGGAGAAAAATATCATCATACAACATACATAAACACATTGAATGATGTTGTACCCAGGGACAGTACCTTGGATGATAGAATAAAAGTACATACAGATAGATGGAAAACCCAAAGGGTGTGCTTAGCCTTAGTCTTGACACGTATCCTTGATGCCAAGAATGGTACAAAGACGAATAAGGTGAGGCAAGGAATGGAAGAACAAAGAAGAAAAAGAGAAGCCACTTAATTTAATCTGTGGTAGATAAAATGCTCAGGAACCTGATCACTTTTTTTTCAAAAAATTCCATCCAACTAGATAAACCCAAATGATTCACTCATTTGTGTTCACATCACATTTTTAAGTATCATTCCTTATAACAATCAACAAATAGGAACAACAGCATCAAAATACAATATACACCCCAATGTATCAATTACTTGTGTATTTCATGTCAATTATATTTTCCTGCCAACGTGTATGTAGCATGGAGGTGGTTTTAGGGGATTCCTGGCAGCTTAGGCAGCGGGTATGCCACTTTTCGGTGGTCAGGAGTGGAAGTCAGATCGCCTTCGTCAGGGCATATTGATGGACCCTGTAAACACATGTTTGTGTTTTAGTGTCATCTAGGACTGGGGTAGAAGAAATATCATGGCGAGAAACAGCAACATGGTGCAAATACTCCACATAAACTAATTTAATAGCAGTAATATTCCTATCTTTATCAGTCCAACCCTATGACGATTGGGGCCTTATGCCAAAAGTTCAGGATCCCCGTCAGGATGATGCTGACAGATGCGTGGAGCTGAAAAATGTTTGAGAGCAATGGGTCACCTGCCGCAGACAAGTGTAGCAAAATCATTTGAGAGCGATGGGTCCCCTGCCGGAGACAAGTGTAGCAAAAACATTTCAGAGCGATGGGTCACCTGCCAGAGACAAGTTTAGAAAAATCTTTGGAGAGTGATGGGTCACCTGCCGGAGACAAGTATAGCAAAAACGTTGGAGAGTGCTGGGTCACCTCCCGGAGACAGGTGAGATGGCAGCCGCACTCTGCATGTTGTACCTCAGGACCGGTAGTGGAACTTCATCATCAAGGAGTGTTGGATGCAGAGTTCCTGGTGTTTTAGCTTCTTGGACCACAGGGTGCAGCTGCAGAGGAGTCTCTTTCTCCTGTACCCCTGCAGATTGGAAGTTGGCTGTGTCTTTGGTGCTAACGAACGGCAGGTTGTCTTTGTCCTGGACGTCTGGCTGTTTTCTGTCGCCGGGTGGAGGTGCTGCTTTCATACACTGGCTAGCATGAACCCAGAAGTCATTTCCTCTACAGTGAACAGCTGTGTGGGTTTTCAGTAAGATCTGGAAAGGTCCTTTTGCACGAGGATGCAGGGATGCAATTAGGTGATCTGCGCACGCTGCTTCCTATATCGCATTATTACCTAATTACAATTCTGAGGTCCACCTGTTTTCTGAAGTTGAAGTATTAGCGTTAGTCATTTCCATTATTGGGATTTGGGGTCTAGCCGTTGGATGATATCAAACTATGATTAAATTAGCTTGCTTAGTAGTAAAAGGGCTTAATGAGACTTCACAAGCTTTCACTGAGTCGTTGCTAGATAATAGAAATTTCAGGAAAGCTATTTTACAAAACAGGGCAGCTATAGATTATTTGTTTTTAAAGCATAATTTGGGGTGTGAAACGGTAGAAGGAATGTGTTGTTTTGATTTGGGGGACCATTCCCGGTCCATTGAAAAGCATATCAAAGGGTTAAAAGATTTGGTTGCCAGAGTAACACAGGATCAAAACGGAAATTGGTGGGAGGAACTATTTGCGTGTGTTCCTGAAGCACTACATTCTGCTTTGATTTGGCTTTTTGGCATTTTTGCTGTGGTAATTCGTTTTTGTTGTTGTGCTTCATGTATTCTGAATTTATAGAGACTGGCCCAACAGTTTTGGGTACCTCCGGCTTGCCCGTCGTGTTATGGTTGTTGATTTTCCAAGGGATGGAGTGTAATGCTCATGTGAAATACGAGCTAAAACAAGATGCGCCGGTGCACAGCAATTTTGGACATTAATCTCACATCACTGTAATGAAAGCCTATGTTTTTTCGTGGGCTCACCAGAATAAACTCACATACCGGCAGCGAAGGCAAAGCAAGATCACATAAATATTGTTGCTGAATGGACTTACTGTAGAGAATAGTTATTGTACTGTCTGCCGAAGGACGAGCCAGAGAGGGAGTCGGAGCGCCCTGCAAGTGCAGTGATAAGGGGTCCTGGGAGAATGCGAGGAGAGGGAAGCTGGGCTTTTCCACTTCTAGGTGCTTTTTACCACTCTTTGCTTCCTTCCACTTGTGATCTGCTCTTCGGCCGTGGGCAGTCATAACTGAGAAGGGCGGGTTATGCCCCCATAAAGGGAAGAGGTTTTTCCTCGGTAAGACAGTTAGAATCTGGACCCCCAGGTGATGCAGTTCTGCTGAGAGGTAGGACGCTCCGCTCCAGACCTGGTTATTGTGCGTGATCTCTTTGCCTACCTGGTCTGGGACTAAGCAGTGTTGTATGGGCCACGATGAAGGTGTCTTCTGCTACATTAATAACGGTGATGAACTCTTTTTCTATCTTTCTATATAACTGACTATGTGTGTATTTTGTGTTTGATGTGTTCATATATATATATATATATATATGTATATATATATATATATATATATATATATATATATATATATGGTGTGAATAAAGGGCCTATAATGAGCTATTTATATGTTTTATCATACCTAATGGTCTAAGTGTCATTTCTTGCCTATCTGAGTCCAATCACTGGTTTTGCCAGCGGCCAAGGAGAGGTAAGTCTAAGGCTATCCCCACGTGACCCAGCAAACGCAAAACAATTCCTGATGTGCTAACGTCCTACACTCAGTGTTCCCCAAACAGTACTTTTAAGGACTACTTATCATATTTAAATACATAAATACAAAAATATATATATTTTTTTTATTATACCCACAGTTCATTGACTTTTACCATAGCCCCAGTTGGGGGTGTGAGGGTCATCCTCATGCAGTGCCCTGTTACTAGTTCATGGGGCATAAGGTACTGGTCTGAACCTGGCTGATTTCGAAGGGCATACAAAGCTAGGGGTAGGCAATATAGCGATTCCTTTTTCAAAGTTAGTCTGATCTCTGCTATTCTTTCCTTTAGGAGGCCGTTGAGCTGCTCACATATTCTGTTTGCTTACGGGTGAAAAGCAGAAAGTACTGTATGCTTTATGCTAAATAAAAACCCTATTTGTTCATATCTGGATGACAAAGTGTGGCCAATTATCTGACCTTAATACATTTTTCAAAACACATTTTTCAAATTGATCACTGTGAAGTACTTAGCTTCAACTGGGATTCTACACAAAATTGTCTCAGGATTTGGAACTAATGCAAACTATGCTTCTACAATCTGATTAAGAGGGCGCAAGTCATGGATAAATCTCCATGTCCCCCTTTTGATTTTTTAATCGGATACACTGCAGGATTCCGATGGCACCAGTATCCCCTGTTTCATCAACACTGAAATAGTCTCAAATATGCCTTCATCAGCTTCTCAAGCCATGGGGTACTCTTTTGCTCGGAGTAAAATTGCTCCTGGCTTGAGTTTTGTTTTAATCTCCCCTATTCCTTTCAATAGGCCAACAGCATATCGGGCCGTAGTCCAAAGCACACTTGACACCTTTTCTATGTCTTCCTGAAATAATGCTAGTCTTTGCCGCGTCAGTGCCATTCGCTGTGCGACTTCCCTTTTCTCAATCTTTATCCAATATGTAATGCTTATAAAAAAAACACCACATCATCATCTATACGTTAATCTCTGAACATATTTTGATCTGTTATGTCAGTCAATCTGTATCCCTCCTCAAGAGCTATCATTGTTCTCCATGATCTGCCTTCGTCATCTACTTGTTCAAGCATTGCTATTTCACCTCGTACTACAGCTGCTTCCAGTTCTATAGGAATAGTCTGCCCTTCTTCCTCATCCATAGGCACTTGTGGTCTAAATAGGAATTCATAATGTATACTCACAATTGTCCCTACTAATCCAGGTTGCCATGTCAATGAAATGCTCACCTCATACATGAAGACTTCCAGATCTACCGGACCCCCTCGTAGAGCCACTTGTCTTGTAAATGGGAGTATAAACTCTCCCACATTTAAATAGTGTATTCCTGGAGTGGAGTACACTATTCCTTAATCAGTGAATGAAATTGGGATGTTAAGTTTTGTCATCAAATCTTTACCCAGAATGTTAACTCACATTTGTAGCGAGTATAACAAGGGGACAGACATATCACATTCCCCTATAGAAACAGGTAATTTATCATTGTATCATCGTAGAGCCACTTGTCTTGTAAATGGGAGTATAAACTCTCCCACATTTAAATAGTGTATTCCTGGAGTGGAGTACACTATTCCTTAATCAGTGAATGAAATTGGGATGTTAAGTTTTGTCATCAAATCTCTACCCAGAATGTTAACTCACATTTGTAGCTAGTATAACAAGGGTACAGACATATCACATTCCCCTATAGAAACAGGTAATTTATCATTGAAAGGAACTAAATTCATAACTCCAGAGAACCCTTGAGCATTCATGGCAAGAACAGATATTGGGCATTTTCTACAAGTGTCTACTTGAAAAGAAAAAGATTTGCCTCCTTTCGTCACATCAACCCTTGGTTCCTCTTGGGATTCTGGTGTTACTGATAGTGCACATCAAGTCACCATGTGAGCTGTCCTATTGAGGGTAAAAATTCATCCATGTCCTCATAAAAGGATTGCCTGCTACCACAGGGACACCCCTTATCACAGGTGCTAGTGTTTGCCCTGTGCTCGCATTCCATTGTGTCTGCATATGTGAATATGTGCTTGTTGTGACTGCCCTTGCAGTGGGCGAATTTGCACTGGCCCCTGCTGTTGTGCCTGCTGTGCTTGCAGCAGTTGTGTCTGATAAGATGTGTGATCCTGGGCATAACCCTCTTGTGTTTGTGTGCTGTATGGCGGTGGATAACCTCTCCCCTCTCTTGAGTCTTGTCCATTCTGTTGCATGCATCTCAACTTCTACATACACACGGAATATGTCCTGTCATCCCACAATTCCAACACACTGGGGGTAGACTTCTGGCAAGCCCACCTTATCACTTCTCTAACTGTTCTGACTTCCACCCTGGGTATTTTGAAATCCACCTTGGTTGTTCTGAAATCCACCTCCTCCTCATCTGAATCCTCTGGAGCCCCTTCCTTGTGGCCAAAACCCATACCCACTTTGATACACTGGGTGTACATTATTCACCTGCGATGCAAACATTATTTCTTGTATTTCTCCTCCTTCACTCGTCAAGACTGCCCCTTCTACAGCAAATGTTGATGATTTCTTCTGAACTTACTTGACTTCCTCAATCATCCTGTTCTCATCTTTCTTTCGACTCCTCTCTTGTAACAATCGGCAATGATGTATAATAGTCAAATGTATCTCAGCCCATGGTTCTGATTCCATTCCTACTTGTTTTTTCATTTGTCTCTGTACGTTATCTGGAAATCCCTGACAACAAATGTGATAGAATAATGTCACTCTTTTTTCCCATGGCTCACACGTCTCAAGCTGCCATCTCTCTTGAATATCCTGAATGTAAACAATAGGGTCTTCATCTTCCTTCATTTTGTCATAATTGCACCCATATCTGATGTATTTGGATACTGTTCCCTGAGAGCCCTCGAAACATCTTCTCTACAATTATTAAACGGTGCTTCATCATGTACCATATGTTGTGCTGTCACACTTGCATATCCTGCTCATTTCCAGTTGTCGTCAGCTCTCTCTCTAAGAATAGCTTCTAATTGGCCTTTTATGTCCCCTATGGCCAAAATATTTCCCCCTGTCATTTTCTCTAATTTGTATATCCATTTCCCAGCCCCTGAAGTCAAACTAGGCAACTTGCATTTTAAGTTATCCTTATCAACTGAGGCCATGGAATATATTGGGGTCTTTCCCCCCCTTCTCTAGCAAGGGGATCTGTGAGAACCACATCCCATAACTGGACCCCATTATTCGTTTACCCAATGCAGGGGAAATTGTCCCTATTCGTCTTTGTGCTTCCAAATGACCATAACCTACTCACACAGGGTGGGGATTCTTCTCTCACACTACACGATTGTCTTCTGGAAAGTTCAGGATATGGTGTATAAGCTTGTGTTGTTTCTTCAAGGTGTTCCATTTTCTACTGGTGTGCAAAATTCTCTTTCAAGCAGGTTTCTGTGTTTTCCACCAGATGTGTTGAGGCGCAACATGAGCACGGATCGGGGTGGTATAGGTGAGGGCATCATGTTGACCAATGTGCCTGTGCCAATCAACACTGGTAACTGAATGCACCGTATGGTCACAGTACATGGCTGACATTGCTGGGGCAGAGATCAAGAATACCTCCTCAGTATCGACCATATCATGTGATGTGATCTTGGCGTTGTGTGTTTCCTCAGGTAACGTTGCTATGTTTGCTGCTTTACTTCTCTCTGGCTGTACTTGTCGAAGAGTTGCGACGACTGGCCACAGTGCCCTGCACATTTGCAGAAAGTGTCCAATCTTGCTATAGTACATGTACTGACATCCTGACACTGGGCAGACTTCCGTGTGAGGTAATTCCCCACTGCAAAATTCACATGGACATTTCCTTGCCTCCTCCATTTGGGGTTACAGTGGTGCATGACTTCGTGCCTTTCTCGCTTGTGTTGCCTTCTGAGGTGAGAAGTTGATCACTTGACCTATTCTATCTTCAGGCCTTTCATGGCCTCCTCAATGTGCGTGGCCCCTAATGTGGCCAGCTCTTTGCCCCTACCAAGCTCAAGTATTCTTAACAGCGGCAGACCTAGTTCTTTTAATATCTGCTTTCTGCAGCTGATTTGAAAACCATTTTTGAATAATCTGTCTGCCCCCACATTCCTGAGTGACTTTCGAGTGCTGTTTGCTGTGATGTTGTGGTGTCGTGATGGTGGCCACTCCCCTTGAAGCTGTGGAAACTTTGCTGGAGGTATATAAGCCTCTCTCCACTTATTACCTGGACCCACCTACTTCATTTGAACAGTTTTGAACTGCTGGTAGTTGGATTTGGAAATACAATGGCCCACATTACAACCCAGGCGTTAAGGGGTTAACAGCGTCGTAAAAGGTGGCGGCGCTGTTAAACCCTTAACACCTGATTACGAGGTCCCTTTGCGGGTTGGAGACTTTAACGCCTGCTTTTTGCAGGCATTAAAAACCAACCCGCCAAGGGACCTTGGTGCTAAGTACGGTGCCGCAATTTGCGGCACCGTACTTAGCGCCTTCCCCATTTCCATTGAGCCCTATGGGGCAAAAATGGGAATGGGGAAGGGCCATGGCGGCATGGGGAATTACCGCCCCGCCAACCTCGGAATGGGGCGGTAGTTCCCCATTCCGCCATGGCGGAGTCGGTAAGTTACCGGCATGGACCATGGTGCTACTAGCACCATGGTCCAACGCCAGGGTCGTAATGAGGGCCAATAACTGCCTTATACATATATCTTGCTCAATCTTTGCAGAATCTCTGGACTCCTCCCACCCCCACTGGAACCAGTATTTAAATCACAGGCTGCGCACATTCCACACGCGTGCATACCTGAGTGCCTTTCGATTGCTGTTGCTGTTTGATGGTCCGGTGGTGCGGTTGTGAGGGAATTTTCATTTTTGGCACTCATTTTAACAACTGCATTTCAATCTAGTTAGAGGTGAGTTTTTGCATGCTGAGTGCATTGATTGTTGGGGAACAGCGCAAAGCGTGGAAAGGTAAGGCTTTGTTATTCACTGAAAAGCTGCACTGGGCTAACTCATTCTGGGGTTTTCAGTCCAGCGAAACACTAAATTGTTAAAGATGCATAAAAAAGAAAAGCCACCTACCACCAATAAATATATGTTGGTGGCTCTGCTGGTTTTTACAAGCAGACGAAATAGCATGTCTCGGGCCTTGCTCCTATCTCTCCCTCCAGCCCCGCCGTATCCTCAATTCTCGATGAAGGCATGACTCTGTTTGGAAGGAGGGGAAGGTGAGGCATCTCATTTGGGGACATCAATCATGATACTGACAAAGGCAAGGATTTGGCGAATTCACCTTTGTAATTGGAGTCAGATGACTTTCGCTCACTGCCGCAGTAGCTCCATAAACAATTTATGGGGCAAGAGGTTTCTGATCGTGTGCCTATTGATCTTGATGACGTGTCATTTGAAAATATGCCCCTCATTTTTTCAACTGGGGACATCACATTATTGGCCTTGTCAGAGCATCCTCGGCTCAAATTGGTAGTATAGATCAAGCCGTTGTCCAATCTGTGAGCGGTACAGGATAATATATATATATATTTTTTTAATTTCTTTATTGGTTTAATAACATGAAATAACAGGGCCAATATCATCGGCAATGGGTCAAGCATATCAAAAGTATAACCTCAACTCCCCCCCACCGTCCTCTCCCTCCTCCCCCAAGACCACGGTTAATTCATTGATCCTCTCAAGTCCGTGCCCTAGTCCGGGCCACCTTCTTCATCCAGCACACTATCATCCAGCTCCGGATGGAGCAGGGGTACTGTCAGGGCCACCCAACGGTGCAGCTCCTCACTGGAGTCTAGTCTCTGCACTTGGATCGCCGTCTCCCATGCCGCGGTTTCAGCTGTAATCCACTTCAAAAGATCTACCCACCATAGGGACATAAGTGGCCCTCTGGGGATTTTCCACCCTATGGCTATGCGTCTTTTAGCCGTTGTATATATGAGGTCTCTAAGCTTATTTAGGGGTTTATTCTTCCTGTTACGTCTATATATGCCCAGGATACAGGCCGTGGGCTCGTCCACCTCCACTTCGATGTCGGCACCGGCCACTCTTTCCTTCACTTGCGACCAGAATTCCCTAATCGCTGGGCAACCCCAGAACATGTGGGTCATTCCAGCCCTGGGCTCATTGCATTTAGGGCATGATTGGGTTTCAGCACCAGTGAATATTGATATGACTTCCGGCGTGAGATACACTCTGTTGGTGATATACAGCTGGATGAGCTGCAAGCGGGCATTTCTGGAAATGTTCTTGTGGTAGTAAGTTATATCACCCCAGTCTTTGTCTTTGAAAACAAGGCCCAGTTCCTTTTCCCATTTATTCCTGCATTTGAGGTTGCCCTGGTCGTGCCCCACAGCAGGGCCTCGTAGATGCGTGAGGTTTCGTGGCCCCCCACAGCAGAGTTCAGTATCGTTTCGATGCATTCATTTTCCTCTATCTGGTCGGCAGCGGCCAGCCATCTATTGTTCAGGGCCTGTACAACCATCCTGTGCAACAGGAAATGCCCTGCCAGGAGGCCCGCGACCTTGCAGAGCTCCGGGAAAGTTAAGATTTCCTGTTCTTGGATCAGGTCCCCTAGTGTTGCCACCCCGAAGGGCTCCCACTGTGTGCGTGTTCCGAGTTGCCCCCAGGTGTGATTAGTCATAAGTGCTGCAATGGGGATCTGTGGGGAGAACGGATCTTCCAACCCAACCAGCTTGCAGGCCCTTTTCCAAAGCCGGGTCCCGAGCTTGACGAGGTACAAGCAGTGTTCTAGGGCACCTTCTCTGGCCCACAGCAAGGCTCTTAATAATAGCCGGTGGAGGGCCGGTAGGAGGAGGCGAGTGTCTGTCGTGCTCCCATCTGCCATCCATTGCGTTACATGTCTTAGCTGGCTGGCAAGAAAGTAGAGTTCAAAATTGGGGATCTTTAGTCCACCCCTCTCTTATGGTCTCTGGAGGGTTTCCAATGCCATCCTGTGCCTACCTCCCTGCCAGAGGAAGCCCCTACAAAGTGTGTTGAGGTCTTTAAAGAATGAGGGGGGGATGTTGAAGGGGACGTTAGTGAAGTTATGTAATAGGCGGGGAAGGGCGACCATCTTAAGGAGACCCGCCCTCCCGGCCACTGAAAGCGAGAGCCACCCCCAAAATTCCATGGATTTTGTGAGAGAGTCTTTGGCTCTTACGGTATTGAGGATGTGTTCTGTATGGGGGTTATGGTGTATGGTTATCCCCAAATACTTGAAAGATGTCACCTGCCATTCGAGGTCTAGAGGGGGGAGAGATCTGTATTTGTCACTGTGTAATGCTGCAAGGGGGTAAAGACAAGATTTGCTCCTATTTATCTGGATACCGGTGAGCTTGTGGAAGCAGTCCAGGGTTTCTAAGATGTAGGGCAGGAGGTGCTCAGGGTCCTGAAGGTACAAAAGGGTGTCATCGGCATACATAGAGACGAGGTGGGTCACCCCGTCTATTTTAATGCACCACTCCCCGTATTCCTGTCTCAGGTAAGCTGCCACCGGTTCCACGGCAATGATGTACAACATGGGGGATAGAGGGTAACCTTGGCGGGTGCCTCTGTGCAGGGACCATTTTGCGGAATAGGTTCTGTTGGTGCGTACTCTCGCAGTGGGGTTAGCATAAACCAGCTGGATCCACTTTAGAAATGCAGGGCCAATCCCCATTTTGGCCATAGTAGCATATAACCATTCCCACCTTACAGAGTCAAAAGCTTTGGTGGCATCCAGTGATGCCACTGCAAGCTTCTGTGGCCTTCCCTCGGTGCTGTAAATGACATGATGTAACCTGCGCAGGTTTTCCGTGATGGATCACCTCGGGACATAACCAGTTTGGTCTTGATGAATCAACAGTGGGATTACCCTGCGTAGTCTATTAGCAAGCAGGGAGGTGAGGATCTTGCAGTCTACGTTTAACATAGAGAGAGGCCTGTATGAACCACAATCCGCCCCATCTTTCCCAGGTTTGAGTAAGGGAATTATCACAGCCTCGCACAGGGAGTACGGGAGGGTGCCACGTAAGAAGGCTTCATTAAAGACCTGGGCTAATATAGGGGTGAGCGTTTCCTCATAGGTCTTATAGAAATCCCCCGGGAGGCCATCCAAACCTGGGGTTTTTCCGGCTGGTAGCGATCTAATTACCACCCTGACCTCGTCGGGAGTGACAGGCTCATCAAGGGTCTCAGCCATATGCGAGTCTAATTTAGGTATGTCAATGACGTCAAGGGCGTCTTTGATCCCGGTGTCAGAGAGGGGTGGGGCCTCGGAGTACAGGTTGCAGTAGAAGTCAGAAAAAAACAAATTGATTTCTTGTTGGGTATGCACGGCGGTGCCGTCTGGTGTGAGTATGTGGCAAATGGGTGGTCTAGGGGTCTCTCTCTAATAGAGCCAGCCTAAGAGTTTCCCTGGCTTATCCCCCAGGGCATGGATTCTTTCCGTGTGCTTGGTTTAGCTCAGTTTACCGAGGGATTCCCAATGAGTTAGGCAGGTTTGTCTGAGTTCGGTGATATTTTGTAATTGATCAGGGGGTGGGTCAGCCCTACTTTCAAGCATACTCAGGTATGGATCTCTGGGTACCCACAACAGCTGCGATCATCTCGCCCCTCATGACCACCTGTATGCTTCCCAGGTGGTGCTCATGTATTTAACGCTATGCAAGTTGTTTAGCCAAAATTCCTCAGTACTATCCCTTATGCGTTCCCGGAATGCAGTATCAAGTAAGGCCTCAGCCCTCAGTCTCCATGTGGGTACAGGGGGTTTAGGTGGGAACACCTCCCAGGTGACCAACAGGGGAGAGTGGTCAGACAGCACCCTAGGCAAATAGCGCGCATCAACAAATGTAGACTGTTGTGTTTGGCTAAGAAAAATATAGTCTAGCCTGGTGTATACGGCATGTGGTGGGGAGTAGAAGGAATACTCGAGTTGCTCCGGGTGCTGGTCCCTCCAAAAATCACTGAGTTGGACTAGTTTGGAAAGTATTTTGGCCGGAGGGGAGGGGCGGTCGTGTTTGTTATCGGATCTGTCCAGTAAAGGATCAAGGGTACAGTTATGGTCACCCCCCCATAGCATGATTCTGTCCATATATGGGCTAAGTCGCATATAAAGGGAGTGGAAGAAGGTAGTCGCGTCGTGGTTGGGTGCGTAAGTACTGACTAGGCATAACTCCTTGCCCTCGACAGAGCCGCACACCACCACCATCCTCCCCTCGTTGTCTGTTTTGGTGCTAGTGAGTCTGAAGGGGACCGTAGGGGCAATCCATATCAAAACCCCTCTGGCATAGGAGGAGTACGCAGAACCCACCAGGGTGCCATGCCAAGATTTGGCCAGGGCTTCCAGTTTCTTAGCAGTGAAGTGAGTCTCTTGTAGCATGGCGATGCCGACCTTGCATCTCTTCAAGTAGGTCTGGACACGCCGTTGTTTAACACAGCTATTCAGGCCTCTGATGTTCCAAGTAAAGATCTTTAACGTGTCAGCCATAGGTGTTATGTGGATTGTTGTATGTGGCAAGTGGAACTCGAGGTCTCGTTAGTGCTGCATTGCGTATGGAAGGATCCATGTGGTCTCGGTATTTTCTAATGTCTGTTCCCAACTTTGAGAGTAACTCCCTGTCCACCCCCCCTCAACTGTGAAAACCCCCAACATAGAACTAGCCCAGCGAGGTATGCATGTGGACTTGGTGTTTTCTCGTTACGGCACATAACTTTGGTGCCAACTCCCGTTTTCCCCCCTCTTGCTAACTATAAACTCCCCAAACTTGAAACAGGTCCAGCGAGGTCTCCCTCGTTATGACTATCCCGTTTCCGCTCCGATCGACCGTGCATTGGTCTCCTGGTGCCCTACGGGCAGGCGTATACACCCTAAGAACTTCTGGGGGTAGAAGGGTGTTCGTCTCAGGTGTGTCGCTGTTAGGAATCATTCCAGCTGCGTTTGTGCTTGGCCATTATGTTGAAGGGTCAGCGTACACCTACAGACTTGCATGCTGTTTTATAATGTGGGGCTCAGGGTGGCTTTCTCCTTTTTTCATCAATGTCTGGGATCTGCTCCCTGTCCATTCAGTACCGGGCTTCAGCCGGAGTGTCGAATAGGTGGGCCTTATTGTTGTGTATAACCTTTAATCTGGAAGGGTAAAGAAGCATGTAGCACAGTCCGGCAGCCTTCAATCTGGCCTTAGTATGTATAAATTGTGCCCTTTTAATTTGGACCTGGAAGGTGAAGTCAGGGTAGATGGCCACCTTAGCAGAGTCTCTTTGGATCCGACCACCTGATCGCGAGAAGGCCAGGATGGTCTCTCGGTCCCTGTAGTTAAGCACTTTTGCTATCATAGTTCTGGGCGGGGTGCCAGGGGGAGGTTTTTTGCCGAGGGAACGATGGGCCCTCTCGATCGTAAAGCCTTGCGTGAGTTTCCCGGTGCCTATCTCCTGCAGCAGGAGATTTTCCACGTAGTTCATGGGGTCAGGTCCTTCGATACCCTCCGGCAGGCCCAGGAGGCGGATATTGTTCCGGCGTGCCCCCCCTTCTGCCTCCTCGGCCCTGTCCTCTAGGTTCTTCACTCTCTGTTGTAGCACATCGACATCTTTAAGGAGCCGGGTTTTGGATTCTGTGTTTTCACGAACCTGGGCTTCTAGTATATCAGTCCTACTGGCCAGGGAACGGACGTCCTGGCGCAGAAGGCAAAGGTCTATGGCCACAGCGTCAATTTTGTGTTCCTTCGTTGTTTGGAACATTTTAATGGCCTCAAGGATCTGGGTGTTGCTAGGCTCAGCCGCCACCTCAGGAGGGTCTGGCCGTGCCTCTATGGTTGTCTCATCTGTGGTTCCAGGTGCCACAGGCCCCCCGGCTGTGAAGGTATCAATCGTGGTTTGGCGCTGTTTGGTCCTTGCCCCTTTCGTGGTCATCTCGACTAGACTGCAGTCGCTCTGCTGTCCCTGGTACTGCGGCGGTCAGAGCACGGCCGCCGTTGATGTTTTGTTAGTTTGGTTGTGGCTTCCCTGTATTGCGTGTCCCACAAGGGTAGCCCTTTGTTGTGAGCCTATGGTATGCAAATGTTATGCTAATGGGCCCACTGTTTTTTTTATGGTAGTCTGTCCAGCTGGCGTGGGTTCTGAGGCGGGCTTTGCGGGGTGGCCTGGGTTTAGTAGGGGCCCAACCGGGTCACAGGAGCTCGCTCTCCGGCTTTCCAGGTAAGCGTGCGGATAGCAGGGTTTGCGCGTATTGCGCCTTTTCGCTCCGTCCCTCTGGGGACGTTCACTGTACTGGTCCCAGTGATTGTGCTGGGTGTGGACGGGGGTGGGGGGAGAGCGAGTGGCACTGCACCTAGCTTAGGGCCCGGGGTGTGCCGGCTGATCTGTGGACTTCCCCCCCGCTCACCTCATCAACAGTACTTCACCTGGATTCTCCATTGCGGTCTTCTCGGTCCTCTCACAGGCTCCACTCACGGCTAGCCGGGTACCGCGTCTCCGGTGCTCCTCCTCCCATCTGTGCTCGGGTATACAAGCTCTCCGCTGGTCCGAGGCTCAGGTGCCGCTTACACAGGCTCTGCTCGCGGCTGGCAGGGTGCCGCTTTCACAGGCTCTGCTCGCGGCTGGCTGGGTGCCACTTTCGCAGGCTCTGCTCACGGTTGGCTGGGTGCCGGTCTCTGGTGCTCCTCCTCCCGTCTGTGCTCGGGTATACAAGCTCTCTGCAGGTCCGTGGCTCAGGCGGCACAGTCTCCGCTCTCAGGTCGGACTGAAGCGCCGGTACTGTCGGGCTTCCAAGTGCAGTCTCTGGACTACGCCATAGGCGCTAGGCGGGAGCTCCAGTGCAGTCCCAGATGCCGGTCAGCGTGAGGGAGCCGCCATTTTGGGCTCGAGTTCGTAGTATCATGTCGTGTGATATTTGGGTCCACGCCAGGCACTCACGGTCACGAGGAACGGCACACAGGTGCTCGATAGTGTCCTCAGTGGATGTGAAGGTTCTCGGGCTCCGGGAGCTTCTTTAATCCTTTTTAAATCAGCTTATGGTGGTCACATCACTCGGAGCACACCAAGAGCGCGTCCTCTTCACCTGGCAGTTAGCCATGCCCCCCTACAGGATAATATTTATGGTGAACTTAAGGAACATAGCAAATACATATGTCATAATTCTAAACAATTGACAACATTGATGAATTACTGTGAATTATGCCCCTGAGTTCAGTCAGTTCTCCAGCCCTCCCCGGATGTGAGTAGGCACTTGTTTAACCAGGAAACGGTGAGGTTGTATAAGCCCCTTTAGGCGCTAAACTGCCAGGAAATGTAAACTTGATTCAGGAAGAAGGGATCCCTGGTACGTCTTAACAAGTGGTAGAGATAATTGGTAAAAAAACAAAGAAAAGGAACAAAGTTAAAGAGAAATGTGCAAACTTGTTGATTGACCCTCGAAAGGCATCCAAGAAATCTTCCCTAAGTATTTACGTGATGTGATATAGGAGGATTTTCAGAACAATAGCCAGACAGTGAACTTGGATGCTTCTTTCTCTAGCGGGGGTTGGGAGGTGACACCCATGACTCTGCTATTGATCTTGGAAATAATGCCAGTCATCAGGTGGAGTTTTCTGACCTGTATTTTGAGGAAAGAAACCGGTGGGACGTCCCCCCTGGGGTGGTAGATCAGTTGGAACCAACCAACACCCTCACTAATGCAATGACACTTAAATGGAAAACCGGGTGGGTGGGCGGCTGAGATGTCCAAGGTGTACAACTTGTTTAAAAAACGAATAGAACTGCAGAGAAGGGCAACCCTGCTCAGGAAATCACGGACTATAGGCTTGGTGGCATATAATGCTACCCCTACTAGCTGAGGAGGACCCCAACAATTGATATGGGAGGTTCCCCCGAAGTTGGGGGAGACTGAATTAGCAATGGAAGCCACCAATTTAGCTATAACGGATGACCAACTTAATGTGACAGTAAAAGGGGTTTTAGAGCAACTGGTATGGAAAGTGCCCCATGCTATTAGTAAGGTGTTGACGGGAAGGAAAGGAGAGATATCCATAAGTTTGGATAGCCCACGGGAGGGAACACTGGAGAGAATAGGGAAGGGAGGGCTGAACACCTGAGGAAACGAATATCCAAAATGCCTGCCTACTGCCCCCCTAGTAACACCATCCTACACAGGGAATTGGTGGCCCATACCTAAGGAAAAGGACCTGGCCACAGAGACTGACATTACTGGCAGACACAGACCTCATATAGGACCATCTATTGTTTCTACCTCCCAATTACCTTAATCCCTGAACCAACCACTAAGGTCTGCGGGTGGCGAATAAAAGGATGTGGTTGGGATGAATGACTCTAATTCCGTTCTTAATATAACCTCATGGAGAGACCCCAGAGACCCTGATGAACCTGTTTTATTGCTTCATTATATGTTCAATCGGGGCCCTAACTCCTTGAATAGATGGAGAATCTTGGCACTGTTTAATGAAATCCCTGCCCTATGGTTGATTACATCAAAGATATAAAGCTGGTGGACTTTATACATCCTGATAGGTATTACCATGTTAGATTAGTCGTCCCCTCGCCTATGGTGTTTGAGGCACTTCTAATGGAAGTCCCTGCTTTTAATAAATTAGGCTACAATTTATTCCCCTTTGTGGTAGGTACGACCTACAATGCTAAAGGTCGGCAGAGGCTGAGATCGGGCCGTGAACTAACTAATGAGGATGCCTCTTACCTGGGTATTCTTGGTTCAGAGGGTACCCAAAGTGAAGAAAAATTGAACCAAATTGGTAATGGCTAGCGCTGTCCCGCAGAGAGTCTATTACCCAGCTGAAAGAGCTGAAAAATCAGCTTTAATCCTGGCCCTGTCCTATCAGTGATATCTTGGAACACCAGGAGCTTTTCTAACCTTTGTATGTGCTCCGATGTATGCCAGTATCTGGGGCAGTATGCAATTATCCGCCTGCAAGAAACGTGGTTGGTGGCCCCCCCTGTCTTAGATGGCTATGACATAAGGGTAGAATTGCCACCCAAAGGCCTTAGAGGTCGTCCGTCATGGGGGGTTTAGTAGTTGCCATACGGTTGAGCGTAAGAGTGGTGGATCACTAAAATGTGACCAGGGGAGTTCTTGCAGGAGTCATAGAGGCTGAATTTATGTTACCCCCACCGTTACATTTTGATAATAAATATATACTGGGATATGTGCAACACAGTTAAAATGATAAATCAAACATTTGAAAATTCGGTTGTAAAGAATCAGTAAAGAATCAGAGCTATCATGTGATTATCGCTGGTGATTTTAATGCAGAATGCAATACTTTGACTCCATTGGGACTGAAGCATTTACACATTTCGGCTTTTTGCGACTTGGGCGTACATCTTGCAGTCTCATCTGACCCCTTTTTTATGGTCCCTGCACTGAATAGGAAACGTGTTCACGGTAAAATCTGGTATGATACTCTGACCAATTGGGGACTGTTTCTGGTGAATGATCTTTGCAGGAAGCCATCTGCTAATACTACTACTTCTGTAGGAAATATTGCTCTACCATTGTCTACAATTGTATGTCCAAGAGACTGTTGGATCTGGTGAAGGACTTTGAGGTGGTCCCTACTAAATATAGCGATCATTCTATGCTATGTCTATCTGTTGATTCTGAGGGAACTGTAGAGAAAATGTATAACTATCCGGCACCTCTAATTACCAATGTCGAATGCTCACGGTTAACATGGCATGATAGTAATATAGTCAAACTGAATACTGTTCTTCTGCATGATTTTGCAGACTGCCCTTTTGGAGTCGAAGTTAAGTACATATACTCGGAGTTCGTTTGGATTTTATTTACAGGACCAAATTGGTTAATTGGGTAAAGGCCCCTGGGAAAAAACCCAAGGTCTCCCACCATTTACACAAGTTTGATCCTGTGGTACAAAATAATAAGAAAATGACCCACAGGCTGATTAAATTGATTGAATAAACAAGGGGGGGTTTAGTTTGCTTAGCAGTTATTAATGCGTGTTATGGCAGAGCACTATTTTGTAACACGAAAAGAAACGGAGCAGACAAACCCTCAAATACTATACTCAAATGAGCAATGTTATGGTCGTGAGACAACCGTGATCTCTATGTCTCAAGAGGTGACAGAGAAAAGAAGAAGAAAGGAAACTGGTTTCATCCTGTCGAAAGTAAGGACGGGAATCACTAGCTTCCAAAATTGGTCTGTCAGTGCAGATTTATGGATTTATTACCTGGGCCTGTCCTATACACAAGGACAAAAAAGGACAGAGAAAGTTCTATCTATCCCTTCCTATCCCGGGACCTCTCCCTAGGCAGCGCTGATGTGCTGCCTTTATATCAGTGGATAGAATAAGAAGATGTGCATTACTAGCTATTCAATCTTTTATTTATTCATCAGGTTATCACTCATTATTTGACAGCTCAGGCAATCTATTACTCATGATCAATGTTAGTCTAGATAGGGTTACCAGTATCTCTGGCTTCACTTCATTGCAGTATAAAAGAATGTATTGCAAGTATGGTTATATCACACTCAGTATTCAGGAAACAATAACTTTAATGGCCGGCGCTGAGTACCATATGTAATGTTGCCACAAATATTTCCCAGCAACATTATGTATGGTGACCATATATATGGGGAAAATATTACCGGATACTAAAAGATTGGATTATATGCAATAATATACTGTCTCCCTATCAGATCGGCTTCCGGAAACGTATGGGCACCGATTGGGGTGGACTCCTTCTTACCTCTCTTCAGCAATAGGCTTGGAAGGATTAATCATCTGTAATCTATGTGGATTTGATGGATCTATCTCTTGCATTCGACCTAGTAGATAGATAGATAGAAATACATTATGGTCTAAATTGAATGAGCTTGATATACCACAGAGACTATTGTCCACCTTGATCCATTTCCATGAGGGGTCACAAATTAGGGCAAGACTCAGTAAGGATGGATTATCTACAAAACACTTTTTTATCCATAATGGTTTGCGCCAGGGCTGTATACTGGCACCTTGTCTGTTTAACTTGTTGCGGATGTGGGGAATTCCCTGGTCAAGACGTTGTTTGTACCACCTAGGATAGGTGGTTGTAAAATCTATTGGCCTGCAGAGGACTTCACGTTATTTGATCATACACCCATTGGTCTCCAAAGACTGATGACAGCTTTTAATAAGTATTTAATTGAAAGCCATCTGCAAGTTAATCTCCTAGAAATGGTCATACTAAGGCTAAGTCGGCAAAAAAATCCAATTTGATTTACCTGGTTCGTAGACAATACTTGGGGCCTCTATTTTTTCATCTCCCATTAAGTACTATTATAGGAATTACCTGAAAGAGAAAATATATAAACAGATATCTGAAATGAAAAATTTGGAGAGGAAATATGTCAAATTTTCCATCTTGCCTGTTCTGAAATTCTACAGATCTAAGGTAATTCCTCGCCTTTGTTACGCTTTGTTTTTTTTTTTCCTACTTGGTTCATGTCTGAATTGAATAAATATGTTGAAGCCTTTCTTTGGCAGTACGTCATATTCTGCTTGCCCAATTGTGTGGTGTTTGCTGCAAATAGATATGAACAGGGAATACAGTCGCTGCAGATCTCGGTGAAATGGAAAAAAAACTGACTCTATGTAGAAAATTGCATGTGAGTCATGAGGATTCTTTGTATTCTTTATTGAGTGAGATGGTCAGGGCAGGAGCCTGTCAAGAGGATTTCATGTTTAACCTCCAAACTACCTGAATGTCTGGGTCTAATGAGAAAATTGGGAATATCTTCAGTAACATTCATGAAACATCCGCCAAGGATTAGGCCGCAACTAATGATGTGGCTTTAGGCTTGAAATTGTATTCCCAGATTATTTCCCACCAAAAAAACCTTGGCAGTGTGGAACCATATCTCAAGCGCTTCCCGAATAGGAAAATGTGTAATCATTTAATACGTTTTAGATTTAATGTGCTCCCCACTAGATTGTCGCTATCAGATGTGGTTCTCAAGATGCAGTTGCACACTGCTGCTTTTGTGAGGATAGGGATTGTGTTGAAACGCTCCCACTTTTGCTGGTATATTGCCCCGCTCTAAGAACGCAATGCATTGAGTATTTTAGTGGATTTGTACACAATGCCGACTGGGTGTTCCTCGATCATTTGTGGTGGGATATAATGCATAGTAAATCCGCTGCACTAAACCAGGCTGAACTAAGATTCCTATTGATGACTACAATGACATAGGACTGAATTCTGATATATTGCTTTTTTGATCAAGGGAACTGATGTCATATCTTGATTGTAATGTAAAGGTGTTGCATATCTGTCTATTTTAATATGGTATATTTAATTTAATTTGATGTACTGCTAACTGTTATATGTTCACTGTTTTAGGCTAATGAATTATTAATTGATTGATTGATTGATTTTATGTCCTATATGATTGTCTATTATGATGAAGATTTTTACATTTTCTTCTCATTTGTAAAGTTTTCTATAAAAACCAAAATAAATTTTATATATATATAAATATATATATATATATATATATATATATATATATATATATAATCTACCCCCACAGTTCCCCATCCTTGTCAGGCAGGGAAAGCATGTTTTGTGGCTAGATGGCACAGTCTCCTATGAAACACTTCCAGGACTGGGACATGTTTGGCTCTTGCGCCTTCTGCCTCAGCTGAACATTGCTTATAATCAAAGTTCATCATTGAAGTAATTGATCAGTACAGTGCCTGCATCGTCATATGAGCCTGTGCCTTGCAGGAGAGTCTTAAACAGCTTGTGGATGTCCCTGTCAGCAAAAAACAGGAGCATGGATTTCACCAATTGCCCCCTCTGCCTCATCAAACATTTCCAGCCTTTCCTTCCACAGCATCCACTTTGGTCCCAATGACCCTGGGGGCCCCGACATGTCACATTCCGGAACTGGACAGCTGTGAAACTGGAGGTTTGAGTTGCTTCTCCTCTGTCACTCCTTCCCAGAAATGATATCATCCTCCTCCATTCAACTTGACTCAAACCACGTGTCCCTATACATTTGGGTGCTGCGGAGATATGATGCACCCTGGACATGCACTGATGTAGACTGCTGACATACAGCCAACGTGAACTCCCTCCTCCTGTGTGGATAAGTTGGATTGGTCACATTTACAGGGCTGTCACTGCTTGGGTGGGGCCTGGCAGCCGAGGACCCTTCTCTGGAAGGGCCATTGTGACCTCAGGACGTCACCACAAGGTGCGTGCTGAGTCACATGTGCAAGGTCACATGTGCTGGTGACTAAGTCAATAAAAGGGCCGAGTCGGTAACCCTGGTCTCTGTGTATTATTGCAACCCGGCTCGGCTGGCTGCGTCACGGCCCCATAACTGGCGACGAGGTCTCCAAAAAAAAGAAAAAGAAAAGAAGAAAGGAAAGATGGTGAGACGTCACAGTGAGACGCATCTCCTCTCTTGGGGAACCGGGCTGTACCAGCACAGCCACGGGAGCCACTGCAAAGCTACCTCGCTCGCCCCCATGCGGTCCTGTGCCTTGAGCCCCACCGGGGAGCATGATAGAGGACCACCGTAGTGTGGACGAGGCAGCACATGCCACAATAATCAATGAAAGCTCCCACCCGGGGAGGGTGTGCAGCATAGCGGCAAGGACCGCTGCCGCATGATTGAAAACTCCCACCTGGGGGAGCGGCAGTGGTGCGTTCGCCACCATTAAAAAAAAAAGAAAATGAATGTCGTGTCCACACTAGCACGCCCAAGCCCCACTGCAGGTGGGTTTGAGCTGCTGCATGTCCCTAGAGTCGAATCTGCCCCCCCTTACATGCTGCCACAGTACTCTCGCCTAGGGGAGGACAGTGGCCCGTGCCGCAATCGTTTATTTAGAAACTCCTGGCTGGTGGAGAAGAGCAGCCAATGCTGCTCCAGCAATGGGACGAGCTCCTGCCTTGCAGAGAGCAGGCAGCCCATGCCAGCATACTGACTTTTGATACTCCTGCTGGGGGAGAACAGGTGGCCCATGATACCACAATGACTTTGGTAGTCCTGCCGCACTTCCGTCAGGGAGAGAGGTGCAGTGCCTCGAACAAGAAGCACCTGCGTGGGGAGAGGCCAAGGAGGAGAAGAGCTGCCCATGCTGCTACAGTGACTGAACACTGCCACCTCGAAGGGAGCCCGCAGATGGCATGACCTGGTCCACTGCATATCCAGCACCCAAGCATCTTTAACTACTCCCGCCTGGAAAGAAGCCTGCAGATGGCATGAACTGTACCGCTGCCAATCCTGCACCCAAGCGTCTATAACTACTCCCACCTGGAAGGGATCCCACAGATGGCGCGACCTGGACCGCTGCCCATCCTGCACCCAGCACCGCGAATTCCTGCCACTACGCTGGCATGACCGCGGCCCTCCATGCCGAGAGTGCTTATGTGCTTATGTGGTTAGGCAGCTGAGCCACGAACCTGGTCCAAACAGGCTGTCATCAGCTCCTGCCTGGGAGAGGAGAATGACGCTGCAGCAACTGACACCACTAAGGCTTCACGCAAGCCATCACAGTGACTCTGCCTCTGCCAAGGCTTCACGCAATGCTACCACAGTAAATCTGCCTATCCTTACGGATGGAGGTCCAGGAGCAGGTCACTCAGCGGGGTACATCCCCGCCACCACCAACAAAAGAGGAGTGGTCCAGCAAGCTCTGCTGCTGCAGGGGCATAACACCAGAGCCCCCCCACGGCGACCTCCTGTAAGACAACAAGTATGCAATGGCCTGGGCTCGTGCAACCAGGCAAGAGGTGAAATAACTCCTGGCAGGTGGCAGGGGAAGCCTGGCCATGGCGCGGCCAATGCCACCACCATATCAATACAAGCTCAATCTGACAAGCAGAGGAAAGGCCTGAGCACTGTGCGGCCCGATCGCAGCACGTGCCAATTCCTGCTGCAGGGAACCTCAATAGGATGGGGCTGCCACCATGGCAGTAGCAAGGAAGAACTCTTGCCTGAAGGGGGACCCTGGCCATGCATCTGCCTGCTGCAATTCAGCGGTTCCGCACCTGGTGAGGGATGCAAGGAGAGTGTCCTCCCCTGGCCCCTTTTCGCATAGGGAAGAGGGGGCACAAAAGGCTCCAGACTACAGTCTGCCGCAAGGGACAAAGAACACCCAGGCCCGCTGGAGGAACATCATACAGCAAATGGGCCAGAGACCTTCTGGCAAGATGACAGCTGATGTGACCCCCCGGTATCGCTGGGTGTGGCTTTGCCGGCCAGTGGAGTGTAATCCACCTTGGACGAATGGACAAATAGGGACTGCCCCGTGATCATCTGCCGATGTTGCCCCGGTATCCCCGGTTCGGCCTTTCCAGACAGTGCAGCCATTCCCACTTTGGTATTGTACTAATAAAGCTTGTAGTAACTAAGCTCCAAAGGTGTGTCACCCACCAATTTATATACGTGCAGAATAATATTTCCTAACGACCCACGAGGTCAAATCGAGTTCTGTGGTTATTGTAACACATGCCATCTTAAATGTTGAATCATTTGTTTGTCTTTACCCTTGGCAATGAGATGTTTTGACCTCAGCCCGACACCACCAGCTGCGCACTGAGTCAGATGTGCTGGTGACTAAGTTAATAATAGGGCCGAGCGGTTTGCAGTTGAAGAGACGCTAACCCTGGTCTCTGTGTCTTCTTGCAGTCCAGGTCAGCCAGCTGCGTCATGGCCCTGCCGGGCTGCCAAGCACCGCAGGGCACCATCTCCATGATGGGGCTGGCCTCCCGGGCCCCATAACAGCCATGGGCAGGCGCTTTGCATGACGAATATTAGCCAATGTTGCTGTAGATGTGGCTGTCTTTCCACCGGACAGTGACAGTTCTGGTCGGGATCCTCCTCCTTACCAGCGCCGGGCTGGGTGCCTCGGCTCTGCAGAAGGGTTGTCTTTCCCCATCGCTCCTTTCTTCTAGCATGCTGTATGAACAATGGCCTCAGGGGACTGTCGGGAGTTCCCACACAACGTTCTGCTCACCGGGAAACCAGCCACCTCGTCGCCAACGTTTTACAGGTGCAGGGCGTGGCACTGCTCATGGAAGACGGCCACTCATGATGCTTGGTGCGTAGACTGCTACTCTGCGGGACGCTCATCCTCTGTATTTAGTGATGTAGCATACACACACACATGTGACTGTCCTTACATCACCACAGGGTCCATGCTTATGCAATGATACATTAATACTAGATGTTTTATGTAGAATTCATACTGGATTCCAACTGCTTCTAAAATATCTAATAATAGCTATTGTTGTTATACAATTTTTTGGTACTCAATGTATCTACCTTTGAAGGATGAAGAGTTGAGGAGGTATTGCCAGGATTCAAGTTTGCGAAAGGGAAAGCTAACCCTGCAACTGCCCATACTGTTCCCCTGCCCCACTATGTATGCTGCATTCTCCTCATGGGAACAAAAAAAAACTGAAATGTACAGAGCATCATTCAGACCCACATCAACTTCCTCCGAATCAGCATGAAACTTAAGTCCACTTCATGTTCAGAAAGGCTCTTAAAACGCTTCTATTTTTTAACTAGACACATGCCTCCTTTGTATCACAATAGCTGCACTCATTCAAAAGTGAGATTCTTTTTCAGGGCTGAGAATCCAGCCTTCGCAAGTTTATGCGCTTTTTAAATGTGCGCTAACGTACCAGAACCTAGCATCAATGCTGACAGCAACATCCTCAATTTTTGCCCATCAGCCCGAAAAAAACGGAAGACAGAAAATCAAAGTCATGCTCGTGTTCATGATATTCTCTATTTATGATGTTTGTGTTGTGATGTGCCTGTGAGTGTATGCGGAAGTCTATGATGTCATGTGGAATGTTATGGTGTGGAGGAGAGAATGTGTGTGAGTGAGGGTTCCAAGCTCAGGCAGTTACAGAGACCCTGCCTGGGTGATGGGTGCCAGTGTCTTCTTCTAAGTAACTTGTGTATGTAACTGTAACTGAAGAAGATGTGAATAAACTTGAAGTAACCTACAAGAAGGCTAAGAGGTCACTTCATTACATTGGCGGCGAGGATGAGCATTACAGTTTGACTTTTAAATACAAGTAGTTGGAGCCCTTCTGGTCATCTCAGACAACCTGGTCAGCAATAGGCAGATGTCAAACTACTACACATGCCCAAGCTAGTGCATTGACGTACAGCTATGAAATAGATGGAATGTGAAGGGTCATACAACTTGCATGCGTTGTTTGCATATTTACCTACTTGTTGACTGCCCTTGGCCACACTAGTTCTTGTGGCTCTTTCTGCCCAGTCCCTGGCCCTCCCAGCACAAACCTCACCCCTCCCTCCCCCTGGATCTCTTTGAGTTACTCTTATCCAGCAGTGGCATCAAACCTTGGCCCTGCCAGTATTGAATCTAAACTATCTGCTGATGTTAATGGCTTAATTGCAGCTGTAAAATATGCTACTGGTGTTATAAAAATGACTTAGTGTGCCTGCAGCCCCTTGATTTACATCTGTTCCTTGTGTTGAACTGTTAAAAACAAGTTGCCATAAAGCCAAGTTTTATCTGAATTTGTTAGACTACTCACTCCTAAAGCGGGGCGTTATGAGAGCTGTAAAGTAATACGATTTCATTTGACAATTATATAAGGCAGATTTCCCACCCTGAAATGTGCTGATCCAGGCATGTTTTCTTGGTGCAAGAACATATTTTGATTTTGTGATTGCTCATGAGTATCTTTAAACGGGAGCTGCATGCCATCATTACATTTTATTGAGTGAATGTATTCTTTACATCTAACCATTTACTAGGCGGTCAGCACTTTGTTTCTCAACAAAAAAGCTGCATCCAATGAAATATCAAAAATGTCCCATTTATGCCTGACCTTCGTTACCTGAATGTCTTTGCCAATTAGTGCTCCAAACATTTTATGGACGATGGGTAAGAAAAAGACACAATAATGGTTTTTCAAAGATAATTATGCATTAGTTACAGTGTTGTTACTGTGCCGACTGGGACATGTGTACAGTGCCAGCTTTCAGAAGGTAAATAATTCCACTTTCAAGATAATGTCATTGTTTTTCGCAAATGTGTTTTCTGCCTGTTGTACTCTCCACTCCTATTGTGGCTAAGCCTATGCAGACATTTCTCTGTGACTCCTTTTATTTTAGTGGCCACGTGTCATATCCTTGCATTTTTCATAACCCATATTTACAGTCAGCAACTATTTAACATTTTCAGTTTGCCCTGTTTTAGAGACTGGAGTGGGGGCTCGAGGGGAGCATGGCTAGGAACAAATCACAACATACCACCCTAATCATTGGTTTGCAGATGGAACAAATCAAAATGCTTTCTTGAAGTACCTTCGAGCTCACTGATATTGCAGTCAGACAGCACACTCTTTCAGAGAGCTCTCAATTTCCCTGAGATCATATGCAAGGTGTGAGACAGCCATCCGGTCCTGTGTTTGCTTGGAATTCTGAGACTTGTAGTTTTCTTCAATTTCAAATGGGAAAGAAATAACTACAAGTCCCATCCTCCAAATGGAAAAAATAGGTCTGGATGGCCTTCTGACGCATGGCCACTTGAAACGTGAAAGCTCTGAAATGCATATTTGGCACTTTAAGTGCTGCCTGTAAGCCGCAACTATTGTTATGAGAGGTGAAGCTAGGAGGGAGATGAGATGTGAGGGGGGGACACAAATGCATTGGGCATTGTTTGGATATTTATCCACACATGGCCATTCTAGTTCCTATGATAATTTTCAACTACTTCCTACCCCTGCCTGCCTCTGCCCATCTAAAACACCATTCTCCCAGGATTTCTGGGCTAGCTCTGTGCTTTTAAGTTTAAAGCCAATATTATTTCTAAGCAGTCTTCTTTTGAGGAATGGTGGGTTTGCAACAGTAGACCAGCTCCTGGTATAATACAAATGTTCAAACAAGTGTTCCTTCGGGCACTTCATTAATAATCAACATATGTCCATCTGTTCCTTGCGCTGAATTTCTGTTAACAACAAACATTGACAACGCCAGTGGTTTTGGAACCTGCATAGGCATTTGCCAGGCGCTGTAATAATATACCCAGGTGCTAACACCATTTGTCTGATGTTACCATCTTCTGGCCAGATAGTACTGTCATGGCAGTGCCAACATAAACGCCAAAAGTGGCTAATTTTCCAAGTTCATGGAGCATAAAATGGTGGCATAAATCCAAGGTGTAAAGAGGTTACACCCTCAATTTATCTACTGCTGCTGTTCGGATTTTACACATTACACCATGTTTTTGCGCATCAACCATACGTCCAATAATTATCCCTATGGTGATGTTTCTAGAACTTGAACCTGAGTTTACACAAACTTTTACTATAAAAAGACCACCTTCTCAGAGCAGGTGAAATTTGTCAGAGCACAATTGGCCACACAGAAGGCAACAATTTTCACAAAAAAGTGATGCAACCAGCACAACAAGCCATACATGTAGGAAATCACTATTTGGGGTTGGGGTTTACATGCAAACCACAGAATACAGCAGTCACTTTTCCAAGCACCATAAAAGAACAACTATCATTGTTGTTCAAATTGAGGAAGCTTAGAATAACCCTGTTCCAGGCCCAGTTATCCCAGTAGCATCAGCACCAGCAGTAGCAACCCCTCCCACAGGCAGCCCATTTTAATGAATTCCATTCTCATCCCCAGGCAGCCCATTCATCTGGACCCCAGCCCACACCCCAAGAAGCTCATCAAACTAGAAAGACCCCACTCCCTATGCCAGGCAGTCCATTAAACTGGATCCCTGACCCCCGCCGTGGATGCACATCAGACTGGACCCCAGACCACATGCCAGGCAGCCCATCCGCTTGGACCCCAGCCCAATCAGGCACCCCTTCATCTTTGTCTGCCACCCCAAGCATCCCATGAGGCTGGACCTCAGCCCCTGCCCCAGCTGCAGCGCCAGGAAAGGAGGAGAGGCAGAAAACCCCAAAGGCTCTACCCACAAAAACCCTGCAATGCTCCATTTCTGCTCCACATGTCATTTTCACCACAACGTGCTGCTGATGCATGGCCTCATTGAGCCATGTCAATCCCGCAACCTCTGACAGGTATTTGTTGTCACGCTGAGAAGGATGCACCACCACATTGCTTTTCTCACAGACCCTTTAGTCCTAAGTCACATCAATGCAAAGCTCTATGCAACTGCAGGCTTCCCCAATCTGTTTGGAATGTTGGACTGCACACACATGTCACGAGAACCACCCAGGGCACAGATGAATGTCATCATAACAGATGCAGGCAGAACACAATCTATGTGCTGATGGTCTGAGGTGCAAACATGATCTTCACACAAGTGTGTTCCAGATTTCCCGGATCAACCCCTCACTCCATGATACTAGCCCAGCGCAACCTGCCTCACATCATGGTAGGAGTACAGCAATATCAGGCATGACTACTGGGTATGCACATGGCAGCACACCACCACCCCAGTGCATCCCAGACATACCCACAATGCATGGGACAGAAACGGAATCCACTATGAATGCAAACAGGTAAAAAACATGACAAGGAGACGGGCAACACATGGCACTCAGGAAGGTTGAGGGCTGATTGTGTTCATTATCACTGTTGTGGGAGTCCAGCAGTTGGGTGCATACATGTATCAAAACAAAAGGAGAGTCAATACTTTATTACCTCTGCTATCGGATACAGTGATGCCATGTAAAGTCCCTTCAGTGGAACAGTAGTACAAGCTGCCAAACCTCTCACTGCACTTTACTGGCACCTATGCACTCCTTTCACCAGGGGTAAGAGGACCCAATCCATGCAATTGGACAACTGCACTGTTGCACAACCTCCGTGCCCTTCCCTCACATGATTTCTGGTAGGACACATGTCAAATCTTTCACAGGGAATAAACTCTGCTAGGCTTTCAATGTAAAGAATACAGGCCAGATGTTCCAAACTCTTAACTAGACATGTCATGGTGAGAATGCAGAGCCATGCTTTGGGTTATACTGAGTCCCCGTCAATCCCACAGACTCTGATGCCAATTGTGCCACATGGGATCCCACACCTGGATTCAAATGAACACTATGCATACTCCACAGGCCTCCACATGAACAGCTGAGCTGTTTTCAAATAGTTGCATGAGTACCTTTCTTCCATTAAATCATGATGCGAATGGTCACGATGTTGTAGCAAGGAACCACACCAATTAAGATATAAATGCAGTCAATCACACCTAAATCCTTTTCCATGTAGCACACCCTCTAAGTTACAAGAGTGTAATCCAACATTTGCACTCTCTAGATAATTCTGGATACCCCATCCTCCTTTGGATGATGACACCACTGCTCAGTTCTAGAAATAAGAGACAGAAGCACTATAGCAGTGCCTACCCCCACACCAACAACGAGCAGGCCTTTGGTGTCCTGAAACATCGTCGCAAGTGTCTTCACTGAACAGGCAGTGCCTTGAGAAGGTCTGTCTCATCATTGCCCTGCTCTGTATTTTACACAAAATAGCCATCAGGTGCAGCATCCCCATGCCCTGACTCTGTCATAGGTTCTAACTGTGATGGCAATGGCCATGACAGAGAGCCACCAAGAGATGGGCAGCATCAGGACAATGTTGATACTCGTATGTTGCTTTAAGAACCCATCAATAACTTCCCCAGAGAGAGGGGAAAGCATCCCTGCAAATGGCAGATTTAATTCCCCATCTCCCCCACCTCTGATCAAACACCACCAAAACACATGCAACATAACTCGGTTTTATGTTCTTTCATCGCCAGTAATTACAACGCCTGGCTTTTAAACGTGTACAGAATTACTAAAACAATTTTTGGCGGATACCCCCACCAACCCCTCCTCCGCTACCCATTTTTACCTATTGCCTAGCCCCCAACCCCTTAACGGCCCTTTCCTACCCCCCCTAAAACTTTCATTTACCATTTTTGTAATTCTGTACACGTTAAAAGCCAGGCGTAATTACTGGCGATTAAAGGACCTTATACCCATAACTCATATATACGCAGTGGACTTATTCAACAGGGAATGGATGGTATTATGCTGCTGCACCATATTGTGTGTATGAAGTGTGGACGAATGTCTGGGGAAACAATGTAATGTAATTGTTATTTGTATAACACCTTTTCCCATTGGTAAAGCGCTTTTGGGGGACGCCCTTGCGGGGTCAAAGTCCAGTTATGGGAAATTTGTCAGAGTTTAGACAATACGAAGGTAGGTAGGGATGGCCATGTCCCAGTTGAGCTGGCATGTGGATGGGTGCTGTGAGGTAGTCTGGAGAGTATGCAAGAGCAGGAGGCTCATTGTATGTGCAACTAGACCAAATTTATGGTGTGTGTGCATATCTACATTCTTATGGTAGAAATGTTCTGCGATATGTTTTAGAGTAGTGTATGATAGCAGATGCATGCAGGTGGGTGGCCGCGCCTTTGGCTATGTTCCATAAACATGGAGTGTGATACGTACCTGTGTGTCTTGGCTGGTTTCTTGATTTCGTAAAGGCAGCTGAATTTAAAAGGGGTGAATTCAAAGCACGGCTAAATTCTATACAGTGGCCATATTCAAAGCAGCTAAATATAACACGGAGGCTATACTCCAAATGCAGCTAATTATACCACAGTGGCTGTACTCAAAGATGCAGCTAAATGTAACACAGTGGCTACACTCAAATTGTGGCTAAATATAACACTGTGGCTACGTCAAAAATGCAGCTACATGTAACCCAGTGACTATACTCAAAGGCAGCTAGGTTTAAATGGGGGTGGGTATTGAGCGAGGCTAAATTCTACACAGAGGCAATACTCAAAATGCAGCTAAATATATACCACAATGGCTATACTCAAAACTGCAGCTAGATATAACACAGTAGCTACAATAAAAATTCAGCTAAGTTTAACACAGTGGATATGCTGAAAGGCAGCTAGGTTTAAATGGGAGTGGGGGCTAAGCGAGGCTAGATTCTAAAATATGCAGCTAAGCATGACACAGTGGTTATACTCAAAATGCATCTAATGATACAGTGGATGTACTCAAAGCAAGGATGTATAAACTAATGTCCCAAAAAAGATGTCAAGGAAATAGACATTGGAGGGTTGGAGGGTTGCTGCAGCCCTTGTGGCCCCTCTCATATTGCTGTTGGTGGGCAGAAAAGCAACTAAAGGCAAATGCGCTGGGCTCGGGAAGGGCACACTGGGGACAACTGTGCTGAGGGGGTGGCAGAGGTGGGATGGATGAGGTAGAGGTGGAGGTGGAATTCTGACTCCCACAACCATTCATGAGGGTAACATACTGTTCTTGTTGTGTCAGCAGGTCTGTTATTGCAGCCTGCAAATGGATATGCCTGAGGCTGGACTACACTATCGGGTGCAAGTGGGGACCTGTACTGCTGGCCGAATGGCACACTACAATGCAGGGGCCCTCCGGAAGCATTGCAAGCAGCTTGACTGTGGGAGAAGGCCTTCCCTCAGGCCAATTGGTCATCCATCCTGGCAGGGATTAAGGCATGTGGAGTGGCTTGGGAAAGTCTGGCAACCTCCCTGGCCCCAGCGCAGGCCTCCACAGTAGCCTATAAGGCATCCGAAGCCCGCCCTTAGGGCAATTGGAATAAGACTCTCTCCCTGACCCCACCTTTGACCTCAGAGGCGACTGCAGCCACCACAGATGCCGACTCTCTGGCCAGTTAGTTGGGCATCCTCCATAGACCCAGCAAAGGTCTCTGATGCTAGTGCAGCTGCTGCTCGCTTGCAAGCTGAGAATCAACCCTTGCTTGCTCCATGCCTCTGCATATGTTGCTGCACCACCAGCCATAGGACTAGCCTGCTCTCAGGAAAGCTGAGCATCCTCCCTGGCATCTTGCCTTTCTGACCATACCTCCTCAGGCAGATTGCCCTCTGCCATTTGGCTGCCCCGAATTAATGGTGAACATCTTCCAGGGTCTATTGTACATCTCCCAGGTTTGACACAAGTGCCATACAGGTTTCCAGAATGTGCCTCCCACTGGCCTCAAACCCGGATTGGGCTGCCTCCATGGTTGACAGTCTCTCAATGATGCCAGCTAAGAGACTGTCCAACATAGGTGTAGGTGCAATGGTTACAGAAGGTGAGCTGGAGATGGTGAATGCCTGTTACCCATTGGGGCAAAATCCAAGGGTCCCTGGAAGAGGTTGCAGCACACTCCCTACCTGGGCTGTGGCAGGGGAGCTCCTCAGGGGTGGTAGTGATGCCCACCACAAGCAGATTGTCCCCATCATTCGGCTGCGGGATGTCACATGGTGACATTGTCCATGGTGGTGACAGTGGTGCCCGTGTCCTGGTCACTGCGGCTCTGCAGCTGTTGAACACTGCTGAAGGAGGGCTCTGGCAAGATGTTATCAACTGGTGGTGGGACCTTATCCAGTAGAGTTCCACGCGCCTCAGTCCCGCAATAACGGAATGCCACCTCCATGGTCTCATCAGCATCCCCATCATCTTCCATCCCCTTCAGCGTCTGTTTCATCTGCGTCCCCTGAGGACAAGGGCACACTGTTAGTGTAAATGTTATATGGAACAATGTGAGCATGGTGCACATGTACAGCACACATGCGTGCATGACAGTTGGCGTATGCTGCACAATGCCCACCTGATGGGTCATCACAGGTAGTGATGTGGAATCAAAGGTATGGGTAAGCAAATCAAAGGGACTAGGGCATGAGAGGATGCACTGTGCAGGGTGGAAGCAGTATACTGCCAAGATGGTGCTATGCAATCTGTTGTGGCACAGAAGACATTAAGGTATGACATAATAGGTGTGTTTGTAGAGCACATGTTCACCCCCAGAGGGGCATCTTGGCGCTATTACAGATAACAGATGTTCATTGTTACCCAACTTAATGGTACTCATTGTATCAACCTCAGAGGGATGAAGGGCTGAGTGGACCAGCCGGGATTAGAACCTGCGTCCTTGAGGTCAAACACAAGGCTCTGTAGGGGATGCATTAGTCCACTGAGCCACAGACTATGGCATTCATGTGTTTATGTTATGTTATGTTATTTTATTTATATAGCATCAAAGCCAGAGGGCGTTTAGCGAAGGGCATGTACAACAGTCCCTCCAGATGGACAGTGTCCTCTGCATGTGCTGCTCATGCCAGTGGGTAACATTACTACAGCACATGCATACAGAAGTAGCCATGGAAAGGTATGTCTTGGCAACCCATATCAGCGCCACACTTTCCAGAATGGATGTCATCATTCCACTGTGGAATTTGCTGGCTTTCTCCACCCCATACTACGACAGAGGATGCTGTTGTGGGATTTGGAGAACATGGCATTGAAGCGTCGATTTACATAAACACATAAATGCTGACAGTTTCTGCCTCATCACGAGTTGGGTGGTAGCCCTTAAATGCGGTGGTAACAGTGTTACTGTCGCATTTAAGGGTCTGCCCAAGCTCGAGTCTGGCTGCATTTACCTCCAGCTTTAAGCTGGGGCTAAATGCGCTGGGAAAAGGCTGATTTTCGGTGCAATTACCGTGCGGTAATACCGCCGACAGTAATAATGTCGACAGAAAATTCCCCATTGGGTCCAATGGGAAATGGGGAATTACCGTTACCACCCAACCCGTGATCAGGCGGTAATACCGCCGGAGTGTTGGGCGGTAACGCAAATGATGATGGTGCCCTTTCTCTCTGTGATTCTGTCATTTGAAATACACAGTGCAATTGGTACCATGTTCATGCTATTTGTGGTAGTAATGTTGTACATGACACCTGCTATATCTCTGCACATTCCAGAGCGCATATACAGTGGATTTCTGCGGTGTCCGCCTGCTTTTGACTCATGTCAATGCTATTGAGATTCCATAGCACTCTGCATGTTTTGGCCTGCATGGAAATAGCATGCTGGCAGTATGCCTAGAGTTTAACAATGGCCACAGTGGAATTGAAGGTGGAACTGGTACTCCCGTTCCATGCAGCCGCCCCACTGCCTCCAGAATAGCCTGCAATGGCTTGCTTTGTAAACAATCAGGTGGAGACCAGCCTTATTCCTTTACAGCGGTTATTGGCACCTTTTGTGGCAGTTTCCCAGTTGTAGTTTCCCAGGTGTCCACTTCGTAGAAAGCTATAGTGATTAGACGTGTCATGACGCGTACCCTTTTTTCTCCCATGTGTGTACGCAGCCATGGATGCTGCCATTTGATGGGCAATCATTTCCTTCCCCTCCCCTGGCTTTGTGTTATCAGTTGGACATTTCAATTGGTGAACGTCAGTGTGTTGATTGGACACTGGTCATCATGGAAGGCCAAGTCAGGCCAGCGATGCATATATCGGACACGGTTTATAGTGATAATACCGAAAACAAAAATCTCCAAAACAAAAATATCGAAAACAAAAGACCGAAAAAAAAAATATCGAATTTTTTTTATGACGTTTTTTTCTCGAAATGGGGGGTTCCCCCCCTAACCCCCCTTTTTTTCTATTTTTTTTTTATTTTAACCCTTTTTTTTTTACTTACCTGACCCCAAAAACACATATAAATAAATAAATAAATAATTCGATATTTTTTTTCGAGATTTTGTATTCGAGATTTTTGCAGTTCGAGATTTTGTTTTCGGTATTTTTTGACCGACCACCATCGGACACCTCTGACCTGCAGCATAGGAGAATGATGGGCATGATCAGTTCAGTGCTGCCATGGATTTGCAACCATTTCACTTATGCATTCACATCCTACAGAGCATGCATGACACATTTGGCTAGTTGGGGATTGTGGGACGAGGACGCGGTGCATTTCACCACTTTGAAAGTCACGTGGACCCTCATTTCCATGAACTAATGGAGCATGCACACTCACATGTGTTTTGGGTAGCCAAGCAAGGGTTTCAGCAAGTGTTGTGCATATCCAGGGCTTTTTTATTTTGTACTGGTTCGGTGTATGCTGGAATAGCCATTGCCTTCTACCACATCAGCATAACAGAAGGGGTCCTATCACAGAAACAGGTGTCCATTTATTATTTATTTATTCATCTGGATCTGTTTCTTATGCAGAAGTCAATCCTATATCACTCAGGAATGATAGCTAAGGTAACACCTTTAACATTATGCTTCAATAAAATGTTTATTCAATGATTTTTTTGTAGAGAGACATATTTTATATTAGCAAGTTAACAGAATAGCATAATTTAAATACCAATCATCCAGTAGTGATGAGACACAGGATAATGGGTGGCCAACAACTAGACCCTAACTTTTGATTACAACATATCTCAAATAAAGTGTTCTAATAAATGGTGCAATGTGTTTGCGAGATTCATCCAAGGCCCGAGTGTTGCCTGTATCAAGTAGTATATTATTATCACAAAGCACTGAATGCAAAAAAGGAATAAATAAGAAAAACCCTAAAGCAGCAAAGCTGCTACTAAGTCATGTAACAAAAGGGAAGGGCGCCCCTAGTCCGGTAGGAGTGGGCAGATTAAGACATCAATATATCAGATGGGGTCACATTGTAACATTGGTTTGCTGCCATTTTAAGAGGAAGGGCTCAGTTTGACACCACACTAATTTCATTTGTGACAGTCAACTTTTAACACTGAGGACCCTTCTCCCCCACTCTGAGTGATGGAGCGAAGGGATGATTGTGGGAATGTTTGCCTCTAAATTATTGTTTCAGAGCCCAATATGACCCTCCGGTTATTGACAAGTGCTTCTTGAGTAGCTCTTTGTCCTCTATGGCGCCAAAACCTGCCTCCTCCACCTTTCACCCCATAATCTCAAACACCCTTCCAACCTTCCACCACTCTCGTTGAATGCTCCTAACTTGCCAGAAGAGTTTTTTCTTTTATTTTGCTTTCTTTTATTATTATTATTATTATTTTTATTATTATTATTATTATTATTGTATTTATTGAACACATACCTAGCTTTGAGAAGCAACGGAGTGCTTTACAGAGGAATACACCAATACAGATACATAACGGAGCGCTTTACAGAATTAGACAACATTACAGATGCATAACGGAGCACTTTTCACTGGTAACAATAGAACAGATATACAGTGGGGGTAGGATAAAGGAGGGGTACAGCTGTACAGGGTGACGTGGAGGAATGGGGGCGGCACCGTCTAGTGAGTCAGGTGGCGCGAGTGGCAACGGGTTGAGGAGCAGAGACTCCTTGAAGAGGTGGGTCTTGAGTTCTTTTCTGAATTGTAGGACAATTTAGAATTGTAGAATTATAAATATTACATTCAGGTTATTGTTGTTTTCCTTCTTTGTTTAGCATAGCTATTTTCAGGAAAGTTATTGTTACATCTTAATGTTCTCGTTTCTTGATTTTTGGGTCTGTGTTTGGCTATTGCTTTAATGATTATGTATTTTCCACCTTATGTTATGAAGCTACAGAGCACTGCAAATAAATCTGTAACATAGCAAACACACAGAAACGCAAAACAGTACTAGCAAGATCATGTATCACACACATACACAACAATGCACCGTAATGTGCATGTTGGTGGCCAGTAAGGAGATTTGTTTCTTCTTCTGACTTACTTACCTTCAATTATGTTGACTAATGGCGCCTGCATTGGTAATGGCAACAGTGTTGGCTGCAAAATGATGCTATTACCTGCGCATATAATAGCATGGCCTGGCAAATGCCTAATAACACAAGTCAAAACTGTTGGTTTTGCCAATACTTGTTTTGAACAGAACTTCAGTGAAGGACATGCATAGTGCTTATAGATTGAGTGGCTGTAGGCAGATCTGGCTAATGTTAATACATGTCTATTACACCAGTAGCGCATTTACTGTTCCAGTTAAGTCATTAACTCCCACAAGACTGCTTTGAAAAAACAGTGGAAGGCACTTCTAGCACAACGTTTGTAGTTCCTCTTCGATAAAGCTAGGTGAAAGAGAAACCAGGAGGATATGCTTTGGACGGTGCAGAGATAGGGAGTAGCATGGCCATGGGCAGTCAATGGGTGGGTAAATAACCAAGCAACCCCCACATGCTTTGTGTCCCTCCTCATTTGCCATTTCTCCCTAGCTGTATTCTAATGCAATAGTTTTGCTTATAGGCGACTTTTAGTCAAGATGTAGGTAGAACAAATGCAACTGCAGACTTCCCGAGAAAAGGAGACTTGGTGACTCACAATTTACGGAGGTATTTCCTGCATGACGGGACATGTAGTATGTTTTCATCTTGATGTTTAGCTAGCACATTGCGTGGGCATTTGGGGCTTCACATGACATTGGATGGCAGCAGCTGGGTTCTGCAATGCCATACTAGGCCACTGGCTACGTTTGATGCCATTGATTAGGACTTTAAGGCTGCACTTAACGTACAACAGCCACAACCTGTTGACTTTGCCAATGCTTGTTTTTAAGTTCCAGCCATTTATTTTATACTCAGTGATTGTACTTAACGATGCAGAATGTGTTGTTATTTCGATGAAATGAAATATATTATTTTCCCAAAAGAGTTGTTTTTTATTGCATGTGTTCCTACTGATGCTTACTGGGTGATTGGCACCACTGCAAAGAACCAGGCTCGGACTGGCCTATAGGGCAATAGGGCCATGGCCGAAACAAAAACACAAAATGCTGGTGTGGGCCACTTTTTTGGGTCACAGTGGGCACCTTTTTTGGCCAATGTGAGCCAGTTTTATGAGTTACTTCACTATGCGTTTTGACCAGTGTTGCTGAATGAATATTCTTTAAAATGCACAATTTGCATCACATTTGATCAACAAACACCCCCTTGGGTACTATTCAAACAGTGTCACAAAAGGAATAAATAGCCATTTGCAACAGTGGGCCACTTTTTCATTGGTGTCCGAGACAATTTCATGGCCTAGTCCGACCCTGCAAAGAACACATCAGTAGCGCTCGCATGATCTGAAAAGCCTTGGCTTTTGGAAATCCTTTTTTCATGATATAAATGAATGCCATTAAAAAGGCATCGTTATAAGTATCAGACATCATCAAGAAGCGCCTGTTGCTGCTGTAAATGATGGCATCGCGCGGGCGACGGAATACTGGAACGGTCTCGGGAATGGTTACAGATCATTTCACATGTATAGTGTCACTTGGTATCAAGCCAGGTCAGTAACTGACAAAGTCATCACCATGTTCCAGTCAAGCAGAGACCTAAAGAAATGCATCATTGTTATGTGTTGTTCCTACAGTGTTTTTTCTGTCAAAGAAATCTATCTTCACCCCTGCTGCCAAAGAGCACTCCTAGATAACAGGGAGAGGGGCTGACACGGATACATACTGCACCACAATAGAGGGGTGTCATGGTCTCCTGATACCACTACTGTACCTTCTCTCTGGGGCTGATCTATTTTCCCTCAGGGAGCTCAGTCAAGCAGAAGTCACACTGGTAAGCCTGGGTGGCATTTGGCCCGGCCGGACTCGCTGGCCAAGCTGGATAATATAATCCGGATGCTAAAATCTCGCAAAGATTCGCTGGTAGCCCAAAATCATGCTCGGGAAGTTCCAACTTCAGTGGCCTGTTCATGGCAAGCCAATCAGAGCCCTACACCCTTTAGGGAAGGTTTCTGCAGCCATACAAAAGGCTCAGCTCACATCTTGATATTCTGTGGGTTGTGCTCGGCTGTTAGAAGGAGTAACAGGTCTGGTGCACACTAGGTTCGAACAAGTGAGTCTGTGCTCTAGAAACTGAGCACATTTCTGGGTGGCTTTTTCACATTTAATTCCCTATTTCTGCATCTTGCTTGGTTTGGGATGGTCCTTAAAGTGTCACTCCCCCTTTGAAAAACCCTTTGCGAAAACCTTTGCGACTGCTTGTTTAATTAATCCCTTTCCCTTACCATTAGTCGTAGAACCCCAAAAAGGCAAACAAAGCTCCTTTATGCAAACCATTTTTGAACAGCCTTATAAGACCCTTTGGGCCAGAGTGAACTGTAGGTGGCAGCGCAAGAATTTTCCGATACGGGACGTTTACCACTGTGCCTATTCCACGTTTCATTCCCGAAAACTCATGAAAACCGCCTGCTTTTTGGGTGGAGGAAATGTGTGTGGGCAGTCAGTAGCAGAATTTCCCGAATGTGATCTAACAGTGAAATGTGTTGTGGTAAAATGTAGTTGTATCACTATCAGCATTTAAGCCTCTTCATAAAACATTTGCTTATTTGTCCAAATAAGGACCTCATCATCTCGTGGTCACAAATCCAAAACACAACCGGTCAGATAGCACAGCGAGCGCGGCGCCCCCAATATCTGTGCGCAGCCTGCTGTGGCAGGTTCGAATCCCGGCAGGGGTCAACTCCATCTTTCTGAGGTTGATAAATTGAGTACCACTCTTTGGGATGATAATGTCTTCTGTTATTTCAGTGCCTGCTGACCTATGGGTGTGTAGTGCTATATAAGAAATACATTATTATTACTATAAGAGCCTTCCGTATCTGCAGTCTGTTTCACGGTTGTTGGGACATCTTCTACATGATGGGCAATGGTTATACTCTCTTTCAGAATAGCCAATCAGAGGCAACCAACTGTTTTCAATATCGTTTTGAAAGAAATCTGGTGACGCCAGATCCCACTATTAAGCAGTCTGATCAGGTCCCATTGAGGACCATTTCCCCGCCCTCACATTCCTATGCCATCCACATTGCCAGCTAACAATGCACCATCCATATGTTGTTACACATACTAAGTGGGAACTAGCGTACCCATAAGGAATAAATGGAGGTCATTGACTTTAACCCCCTCAAAAAGAGAATACACATGAGCCTCCTCACCCCCTTATCCTTATGTACACACTATGGACCGTTCACTTTCTTATAAGAGATGTTCAAACATGTACATACATGGCCATGGTAAATCGAGAGTCTCTTCTAGGTGCCGTTCCAACGATCAAACTGATGGTTTTCACCCCAATCCTTATATCCCAACTATCGTCCAAATACCACCAACAAACAATATTGATTATAAAGGATAGTGGAAGCATATTTATTTGCCGATATCCTTCGCTCTCCCAAATTCCTCAATAGTGGACACTGCCACCTTCAATAGGAAAAGAAAAACAACAATCGCTCAGGACCCATGTATGCCTTTATTGTGAGTGCATTGAAACTCACACATGCTCCTGGAATCACAGTCTGCATTCAGATGTAGTAAAGACACAGACGGAAAAATATACTTTTATCGGAAACAGCAGGGTTTCTTCTCATTCTACATTCACTGAAGAAGCATCCGGATCAGCACGGCTTCTTGGAAATCTGCAATAGAACAGAAAAGTTACTCATCTTAGCCGTTGATCCTCCTTTTGCTCCTACCTCGCGGGGAGCCCCGTGGCACTTTGCTGTTCTTGGTCGCTTCCTTAACCTTTTTTCCCTGCCTTTTTTCAGGCTTCAACTGGGAAGCATGGGCCCACGTCCTTCCATTTAGCTCTGCTATGCACACGTCAGAAATGACAAGAGGTAACTTGCCAACAATCTGATATGGCTCAAAATAGCAAAGATCGGAAAACAGGATATACTTGTCGCAGCAGCTGAGTATGCATTCATCTCTGAATTGCAGTCCACTTAAATCACAGCTCAGATCATATCCCTGCTTAATTTTACCACTTGCTTCCCCTCCACAGACACCTCGAGAGGATAGCTCAGGCGCAACGTGCTCGCCTTGGAAGCAAGAGCAAAACAGGTTGATCCCCTGGTCCGCGCTTAGAAACCTGTGGGTATTAAGCGTGTAATAAATAACCTATCATATCATATTGTATTTTTACATTTGTGTAATGCCCAGACCCACATGTATCACCACGTTTGTACAGAGTAAGGTAAAGAGTAAGGTCAGTCCAGACAGTGATGAGGAGGTCGTAGGATTCTCCCATACTACATAGATGCAGTTGAGGCAGTCATTTTTATTGATCAGCCGTGATTTCAGCAGTCTTTTCAAGGCTCGGTTAGACGGTTCATTCCTAATATGAGCAGGAAGAGTGTTCCAAAGAGTTTGGTATGTGGTGCTGAAGCTAACACCACCCTCTCTGGCAAGTTTCAAGCAGGTGATAGGATAGCCAAGGAGAGTTGATCTGAGAGTGAAGGGTTCAACCTTCACGTTTTTGCTGATGTGGTTGTTGAAGTATTGTGGGGCTTCGTTGTAAATGTATCGGTGTGCAATGGTAAGTGTTGTGAAGTCAATACAGGATTTTATTGGTAGCCAGTGAACCTCTTGACAAGTAGAAGAGATGTGGTCAGATTTACGGAGACCCAGACCTGCATGCAGCGCTTTATTTTGCAGAAGTTGAAGCTTGGCTAGGTTGGCAGCGGAAGTGCCTTTGAAAAGGACATTGAGGCAGTCCAGTTTGATCATATGTCATGATTCCTGTCCCTCACCTCCCCAGCCCTCCAAGATATCAGGCTGGAGCCAGGCCACGATCACCTACATGGCCCTCAAGGGCCTCTCCATCCCTCCAAAGACCCACTTGGAGTCAGACTTGGCGCTTGTGGCACCAGACTCACTCACTCCCATAGGATAACATTGGGAATTGGACTTGTAGTGCATTGATGGGTACAAGATGGATGCCCCCACATATTTCGGTTCCCAGGACTGCATGTGGAGTCTAGTCTTTTGGGTGTGGTTCAGCCCAGAGACACCTGGTATACCCAGAGACTATTTAAGCCATACCCAGGCTGAGAAACATGCTTTGTGTTTTCTGCACCTGCAGCGTGACACTCACCGTGTTCGGATCGGTCTCCAGTAGGCCTGCATCTTTCTTCTGCGCTCAGCTCCTGCAAGAACAAGAACACTGTTAGGAACAGCCTTACCTTGCGGCGCTTCTGCCCATCATTCATTGCTTCTTCTGTTCTGCGGGCATCTTCGGTGGTGTCATACCCATCCCGGCACGCCGCTTCCTAAGGAAAAGGGAAAAGAACAGAAAAAAACATTAGTAAGCATTCAGCAAATCTTCGCTTATTTTAAAAGACTGTACGAATGTACCTGAATCCCAGCCGCTCTGGGGGAACTATGTCTATGGAACTTCTCTTCCATCTGCAAGAGGGAAAAGACACTTCAGGTTAGCGTGGAAACATCTAGAGGCGCCGCATAATGCGCTTACTCACTGCATTTCTTCCACGCTGAAAACGTCGCGGCACCTAAAAGACACAGAAAAAGAACTCAGTTCAATACAAATACGAAATACGAAAGGGTCACATAGCACATCGCGCTCTCACTCACCTTCAGCGCAACTCGTCTCAGCAGCACGTCGCCACCCCCGGATGCCGGCCATCATCTAAGGAAGGAAAGGAACGAAGTTAGAGAACTGTTCAAAAGACTCATTATACTTACCTGTCGGACTCTTACCAGTGAAGTAACTAGGCAGCAACGAGCCCGCATCAATCAACGCGCCCCTGAGCTGAAAGCAGGACGCAGAGCACACTTTCCAAGAAAACAAGGTGAGCTGTGGATCAAAGGGAAGATTTGGACCCAGGGGTCAAGTCCTAAAAATTAAAGTGTGGACTCATCAACAAATGCTTTGGGATGTGACGTAGCCAGAAATTAGCATATCAAGGTGAAACATGCCCATTTCATCAAATTGGCTTTACATAACCAGCCAAATTGCACAGGGCGAATGGCATTTGCCTTTCATAAAATCAACACACACACACAAAACCAAGAAAGGATATTTACTTCTAATAGTGTTTCTGAAAACGTTAAAAGGTGTGCATGTTTTAAACTCCAAGAACCAATACAAAAGTATTCCCTGGGACTTGCAGTACCGAAACGGGCCATTTTACCTTTAGTTGTTTGTTATTTTTCATCATGTTATATAGTGTAGTGGTGAAGTGTCCGGCCTACAAATCTGACGACTGTGGTTCGATACCCGTGATTGTCTTTAATGCATACATTCAAAGAGGACCTTCATTGTTTCTCATTTTAGCTGGGGGGACTGAGTCCACCCTCTGAAAAAAGTGGGTGGACTCTGTCCCCCCGCGTGTGCCCTCGACTTGAGCCCTGGTTGGACCCCGGGGAAGAAGGGGTTCAAGCACACAGAGACAATAGGGAGTTAAACTCTACCAATCCTGTGTTTCAGGCCCAGTCTCCAGTCGAGTAGACTCCAGGGAAGGATTCGAGGACGTAAGAGGTCAGAACAGGCTGAGTGACGTCCCCGTGGATAACAGGTGAGCGTTACAGAACACAAAGCCTACATCAAAATACTCCTGGGCATCATGGAAACGTCAGAAACCGACCAGTTAGCCCACATGTTGGGGCAGCTACGTTCTGAAGTACATGCAGCCAGGCAGGAGACCAACACCCTGAGGAGAGAGCTGATAGTAGCCAAAGAACACACTGATGATTTAAGCCGCCAACTTCTCCAGTCACAAGCAGGGCATGCACCATTGCCAGGAAGCGTGCCCTCGATGCCAGTACCATCAGCCAATCCCGTTCAGATAACTCTTCCTGGGGCAGTTCCTTTGGCCCCGCCCGAACGATTTACGGAGTGTCCCAAGAGGTTTGCAACGTTCATGAACCAGTGCCGCCTGCACTTCCTTTGTAGACCAGGGGCCTTTCCGAATGACCAATCACGGGTCGCTTTTGTGCTATCCTATTTGAGTGGTAGTGCCGCGGACTGGTCTGTACCCTTTGTGGCCCAAGATGATCCTTTGCTGCATGACTTCAGGGGCTTTCAGCAGGAGATGGAAAAGCTGTTCGCCCGTCGTACTCATGGGCAGGCATTAGACAACGAACTTCTGTCCCTACGCCAAGGGAATCAAGACCTATTAACATACATAGCCACGTTCAATAGACTCGTAGTTGAAGCAGAATGGCCAGTGGAGAAGAGAACCACGTTATTTCATCGGGGTTGCGGGGGGAGCTCAAGGATGTTCTCGCACAAGTAGTGAACCCCCCGAAAGACTGCTCAGAATTCATTGACCTTGTTGTTCAACTGGATCATAGGTTGCAGGACCAAAGAGCAGATCGAACCAATCCGGCCCCTCGCCCTATGTATGTGCGTTCAAAGGACAATATTGCCCGAACGGAAGGTAAAGGAGGACCAATGCAAATCGGGGGGGTCAGATCCCCCTTGACTAAAGCGGAAAGGGATAAAAGGAGACAGTAGCAGTTATATATGTACTGTGGAAGGTCAGGTAATTTCCTTAAAGAGTGCCCTGTGAAGCCACCGAGGAGGACGGTAGGGGCCACGTACAAGGAAGAAACCATCAAGGAATCGGAAAACTCCCCAGCCCGGCAAGTGTAGGGGTCCACTTGTCGAGCGAAGAAAGTGAACTACAGACCTCCCATTTTGCACTATCTGTGGTCTTGATCAATCACCAACAACCATCTCGGATGCACGCAGTAACATTGACAGTGGAGCCGTTGGGAATTACATCGACCAGGATCTTGCGGCAAAGATGGGGCTTCCGTTACGCCCTAAATCAACCACCGACACTGTTACCACTGTCAACGGCACGGAAATAGCTTCTGGTCCAGTATCCCAATGCACTGCAGCTTTAAGCCTTCTGTGCCAGGATGGACACCAAGAATATATCGTTTTCGACCTCATTAAGGCACCACAGTTCCGGTTGATTTTGGGAATGCCATGGTTGGTAGCTCACAATCCTCAAATCAATTGGCGAGCAAAAGATTTGGCCTTTCCCGAGACTTGCGCCCACACATGTTATCGCCAAGAGAAACAACCAATAGACACCAGAACCTCCACGCTTGCGACTGTGGCAATCGGCACCCTACCAAGTGAATACCAGGACTTTCAAGATGTCTTTCAGAAAGAACAGACTAATACCCTGCCACCGCATAGACCATACGTTTGCCAAATCGACCTGATACCCGGCGCACAAATCCCTTGTGGGCGAATTTATGCACTCACGGAACCAGAAAACCACCACCTGAAGGCCTATCTTGACCAATACCTGGCCAACGGGTTCATCCGTCCCTCGAAGTCTCCAGCAGCCAGTCCTCTATTCTTCGTACCGAAAAAAGGAGGGGGACTTGAGAACGTGCATCGACTATCGCGCACTGAACCAGATTACTGTAAAAAAACGCTACCCCCTGCCTCTGATCCCTGAATTGCTTGATTATGTCAAAGATGCCCAAATCTACACAAAACTAGGCCAGAGGAGGGCATATCACCTTGTTCGCGTAAAACAGGGGGGCGAATGGAAAACCGCTTGTCGCACCAAATACGGCTTGTACGGATATCAAGTAATGCCCTTTGGCCTTTGCAACGCAGCATTTCAATACTTCATGAACGATGTCCTACGGGAATTGATTGATGTCTGTGCTCTAGTGTACATCGACGATATTCTAGTATATTCCTCATCAAAGAAGGACCATGTTAAACACATCCGATCCGTACTGGAGAAACTCAGTTAACACCAGCTTTACGCCAAGCTCGAAAAGTGCTCATTCCAAGTCTCCGAGGTGGAATTCCTGGGATTTATTCTCAGCCCGAACGGATGTACACAAGATAGATGCTATCCTGAACTGGCCATTTCCAAATTCATTCAAGGGGGTTCAAAGTATGCTGGGTTTTGCAAACTTCTACCGCCGGTTCATCCCAGGATTTTCACAAATCGTGCATCCCATCACGTCATTGCTAAGGAAAAGCAACAAAAAGTTCCAGTGGACAACAGACAGACAACAGAAGCTGAGGAAGCTTTCCAGGAACTCAAAGCGAGATTCACATCGGCCCCAATCTTACGCTACCCTCGCCCTGATCTCCCATACCTGTTGGAAACGGATGCCTCAAGCATGGCTATGGGAGCCGTCCTCTCACAAAAGGACCATGAAACGGGCCAGTTACACCCTGTTTCCTTCTGGTCGCGTAAATTCACACCCCCTGAACTCAATTACGCTATCACAGACAAAGAACTCCTGGCCATTAAGTCAGCCTTTAAGGCATGGCAGCACTACCTCTTGGGCGCCAGACACACAATCACCGTAATAACTGACCACCGGAACCTCCAGTACCTAAAAATGGCAAAGGCCCAATCCTCACGACAACTACGTTGGGCTCTTTTTTTTTTGCTGAATATGACTACGTGATTACATTTCGATCAGGTTTGTAAAACGGGAAGGCCAACGCCCTTTCCCGTATGGGGGTGGAAGAGCAAGGGTATCAGACCCCTGACCCAATAGCAATCATCCCGAGTGACAAGCTCCTAGGAATCACAGCAACCATAACTCAGAAAGAATTATATGAAGAAATCCAAAACCTGATGAGTCCGGAGCAATTACAAGCGTGGAGTGCACAAGGAGCACATTAGATGATAAAAGATTAGTTGCCCTACTTCAGGAATCATTTATTCTTACCAAACCAAGAACTACGAGAACAACTCATGTCCGGTTATCATGATTCCTTGATCGAGGGCCACACCGGAATCGCTAAAACCCTAGCCAAGGTAAAACAAAATTATTGGTGTCCCACGTGGCGTAAAGACATTATCCAATTAATCCTATCTTGTGGAGTGTATGCTCAAAACAAGTCATCCAAGCAGAAACCGGCTGGACTATTACAACCATTGGAAATCCCACCAGCACCCTGGCACACGTTGTCCCTCAATTTTATTACCGATTTACCACCCAGTCAAGGGTTTAACACTATTCTTGTGGTTGTTGTCCTATTTTCAAAAATGGCACATTTCATTCCTCTCTAGGGGCTCCCAAATGCTTCCACTCTGGCAAAGGTATTTCTTGAAGGCATCCTACGGCTCCATGGGTTTCCTTCAGTTTTAGTCTCAGACCGAGGTACTCAATTTGTATCTAACTTCTGGAGAAAATGCTGCTCTATGGCCCAGATCGACGTCCGGCTATCCACCAGTCACCATCCCCAAACGGATGGTCAAACTGAGAGGACAAATCAGACGCTCGAGCAGTATCTGCGTTGCATGTTACACCAAGCTGAAGGAAGCTGGTTTGACCTATTATGGATAGCTGAATATGCTTATAATAATTCCCTACACACCAGCACTGGGCAGACACCCTTTTATACCATGTATGTCAGGCACCCACGTACTTCTGAGTTGGACATTCCTACAACCCTGGAAATGCCAGCAGTCAAAACCTTGCACACGACCATTTCTCAAACCTTTAAAAGGGCAGCTGAACACCTGCTTCAAGCTAAGAATCGCCAAAAGAAGTTTGCTGATCAACACCGAGCAAAGGCCCCCAACTACCAAGTGGGAGACAAAGTCTGGCTGGCGTCTAAACACGTGTCCATTAAAGGAACCCGAACTTTCCGTCCAAGATACCTGGGTCCATTCACCGTCACCTCCGTGATAAATCCTGTGGCGGTCAGACTAGCTTTGCCGTCAAACATGCAGATTCATCCTGTGTTCCACGTATCTCTCCTTAAACCTGTTCAACCTGGGACCCGGGTAGCAACGCCACCGCAGCCAGTAGTAGTCACCGGGGAGCCAGAATTTGAAGTCAAGGACATCCTGGATTTAAAGTACATCAGATCCAAATTATACTACTTAGTAGACTGGAAGGGGTATGGTCCACAAGACAGGACATGGGAGCCTTGTGAGTACACGCATGCACCTTGCTTGCTTAGGCGATTTCATCAAAACCATCCAAACCAGGACCAGACAGAAGAGCAACCTTGAGAGAGGCCTTGGAGGGGAGTGCTGTCATGATTCCTGCCCCTCATTTCCCCAGCCCTCCAAGATGTCAGGCTGGAGCCAGGCCACGATCACCTACATGGCCCTCAAGGGCTTCTCCATCCCTCCAAAGACCCACTTGGAGTCAGACTTGGCGCTTGTGGCACCAGACTCACTCACTCCCATAGGATAACATTGGGAATTGGACTTGTAGTGCATTGATGGGGACAAGATGGATGCCCCCACATATTTCGGTTCCCAGAACTGCATGTGCAGTCTAGTCTTTTGGGTGTGGTTCAGCCCAGAGACAAATGGGATACCTAGAGACTATTTAAGCCATGCCCAGGCTGAGAAACATGCTTTGTGCTTTCTGCACCTACAGCGTGACACTCACCGTGTTTGGATCGGCCTCCAGTAGGCCTGCATCTTTCTTCTGCGCTCAGCTCCTGCAAGAACAAGAACACCGTTAGGAACAGCCTTACCTTGCGGTGCTTCTGCCCATCATTCGTCACTTCTTCTGTTCTGCGGGCATCTTCGGCGGTGTCATTCCCATCCCGGCACGCCACTTTCTAAGGAAAAGGGAAAAGAACAGAAAAAAGGCATTAGTAAGCATTCAGCAAATCTTTGCTCATTTTTAAAGACTGTACGAGCTTCAAACGCTTACCAGAATCCCAACCGCTCTGGGGGAACTCTGTCTCCGGAACTTCTCATCCATCTGCAAGAGGGAAAAGACACTCCAGGTTAGCGTGGAAACATCTAGAGGCACCGCATACCGTGCTTACTCACCACATTTCTTCTTCATAACCGGCATCCACGCTGAAAACGTTGCAGCGACTAAAAGACACAGAAAAAGAACTCAGTTAATTACAAGTACGAAAGGGTCGCATAGCGCATCGCGCTCTCACTCACCTTCAGCGCAACTCGTCTCAGCAGCACATCGCCATCCCCGGACGCCGGCCATCATCTAAGGAAGGAAATGAACGAAGTTAGAAAACTGTTCAAAAGACTCATTATACTTACCTGTCGGACTCTTACCAGTGAAGTAACTAGTGTGGGATGTTTTTACCCATGCATCCGAGCCCTACCTCAAAAACTGTGCAGTACTGGCATTGAAAACATCATGATGGCCAGAGCTTCTCAGAAAATGCCCAGGGAAGTGCATGAAGAATAGGCTGCCACCCATTTTGCCGACGTTATGGGCACAGAAGGGCACTGCCTAAAACCACCATTGGACTACCCACACAGTAGTCTGAAACCATTGGGAATGGCAATGCTGATTGCCAAAAGCAACCTAGAATTGTGGGGAATTCATTTTCTTAAATCCCAAAAAGGGGTGCAGTACCAGTACTCACCACTATCAGAAAGCCGGCGTTTTAAAACCACCAGATTTTGTTTAAAACTGAATAAATGAACCCAAGGCAAGCCAAAGAAAGAATTACTGAGAGGTGGATACAATCTAAAGTTATATTCTGAAGTGATTTGAAGGTTTATAACCAGACTGGCTGAGCTGTGGATTTCAGCATTTTAAGTAAATTTGGACTGAAAGACACTAAAAACCTAAATGTTTAAAAGAAATGAGTGACCTACTTTTGAGTGTCACATAGGTTGCAATTGTTTAAATGTCATAGTCTTAAACTTAGAATCAGCATCCTAGCTGCATGTGTAAAAAATTGTCTTGACTTAAACTGGGGAACAAAAGTGACATTATCTGAAACCTGGCTTCAGGAACTGAATTCTGCTCACCAGCTACCCCCGACAGGAGATGAGACTTGCACAACAGCTGTGTTCCCAGGCCTAGCTGTCCTTTTGCTGCTCCCACCAAAAGGGATATGACACTTCTCTGATTGAATTACCTGGGCTCTGCAGGAAATTGAACAAAGCCCTGTCCTGACTCAGGCAAATGTTTTATTACGGGGGCCGTAAAAAGTGGCTTCCTCCTGGAAGTAAAGGGGAGGAGCATTGCCTGCGAGAGCAAGCTGGCTTGGCAGAACTGGAAAAACCAGAAATTCAACCTTGTGCTGGGGGAAACCACACCCCTGTAGCCAGAATATGGTTTTAGAAAAAGATGAATAACTCATAGAGCGGACTTGTGAAAATTATTTAAATGATACCATAATTCTTGTGATTTTTCTGCCCACATTTTAAGAGGTTTTTAGAACCGGTGGCATGATCTGGGGGCAAGCTAGCAGTTAAGAGGGTATTACTTAAAATGTATGCATGTTAAAAATCTGACACTTCATCAAGTAATGTCCATACTCCTTGCGCACATGTGTATAAATTTGGGGTAATGTCCGATATTGCGAAACCAGTTAAAAAGTGCAAATGTCGCCATTTCTGAATGCAAGCTCCCAGGAAGAGCAGATTTGAACAGGGTATACCTCCTGTGATATGTGAGGGGTGCATGTAATTTTAAACAAATGTGTACCTGTGCAAATATGTCTTTTTGAGCAAATATAGATTGTGTGTAAAGTTGACAGGGGTGGGTTCTCTGTACCATAAACAGACCTCATCATGATGACACTTCATTTCATTCCCCCAATCAAGGGGAAGAGAATGAAGTGGCCAATGACAAGTGGAGAGGGGTAGAGCCTAGTGATGCTGCACACACACCCATTTTCAAAACACATAAAAGCAGACAGTAGGACAGATATGGACCTTCAAATCCATTTGCTGCGGGACGCTCTGCCGGGAAAATCCATACTTTACCTGCATCAATCTCTAGAGAAAGCTGTGCAGAAAGATCCAGACTTCAAATCCATCAATCTCCAGAATCCAGAGAGAGAGAGAGCTGACCCAGATCACTGTGAAGTGCAGAGACCAGACCAGAGTCCAGTTTAAAACCTGACCAGATCCGTGGCGAGGCCCATTTAATTCAAGAATATAGTGTGAGTACCTAGCAGACTGTGCAGAACCAATCTCTTAGTTAAAATAATATAATTCAAGCTATTTTAATCTAAGTAGAACTGCCTCCTAACTGTCACCTGTCATTTGTAAAGCTGTCACCTGTCATTTTCTAGTTGCAAGCTGCACTTGTCTTTTTGAACTTTAAAATTTCAAATCTGAAAAACGACCTTTACCATATCGCTCATATCTCCGTGACCGTTTGTCCTAGAGACTTGCAGTAACTTTCATCTGGAAGCTGAGATCCTAGGCTGTCCTAGGACCCCAAAACGATAGTGCTAGTCCTTGTAGTTCCTCTGTAATCGCGAAAAACGCACTCGCGAATTTGCCGCGATTTGCAAATTTCTCAACGTGTGAAAACAGCAGTTTTCTTGCTTTCAGTTGCCAAAAATTCGTTTAACCTGCTAGTTACTCCTAGATCCTTGCTAAAGTGAGCCTGGACTAATATTAACTTGATACCACTCACCCTGAACCTCTAGAGGGAATTAAAAGCATTTTAGCATATTTTTCACTTCATTGCCAGCACATATAAAAGCATTTGGGGCCTGTGTTCCAACTTCTGTAGTCTAAGCTTGCTGGGGTGAACTGAATTACATTTGATTGCATTTCTGAGAACTGTGTGCTTTCCTTCCATTTCCTTGCATTGCATAAAGGGGGGAGGGGATTGCCAGAGAAAAGTGATTACATTGTTTTGTTGCAATCATATTGAGTATTTTCTGTATTGCATTTTTCATTCAACATTACATCCATCTGAACTTATATAAAGCATTCTCTACCACCTTATTCTTCTGTTCCTATTCACAAGTGTGCTAGTGCCAAACTATCCATTATTGATTACTGCTCAGATTCAGTGTGATATTCAATTATTAAATTATTATAAAGTGTGATATATATATCTATTGTTTAAATTATCAAATAAACCTTTTAACTTGCAAAACAGAACTACTTCTTGGCTCAGTGGGGTCAGGGGGAGTCCAAGAGAGGGGTGTTATATAGGGGTAGTCATCCAGAACGCATGAACTGGACGTAAAGATATATCAATAAGGGTTTCCATTCAGTATCCCAGACTAGGCATTCACTTAGCTGTAGTGTTGAATTGAATCCTCTTACACTAGGCAGCAATGAGCCTGCATTAATCAAAGTGCCCCTGCACTGAAAGCAGGACGGAGTGCACACTTTCCAAGAAAACAAGGTGAGCTGTTGATCAAAGGGTAGGGTTGGACCCCGGGGAAGAAGGGATTCAAGCACACAGAGACAATAGGGAGTTAAACTCTACCAATCCTGTGTATCAGGCCCAGTTTCCATTCGAGTAGACTGCAGTGAAGGGTTCGTGGTCATAAGAGGTCAGAACAGGCTGAGTGACGTCCCCATGGATACCAGGTGAGCATTACAGCTCAGGATTAAGGCTCTTGAGAGAGCAAGGCAGTTGTTAGGAATTAGGAACTGTCTGCTTGGAGAGATGAACTTGGCAGTTTAAACTGTTGAAGAGGTGAGTGCATTGATGTGTCTGGTCATAGATAATTCGGCATCAAGATGGACTCCAAGGGTTTTAGCATGTTTGAGGATGGGGATGGTAGTGCTGCCGATGAGGAAGGAAGAGTAGGAGGGGTCAAGGGATTTTAGACGAGAGCGGGAGCCTCTATGAGTACCTCTGTATTCTCAGAACTGAGACAGACGTTGTGTGTGGCAATCCCGTTTTGGATAGTGCAGAAGACATTGTTGATGGTATTTGTGTCAGTAGTGTGGTTGCCAGTGATGGGGATGTGGATTTGTGTATCAACGCAAAGTTAGTATAGGTGATACCAAGGGAGTAAAGGATGCCAATGAGGTACTTGGTGTTAGTGTTGTAGAGTAGAGGGGAGAGACAGGGGCCTTGGGATACAGCGGGACTGGGGTAGGATCAGCGTAGTGGGAGTCAATGAAGATTCAAGAGGTGCGATCACTAAGGAAGGATTTAATCCACTGGACTGCCTTTAGCGAGAAATGAAAGAGAGAGGAGAGAGTTTGGAACAGGAGGGCGTGGTCAACCAAGTCAAAGGTAGCTGACAAGTCTAGGAATATCAAGATGTCAAGGTTGCCTGCGTCACAGATACTGTCCAGTTGCATTTTCAGGTCTAGGAGCACCGTTTCAGCACTGTGTTTAGCTCGGAAACCTGACTGTCTGGATCCTAGGAGGTAGTGTTGTTCAAGGAATTGTTGGTATTGGGGTAAGCAATGCGGTCAAGAATTATGAGCAAGAATGGCACTGTAGTAATGGGTCTGTAGTTAGTGGGAATAGCAGGATCCAGTGAAGGTTTATTTACGAGCGGGGGGACCGATGCTTCCTGGATACGGGTGGGTACTTCACAGGCCTCAAAGGAAGTGTTAATAAAGCCGGTGAATATAGGAGACAGACTAGGCGTGCAAAGCTTGATTATGAGCACCAGGCAAATGTCTCACTTGCAATTGGAGGGCTTGAGGGCCTGGATGGTTTCTAGGACCATGTCTTGGGTGACTGGGTGGAAATTGAAGCAGGGGTGCAGCTCAGCCTGGAAGTTGGGGCTGTGCTGGCCAGATGAGATGGTGAGGGTCTGGAGAGGGGCTTTGGTAGTGAGTGAAGTTTACTTGGAGGTAATTTTGCTCCATAGCACATTCAGTTTGTGCTATCACAGCTCCTTGAGCGCCTAGCCTACTCTTAACTTTCTGCTTTCATCTCATCCCACTCCCTCCTCCCCACTTCTCAATCTGGTTTACGCCCCCTAAACACTCCACTGAAACTGCCCTCACCTATGTCCTCAACTCTCTCCTCACTGCTCTCCATGCTAAGCAATCTTCAATTCTCATCCTCCTTGACCTTTCTGCAGCTTTTGATACCGTAGATAACCCCTTACTTCTTAGCACTCTGTCCTCCTTCAGCTTCAAAGGCTCTGTCCTCTCCTGGCTCTCCTCTTACCTCTCCAATCGATCCTTCACTGTCTCCTGGGGCAACCGCACCTCCTCCAGCCTCCCCCTGAACTATGGCGTCCCTCAGGGATCTGTACTTGGACCCTTTCTTTTCTCTCTCTATACCTCCCTTCTCGCCCCAGGCATCTCTTCTTTCGGCATCTCCCACCACTTCTATGCTGATGACACCCAACACTTTCTTTCCTTCTCTTCCTTCACATCTGACCTCTACCACAATCTTTCTTCCTGCCTCACGGCCATAAAAAACTGGATGTCATCTCACTTTCTTTCCTTCAATACTGACAAGACTGAGGTGCTTTTCTTCCCTCCTAACACTCTATCCCCGTGCCCCCTCCCTTCATCCTCTTTCCACCTTCCAACCTCCTCATATCTACCCATGCCCGCAATGTCGGCCTCCATCTCGACTCCAATCACATCTCTCTAACCTCTCGAGCCTGTCGGCACCACCTCTTCAACATCCGCAAGATCCACTCCTTTCTCACATTCCATGCTTCCAAACTCCTAATCTCCTCCCTTATTTTCTCCCGCCTCTTCTACTGCTCCTCTCTCCTCTTTGGACTCCCTGTCTCTCACTTAACTCCCCTAAAATCCATCTACCACTCCTCTATTCGTACTCTATGTCTTCTCGGCCCTCGAGACTCTATTTCTTCCTCTCTCTCTCAACTTGGCTGGCTTCCCTTCCTCTCACAACTGAAATTTCAATCCCTCTGTCTTGTCTACAAATCTCTCCATGAACTGCCCCCTACCTTTCTTCCCTCCTCTCATTTTACTCCCTCTCCCACTCTCTCCTGCTCAGCAGACCTCCAACTTCTCACTGTACCCCTAGCCCCATGTGCCTCCTTACGCTTCCGCTCCTTCCAACTCTTGGCCCCCCTACACTGGAACTCCCTAACGCTCTCCATCCGCTCCTCCCCTACCTACTCATCATTCTGCTCCTCCCTGAAAGCCCTTCTTCTTCACTCCCCCCCGACTCCCCTTCCCTACCCCTCTCCCCTTCAAACCCCTGCCCCACCTTCCCCTCCCTCCTTTCCACTTTCCCAATGACCTCAAAGTGTCTCTGTAACCACTTTGGGGCATTGAGGACACCAGATCACTCCCCCTTCCCTTCCCCTCCCCCTTCCTCCCATTCCCCTGACCTCAAAACAGACATTGTAACCCACATCACCTACCCCCTCTCCCGTCCCCTTCCCCCACTCTCCCCCTCCTTATAGTAAATTGTTCTACATATTGTACTAATGACTTGTTTCATGTTTGTAAATATGCTTTTCTCACTTTTGTACCTATTGTTATACTGTAAAGCACTTTGGCTTAAAGCGCTATATAAGCTCAATAAACATAAACATTTTGGTAGAGAGGGCGGTTTGAATAGTAGTAGCCTATTTCTTGTGTACTTTGGTTTGGGAAATAGGCACACCTGGATTTTCCAGTTTTTTAAGATGGCAAAGAGTTCCTTGGAATTGGAACTGGCATTAATTATTCTATTATCATAGAAGGTGTCTATGGTGGCAAAGATTGCTGTTTTGTAGGCCTTACAGGCAGTGGCAAGGAGGGTGGCAGTGGATGGGGAGGGTTGTTTATTGTGTCAGTGTTCAATGGCTTGTTTCTTTCTATGAAGGGTAACAGGTTCATCTGTGAACCAGGGTTTAGAGGCCTTGAACGGTTTAACAGTCTTATTGTTGAGCGGGGTGTGCTGATCTAGCATAGAGAGTAGGCACTGGTGGTAGTGGGTTGCGAGTGCAGTGGAACTTTTGCACTCAGAGGGAGGAATGTCAAGGAAGGCAAGTAATGTTGGTTTGAGAGTATCATGGGTGAGTTTTCTGGTGCTTCTGGCCAAGATCCGTGTTGGCCCTAGAGATGTGCTCTGGGTGGGATTAGCATGGTGTAGCTTAAATTCAACCAGGTGGTGGTCAGACCAGAGCACTGGGCTGATGCAAGAGATGTTGATGGAGGCATTGGTAGATAAGATCCAATTGAGTGTACGCCATTTGGTGTGAGTGTGGCGGTAACAAGTTGTGTGAGGTTCATGTCATGGAATGCTTGGACCAAGGAGGTGGCTTTGTGGTCAGTAAGATAATTAAAACCTAAGTTGAAGTTACCTAGTATAATGCATTTTTTTTAATTTATTTATTTTTTTATTACGAGTGTATAATCACCGAAGTGATTTTTACAAGAAGATGAACACAGAAAAGAAAAATATAAAAACTTCAATTGTTTCTGAAGAGAAACTTCACAAAAGTGTGTTGTCCAAAAGTCAAAGCATAGAGTCAATACAGAAGTCAGAGCTTGAAGAAGGAGAAGTGTGAAGTTTGAAGATTGAAAATGAGGGTGAGGGTAGAGGCGTCAGATGAGATCGTTTCCTACCATCTTGGCAGAGTAGACCGACCCTCCCGCCACCAAGAGGTGTCACCCCTTGAGCCTGCCTTCACGTGGGACCACACTGCTGAGTCTCCGAAGCTGATTATACGAAGATTTGATCCAGAATTTTCGTGGCTGCTATAGTCCAAGATGGTCTTAAACCTCCTATTAGAGGCTCCCACCAAAGTGCTAAATTGAACCAGGTGGTGGTCAGACCAGAGCACTGGGCTGATGAAAGAGATGTTGATGGAGGCATTGGTAGATAAGATCCAATTGAGTGCACGCCATTTGGTGTGAGTGTGGCGGTAACAAGTTGTGTGAGGTTCATGTCATGGAATGCTTGGACCAAGGAGGTGGCTTTGTGGTCAGTAAGATCATTAAAACCTAAGTTGAAGTTACCTAGTATAATGCATTTAATACTGGTTTTGAGAAAGGGTGTGATGAGGAGAGGGACATCAGTATCAGTGGAATTGAGGTGTTGGGTTGACGGTAGAGAAGGAGGATAGTGAAGGAGGTCTGGGGGTTGGTTTTGCATTTGAGGAGCAGCGTTTTGTATCCCTGGAGGGGGGGTACAAGGAGAGTGCAAATGTGGAGGTCAGACTTAGCGATGAGGGTGACTCATCACCAATGGCGTTAGTACAGTCAGCCCTATATAGGGAGTAGTTGGGCGGGCTGGCCATGCTGAGTAGATGGCCTGATGCACTATGGAGTCATGATTCAATCAGGGGAAGAAGATCAATATGTTGGTCTGTAATCAGGTCATGGATCTTTATGGCATGGGCACCCAGGGAGTGAACATTGAAAAGGGCACAAGTGTGTGGGGTGCTCTGGGAGGGAAAGGTGGTGGAAGGTGGGCTGGTAGGAGGGGGATTGGTGGTTGTGGCATATTGGGCAATGGGTGGGTGATTGGTTCAATTAGAGAGCCTGAGTTGCCTCCGTTTGGTAGCTGGGGAATATGTGAACCCTAGTAGGTTATTGGGTAGCTGGTGTGTTCTGTGGCCTAAGCTCTGTTATCTTTGTTGGCCCAGTAGTGGGTACGAGGCAGTGCTGTGAAAATATTTGAGCATAGCAGGTGTCTGGCCGAGTTGGGAGGACATTGCTGCTAGGAGTGTGGCTTGAAGGTGTTTGGACTCTCTAAGAGATGGGCGGTCAGGGTGTGGGTATGGGGAGATTTTTCAGGAAGCGTGTGGGACTGGTATGCAGGGTTTTAGTGCAACAGGCACAAACAGGCAGGGCCTGATCTAGCCGAGTATATGGTTGGTTGAAAGAACCAGGACAACAGGATACAGTGCTTGCATTCATCATGCGTGAAGCACTAGTGCTGGGGTTAGAGGCACGGTGCTGGGAGGGAGGGGGGTTCAGAGATGTGTGTGGCAGTGCTGGGGGTAGGAAGAGAGTGGGTTTAGGGGGCAGTGCTTTGGAGTGGGGAGAGCTAGAAGGCATTCTCTGTAAAGGGTGGAGTGGCTCTAGGCTGACTGAGTCAGGATATTCAGGCGAGGCCTGGGTGTAATGCAAACATATGGACAGCAAAGTGGGAGGTAGGAAAATAGTGGTTAAGATGTTCGTGTCAGTGGACATCACATGTGGTGAATGGTAAGGTGAGGGTGAGAGGATAGCAGTGTGCGTGGTCTGTTTACTGTAGAAGGATGCCAGAAGAAGGAATGGTGTAAGCGGTATGTGGAGTTAACAGGGGTGGTAATGATGGTTGGGGTGAGGCGGGAGTATCATCCATGTACATTCTTGTTAGCGAAGAGGAGCGCAGGAGTGCATAGTGGGCTTATCTCCTGGCAGGTATGCAGGAAGAGACATAGATCCATGCAATGCTGCAAGGTGGCTGGGCGTGGGGTGGCCCTGACGCCTGGACTCGTCCGGACAGGGCCAGACAGCATAAAGCTCCAGCCTTAGTGTTTTGCCTTGATGGGGGGCTGGCTTCGCCTGCCGGTTCCCATAGGACTGCCTAAGATAAGAAACAGGCAGCCAATCATGCGGGTACACGCAGGCAGGGCATGAGGTGCCAGGCCTGCACACAACAGTCCTGTGGAGTGACGGCAGGCATTTTGGAGTGAATCTTACCTGAATTAACAGGTATTCCAAATAGAGGCAGCTCTTCGAAGATTTGATGTTTTGGTGGCATTTCAGGTCGAAACAAAGGAACGAATGCATCAATTTTACATGGGTATCCAGGAATAGGCCAATTTCGAATTTCAGCAGTTTTTTTCAAATAAATCAGGAACAGGCAGTATAATTCCCAGCCTGGCAAGGCTTACCTCTGGAGCCACAACATCTCTTCTGATGCATGATGAAACGTAGCTTGGGGGCACTCAGAGTTGCTCATCCCCCAGGGCCATACAAGAATTAATAATACACTGTATGATGTCATTCCAGCACTAAATAAATGGTAAATTGATATCCCAATTCCTGTGAGATATCTATAATTGTCTTAATTTGCTTCTTTAACTAAGGATACAATCTTTCAATCTTTGCTGAAAATTGTGGTCGATGGGGAATGTGAGCATTCAAATCAATACTAGACATTTGGTATGTTGTGGCATTACTGTTGTTGGTAAAATGGGGTCCATTATCTGTGATTAGTCTGGGAATGCTAAATCATGTAAATATGTCCTGTACTAGTATTTTACATGTAGTGAAGGCAGTGCTATTCCTTGAGGAAATTCTTCAGGCCATATGGTGAAATGGTGAATGTGTCTACTATCTCAATCGCATATTTGTACCTGCTCCTTCATCTTGGCAATGGTCTCACATTGTTCATCAGCAGAATTATATCCCATGGTCCTGTGTGTACTTCCCTTTGTAACAGTTCACTGCTCTTGTTCCTGAACCATCCTTCATGTCTCAAACAAATCAAAATAGCATGGACATGCTCTTGTAATTTCTGCCTCCAACCTGGCTGCCATCCCAATCTCAGCAAATTATTCCCACTAGTCTCCCATTGGGCTCAGCCTGCAAGCAGACCAAGAACCATCCTCATACTTGCTGGTGGCATTACATTATCTGGTTCGAATTCAGAGAAAAAGGCTTTCAATATTAACTTCCAACTTCGTCTCAAACATAGTGGTACAACATTTTTTAAACCTTTCTAAAGTGCCTGAAATTCCTTATGCCTCAAAACTCTACTATATAAAGGTACTAGAAGGTTCTTGAGAGATTTATCAATAGAGACAGATAGTGATACAGGTCCACAGATGGACAGGTCAAAAAGTGCAGGAACGTTTCCATGTTGTCACTGTATCAACTGTAATAACGTTGTGAAGTGAAATGTAGTGTTGTTTCACCCCAGAAATGGAGAGAATGTTTTACTTAAACACCTTACCATGTGTGATAGAGCTAATGCTATATTTTCTATGCATATATATTCACAAAAAAGGGGGTGTCCTGGGAGTGTCTCTCTACCGGCCTAAATCCTGGGTTAGAGTCTCAACCAGAGTCTTTAGCTCACCATACTTTCCCAGAAGAGAAATGTCCACTACATATCAGTCTTTGTCCTGCCCAGGGGCAGTCCAGCACTGAAATGCCAGGAAATTCTCTTCTGAACAAGAGTACCAACAGCAACCTCAGACACGTGTTTCGGCCTGGTTGGGCCTCATCAGTGAGGTGGAGCTGTGCCTCTTCGAGGAACAATGAGCAAGAGGTCCACGTTTGACTTACCCTAGTAATTGGAATATATATATTCTACATATAGATAAAATGATCCTGTGGGATATATTAAATTGAACAGACCACCAGGAAGGCTAATGTTCCTTGGAATGACCACTGTTCTAGTGTAAGGACCAACAATACGAAGGTACCTTGTGTTGAGATACTTTCTTGAGCATCAACATAGCATTTTCTAGAGGCAGTTTCAAGTTTTGAATGTGATAGAAACAGTAACACCAAATACCAAATACCGATTTGGATTGTATCCTGAGCCAGAAGGAAGCCTTTTGGACAGAAAGACTGAGAGCAGTAGTCCCTGAATGAATAATGTAATGTCATGTGTATTTGTGAACCCTTTAGTATTGCCCAACTGTATTCTTATTTCACTATTTCATGTATAAAATCAGCTTAATTTAATTCTATTCATACGTGAGCAGGTTAAAATGTAACCTAGTTCTTGTAATATAATAATGTGTTTCTTTAAGTAATGTATTTATTCAGTGATTTTGATCATTCCAGGCTATGTTTTCATTAATGTGGTTTATGCCTATATAAATAATGGCATCCTTATTACTTTTTATGGAAGGGAACTTCAGTAAACAAACTAAAGCGTCTTCTCATACATCATGAAAAATACTGTACCTCATGTTATGTGAACCATACTTTGTGCACTTGAATTTGTTTTAATTTGATTGTATAATGTGGTTAGAAAAAAATTGTACAGCAATGTGGTTCGTCTTATGCTGTGCTCAACACATGGTCAACGGGATATGCACTAGGTTTGTAGTGCTATGCTTCTAATAACTCATCCACCATTTTCTTCCCATTATTGTTTATACAGCACAAACTACGACGTCATGAGTTAAGTGTCTGGACAGACATCACTACATCACTTAAACCATCCCACAGGTCTCTTTGCATTGTAGCTCACGGCTTGTCTCGCTTTCCCTTGAACTGTTGAGAAATCAAACACAGACCGCTCAAACCTTTGCTCTGTGCAGATATCACCTATGTTTGGCGAGTCAAATGGTTTCTCGTATAAGCACATTTTGTAATATATTAGAGGTACTAGTGACACACTATTCTGACAAGTGTATCTTTGTCTTGCTTTTTTTTCTTTTTCAGTTGTTTTATATTTGCAGGCAGCAGTAATACCTTTTATTGTCAGATACAACTTTGTTCTATTTGATTGTGCTAATCTTCTGTTTGAAATGTAGATTAAGCCATAAAACAACACATGGGGATGTATTGTATTTTTAAAAATCAGTTGTGGTGGCTGTTTTCTATGTAAGAAGGACTGGCATGTTCTCCTTCTTTGCACAATGTATGGACATGCCACTCCACTATATGGTTGAATGACTAGGGGGTTATTATTATGCATATCTTATATTCTTTGCAGATCTTTCTCTGATGAAGAACCAGTCTGGTATGAAATGATTTGCACATCAACTTCTATCTCTGTTATATTTCCACCTTTTGATTTGACACATTAAAACAATGTTTGGACAATTGGATGACTCCAGATGATTATCTTCAGAAATAAGTTGAACATTTCATTTGAATACACTGCATGACAACACCCAGTGTCAAGAACTGCCATTCTTGGTCCGTTGGTTCTAGGGCTCTGTATTGTGTAAATGTGGTGAATGGTGCATAGCAAAAACCTCTCTGTTTAATGGTTAAGTTTATGCTAAACTATTATGTATTGTTTATTTGAGTGGGCCCTCTCCTTTAATCCCGCTCCTCCTTGGATGGGGACATTGTTTCTGTATCAGGTTGTTCTTTCATGCTGAACCACATAATGCATTCTCACTTGAAACACTGTGCGTACTCTGGCATCTCTTTTAAAGCTGCTGTGTCCAACTGTAATAAAGGGGCTGCTTCTCCTGCAGCCTTCCAAATTCCTGGAAATTAGTCTTGAATATGTGTTCCTTAATCGTCTTTCCACTACACAATAAATCAGATGGTGTTTTCACCTCCTCCTTTGCAAGCATACCCGTTACTCTCCCTACCTTCTCTCGTTCCTCTCCCTGCTAACACGTATTAAGCTTGCCCTTCTTATTTATTTATTTATTTATTTATTTATTCTAATTTGCATAAAGCACAACACATTCAGAGGCCTCAGAGAGCTGTAGGGCAGATATATAAAGAAGAAACAGAAGGAAAACAATGATAATCCTATTACTTTATCAAAGAGAAAGGTTTTCAAATCCTTTACAGCCCTCAAGGAGCAACACAAGTCCCACAACGCATTTGGTTGACCAAATGTATTCATCTTGGAGTGGGGCTGATCAAAAAAATACTGCCATTTGAACATAATGTTCGATTAGAACGCTTTTTGTGCAGGCAATCTTTAAAATAGAGAGGGGCTATACCCACAACACATTTATGTGTTAATGTGAATACTTTATGATCAAATCGATGTTATACGTGTAACCAATGAAGTAGGTGCCGTTTAGAGGTTACATGATCTCTGTGGTACAGCTCATAAACAACCCTAACAGCCCCATTTTGGACAGTCTGGAGTTTTTGTTACAAAAAATTGCTTTTCAACGTGCGCCCCCCCCACCAGAGTGTTGCAATAGTCCAATCTTGAATTTATCAGAGCAGTCACTAGTACAGCTCAGTTTTGCAATGAAAGGTAGAGCCGTATTTGTCTAAGCAGTCTATTAATGTACATGCAGGAGGAGCTGACAGCATTCACATGTTTAGTAAAGTTTAGCTCGGAGTCGAAATAGACTCCCAGTGTTTTGGCATGAGGGCAACCTGGATAGAACAGCCTGCAAAGGAGAACTGTGAGTAACAAGGGACAGGTTTTCTAAGCTTGGGGCCAGTACCAACAGTAAGAAGCTCTATTTTTCCATTGTTAAGAGCCATCAAATTGTTTGGAATCTCAGACCCTGGTTGGTAGCTTCAGCTTACCCTCACCAGCAATGGCGCTGAAAAAGATCAGCATGGATGCCTTCTCCAAGCTGTATGGGTTCCTGACCTTTAGGTGCAGACCTGGTTACCTCTCACCAAATGCTGCACTAACAAAGTGTTGTCTGGATGCTTTTTACAAGATGTATAGGGCTTTGACCCTTAGGTGCAGATGTGGTTCCCCCTCACCAAATGCTGCTGCACTGGTGAAGTATTGCCTGGATGCTCTCTCCAAGCTGGGTGGGTACCTGGATCTTGGGTGCAGATCTGGTTCCCACTCACCAAATTCTGCACTGATGAAGCATTGCCTGGATGCTTTTTCCAATCAGTATGTGTCCTTGACCCTTGCGTGCTACCTAATTCCCATTCACCAAGTGTTGCACTGAAAAAGCATTGCCTGGATGTTCTCTCCAAACTGTATGGGTCCATGACTCTTGCATGCAGACCAGGCTCACGCTTATCAAGTGTTGCACTAAAGAAGCATTACCTGGATGGTCTCTCGAAGCTGTAGACTTGGTTCACTCTCCTGTCAAGCCTTTGTACAGGTCCTTGTACGATTTGGATGTGAGTCCGTGACTCGCCTTTCTAGCTTTATTCTCCCTTTACATAGAATTGATTCACTCTCTTTCGAAGCCTTAGTACAAGTCTATGTACGATTCGTACATTGCGTTATGGCTTACATGAGTGCTGGCTCCATAGTGACATCTGAGCTCACTCGTGGCACTCTGGTACCTTTCCTGTACTTCTTTTACCCTGCAGTGGCTCTGCAGGTTTCTTCTGCTCGGGATGGCATTGCTGGTGTGCTTTCATGGTCCCCCGGTCTCTGGGGTGCATGGAGTGTTGTTCTGCTTTGGGGCCAAGTGGTCCACCTGTCCTGGACCAGTCCCTAACTCTCTCTCCTTCTGCACAGCGTCATAGTCAGTGCATGCCTGCACGTTGGACTCCTCTCGACTCTTGTGGTTCCTTCTGGTAGGGCTTGGAAAACTGTCAAGTCCTTCAATGGTTTTTATCTAACTTGTGCCAATCACTGTTTGTGAACCACTAGACTGATGAAAGTGGTTCCATTGTGTGCTTGGTATCTCTCTGCATTCCCTCATCATCTCAGTGCTAGGTGAGTATTGAGATGGTAACTCACTAGTACTCCTCATCTCAATACTATCTATTTGAGTTGCTGTAGCAAAGTAGAAAGGATATTTGGGTGCGTGTGAAGAGGAATGAGGAGGGGAAGGAAAAGAGGGTTAATTTTGGAAAGGGACACCAAGGTCATTACACTACACCATCCTTGACTCCATGCAAGATCCTATGATCTGTGATCTTCCCTCACATATTGCTGCTCCCCTTTCCTTTAAGGAGGTATCAGAAATGGAAATAGCAGTGGTATTGTCTAGCATCAAGCCCACTGCATGTAAGGGGGATTGCTGCCCTGCTGTGATTGTTGAAGCCTGTGCAGTTCAATTAATTCCTATAATAAACAAATGTGTGAACTGCTCCTTTCAAGAGGATAAGGTACCTGGGTCCATCAAACAGGCATGGATCTCCCCTCTTCTGAGAAAGCCCCACCAGAGAACTACTGACCCATTACAAATATACCGTTCCTCCTCAAAATCCTGGACAGAGTGGCATATATCCAGAATCAGGGCTTCATGGAAACTCCCAATCTTCTAGGATATAAACAGTCAGGTTTCAGAAAATCACACAGCACTGAGTTTACGGTGCTGGATCTTAAATCCAATATCCTGCTTCATTTTGAGGTGGGCAGCACCGTTATGCCTATGCTGCTTGATCTTTCCTCTGCGTTTAATGTAGTGGATCATGATATAGTGATCCAGAGACTTTGTGATACCAATGCAGCCAATTGGGTCAAATCATTTCTCTCTGGCCGAACAGCTAATGTTTTCTGTAGTGAGGCCATTTCAGAAAGCTATTTAGTGGCATGTGAGGTGCTACAGGGGGCGTGTATCTTGCCCACTATGTTTAACATCTTTACTACTCCTCTTTTTAACATGCAGGATAGGGAGGGCACCCTGTATGCCATCCATGCTGACGACACTCAGTGTCTGATACACATCACTGGGAACTACACCAAGGATACTATCTCTGTCAACCAGTTGTTCAGCCACATTGAATCTTGAATGAAGGATAATGGGCTTTCACTGAACGCCAAGAAGACAGAGTTGATGATTGAAGGCACTGTTGGACAGACAAAATAACTTGGGGATGAATACCAAGCCTTTAACATTGCAGGCTGCAATACTAAGATACTTAACAAAGTGAAGACCTCGGGGGTTGTGCTGGATCAGGAGCGCTCTGACAAAGCACACATTAGTGGCCTAGCATCCAGCACAGGATACTTTCTAAAACTGCTTGCCCAAATAAGGCCCTTCCTGAGCAGATCCAACTGTGCGGTGATCACAAGAGCGAATATAGGGGCCCATATAGACTATAGTTCTATTCTCCTTCAGGGCGTTGGAAAAGGGGAACTGGCCAGATTACAGGTCATTGAGAATAATGCAGTAAGAGTGGTTAAGGGTCTTAAAAAATCTGACCATGTCTCTACTGCCCTGGAGAATAGCTCAGCGGCAACATGCTCACCTTGGAATCAAGACGACACGTAGCAACACAGGTTTGATCCCTGGGTGCACGCTTAGAAACCTCCAGGTATTCCGCGTGTTATAAATACGCAACTAAGAGACATGTTCCTGTAACAGCACCTCAATGCCCCCGGGCTGTGTGAGCGCTTTAAAAATGCAAAAAATAAAATAAATGAAAATACTGTGAGACAAAATCTCCACTGGCTCCCAGTGGAGAAGAAGTGGTCTTCCGGACACTCTGCATCACACACCAAGGCCTGCACTGAGATGTCTCCAGATATCTGGCAGATAAATGGGTCCTGCTGCCGGAAAGAAGGGTCCTGCGATCCAACAACTCAAATCTTCTGCTCATCCCTAAGGCAAAATTGGCCATTGTCACATGGAACTCTTTTTCCCACGCAGCTCCCAGGCTCTGGAATGAGCTTCCACCAGATCTTAGCGCCTGAAGTAGCTTTCTGAAATTCAAACAGGTACTAAAGACACTCCTTTATTGCTAAACTTTTTCTTTGCCTATCCTTTCCCATGATTTTTGTTCATAATTGTGTGTTAACTGTGTGTTCTTGCGCCTATGGGCCCTGTCTGTGCGCATTACAAATAAAATAAATAAATAAATGCATTCTCTCGATGTGGTCGTCACTGGTCCCATAGGGGGTTTCCCTCCTCAGAATTTCCTCCCACAGAGTAGCACCACATGGGGACTGTCGGGTAGCGGCCTCACCGCACTGGCCTCTTGGAAAGGGTCTACCCCATTAGAAGCAGTGACGATACCCTGGGAATCATCACAATATGTTCAATTCTAGTCTATTGAATGCATACCACTTACCTCAGTTAAGCGTTGCAGTCCGGCACAACCAGCAACAACCAATGTATGCACCTAATCAAATGTGCCGGCAACAACACGCCTGCTAGGCATTTAAGTATGCTTTCTGAGCGCAAGGATTGCCGGGATACGTAGTTCAAAGAACTACAATGAGCACAGGTGATGAGGTGGCAGCAAAGAAAATAATACTACAGCTGAATGAAGGCGGGTAAAGGATATCAGTAACTATTTTAGTGCACACATTGAGTGAAATACAAGAAATATTTACAAATTATTTTTTTAAATAAAATATAACATCAATCCTACAAAGACTATGTGCCACAAAATATCTAAATACACCAGCTACAACCAATGTATGTTCCTAATCGAATGCTCCAATTTCCAAAGTTCATCTGTCTGTACTACATTCATTCTGTAAAATGTGCTGGCTAATGCTGACACCTATCTTGGGAACTCTTCAAACTTGACAAGGATAGCATCCATTGCAGTAGTATTAGTGTAACAAAAACATTCCTGGAACTGTGACCTTGGTAGGGGATATTGTAGGTGGGAGCAGACAGCAACATGTGACAAGGTTTTGTGGCTGGGACAAGTTAACAGCAAAGTGGGTGGAATGGGCAAAAGAAGGTGGTGTCCCTGTATTTGTTTTCTTTTTTTTCCTCAGTCGGTCAGTAAGTGGAAACATTTATATATTGCCTAAGCTCCCTGATCATAACTCTACTAAAAATTATACCCAACATCTATCTGAACAGGCCCCTGTTAAACATGCTTCAACAGGCGCCTGGAACTAGAAAAAGCATGCGTGGTCATTAACAGAATTTTGTAATTTACTCTAAATCCTGGATTTCAAGAATGGAAGTCTCATCTTCTCTGGCCAGGCAGAGAGGTTTAGTAATGAAAAGTCTCTGATTCTCCATAGGCCAAAGGTTCCATCCTTTGATATACTGTGTAATGATATCCTAAAATTATGCAGGAGTAACCTAATGGATGTGTTGAAAAGGGTGCAAAGATTTTTAAGATGAATTCCTGACTATAAAAGAAGCCACTGCCAGTCCCTGTATACAGCTTGGATATGATCACTTTACTTACGTCCAGAAACCAATCCGTTTTGAGCCACCTGCAGTCTACTAATAAGTTTCATTGAAGTACCCCAAGAATGCATTGCAATAGTCCAAGTAGCTAGTTACTAAGGCTCCTACTGAAACTTTAAATGTGTCCAAGGGCATGATTGGACAAATCCTATGAGACATCTTATATTAAAATAGTATCTCTTGTAAATTAACAGATCTTTTAGGGACGTCATTTCACCAAAATGCTAGGGGTAGTGGAAGTGACATCACACGACCCGTGATCTCTGATGACATCACAGGAAGTGATGTGATTTGACCCCACCCCAAAGTGATATCACGGGAAGCGATGGAATACAACCTTCACCCGTTGACAAAACAGGAAGTTGCATCACATAGCATTGTTCCTAAGTACACTACGAAAAATATTGTTACAATATCACTATAATGTGATATACATTTCATACAAGAATGGATCCCCATATGTATTGTTAAGAGCAGTGTGTATAGGCTCATATTACCAAATTACTGTGAATGCAAGCAGACGTCCATGGCCAAATGATAATGATGTGTTATTATATAGCACCTACGCCAAAGCGCTTTATATAGAACAAATGTACATACAATATCACCCAACTTGTGTTGGTACTCCTTTATCTTCCTCAGAAGGATGAAAGGCTGAGTTGAGGTGTTTAAGAACAGACTAAATCAGTGGTTCATCCCCTGAAGAGTGCCTGAAATAAACCTTTAATGAGTTTAGCAATTATTTTATAGAATTCCAGAAAGAAAACATATGTGTTATTTCTATTCTTTCTTATTTCGGGTCACTGCTGAAAGTGGTAGACTTGTGGAACCCCTGTTTTTTTAAGAGGCCTGAGCAAGAAACCAGCCACTCTAGAAACAAAGAGCCACATGGTGCTGGCGACAGCCCAGTAGCTTACATTTTTCTTTTTAAAAGAAAACTTTTTTTTTACATTTTATTCTAGGGGTAGCAAGTGAGACCACATGAGTATCTAGGTAGACCCCAAAATGACATCCCTGAGACCTTTAGAAACTATATTGTCTTAGCATTTAACCTGAGATAACAAACCGACAAGTTTACCAAAAATCAGGCGGAGATGTAATGTGAGGAGAAATTCCTTCATTGTGCTTGCTGGACCTCCTTCTCTTGGCTAAAATGAAGCCAGCTTGAATCCATCCAGACTATGTCATACATGTACGGTCAGATTTCAGTTTAGCTGCAACTGTTGGAAGATAATGCTTTAACTTCAAAAGGTACATCTTCTGAATGGTGAATATGGTTATAAAACGTAGTCGAACTGTCAACAGTAAAATAAAAAATAGTGCAACTCTGCTCCCGCTCACTTTGATCTCTGATCCTTGGCCCTGAATTTGTTAGCTTTTCACCATGTCAAAAACAGTGCTTACCGTTGAAACAGAAAATCTGAAACCATAATTATATTAATACATCTGTTGAAATCTGATATGCCTGCCACAGGTTGTAATTCCAGAACCAGTGCAATAATTCTGCATATTGTGCTGATCTGTTTCTTAACTCACAAACATCTCTTGTCTTTCTTGAGGGCCACTGGCCTGTCTACAGTGGGCTATTTCACCAGCACAACACCCCTCCCTGATAGGGACTGCCAACCAGTATGCAGTGATTTTGTCTAATTGAAAACAAAGAATGACATTTTAACGAATAAAAAAACAACGAACACTAATCGAATAAATAAAAAAGATATATGTGGGGTTGGGGTAGTGGATTAAAATGGATCGGGTGGGGTTTAAACATAGAGAAACAGGGGATTTGGGAGGACCCCCCCAAATAAAAAATAAATTAAAAAATCAATATTTTCTCATTGTTTTAGGTCAGTTAAGAATGCATTCTTGATTATTTCATTCGTTAAAATCACATGTAACCCTGTCAACCAAGCAAATGCAAACTCAGTTCGTATCATTTGTAATGGGACCCATTGGCACTTTGCCTTGGGGCAATTCTTCAGAATGGGTAACAGTGTCACACACTTCGTTCACCTACCTCGTGGGACCTACCCATCTTCTTCAACCCTTGTATTGATGCCTCGCGTTGACTTACATGCTCTGCTACCACGTGCCTACTCTGAGCGCAGACATCCATTTGGAAGTCCTGACAGTGCTGGCATGTTGCTGCTTTATTTTGCCATTTAAGAATACAGTCCCTGATGGCCTCATAGCTTTTCTCGGTTGTCCCATAAAATACAGACTATTTTGCAACTCCCGAGATGGACGCACCAGTATCTTCCCACAATAAGAAGACAGATCTATTACCGTGAGCACTTTAGCCTTTGGACTAACTGTGGCAATCGTTTAAGGAAATGCAGGCCCCACCTGGGAACTGCACTAGGAAATGTTTTCATTGGTGGTAGTCATCAAACAGTGGTGTGGTTGTCGGTCAGTCCGTCTCTTCTGATGGAAAGGCCTTCTGGGAGCAAAGTAACTGGTCACTTGTCGGCAGGGGCGTTGCTAGGGGCTAAGGGGGCTATAGCCCCTGATCTTTTGGTTGTAGCCCCGGATAGAATCTCAGGAGCTACAGCCAAAAGACTAGCTAGCCCCCAGTCCCAACAGTTCTGACATCAGCTTAGCCCCGGGTCTTTTCCAGACCTAGCAACTCCCCTGCTTGTCGGCCCACCTCCAGGACTCTCTTCGGAACATCGTCCTGATGGTGTCAGTTTGCTCTCCTTGGGCTCTGGGCATGGCTTCCCCTGCTCTAGATTGTACTTCATGCATATCCCCACCTCAGGTTTGACTGTCCCCACATCTATCCTACTACCTGCTGCATAAACATCCTGACGTGTTTCCTGCGACTATCCTGATGCTGTCTCCATAAGGGCTTCCTCTAGTGTGTTAGTCGTTTTCTCCAAAGTATGCGTTTGTAATGGGGGTGTGCGTCTTCCCACTGGCCCTTCCTAACATGTCGAATCTGCCACAGCTCAAGATTCACTGTGTCCACCAACAGCTGAAAATTGGTGCCGCACAGTACCACCTACGATCGTGTCTTCCCACCAGTAGCAATCTTCAGCAGCCCTACAGAATACTTCCCCAAATCAGTCTGTAATTCCTTACTCTTTGCGGCAATTGAAATAGTGATCATTTTATTCCCTTTAAACTACCGTAACCGTGCATTAAATGCTGGGTTGACTAAGGTGGCGTTGAAAAAATTAGGAAATACGCTTTATTTTCGTTATTTTTGCTACCGCCTTTAAAATAATAATAATAATAAATGCAACTAATAAAATACATGCCTAGAAGCACAGGTGGAAATTAGGCTGTATCTCATGTTACCCTTGTAGCTCACTGATTAGGAGAGGATAGCTCAGCGGCAACGTGCTCCCTTGGAAGCAAAACTACACAGTGCAGCACAGGTTCGATCCCCGGGTCTGCTTATAAGTAACATATCATATCATGTGAAGTCAAATATGAGCGTTCTTTATACCGTGGAATAAGGAGAGCTATGATCATTCATGCCTTCAGCAAAATGTATGTTTTAGATTTCTGCTGCCTTGAGTTGCTGCTGTGGGAGAAGTTAAGGCCATCACTGGCAGGGGGGGCGCAGAGTCTCTCTGTGGAGATTTCAGGTGTGGCAACCATTTCCTCCTCTGGGGATCGGTGCTAGTGCTATGGGCTATGGCCTTCGCAGCCCACGTTTGTTTTTGGGGGAATCGAGCGCAGGAGAGACTGAGGGAGCCAGGGACTGAGTGCTGCCCTGTGGCAGTCCCCTCATGGGCTGCAGAGGCCTGCCCAGGGTTTGGGGTGTAGCCCAAGTCCATTTTTGCCGATGGACTGAGGTCAAAGACACCCAGGAGTGAATGGGGGAGGAGGCCTCTCAGGTGTTTTCACATGAGCGAGACAGTAGGCCTGCCTCAGGCTTAATTCACTGAAATTTGCCATATCTCGGCATCGCATGTCAACCCTCCAGATTTAGGCCGGAGACTCCCGATTTTTCACTGAAAAATGTTGATATTTTTCATGTTCTGTGTAAAATAATTCTTTCCCCGATGCATTCCTATGGCAACATTTTTGTCTCCCGATTTCCAGGAGGAAATCTCCCTCCCAGGTGCCATGTATGCTTCTTTAGTGGGGTGACAAGCTGGTGAGCAAGAGCTAGTGGGAGGAGATGTAGAGGTGAAGGGGCAAATATCTCATGCTGGTTCCTGTCAGCAAACACCTTTGTCTGACACTCAATGCTTTTAGCACGCGCAGGGGGGGCGGATTGGACAGGTTTCTGGCTTAAGTAGGTAAGGTGACCTGAAAGTTTCCCTCTTATGTAATGCTAACTTTCCGGCCCTCGTATTTTATCCTCTGGCCTCAGAGTGGTGTTTACCCATTGCCTGTTTCCCTGGTGGATGCCCACTATATGCTGCTGGGCTGCCACCACATACACACATCAAGCTGCACCCAAGGGTTGCCAACACTAGTCTCCATTTCAGTTCTTCAGTGGAAAGAATTAAGAACTGTGTCAGAACCGTTACTATGGAGGAAAAGTGCGCCCGCACTACAGTACTGTGAAATAAAATAAACACGGCAGGGCGGACGCTGTTCCATGTGGCAAACAAGGGATTTCTTTTTTGTTTCACCGACTCTTAACGTGTGTGACTTAACCCAGTTGGGTTTTACACATTTCAGCAAATCCGCGCTTACACCACAACGGAAGAGTGCTTGCTCCCAAGTAGCCGCGCTGTATTGACGTTTTGTGTCTCCTGGGCTCGCGCCTATATTGGGTGAAGGGATTGACATTGTAGCAGCACAAATAGAATCTTTTCGAAAATGCTTTCGTGGAAGAAGAAGCACCTGAGTAGTATTTTCAAGCAAGCTATGTGTCAGCAAGAGAAGTCACTTTACGCTGTTGGTAATGTACATTTTTTCGTTCAAATTCAGATTTTGCACTACATGGGCAGGAGCAGGGACGTCATTTAGGGGGCGCCAGGGGTGGCAACTGTGACCCCTGAGGTCTCCATTGCTACCCACGTGCTCTCCCTTGCTACCCCTGGAAAAAAAAGAAAAAACACTCTTTGCTTCTGAAGTGGCTGACTTTCTTGTTCAGGCCCATTAAAAATAAAAAATAAAAACAGGGTTCTAACACTTTCAGCAGTGACCCAAAATAAGATAGAATAGGAATTATAAATCATTTGTCTTTCTGGAATTTTAAACAATAATTGCTAGACTCATTAAAGGTTTATTTCAGGTACACTTCAGGGGGTGAGTCACTGATTTAGTCTGTTCTTAAACACCTCAACTCAGCCTTTCATCCTTCTAAGGTTGATAAATGAGTACCAACACAGGTTGGGTGATATTGTATGTATATTTGTTCTGTATAAAGCACTTAAGCGTAAGTGCTACATAATAAAACATTATCATTTGACCATGGATGCAATCACAGTAATATGGGCCTAAACACACTATTCTGAATGATAAATATGGTGATTCATTTTTGTATGAAATGGATATCAATCATATTATAGTGATATCACAACCATATTTTTCGTAGTGTACTTAGGAACAATGCTATGTGATGCCACTTCCTGTTTTGTCAAGGGGTGAAAGGTCGTGTTCCATCGCTTCCTGTGATATCACTTACGGGTGGGGTAAAATGATATCAATTCCTGTGATGTCATCAGAGGTCAAGGGTCGTGTGATGTCACTTCTGCTACCCCTGGCATTTTGGTGAAATAACGTCCCTGGCCACAAGGGTAAGGCAGTACTTTAGGCATTGCACACGCAATTGTGGATTGGCTTCTCTGGTAATTGGGGGTATCTGAATGGATTGACGCACCACCTATTCATTACTTCTCAACGTCTCAGCAGGAATGTTGTGATGACCCAGATTGGCCTGTGCCAGTGAGGCATCTACAGTCTTAAGGAACGGCTCCTTAAGTCGGTCATGGAGTGTTCACTATCACAGGGCACAGGGTAGAACTGTACGATGGGAAGAAAGCCATATCCTTCAGGTCTTGGTTCTTTTAAAATATGAACATATCAACGACAAACAGAGGGGACCATAATGGACCATAATGCAACTGTCAATCTCTGCTGGGGGTTTGGGCACATAGCCCTAGAGATAGGAATCTGAACCTCTACTTTATATATGTACATGTATGAATAATGAACCTCCAAAGCCATGAGGATGCACTCGTAACCGACAAACTTGCCCCATTTATTCAGAGTGTATGAAAGGAGTTTAGACAGCCAATTACACATTGACAGAGCTCAGTGGCACGTAGGGTTTGTTAATGCTAAAGAATTAGAAGACAGTTATCACTCGTTTATCAACAAAAAAAAAGGAGAGCATTTTAGTCAATTTACCTATGACACATCAGGAAAACGACTCCTGGCGGTGTCTTATTTGATGTGATTTGTACAACTGAAGGATAAGCTGAAGTAGAGTGACTTCACTTTGTGGCAGCAACCAGAAATGTTTTGGTTTGCGCAAGAGCTCAGCTAATGGCAGGGGCGCCGCTAATCCTCAGGGTTCAAAGCCAATAATAACACCTTCCACACCTTGTCCACTCCCTTATTCATCCCATCATACAGATGCTTCATTAATCCATTGGAAGAATCATATCTATATTTTTTTAATGTTAAACAATTTACGGTTTTCTGATATATAGCCTTATAATCTGAGGGCGGGGTCCTTATCACATGATAATGACCTGCCGCCAAGTTATGGCCTGAGTCAGAGGTGAGGACCATAAGTTAGGGAAAGGGTTGTAGAGGAGCAGGTAGATGTATTATCCTTAACTCCCGCCCCCTCACCACCATCATACTGGAACAACAGGACAAGGACCCTCTGTGGGACTCCATGTTTTATGCCTATCCTGCATCGAGTGTACGAGAGAAGATGTGCACTCAGACAACCGTATAAAATGTATCCTCACACTGAAGGAGTGTAAGGATGTCATGTGGAGGGATGTCATGTCAGCATGCACCACTGGATATGATGTAGTGCTGAGTGAAATTTGATGAGGGCAGAGTGATGTCATAAAGAAGCTATACGAGGACATACGGAAATAATATGAAAATACTGAAGAGTAATGATGAAATTGAAGTGATAAGTGAAACATGCATGAAACGATAAAGTAATCCTATATACAACGAAGAATGAAGTAACTTGTTGACCAATAGGTGTAAACATGCAGCAAATCAAGGTAGATGAGACACATAGACGCTTGCTATAGAGGAAAATATAACATGGCAAGGACGGCCATGATAGGAAAATGGACGCCGGCTCGTGCAAAGATTCAATTCAGCTACCTTCAGAAACAGTCCAGGGCTGCAGAGTCAGGAGATGTTGGAGATTTAGCTTCATGTGCAAATGAAGAGGAGTCGATTTTGGCCTGGGATCAAGGATGCTATTTCAAGGAATAGCTGCAAAGCACAAAGGGAGACAGACAAATAAGCCATGGACGTGAGACATATTTATCTTAGATTAAAGAAGAAGAAAACATTTGCAGAAGCCAAGTATTGGACAATTAACAATGAATAAGGCTCCTACCTGATGAAGTGAGCAAGTCTCTAGAGGCCAAGAGGAGCAATGTCACCCTGCATAATTGAATCAAATGGCAGTAAATAGGAGGTCGAAATTGACACATTTGCAGTCTCATCCCACGTGATCCAGAAGTCGAAACATTAAGCTGTGGATGAAGATATTGATGTGCTTACACTCCCTGAATGTCGCAGAACAGAGAGCAAGCTACAAGGTCAACTACGGAGGGAAACGTTGGCTTATGGTCAGACTAATGAGAGATGAAAGTGGGGAGTAATGTGACGTGACTGAAGTACCCGGGTCTAGTTTTGCTTAGGTGCTGCTATCCAGAAGTCAAAAACAAGGGGCTATTCATTAAGCTGTGGATGAAGATAGTGATGTGCTTACACTCCCTTGAATCTCACAGAATGTCCCAGAACAGAGAGCAAGCTACAAGGTCAACTACAGAGGGGAAACTTTGGCATACGGTCAGACTAATGAGAGATGATGGAATAATTAATCTGGCGTTGCTCAAGCACCTGGGTTTTGTTTTCTTTATGTGCTGCTAGCCGAGCCAAAAGTCCAAGGTTGGGTGGGAATGCCAACCAATCAGTGGGTCTATGGGGCAACCTGCTTTACAATGTTGCATAGACCAATCCACTGCAATTTTGTCTGTTATAATCAGTATCATGCATATTTAGAGGTACTTTGAAGCGTGCCTCATACATAAGAGATACCCAATGAAGCACTAACCCATATGTATTCTATAAGTAGATATGCTGCCCTAACCAATCCCTCCCGTCAATAGGTTTTACAGTTTGCCATGTAGGATGACATCATAGAAGATGCATATTGGGGTATAAAACCTCTGAGTAATCAAGTTTGTGTGTGAGTGTGGAAGCATCAGTCTGAAGTCTGCCAGTTGACCATGCTTTGTTAAATTGAGAATAAAGTAGTATGTTGCCATATTCTTTGAGTCTGTCTGGTTATTTGGTCTGAGAACTTTATTGGTAATCCCATCTAGCACAAGAGATGCTTCAAGGTGCTAGAGCACAGGGTCATAATCCCAAGCAATAATGCCCTACCAACATCCTCAATGTGCCTATGTGTGTTTGAATGTCTGTTAGTGGGTCTGTAGTGGGAGGTGGGATGGTGGAAAGGCATTTGGAGGGAAAGGGGGCTGAAGGAAAGAGGGGGTTGAGGGTGAAAACACTAATTTACAAAAAAAAGTGCCAGTTTGTGGATGTGGAAGGGGCATGCAGGTGATCAGATTCGTGGGGGGGTTGGGTTGAGGTCATGCAAAGTGATATTTTGGCATATTGATGGCCACACAAAAATGTCTGAAAACAATCTTTTTTGTGTTCGGTGTTCAATATGCAGAAATATCTATAAGAAAGTTAAAGCATTTTTTTATCTTTTCTTTCGTGTGTCAAATAACATTTTGCAGCAAAAAAATGGTCCTCCCACAGACCAAGTGCCTTGTTCAAAGAAAATCTTTCCTGGAAATGTCATTTTTTTCCCCATGTTTGCTTCTGAGGACAGAATGTTCAGCATGCAGTCAATACAAATAATTATTGATAGCACTCTAAATGTTCTGATTGGCTGAGAGGAGGCCAGTAACGATTTCCATGTGCTAATAAGTCTGTGTGCCTACTTAGTGGTATGCCTTTAGAGTGCAATGATCATGTTCTCTTTGTTTACGTGGCAATTGTTTTCATGTGTTTATATCTCTCAGTCCCTTTTCTTGAAATACTGTTTTACGTTAAATTTCACCACAACCCTCTGTGACACATCATGTGGACCCTTTTCCAACTCATTGTTCACTCTCCATTTGCCCCACACAGCACTGGATCCACCAGTTGTGGCAGCTGAGTTTGCACCACTCTGCCAAATATCATACCATGCAACTGTGATGCCGGAAATGCATCGGAGGGACAGTGCCTCCGTATCCTTGTCCTTTACTGCTTTTTATCGTGTGTTCTGTCATGTTTTCCGTGCAGGAGTTCAGGTGGGACTCCTGGCGGTGCAGCTATGTCTCTTTTGGTTTGGTGAATGGACCCGTGGGATACCCTTATGGCACCCATGGGTGGGGGTACAACCCTGTGCCCCTAGTGTATTTTCTTGGGCACCTGTGGGTGGCCCACAGAGCAGGGTATGGGCTGGTGGCAGCTCCCTGCTGAAATCGACAGGTGCGCGGAGTATCCTCCATTTTGGGATACCCCGGCCCTGCCATTGGGATAAGTTGATTCCTGATGGAAAACAAGATGGCCCCTGTGGCCTCTTGCTTTTTATTACCCATTACCTTGTTTTCCCAAAGTCCTGGGAAGCCCTGACTCTGTCCCTTTGCCCTGACTGGCTGTTGGATGGAAGTGCCATTTATGGTGTTGTTGTGAAGGCCCGGCCAGACTAGCTGGAGCCTTCCCGGTGATGTATGTTGTGGGTACCTCCTGTGGGTGGTACCTGGGTGAATAGAGTGTGTGACGAATATGCATTCTGTGTTGTGGGTGTCTAGTATCTGGTGGTTGACACAATGACTGAGACAACCCTGCCCGAAACCGGTATGAATGCAGCTTGGAGTGTTGAATGGCTCGGTACTTGTCCCAATACACATAACCTGTTGTGAGTGTCTGGAGGGAAGTGAATGGCCTGAATACCTTGTGTGCCTGATTGGCTGCCTGCCTGCATGAATGCCCGTAGTCGTGATTGGATGATTGAGTGTGACCCAGCGGAATTAATGGGAGATCAACAGTATATCTGGGGACCTCTCACTGCTAGGAATCGTGTTCAGAAGCTGAAGTCCACTACGACGAGTAACTGGAGTAACTGACGCATGACCTTGAAGCCCTGCTGGACGAGAAGATTTGCTGTTGCTCTCCTTCACAATCCGAAAGCTGTTGTGCCTCCAAGGACTGACCCAGAGATGACCTGGTAAGGCGCTCTCTTCCCGGGCTACGAGGGACCATCGTGCACAGCTGATCTTTGCCAACGCTCTCTGGTAGACAGACCTTCGAAAGGCTGCCGACCCGATACGGGGACTGCTGCGGAACTCCAAAGAGAAGCACTCGGACTGTTGTCCACCACTGTCGATGACCGCCGTCGCCGACTGGAGCCGCCGTGCTCCCGTTTGCCTAATAACTTCAATTGATCATCGGACGCTCTCGCCTGCATCTTCATCCGCTTGTCTACCGCTGGAGAAGGCCCGACCGTTGACGCGCCGAGGAGCATCCACCGGTGGGTTTCCCGCCACCTAAGGACCACAGAGACGCCGATGACGCCCTTGCTGGGCCACAGTTCTTCATCATCTCTTTGCGGTCCAGAACTATCATCACCGAGGTGCCCCGCATGCCTCTTCCTTGCAGGATGCCAATGCTCTGTCGTCGACGAGCACCGCTAGGAACGAAGCTGCCACTTCCCTGCCGTAGTTCACCCTGTTCACCGTCGGACGTTCGACGACCCGTGACTCATGCACTCAAGAAGGGCCGTCGATTCCCCGACACTGAACGGCAAGTTCCCCGACACCTCTCGACGATCCGTGGCACCCGCCTGAAAGGGAGGCTCTCAAGAAGGATTGGTCGACGCATCGTCGGAGAACTCTACTCCACCAGGTACATTGGGGGGGTAAAACCTTAATAGGAAGAAGTGAGACTATTGAACATATGGACTGGGCTTGTGCGATATATCTTATTTTACAGGTTGCCCAGGTGGGGGGATCTCCACACAGAACTGTGTCTAGGTAACAGGGCCAGCATTCTGCCTATTGTTTCAACCATCTTACGTTCCTGCCTATCTCTATTGCTGGTTTCCTCGTTATTAATCTGTGTGACATTTTAACCGTACAGTTGATGCACTTTAATGTGATGGATAACATTAGTGGTACCACTTTAGACTTGTATATATTTATCATTATTGACTTCCGAGTACAAAGTGCGTTATTGTAACCGTGTACATACCTTTGAATATCAATTATATAAAGACTGTGTTTTCAGTAATACAGTGTGTGGACATTCCTTTGTGGGGGTTCGGGGACTACACTGTACTTAAGAACCAGCCCGCATCACCTCCTGAGAAGCTAGGCCTTGATTGCTCGTCCATTGCTACCTTATAGAGAATCTTGGCAGGGGTCTTCAGTGCCTCTCCTCTACCATATAGAGAGCAGAAGTACAGACACCCCCTACCAGTCTTTACACTGGTGGCAGCGGTGGGATGCTTATGGTTTTAAGAATCAGTGTATAACCGTGCCACTTACAAAATATCCACACTTTATTAGATTATGGTTTGGGTGTGTACAAAATAACTGCATTACAAGCAATGGAGTCTATTGCGAATGGTAAATTGACTCGGATGAGCTTAGAGGCTCTCCAGAGTGCTTGTGAAGCCAGGGAGTTAGACTTTGTGGATAAGTCTAGGGCGGAGCGGATAGCTGCCCTGGTGGACTACCAGACCGATGGTGAAACTCTTGATGAAGGGGGGAATGCAACCAATGTGGCGCAACAAGTTGAACTCAAAAATAGGGATCTTGAACTCAAAGACAAGGACACTGAATGTCAGAGAATCCAGCTAGAGAAAGCTTGAATGGAGACTTCAGCGAAACCCAGTGAGAGCGTCAGGTCCCCGGCAACTAAATTTATGAAGGATTTGGTTGGTGTGTTTTCGGAGGGTTCTGATATCCTCCAATGGATTGAAGCATTTGAAATGGCTTGTGCAATTCATGATGTTGACAAAAGAGATTGGGCTAAGTGTTTGCTAAGCAGAGTGCCTCAAACTGGATATGACTGTATTCTGAAGCTGAGTGTGGAAGAAAGGGGTCAGTATGAGTGTATGAAATCTGCTTTGATTGCCAAGTTTGGCAAGACATCTACCCAATACCTTAAAAGGTTCAGGGATTTAAAAAAAAGAGAGAATGTGTCTTGGGTTGACTGGGTGAGTGCTACGCACATGAATATGATGGGGTGGGTTGATGGCTACAAGGTGAAAACTTTTGTTGAACTGTCCCACCTGTTGTTTTTTGAGCATTTATCTGAAGCCTGTTCACCAGAGCTGCGTCGGTATGTTGCTGACTAGAACATTTTGGATCCCTTTAAGCTGGCTAGGTTGGCTGACAAGTGGGTTTCCCACCGGGTGTCCCCTAAGGACTCCAGTGGGAAGGACAAGGGCAAAGAAAAGGGGGCCTCTCAGAAAGCTGAGGAGTCCCAAAAGCAGTCACAGTCGAATAAACCTAAACCCTCCTCTCCTAAGACCCAAATATCTATTGGGGATAAGTCATCTGTGGGTGGGAATAAGAGTAGTGGTTCACTGCTGCAAAGCAGGCTCCCGGTGGTTCCAGTACCGTACCCCGCACTCCCGGCACTTGTTGGGACTGTTGGGCTCTGGATCACAAAAGGGGTGACTCCAAGGGTAAAGGTAAGGCACTCGGAGTACAGGCTGTCAGCCTGACCTACCCTTACCCCATGTCTGAGGTGGAGGCCACTGTCCTCCCCTCCTCTACCGGAATCACTTTTGGTGCTCCCGTAGTGATTTCCTTAGTGTCCATTGGGGCTTGGGACCAGTACGCGATAGTACTGGCAACTATCCCACAGAACACCCATAGATTTTCGAGAAGTGTCCTCCTGAATGGCCAGCCTTCTACTGGTTTGAGAGACACTGCGGCAAGCATGACAGTGGTGGACAGGACCCTGCTCAAGCCGGAGGACTATGTAGATGCTCCTCTGAGAACCACCAGGTTAGCTGGCGGGCCTCCCAAATTATCGCCTGTAGCCCGAGTCACACTCGTAACTGGAGACAAGACAGCAAATCTTCATGTCCTGGTTCAGGACAACGTCCCTGCTAACATTCTGTTAGGTAACGATCTAGTCGAGTTGGGATTGATCGCAGATGGTCTTCACATGACTGCTCCTGCGGTCACTAGATCACAGGTGACACCGGGTCTGGCTGTGAGTCAGGTACCCGAGCCGAAGGTGCGGCCTAAGGCAAGACGAAGGAAGAGCAAGAAGGCCACCTCTGTGGAGGGAGCTCCTTCTCTTCCTGCTGTCCCTACAGCACCCATTGGGATCCATGCTCCGGACGGGCTGGGTTCAGTGGTACACCCCGTCTCAACTCCTGTGGGAGAAGAGCCAGAAGACTCTCCTGTGGGAGAGGTTCTCAACCTGGAGGATCATCCCGATCTTCACTGCTTGTTAGCTGAAGGGGGACCCTCCCGGGCAGACTTCTGTAAAGGACAGAGAGAGTGTCCCTCTCTCGAGGGTCTGAGGAAACAGGCCCTGTCCCAGGCACACGGAGAAGTGCCTAGGACCTTCCGGATTTATTCGGAGGGTGAGCTCCTTGTTAGTGAGCCCACTAAGCCTGAACCTGGTGCCCTCAAGAGGTTGGTGGTACCCTAGGTTTACAGGCGCTTCCTACTGCAGTTGGCACATGAGGTGCCCTTGGCTGGTCATATTGGCACCAAGAAGACTAAGCAGAGGCTCTCTGCCCATTTCTACTGGCCTCGGATGGGAGTAGAAGTGGAGTCCCACTGCAGGACCTGCCCAACTTCTCAGTTGTCTGGCAAAATTGGAGGCAGTGTCATCGCCCCACTGCAGCCATTGCCAGTGGTTGGCACACCGTTTGAGAGGGTGGGCATTGACATCATCGGTCCCCTTGACTCTCCCACGTCAGGTGGACATCGGTTCATCCTGGTTTTGGTAGATCATGCCACCAGGTACCCTGAGGCTATACCCCTTCGGACTGTTACGGCTTAGGTGGTTGCCCGGGCCCTCCTGGGCATTTTCACCCGTGTTGGATTCCCCAAGGAGGTTGTCTCTGACCGAGGATCCAACTTCATGTCTAGTTACATGAAAACCATGTGGAAAGAGTGCGGGGTAGCCTACAAGTTCTCCACCTCTTACCACCCCAGACCAATGGTCTGGTGGAGAGATTTAATAAAACTCTCAAGGGCATGCTAGGTGCTTTGGAAGAGCCCCTAAGGAGGAAATGGGATCTCCTCCTGCCATGCCTGCTGTTTGCTTATAGAGAGGTACCTCAAGAGGGTGTTGGTTTCAGCCCCTTTGAGTTACTCTTTGGACATCCCGTGAGGGGGGCCCTTGCCTTGATCAGAGAAGGTTTGGAAGCCACCCCTCCAGGTCCCGCCAAGCAAGTGAGGGACTATGTGTTAGGCCTCAGACGGAGGATGACACAGATGATGGGTCAAGCAACAGCGAATCTCAAGGCCAGCCAGGAATTGAACAAATACTGGCATGACCTTAAAGCATCGCAAGTGGATTGGACTCCAGGACAGGAGGTCCTCGTGATAGAGCCTACCAAGCCTCGGGCCTTGGCAGATAAGTGGACTGGACCCTTCTGGATAATCTCCAAGATGGGCAAGGTCAATTATCTGGTTGATATGGGTATCCCAGGGGTGGCCCCTCAGGTATTCCATGTTAATAGGCTCAAGCCTTTCCACAGGCGAGCCGAAGTCTCATGTCTCTTGCTGGCTTCAGAGCAAGAATAGGATGAGAGTGAGCCCCTTCCTGATTTGCTGCATAGCAACCCTCAGGATGGCTCAGTGGATGGAGTGCAGCTCTCTCCAGATTTGACAACCGAGCAGCAGAGGGCCTGCAGGACTTTGCTCCAGGAGTATGCCTCTCTGTTTTCGCTGATGCCAAGCCTTACACCGTGGTGTAAGCACGAGATTGACACTGGTGACAGCGTGCCTGTCAAGAGCAGGAGCTACCGAATGTCAGATACGATTAAGAACCACATCCAGGCTGAGGTCGCCAAGATGTTGGATCTGGGTGTTATTGAACCCTCAACCAGTCCCTGGTCCAGTCCCGTGGTCCTTGTCCCCAAGGCAAGTTCCCAGGCAGGTACCAAGGATTGGAGGTTCTGTGTGGACTACCGAGGAGTCAATGCCGTAGCCAAAACTGACGCGCACCCATTGCCCAGGACTGATGAGCTCGTGGACACCATAGGTGCTGCCAAATTTGTGAGCACCTTTGACCTCACCTCAGGCTATTGGCAAATAGCTCTGACGGACCATGCCAAGGAAAAGACGGCATTCTCAACACCAGAGGGAATCTACCAGTTTAGGGTCATGACTTTTGGGTTGAAGAATGCCCCTGCCACCTTCCAGAGATTGGTCAATCATGCTCTCAGTGGGCTAGAAGCCTTTTGTGTGGCTTATTTAGACGACATTGCCGTCTACAGTTCCACTTGGGAAGAGCACTTGACACATCTGGGTAGAGTGTTGCAGGCCTTGAAAAGGGCTAACCTCACTATCAAGGCCACCAAGTGCCAGATAGCTCAGGGGAAAGTCACGTATCTTGGTCATGAGGTAGGAGGGGGTCAAATCCAACCTCTCCCCAGTAAGGTACAGGATGTACAGGACTGGGAGACTCCCACTACTCAAACCCAGATGAGAGCCTTTTTGGGCCTCACTGGGTATTATCACAATTTCATGGCGGGCTATGGAACCATAGCTGCACCACTGACAGCTCTGACTTCACCCAAACAGCCTAGGAAGGTTAATTGGACTGAAGACTGTCAGAGGGCCTTTGATGGCTTGAAAGAAAGTCTGTGTCGGGCACCTGTGTTGTGTGCGCATGTCTACAGCCGACCCTTTATCGTCCAGGCAGATGCCTGCGACACCGGAATAGGAGCTTTCTTGTCCCAGTTAGATAACAAAGGGAGAGAACATCCTATCATATTCATCAGTAGACAACTCAAGGGTAGAGAACTTAGGTGGGCTACTGTTGAAAAGGAATGTTTTAGTATAGTTTGGAGCCTTAGGTGTTTTAGGCCCTACCTTACGGGGTCTACCTTCAAGGTCCAAACAGATCATAAGCCCCTGAAGTGGCTTATGCAGATGAAGGGTGAAAACCCGAAACTGCTCAGGTGGTCCATTAGCCTGCAAGGGCTAGACTTCACCATAGAGCACAGACCAGGGAAGAGTCACGATAATGCAGATGGCCTTTACAGAAGGCATGTTGACCGTCTGGATGAGGGTGTCTATCCCGTGGTAGATTAGGCACCCTCCAACACAGTCTGGGGGGGGGCGACTGTGATGTTGGAAATGCATCGGAGGGACAGGGCCTCCGTATCCTTGTCCTTTACTGCTTTTTATCGTGTGTTCTGTCATGTTTTCTGCGCAGGAGTTCAGGTGGGACTCCTGGCGGTGCAGCTCTCTCTCTTTTGGTTTGGTGAACGGACCCGTGGGATACCCTTATGGCCCCTGAGGGTGGTGGTACAACCCTGTGCCCCTATTGTATGTTTTTGGGCACCTGTGGGTGGCCCACAGAGCAGGGTATGGGCTGGTGGCAGCTCCATGCTGAAATCGACAGGTGCGCGGAGTATCCTTCATTTTGGGATACCCCGGCCCTGCCATTGGGATCAGTTGATTCCTGATGGAAAACAAGACGGCCCCTGTGGCCTCTTGCTTTCTATTACCCATTACCTTGTTTTCCCAATGTCCTGGGAAGCCCTTACTCTGTCCCTTTGCCCTGACTGGCTGTTGGATGGAAGTTCCATATATGGTGTTGTTTTGAAGGCCCGGCCAGACTAGCTGGAGCCTTCCTGGTGATGTATGTTGTGGGTACCTCCTGTGGGTGGGACCTGGGTGAATAGAGTGTGTGACGAATATGCATTCTGTGTTGTGGGTGTCTAGTATCTGGTGGTTGACACAATGACTGAGACAACCCTGCCCGAAACCGGCATGAATGCAGCTTGGAGTGTTGAATGGCTCGGTACTTGTCCCAATCCACATAACCTGTTGTGAGTGTCTGGAGGGAAGTGAATGGCCTGAATACCTCGTGTGCCTGATTGACTGCCTGCCTGCATGAATTCCCGTAGTCGTGAATGGATGCTTGAGTGTGACCCAGCGGAATGAATGGGAGATCAACAGTATATCTGGGGACCTCTCACTGCTAGGATTCGTGTTCAGAAGCTGAAGTCCACTACGACGAGTAACTGGAGTAACTGACGCTTGACCTTGAAGCCCTGCTGGACGAGAAGAATTGCTGTTGCTCTCCTTCACAATCCGAAAGCTGTTGTGCCTCCAAGGACTGACCCAGAGGGGACCTGGTAGACAGACCTTCGACAGGCTGCTGACCCGATACAGGGACTGCTGCGGAACTCCAAAGAGAAGCACTCGGACTGTTGTCCGCCACTGTCGACGACTGCCGTTGCCGACCGGAGCCGCTGTTCTCCCGTTTGCCTAAGAACTTCAATTGATCATCGGACGCTCTCGCCTGCATCATCATCCGCTTGTCTCCCGCTGGAGAAGGCCCGACCGTCGACGCGCCGAGGAGCATCCACCGGTGGGTTTCCCGCCACCTAAGGACCACAGAGACGCTGACGACTCGATGCCCTTGCTGGGCCACAGTTCTTCATCATCTCTTTGCGGTCCAGAACTATCGTCACCGAGGTGCCCCGCATGCCTCTTCCTTGTAGGACGCCAACGCTCTGTCGTCGACGAGCACCGCTAGGAACAAAGCTGCCACTTCCCTGCCGTAGATCACCCTGTTCACCGTCGGACGTTCGACGACCCATGACTCCTGCCTTAAAGGGAGGGCACTCAAGAAGGGCCGTCAATTCCCCGACACCGAACGCCAAGTTCCCCGACACCTCTCGATGATCCGTGGCACCCGCCTGAAAGGGAGGCACTCAAGAAGGATCGGTCGACGCATCGTCGGAGAACTCTACTCCACCAGGTACATTGGGGGGGTTAAACCTTAATAGGAAGAAGTGAGACTATTGAACATATGGACTGGGCTTGTGCGATATATCTTATTTTACAGGTTGCCCAGGTGGGGGGATCTCCACACAGAACTGTGTCTAGGTAATGGGGCCAGCATTCTGCCTATTGTTTCAACCATCTTACGTTCCTGCCTATCTCTATTGCTGGTTTCCTCGTTATTAATCTGTGTGACATTTTAACCGTACAGTTGATGCACTTTAATGAGATTGGATAACATTAGTGGTACCACTTTAGACTTGTATATATTTATCATTATTGACTTCCGAGTACAAAGTGCGTTATTGTAACCGTGTACATACCTTTGAATATTAATTATATAAAGACTGTGTTTTCAGTAACACAGTGTGTGGACATTCCTTTGTGGGGGTTCGGGTACTACACTGTACTTAAGAACCAGCCCGCATCACCTCCAGAAAAGCTAGGCCTTGATTGCTCATCCATTGCTACCTTATAGAGAATCTTGGCTGGGGTGTTATGTGCCTCTCCTCTACCATATAGAGAGCAGAAGTACAGACACCCCCTACCAGTCTTTACAGCAACCACAACACTGAAGGCACCCACCGATGCAAGGAACACCAGAACAAACTCCGAAACATCCCGCACATATCAGTGGAGATTTTCATCAAACTCGTAAATCAAAGCAACAAATCTGGCTCCCTGCGGATCCCTGTGCCCCCCCCCCGACATCTCCAAATTAATCCTCGCACAAGGAACACAAATGGAATACTACAGAAATGTCCTCAACCATCCATCTCAACAGGAGGAGTGCCTAAAGCCTTCAAATCAGCACACATCAAACCACTCCTCAAGGACACAACAGGAAACGTAGAGGACCTCTCCAACTACAGACCCATCTCCAACATCCCCTACCCAGCTAAACTCCTGAAACGTACATATACAGAACAACCCAAGACTTCATAGAAGAACATCACCTATTAAACCAGGCACAAGTAAGCTTCAGACTGATGAGAGGACAGAAACAACCCTTACTAAAGGCGAGTGCAGACTCAAACAACAGCACTGCTCTGATACTTCTAGACCTCTTTGCAGCATTTGACACAGTTAACCATGACATCCTCATCACGAGACTGGAAGAATTTGGAATCACTGACAACACCTTACTATGGATTAAATCCTTCCTAACGAACAGACCAGAAACAATATGGATGAAACCTTACAAATCAAGCCCTCGAGAATCATCATGCGGAGTGGCGAAAGGATCACCCTTCTCGCCACTACTATTCAACATCTACCTGTCACAGCTAATTAAAATCATCGAACGACATGGCCTCACCTGCTATAACTACGCTGACGACACACAAATAATCTACAAAATACAAGACTTACAACAAGACAGCGCAACACTAGAGAACTGCCTTCATGAAATATACAACTGGATGAAATGAAACTACCTCAAACTCAACCCAGGCAAAATAGAAATAATGATCATCACAAAAAACAGAGAAGGTAACCTCTATATCGCATGGCCAACTGAACTTGGTGAATCCGCAGCCCCATCATCAACTGTAAAAAACCTGGGAGTCCTGATGGACAACAAACTCACTCTAGAACCACAAGTAAACGCCCTAATCAAGAAATCCTTCTTTCTACTGCAATCGGTTAGAAGGATCCTACCATTCCTCTCATTCACCAACAAAACAACTGCCGTCATCGCCCTCATCATGTCCAGACTAGACTACGCCAATAGCCTACATCTAGGCCTCCCTGAACGACTCCTAAATAAACTCCAATGCATACAAAATGCAGTGGCCAGACTTCTCCTTAAACTACCTCGAACACATCACACCAGCGCTGAAAACGCTACACTGGCTACCCATCAAACAGCAGATCAAGTTCAAATCAATGTCCATAACCCACAGAGCAATCCACGACCATGGTACACAGTTCATCAGAAGAAAACTAAACATACATCACACTGCAAGGCCACTCAGATCAAGCAGCGACATCCGTTTGGAACCCAAATCATACAACAAGACAAAATTCAGAGGATCCTCTTTTTCTCACCTCGCCCCAAAAACCTGGAAAAAACTACCAAAGAACATACGGAACACAAGTGATCACCTACAATTCAGGAAACTCCTCCAATCATGTCTCTTCACCCCATAACCAGAAATAATGCCCATAAGGACATACACAGAGATACTATGCCAAGAGAAGAGCCTACCCCGACTCCCTTAATCATCAACCCTTATTAAAATAAGGATATACGGACTTGTACCATATCCACTTATAAATTAAAAATAAAAACCTCATCAATAATAACAAGAACACCCACAGATCAATCAGAAGGGAGAGCAAGGTATTACCCAGCAATGGCACCTGGCAACCCTTGAGGGCACAGGCAGCAATGTAATACATAGGAAAGAACAGGGATAGATAATATATCCCCATTATCTAAGCAGGATTATGCCCACCCCCTGGGTGTGCCAAGCTCAATAAATTAGTTGGAGGCCAACCTCATCCCCCGGCCCAGATATAGACTTTCAGAAAGGGAAGAGAAGTTATACCACGCAATAAATAAATCAAATAAATAAAAAATAAACAAACAAATAGACTACCCACAGTAAATAGAAAGAAGCTGGTTAATGATAATAAAACACCACTATCGATCTAGGGACAATGCTCACCGAACCAGGGGTACTATGCCATTTAATCTGCTGAACCAGGCACAGTAGTACCATAGAAAATAGACAATCAGTAAATCTAGAGAGAGAATATACCAACCTAATATGACTACCTGATTCATAAACTAAACTACAGGGATTATGAGACATACAACTCACTAACTAAAACCTATAATTTCTGATTACTTAATGCACACAAAACCCACACAACCAAATCTCTCACAGCAAACCGCACGGACTTCACCACACCGCAACAATAAACAATCAACACATAGATCACAACAACAGCATGTGAGGACCCGCTTCAATCCTATTTGGCCACCCAATCTCAACGCACAGTGAAAACCAAACTGAAGCGGCCAACAGTACACACCTCTCAATTTCCAACACCCTCTTCACCCACTAACCCACCCTGACCACCTTTTGTTTACCGATCCGCCTGAGCGCCTGGAGACCAACTCCGTTGGTGACAGTGCGCTATATAAATACCTTTAACAGTACCATTAACATTAACATCAGTTCTGAGGTGCATTCTCCCGTTGAGCTATCTGGTGTGTTCCTGTAATCTCATAGCAACATGCAGATGGCTTGCATAAATGACCCTTGGGTGATGGCACAAACTTGGAGGGTGCGTTTGATGTTGGCCATGAAGCGTTCAACAGTGCCATTGGCCTGAGGCCACAAATGGGTAATTCTTTGATGATAAGACCCCATGTGTTCCACAAACATGGCAAACTCTTACCTTCTAAAAGGTGATCCATTGTCTGACTTGACAATAGCCGGAATGCCAAAGTTGGCAAACATTTACTGCAAAGGCAGCCGTGGAAGAAATTAGGCATACTTCTGGGAAGCGAGACATCTCGTCAATGGCCACTAGAATGTATTGGCCATTTGTCAATGGTCCAAACATGTCAATGGCCACTTACTCACAGACTTTCCGAGGTAATGGTATCATTTTCAGAGGTTCAGGAGAAGTGCGAGGGGCCACTGACTTGCAGATGATACATGTTTCGAGTGTCTTCTGTATTTTATCGTCCATTTTGGGAAACCAGACCTGTACCTGAGCTGTCACTTGGTGCATACAATTCCTCTGTGTCCTATGTCCGCAAACCAATTACTCGATCCTGGAGGGATGGAGGAATGACTATTCTGTTCTCTTTTAGCCGTAACCCATGTGAGGAGATGGACAGCACGTCCTTAATGAGATAGAATGTCTTCAGTACCTTCCATTCACTCTCTGAAAATGAGTCATCATCTCTTTGTTAGTCACACGACTTCCCTGATGTCACCTTGTCTTTGACTTGTGTCCGAACTTTGTCCTGGCGCACCTTCTTGATGATCTCTGAAATGGTCAATGAGTTTGGGAATGTGTTGTCTCCCATATTTGCGGACTAGGCCTCTTCTTTAGCTAGAAGTGGATACCTGGACAGGAAATCCACAAGATTATTGTCTTTACCAGGCCTGTGATGATATCAAAACAATACTCTTGTTGTCTAAGCCCAACCGTGCAATTCAATGAGGCATTTTGACTTTGGGGTTACCCTATATTCTCATGAGTGCCTGATGGTCTGTAACAATGGTGAACTTCCTCCTGTAGAGGAACAGGTGATAATGTTCACATGCCCAGACTACAGCCAGGCTCTCTTTCTCAGGCTATGAATAGGCACATTTAGCAGATAATAGACTTTGACTGGCATATGCAACAAAGTGTCAGGGTGATGATGAGCCCACTTTGAACTGCCCTAAAATATCTCCTAAACCTACCGGACTTGCATCCACGGTCAGCTCTGTTTCCAAGCAGGGATCATAGCAGGCAATTTAAGACGACGATGAGATGCGCAACTTGATCTCCCTGAATACTTCCTCACACTCTGATGACCATTCAAATTCCTGTCCTTTTCTGGTAAGGAGTTGCAACTGTCTAGTAACTGAAGCAACATTATTGAATTTATCTTGTGTAGTAACTGGCTGTGCCCAGAAATGACTGCACTGCTGACGTAGACGTGGGAGTGGACACACCAACCGGCGCTTGAACCTTCGACAGATTATGCTGGAGGCCTTCACTTGAAAATATATGTCCAAGAAATGTCGATGTTGATTTACTGAATTCACACTTGGCTGCATTCAGTGTCAAAGTTGCATCCTCCAGTGCCATGAACACCCGTCGTAGAGTATTGTCATGTGTCTCTTGTGTGGTTCCAAAGATTAAAATATCATAACTATTTTTCAGGCACTGGGGAATGTGCCAAATAATTTGATGGATTTCATTTTGAAAGCTCTCAGCTGCTGATGAGACCCCAAAGCTGAGCCTCTCATATCTGAATAGTCTGAGATGTGTCACGAAAGTAGAGATGTAGCGAGATTCAGGGTCTAGTTCTGACGATACCCTTTGTTTAAGACCAGTTTTGAAAACATTTTCGACCCATGCAATAGATGGATCTTATCTGTCATTCTTGGCAAATGATGCCTTTCTCTTTCAATAGCAAGGTTGGATGCACGCATATCCACACTGATGCAAATTATTCCACCATTTCTATTTTTGGGTTCAGGAACTGGTTAATCTCTTAGAGTGGGCCCTGTTGTGAGTTCAATAATGTCTTGGCTAAGTAACAACTGCATTCCATCTTTGAATTGTCTTTGAATGTTCAGCGGGATCCCTCGATAATGTTGTGCAACAGGCTTAACATCAGGATTGATATGTATTTTAATCTGTTTCATTTTTAATTTGCCCAGCCCAGTGAACAGTGAGGGAAACATCTTGATAAGCAGGTCCTTTGGGTCTGCTGTGTATGCCAGTTTTATTTGGTACCTTATATGCACTAACCTCATTTGCATGGCCGATTTAAGGCTGAGGATGCTCCCCCCCGGCACCTACCCTTTCACGACGTGGATGGTTAGCTTCTCAGACGTGTCCTTATATGAGCAGGTTACTTCGAATATTCCTTAGGATTTAAATGAGAATTGGATCCATGGGGATAGATGTCAATGTCAGGAGATCGAAGCTTTGTAGTGTATTTAAGCCCTTGGTATGTGTCTACATTGATCACATTGACATGTTAATGTTAATGTTAAAGGACATTTGTACCGTGCACTATCACCACCGGAGTGGTCCCCTGGCGCTCTAGCGGCTCTGAAAGAGGGAGGGAGAGATGGGTTAGTGGGTGGAGGCTGGAAAAGTGCAAGATTGTAGTGATGTGCTGTTGGCTAACTCAGCCCGGCGGTTCCGTCGGCTGGGCCTGGGGTTTATGCGGCCGGTAGTCGTCGTGTGCTGATGTGCGAGTCTATGTGTGTTTCTGTTTTGTTGTTGCAGTGTAGTGAAGTTTGTGCGGTTTGTTGTGCTGGAGGTTTGTGGTTGTGTTTGGTTTGGAGTTTGAGAGGTGTATGCAGAGAAGGAAATTGTTAGTGGTATTGGTTATTTGGTATCTCTATCCTGGATTGACCGGTTGGGCTCGTGTAATCTTACACGACGGGGTGCTTCCGCACCCTGTGCCTCAGAAGGTACGTGCCCGTTTTGCATCGAGGGCGCTTGAGCATTTAGCTGTCCCCTCCTTCCGCTCCCTCAATAACTTTGCATGCTCCTCACCCCCACCCACATGACCAGCGCACCTGCTAGTGTCCATACTTCCGATTGTGTGGTGATTGGTGGTATCTCGTCCGTTCCACAACCCCGTGGTACCTAGTTGTAGCTGTACGGGTGGTGGGGGATGGTAAGGATTGGCTGGGGTTGTTGCCTCCGTCTCCCTGGGTCTCGCAGGTGGACCCCTGTGTCCAGCATCAGCCCTACTGGTGCTCAGAGTACTTCTGTCGGTTCTAGGGGCTTGTCAATGTCCTTTCCTGTTGAGTCATTTGTCTTATTGTTGTTTCGGTTTTAGTCTCTGGTGTTGAAGAGCCAGGTTTTTAGTAATTTTCTGAATTTAAGGTGATCTTTGGTGTTCCTTATTACTTTTGGGATGTTGTTCCAGGTTTTCGCGGCTAAGTGGTAGAAGGCGGTGCCTCCGAGTTTTTTCTTGATGTAAGGTTTTTGTTCCAGTCGGATTTCATTGGTTGACCTGAGCGGTCTCGTTGGCTTGTAGATTGTTTTATTCTTTTGTAGGAATTCTGCTCCTTGTCCGCCGATGATTCCGGTGTCCATTAAGAATACTCATGCACTTCCAAATAATTGAAGCAATAACATTGGACTATATTCAGCTACCGTTTTGGTGCCTAAAGCATCAACATAGCCTCTCTTGCGATCACCACTTGAAGATGAGTCAGAGTCATCTGGCCCTTCGGATGAAGATGCTAGGTACATTATCTTTTGTTGCATCGACTTCCTTCTTGGTTCTTTCGGGGTGGGAGCACTGCTCTACAAAAAGAAAAAGAGTCCCTCGCAGACCACTTAAAACAATTTCAGTCAATAATGAGAGTATAATATACACACAATAACTTACGTTAGATTTGTTCATGGTTACATACATACCAGCGAAGTAAACCTTTATTTAATAAGAACAAAATATTATGTAAACTGAGCTCTACGCATTTCAGGTATCAAAACCCTTCATCAGGAGCAACAAAACCTAAAGTGATCAGAAATCCATAGTTTTCAATTGGGTCTTCTAGAAATCAAAAGATATGTATTACTTTCACATACGTCCTTATTTCCCCCAAAAATGTATTTGACACTTTAAACCAGACTTCTGGCTCCCATATCATGTTTTAAGGATTCACCTGGATTTGCTTTAGAGTACAGTCCAAGCTACTGGTATGATTGCTTCTGATTGCTTCTAGATGTAAGGTAACAGACTCATTGATAAATCCACACTAGGGCTTGCGTCAGTGGAACTAAAAGAAAGGTAAAAAATAAAAAAATAAGAGAGATACATGAGTTACCCTTCTTAAAAGAGAATGAAGAGCCACACTATCTGCTGTATTCCTCTCACCTTCCAGTACACCTTCTAGCCCTATGCAGAGATTCCTGGTGTCTATCTGAAGAGACTTTTCTCCTCGGAGCAGGAGACTGCAGTTTTGTTGAACGAGACCTGTCTGTACTCTGCCCTGAACTTTTGCGGTCTGCGGATCGATGGACATATTTGATGTTTTTGCACACCGACTGGAAATTATTCCCACCCCGCAGGCATCCGACACATGACAAAGGGCCGGACCTGTTCCAACATGAGGGAAATTATAGCCACTCCAATAGCATTTGCGTTGCTCCTTGTTGACACTTTTGTCAGTCATCTGAACTTGGCATATGGCTGCAGCAGTCTCTGTCTGCAACATTTTGAAGTTGCCTAATGATTCTGCTTGCATAGAGATGGCCATTTCAGCTCTCGATAGCTTCAGTATTTCCTCCAGAGACCTGGTTTTCTGCAACAACCTTTCCCAGAACTCTGCAGACTCGCAACCCGCAATCACTTGTGATTATAGGGCTTCATCCATCAAATAGTTGTCAAAATCACAATTACCCTCTTTTCAATCTCTTCACAAATGTGTACAATGTCTTGCCTTTTTCTTGAGTAGTTATATGAAATATGTGTCTCTCATTATCAACATTTCTGTGCGGAGCAAAATAGGTCTTTAATGAGCCAATCATTCCTGTAAATGTGTCTGTGGTATTTTCTGGCATCTCAAACACTATGTCTTGTACTGTTTTGCCCCACTGATTGCATGGGCATGCCTCTCAGTCGTCTTTCTTCTCTTACCCCAGTGGCGTCGATGTACATTTATAATTCCTTCAGCCATCTGTTCCACCGTGGTGCAAGTCTGCTGGTGTCTGATATATCAAATGGTGGAACAGCTTGTAGCCCATACACTCTACCCGGCAAATTAGGCGTAGGCATTGATGGGGTGGCTTTGACACTGGATGCTTCACTGTCAGACATTGTCACGTCTTCAGGGCTTGCTCACAGCACTGACCTGCCTTTCATCTGTTGTTCAGTGCTCTCTGCGTGTGTTCTGTAAGCAACGTATCACCACTGGTCCTAGTTTCTGGTCTGTAGTAGTGGAGAATCTGTTTCTAATGCTTTGTTATCTCCCTTCTGCAGCAGATGAGCAGGCAGACACTGCGCTATGGCTGCAGGCTCATACACTGACACAGATGACAACACCATGTTTATTTATTTATTTATTGTGCATTTGTAAGGCGCTTATACATCAAGAAATTGTGTTTCAAAGCGCCCACAGGGCAAAGTGGAGGGAACATGGGAACAGATACTTCAATAACTAATTAATCAGACGCAGACCATGAGACTCATACTTCCCCCTGAGAATTCACAATGATTAAAAGGTACATCAGCACTTACCTTTCCATTTCAAGAATCGACTGGGTCCTTGTACCCTGTCACACGAGCAGACCCCGTCTGTGAGCACATGGTGCCCAGACACCAAATCACTTCCATTCAGCAGTGGTTGGTAGACATCATTCTCTTTAGGATTCTCCAACCCATACTGGATAGCCTGTGTTACATCTACCCCTCCAGTTGCTAAGTGCCCCTACCATCCATGGTACACAACCATCAATGTTCATGGGAGGAGCCACAGCCCCCGCTTGCAATAACAAACCACAACTCACAATACCATAACAGGGAGTCACAATAAAAGAGGTTGTAACAAAGGGCTGTATTATCTGAACACAAAGCAATGGCCTGTGAAAATAACTTCTCTGCCTCTAAAACATGAATATAACATTCTACCTGGGGAAGGGTACTCCACCAATCAGGAGGCTGGAAGAGCGGGTGAGAACACAAAATGTTCATCCTGTGATTTCCAGCCACCCGAGACCCTTCGGCAGATGCCATCTTCTTGATTTTGGGGTGGCAACAGGGAGCCTCTGCCTGTTGCCTCTACATGCCCGCAGCCTGCCCTCACCCCTCCAAGAAATTTCTCATCCTTGCTCCACCTCCTCACCCTCCTCACTTACTGGCTGAACCGGAGCTTTCTGCTCCGGTCATGCCACTATCTCCCATACTCAGCGCCCACAACGGAAGTAGAAAAGGGGCTAAGTCCCTTTTGTATTTGCTATGGTGACCATCTTTTAAAAAAAATAATGTGTAGGATATTGGGTACACGTAATGGGAGCCCTGGGGTGAGAATAACAATCGCCCCCTTGGGGGTGCATATATAGCCGGTAACGGCCCTAAGCCAACAATGAAGCCCTTATTTCACTCTGGCCTGCCTAGGCTCAGACTGCTTGCCGTTACGGGCCATGTATGCCTCCAGAAGGGGAGTGATAGCTATATTCCTTCAAATGATCACTAGGACGTGCTTCTTTTGCCGTCCTCGGATGTGGCTTACTCCAAGACTATGATTCTTTCTCCTCCTCACCAATCAAGGGGTATGTTTCATACTTGTTATCAGAAAGAAGGCCCATGTAGAAGCTGTCTAGAATCAGTCTCTGTGGAACAGTGAGTAGAGCACATTATGGGTTTTATTATAATTGTGAATTTCATGAATTTCTGAAACGTATGAAGTTTTTGTTTAAAAAATCGTGTTCTGCCTGCCTACGGGAGTAGTATCCAAAGAAGAATGGTGTCAGTGTTCCCTGTTTGGGTCTTCCAGGCGGTAACCTTGCTTGACACACTTTATCTATAGCTCATCCCATAAAGGTTGCTCTTCAACATCTGGGAACTATTTCATACGGGGTCCTTGCGGCATAATCAGCAGCATACAGTGTTTATCTTTATTCTTCCTGAGTCTTCCATATCGGGTGGCCGAATATAGCATCAACTTTGTACCTCTCTTTGTAAGTCTCCTTTATCACGTGACCAAGCCGCCATGACACTGCACTGCATCTTTTACTTTCCCTGTTATGCTTCAGCTTCAGCGCGTGGTATTTACACCTGGTAATAAACGTCTTATGATACACATTGCATCAAATCTACTTATACGTTTGTAGCATCTTCATATTCTACTCAAAACTTCCAAAATATTAGGAAGGTGGCATTTGGATTTTTACCCTGATGTGCACGTCTTTTTTTACTAAAAAAGAACATTGTACTTATTACTAACATTTACATAGCATAGCATTTCCTTACGTAAAAAGATAACTAAGAAAGAGTGTGTGTCAGTTACTGAAATCATAATTTGGGTAGCATTAAACACCTCAATGTGGCTTTAATGATCTTGCAGTCAGTCAAGCAAGTCGCTAAATTCTGAAGCTGAAACTCCTTAGTTGCAGCCCTGCAACTATATCCTTGCATTGAAGCTCTTTTTCATTCTTAACATGAGTTTCCAAATATTCCTCAGTGATAAATGTTCCCAGGGCTCAACATGTTGTGTGTGCTTTCTCCAGGCAAGTGACCTTGCGTTGCTTGCTGTGAGGCGTCCAGCTTCTATATAGTTCATGCTATATTAATGCATAGAATGGCTACATGATGGCTGTGTGCCTACAGGGAGACTATTCTAATAGTCTACAGTGAGGTCCTGCAGCCAGGACATTATTCCCACGAGAATGTGTTCATGATATGGGTGTGACGTTTTATGGGCATGGCTCACTTGCCTGGGCTTTCCAGCAGCAGTGTAGCCATGACCATTTTTGGCCAGTACGACTGTGCTAGCTGGAGATCTGAGAGAACTCGCATCTAGAGCTGCTGGGCACCACTATGTTTCCATGAATGTAATTCTGTGATAAGTGTTGTGACCCTCACCCTAACATCAATTCTCCATTACCAACAAAAATGTGTTCCATCTATTGTCAAATGAAATAAATCTTGCCTTGAAGTCAAGGTGCAGAGTTCGACTGAAAAAGGTCCACTGATGACGATCTACTTGGTACTTTGGAAAGCAGGCTTTTGGGAATAAGTCCAGGATTCATGGCCACCCCTGCCATCAGCAGTAACTAACATTGCAAACATCTCATTTTTCATCATTCTTTTCAAATCCATATGACCGTGCCTTAATGCACACATCCCCTTTGTCTTGCGTACTGCTTGGAAGTGCCATGTCTATCTTGAACACCACTGCAGAGCTGGATGGGACTGGCATCGTACGGTAGAGAGGCTGTGAGCGTTGGCTCTTTTGTGGAGGGGTGCTTGTGCCCCTCATCAGTTACAAGCTGTGTCACACGCTGACGTATGGGATATCTCAACTATCACACCAACATGGGTATTTTAGCTCAAAAACATAAAGAGTCTCAACGAAAAAGCATCTAGTCCGCATTAGGGAAGATTAAACAGATAGGTTTTTAAAGGTTTCCAAAATGCCAATAGCTTGGTGTCCATGTGAAGGGAACGTGGGGGATTATTAGTTTTTTTCGCTGCCTGAACTGTAAAGGAACGGCCTCATAGTCATTCTTTATAGTATTTGGAAATGATAATGTTTCAGTGCTGACTGGATCTCAGAGATCTCGCAGCTGTATACAATTTGAGTTGGCTGGAGAGAGGAATTGCATTTTTATATGGAATACTTTTGAATACCAGACATGTGCTTTTGAATTCAATGCATTTGTGTACGTGCAGCCAGTGTAGAGAACGCAGTGCTGGGGAAACATATTTGTTTCCTAATTTTCAGTAAAGTTCTTGCAGCAGAGTTCGGAACTCTCTGTTATCATTGAATTGATGATGTATGAAGTCCCAGATAAATGCTGTTATTGAAATGGAGGCGTGAGGACACCAACACATTCATCACCAGTATCTGGTGTGATGTGGGAAAGGGAAACATCCCAAATGACCGAGTATAAAAGCCCAATGCTTGATTTTGCAGAAAAAAGTTCGACCAAATCATGCATTCATGCAGGAGGGTGCGAGGTTGTCCCCTGCACCCTGGCTCACTACATTGTGTGTTTCTTTAGAACAGGACATTCCTGAACTTCATGCATGGTTTGGGCAACGTGTTTTTTGGGATCACTATTATGTAGACACAGTCAAAGGTAGATGTTTGAGAGAATAATCTTTGTCTGCGGGAGAGCTGGAAGGTTAGTAATATAGGATTTAGCTGAGAGAGAGGGAGAATATTTAATTTGTCTAAAGTTGGGGGAGAAGATGGAAACTGAAATAGGATGTAGTTGAGGGAGAGGTAGAAAGTAGGATAGGCCATCTTTTTGTGATTTGTAGGGAAGGGAAGAATCCCTGGGACCAACTTGCATGACATGAGCACGTGCAATAGTGTTTGTCAGGGCAAGGAAGAGAAAATCCTCAAATTGGTTGGAGGCAGAAAAAAGATTCATTTCAGTAGCTGCAACTCAGTGTATCATTTTACTAATGTGGAGACAACGGGCCTAATTCAGAGTCTGGCAGTAATCCTGCCGGAGCTACCTGCGGGTTGCCACCGGACTCTGAATAATTTACCGGCACCTGACCTCCCACTGCCACCGGCTCATTCCGAGTTCAGCGGCCAGGAAGTCAGGCACCGGTATATTTGTTAATTCCTAGTGGGGACACAGGAGCACTGGCACCCCTGCTAACGGTGCCGGTGCTCCCCGGAAAAGACTGCCTACCGTGACCGCTGTGCCTGGCATGGTCAGATCGGTGGAGCACAGCAGCCCCGGCAGGCGGACTTGTAGCTTGCCGGTCCGGAAAGAAGGGTGCCAGAGAGTTTACCGGCACCCTTGTTTCCGGACCGGCAAACTGATAATGAGCCCCAAAGTCTTATAACACTTTGGATGCAGGAGGAAATGATAATCAATGGAAATAAATCAGTGTGTCACTCTTTTCTGTGATGTAGGAGGGAACATACTATTTGTGGTCAAAAGGACATCCAATTATGTGGTGGAAAGAGGTGATTATGTATGTAGACTGAAAATCAGTTTGCCTTGTTTTTGTGATGGGACTAAATAGCAGTTCATCATGAAAATAAATCCTATGATTGTTTGGAGGCAGGAGGGTGCATTCTTTGGGAGTAACTGAGCATGCCATCTTCCTGAGTTGAGAAAATATAATTTTTAGAGAAAAGGTCGTTCATCTTATTGAAGGCAATTCCGTACCTGTGACTCAGTGTGCCACATTTCTGTGGCATACTAGAGAAAATACATTTTCCAGAGAAAAGGTTTTGGGAAGCAGAGGGAGATTACATTCAGTGCCTAAATGAAGAATTTTTATGAAAGCACAACATGGTTGTTACTTATGCAGAAAATACCTTAACATTGTTTGTCGGCAGGAGTGTGCATTCACTGGCTGTAACTGAGTGTGACATCTTTTTGTGACAAGAGAAAATGGTAGGTGCATAGAGTAATGATTACGTTTTTTGGATTTAGAAGGAGATTATACTGTGTGGCTGTAAACCAAGGCGCCACCTTTTTGTGACACATTAGCAAAAATGATAGTTATGGGCAATACGTTTTAAAACTGTTTAAAGTCAGAAGAGATTATGTTAATTGTCTCGAATTCAGGTAATCATCTTTTTGTGAGAAGTACAAATAGCAGTTGATTGCAAAGAAGAAATTCTCTGCATCATCCACAAGTCCTTCTGTGGCCTGGGACCACGTTATCTCCAACTTTCCCTACCTAAATACTCACCTCCTATAGCCCTACGCTCCTCTAATTCTAACTCCTTGACTGTCAAACTTTTCTCCAAGCGGAGAGTGTGGGGCAGGTCTCTCTCCTTGGCTGGTGCCTCCCTTTGGAACAGTCTCCTTGCCCCACTGAGAATTGAGCCGGACCGCCTTAAATTCCGGAAACTGCTCAAAACTCTGCTTTTTTCTACCTCTTTCCCTCTTTCCCTTCCTTGCTAATCACCCCACTGCCACTGTGACCTTCCAGTCAATACAGCACCCCCCGACCGCACTGCAGGCCCCTGATTGGTGACTCCACACCCCACCCCTGAGAGCCGCCTGTACCAGCACTTAGCCTGAGGTTCTCCTCTTTGGCTCCACTTCCCTGCCAGGCCCTCCTCCAGCACTTGTCCACTCCCCTGCTCCTCCTTCCATCCCCATCCCCTGCACTTCTCCTGAACGCGCTTGCACATCCGAATGCCACAAGGCCTACTAGGACCATAATTGTATATTACTGTTCTGCCATTGTTATTATTTCCCATGTTCCCTTCCCATTCAGCCTTGTGGCGCCTTGAAACACAATTCTGTTGTATAAAGCTCCTTAAAAATGCTCAATAAAATAAAAAAATAAAAACAAAATCCTAGAATTATACAAATGCAGGAGAATTAGTTTAGTGGTTGTACAGATTGTGACATCTTTTTGTGGCAAAAAAGAATACCAGTTGCAAAGAAAAAGTATTTTGGAGAAAATTATGTTCAGTGATTGTAACTCAGTGCACACCACACTGTTGGCGGATGGTGCAATCGGTGCAGTATGCACAGAGGTAAGAGGTGCTTGGGCAGGTTTAGAGGCTGGAGGCATTGACCAGTGCTTGTCTGGGCATGTCTGGCCTCAAGCAGGAGTGGCCTCCTTTCAGGAACCCGCAAACACCATTGGATGGCGCTGTGTAAGAGGTGTCAATGTAAGCTGATATATTCACTATGGGAATGGGCAGATGATTCCGCCTCTGCCCATTCTTGTGCATTGCACTCTTTCGCATGGTGCAACTTTGCATTTGTATACCCTGCATAACTGGTTTCTTTCAGAAGTTGCATATTCCAGTGAATTAGTTACCATAGTTTCTATGCCACTTGTAACCTGGCAAGGGATACCTCTGCCTGACGTGCATCCTCTGAAAGTGCAAGCACAGGTGCCAAGGCCTCCATCTCCTCTTCCTCCTGAGTCATATGCTGGCAGAGCACATTTGCATGATAGACACCTCAGTGCAAGTGCTGTCAGAACCATGTTGCTGCTGTATTGGGCTATCTAATTGCAGCTACTATGCAATAGGGGGCTTTAGAACTGTGCATAAAGGTTGTATTCCATATTTTCCATTAGGTAAGAATCACTCAACTTTTTCTTAGATTTTATTGTTAACATTGTGAGTACATGACAATACGATCATTGCATTAACCCCTCCCAGAATGCACAGTTCCTGGCGATTGGAACAATACCTAAAATGCTGTTCGGTTACTGACACTTTTTTATGTTGGCATATCGTACGTTTTGAGTGAAGGTGCAGTAATTCCTCCAAATCCCTATTAATAGGGAACAACTCTCCCACTTGTAATCCCGTGGTAACACCAAGGCAGCAAGTGGCAGTAGCGGTAATTGAGTTTGGTGGTATTTCAGTGGATTTACCATCTAAATTCCACCAAACTTGTAATGTGGCTCGGGGCCCAGCTGGTAGGGGCTACATGTTCGTCCACTAAGGGGCCGTAGAAATAAAGACAGAGTCACCAGTATTGATAAAAGTATTTTATTTAGTGTTTGTGCGTGTGTGTATGGCTTATGCGTTTCTGTTTTGGGTTTAACCATCCAGCCCACCATGGGGTTGGATGGACTGTTAAGAAAAAGAAAATTAAAGAACAAAGGAACAGAACTTCCCTGCCCAGGAATGGGCTGGGTAGGGGGAAGAACATTTAAAAGAGGATTTTAATAAAAGTGACAGTTAAGAGAAAGTAAAAAGAAGAAAAGACAAGAACAGGAGAAGAGTGAAAGAGAGGACAAAGAGAAAGAAAAAAAAAACCTTCCCTGGGGTGGCCACTGCCTCGAGCGGCCACACAGGTGACTGGGCACTGGCCGTGTGTGTTGGAGTCCCCCACAGAGAGAACCATGGGGCTGAGCTGCTGGGCAAGGGCAGAATGTCTGCCCACAGGGTTGTGACGGGTGTCAGGCCACCCGGTGGCCAGACATGTGTGTGGGGCGGCCTAGGCCAATGAAAGAATAGCCATTCTGAGCCACATGAGCCTGCCTGGCCGTGCCCCAGTCGGCCGGCCAGCTCGGGTGAGGGGCGGGCCATAGGAAGTCTTGGGCTGCTGATACGTCAAGCAGCCGGTGAAGAAAAGTTCTGGGCTGTCATGGCAGAGCAGCCCAGGTGAAGATCTGATGGCCCATCCCTACTTCTCTATGACACACTGCAGAGATGGCGGGCCAGAAGAAGGAGAAGGCTGCAGGCGTGTGTTGGTGACCACTGTGGCATTCTCATGGAAACTGGGATGCCGCCTGATTCCAAGATGGCACCTGGGGTACAGTGGTAAGTGCAGCAGCATCCCCACAGCACAGGGAACACCACCTGAAGCAAAAATGGTGCAGCGGGTGCATTGGTGATGTGGTTGGCCCCCACACCAACAGGGCCGCCCAGAAGAGTCAAAAGGTGGCCACAGGCATGGACAGGATTGTGGGTTGCCCCCTTGGCTGATGGGGACTCCCAGAAGCTTGAAAAGGACCATGGGAGCATCAGTGACTCGGGTGAGCCCCCACTCGTGCAGGAAGGTCACTGATGTACAATTTTGAAGGTGTGGGCCATGCGCAGTGAGACGGATGCACCCACATGTTGGAAGGTGACACTTGGAAGCAGGATGACGTGGGCCCAGGCCCCATACATCAACAGGGGATCGGTCCCACACTGACAATCAGAGAAGGGGACAGAATCCCTACCAGGACAGACCCATTGAATGTACTGTGAAGAGGGTGACTGAATGCATCAGTCACCCCTATAGGGACATAGGGTCTTATTACACGGTATGCAGTAACCATGGCGCTGTTAACGTCATGGTTGCCGCTGGTATTTTACTGTGTCCGCCTTGGTGGATGGCGGAATTACCGACCTACTCCAAGGTGAGCGGGCCGGTAATTCCCCATTCACCAAAGCACTTCCCCATTCCCATTTTTTCCCCCATAGGGCTCAATGGGAATGGGGAAGGAGGTAATTACGGTACCGCAAATTGCGGTACCGTAATCAGCACCAAGGTCCCTTTGCGGGCCCGTCCCTTAACGGCTGGTAAAACCAGCCGTTGAGGTCGGGTCCGGCAAAGGGACCTCGTGGTAAGGAGGTAAGGGTTTACCGGTACCGGTGCCCTTACCGGTACCGGTAAACCCTTACCACATACCGTGTAATGAGACCCATAGTGTATTGTATGTTGTACACGTTATATGTCTGTGTACATATGTATGAATATTTAATTGTATATATATTTAAGTAGTAGATGTTATTTAGGGGATTAGAGTGGAGAGTATATAGAAAGGGACTATTATTTAGGTTAAAGGTGTAGTAGGTGTAGGAGGCTATTGTTATAGAAAACGAGGGTAGAGGGGAGTAACCCTGGCCTGAGGTAGCAGTAGGATGTTGCAGCCTGCCTCCGGCTGCCTACGGAGATAGGATCATCCATAGCAGCCATCTTCTGGCCTCGCACTCCATGTGGGTGGTACCTGAAGTTAGGGACTTGTTCTGTTGCTTCAGACTCACCATAGGGGCACCTGAGACCCTCCAAGGAAGGGTTGGTTGGCGTAGCAGAGCCTCATTTAGCTGGTGCTCATGCCCGGGGACTGTTAGGATGGGGATAGGACTTTTTAAAAAAAGAATACGTGTTTATAACAGGGGTTCCCCGTTAGGATCCTATAAAATCCACTCTGTGTGTCTATGTCCATTTAGTTAGCTAAGAACTCAGGGTGTAGCACATCCACTGGTAACAACACTTTTATTTTGCAGGTGCAGCAACCATCTGTATCCAACAGGTCTCTGGGGTTCGGGTGGTGGTTCTCTTGGCAACTGTTCCTTGCCTGAGGCGAGGGCGGTGTACACCTTTACCTGAACCAGGGCCAGAAACGAGGGATACACCTAAAAGTTCCTTTTGCTCTAATTAATTTGGTAGCCCGGCTTTGGCAGGAGCCATTTTGAACTAAAATTCTCTTTGCACACTGTCCTTACAATTGAAGATAACAAATTCCCACCTACTGTAACTGGTGTGGTAACTGCACTATGAGTTGCATAGACCTTACACTTGTACTCCAAGAGTAAAATACTATGCTATGGGTTCATGCTTTTGCATGGCATTTCTTTCAGGGTTACTTTTAATGTGGTTATGGCTGTGGCTTGGCTTAACCAATGGTGAGCTTTCCTCCAAGTTAAATGGGTCACCTCCTTTAATGTCATGCGGCTCAGAACTGAAACAGACAACAGTTCACTGGCTTGATAAAGTACACATAGTCAACTCACGATCCTCTGCAATTGAACCTATATTCTAAATTCCAATACAAATTGGCATTCTTCAACAAACATTTTGTATCAAAGTATGCTGCCATCAAATGACTAATTGATTTGTTAGATGGACTGTCCTGTCCTGGTCGGCATAATGTTTATCTTACAGTATTAATTTCCATGGTTTGGCATCTGAAGAAGCAAAGCATGTGGTGTTTTGGTAGGAATGCACTGGACATCCAACAACTTGGCCAAATAAAGACAACCTGAAGTTCTAACCTAGTTCTTTGCTACTACACCCATCACACCACAATTGCAAATTAGGTAGAAGCACAGAATCCCTACGGGCAACACATATTATATCCATGAGGTGCCTGAGTTTATTGTGATTATTTATTTGTTCAGTGTTTTGGCCTTCATGTTAATATGATTAGACTTAATCAAACTAATTAATTATTCGAACATGAAGAACCCAACCGTGGAGAGGGCATCCTTGAATGGTCGGTCTCTTTTTTAGAACAAACTTCCTCAAGAGACCAGGAGAATAGGAAACACTTTTCTTCCTGTCACCATCATCTGCTCTTCTGCAGGTGGGGGAGTCTTGTGACAGGGAACAATTCAGGAACAGTTCCGTGGTCATAAAGGAGAGAGAGAGTGAAGGGCCACTAACTCTGTGGTGCATGATCCATGGCTGCCCCATTCCTAGGTACCCCTTGACCCCATGAGTCAGGATCTAACCGGGACAACAAAAACGCCCACAGCACCATCAAATGCCTCACATGGGAAAATCCGAATGTGTTATTGTTCATGACAAACTGTTGGAGTATGGCTAGAGGGGCATATATTTCGTATAAACAGTGTCCAAAATAGTTAATGTAGAAGCACACTTGGTCAGTAACATTAGACAAAATAAAAACTGTACTATATACTAACTCATAAAATTAGCACACTGTAGCCCACACATCTGGCCCACCTTTCTCTATTTGGATGTGCCTCCAGCAATGTCCTATAGGGAGGTCTGGACCTGGTAAAAGCTTGGCAACATTTGTGCCTATGCGCACATTTTCTAGAACAAACATTGAATAATTCTTATGTGCTTTCAAAGGACTTTCCAAACTAGGGACATGCCCTTCAGAATCGCTTGGCATATGGGAGAAACTGCTCTTGGCCAGAGGATTTGTTGGCATAAATCTCTCCAGATAGCATAACCTATCCTTTCCTGGAAACCGGATGCTACCACTCCCCTTTTCACCCTTAAAGGTCTCCAGAGACAGTGCAGGAAACAACTTCTAATAGTCCCATGCTCCATTTGCACTAGAAAGGGTACAATATGAGGCATTTATGCTTGGTAAAGGCCCTCAGGTGGGCGGGATCAAGCTTGATCCTCCTTGATTCCAGGGTGCCTTCGTTCATCCAACCAGTATTAAATAGGGATAAACATTCACGCAATTCTAGGCAGATAATGCAGACGGAAAAAATGCTCTAGTGAGGATGATCGCTTTTTTAGCAATTAAACCCTGAGACAGAGCTGAGCTTGGAGGGGACCTGGCCAACGTCCAGACAATGAAGGGCATGCAGGATAAACTAACCCGTACTATCATATGTTGTCAGGATATTGGTCACAAACAGAGACCAAACAGGAAGTGAGAACATCTCAAATGAGCTGCTGATGCATGCCCCAGTGATTGAGGGTACAACACATATGCCAGGCAGAAGCAGCCCCTAAGAGCGGGCTAAGAAGGATTCAATGCATTGGACTGATGCTGTGGTTACTCATGTGTGTCAGTTTTCAGTGAGATGAAATACATCAACTTTGCCAGTTCTCCAGGTCATGGCTGAGTAAAGAGACACAGTGGGCCTCATTACGAGGAAGGCAGTAAGGGGTTAACGGCGCAGGTAAAGGTGCCGGAGCCATTAACCCCTTACCGCCTCATTACGAGGTCCGCTCGCGGGACCCGCTCAGGACCCCTGGTTTTACCAGACATCCTTAGCAGGTCCCGTGAGTGGCCCAGCATGCTAACAACGGGCCCGTCATTAACTGGCCCGTTGTTAGCATGCTCCCCATTCTCATTGAGCCCTCTGGGGGCTCAAATGGGAATGGGGATGGACCGGGTCCGGGTTCCCTGAATGGGGAAATACCCGGCCCTCCAAGGTCGGAATGGCCCGGTATTTCCCCATTCAGGGAACCAGGACCCGGACCCGAGTTTGGAGGTCGCCATGCCCTTATTAAGGGCATGCTACCTACAAACTCGTAATGAGGCCCAGTGTTTGTCTCTTGGATCCATAAAGTCCACCATAGGCTGCTCTTGGACGAGGCTTGCGCTCTGACAGAGATGGGCTTTTGCACCAGGATGGCATAATTTACCGTGCCCACCAGACGTGCGGACTGAGTGTTGGGCCAGGTATTGTACCTCCAGGTGTACACTCCCACTGGGTGCTCAATTACAGAATTTGTACCAGGGTGGGTGGGACAGTTTACACTCTGCAGATGAACTCTGAAGTGTATGGTACACCATCAAAAAGTGGTAAGCATGCTGGAATGCCCATTATATTTTGCAGACAGGTTTGTAGGACTGTACAAAGGCTGTTACATTGAAGTACCGGAACTCATTTTGCTGGGGTTTTCAAGAAACCAATAAAGCAGTGGGCAAGACAGTAGAAATAAAGACAGAGTTATCTGGTGAAGGCCTTTCGATGATGAGGGTAGGCACGTCTGCACATCATTTGAATCTATCCTGAGTGGTCAGTTGTGATGAAGCCAGACTGAACATGAAAAAGATCTAGGGCCATGGATGCCAAATGCCACCAGGGAGCTTGATGTTTCACATGTTTTTTCAGTGAGTACAAAGGCTCCCCGATTTGTCCCAAGGGGTTTCCTAAGTTCAGGCTATTGTTCCAGGTCATCTTCAAAGGAAGGATAGCGGTGATACTGGAGAATAGGAAACAGTGGTCCTGCAGTGAGGTGGTGAAGGTGTGCCAAGGTGGTAGTACCAGTGGTAGTGCTTCACAGTGCTGGATACCCAAGCAAGACCATAACTCCCACGCAAGGAAACCCGGACACCCGTTCCGAGTGGTGCGGAAACGAGAGGGATGGGAATCCAACCATCTTGCAGCAACCAATCTGTGTGTCGCTGATTCCTTGTCTTCCCCTCCTCATTACACCACACTCAAAACTTCAGTCTGCCATTGTGTTACTGGGGGAAGATGTTGTAATGTAGTGCCATGTTCCAGAGCACTACTGACAGCATCATTTGGCATGGGATTACATCTGAGAGTTCCAGAAGCCATGCCATCACAAGTGAGATGGTACTTTGGACACCGGCATGGGCAGAATGTTTGCTTTGCGATGCACCTTGTTTAAAGCCTCTTAGTCCCTACTGGATGTGAGGCACCTCCATTTGCAAGTTTCATACACTGATGCCCAGCAGCCTAATGTCGTCAGGGTAATGAGGGCGCACCCTAACCCAATAGGATGATGCCTGTGGGGAAGCAAGTGTAGCCTGCAATTTGGGGAGAGGACTGAAGAATGTATCTCCACAACCCAATGTAGCATTGAACTGCCATTGGGCCAATAGGCTCTGAACAGAAAAGCAAAACCTCACCCGGCCACACACATTTGAAAAAGACACCCTCGAGTATATCTTGAAGGGTCAGCAGTAGAATTTAAACAAACCCGGGCCAACTTTACCCCACTCAAACCAAAGTGGAGCGCCACCTGTGGCCGGAAGACAAAAACTGTACAAGTCACAGTGCTACTTAGCACATTTTCTTTTTCTATCAATAAACACCATTCAGGATAGCATACATTTTTTGCCCGTACAAAATATTTCCAGTGCGAATTGTGCACTGCAAATGGTGATAAACATCTTTTAACATGGTCCAAACAATATTATTATTTTGTATGCACAGTACCTGCACCACAGACTTAGTCAGCCTTTCCTTTCCTTTCCTTTCCTTTCCTTTCCTTTCGTTTCCTTTCCTTTCCCTTCATTTCCTTTCATTTCCCTTCCGTATATCATTGTTTCCATGTTCCCTTTCCTTCCATGTACCTTGGACTCCATCTGCTTTCATCTTCTCGCCTTTCTTTCTCTCCATCTCTTCTCTTTCTCTTCGTCTTTTTTTCTTTCTTTGAGACTGAAAGAATGGCCTAAATAAGTAGATTGAAAGAAGGAAAAGGCTTCCTCAGGCTTTGGGTCAGAGGAGAGGTCTGCAGTGTAAGCTCCTGTGCCACAAGTGACCCCGTTTTGGGGTGATTGGACGCTTTTCTGTATCTGATATAAAATATACTCTGCAAAAGTAAATCTGTGTAAAATACGAGCAGTGAAACATGCACCCTATTTGATATGGTGTAGTTTGCACTGGCTCTAATTCACAAACATCCCAAAAAATGAGCACTACCAAAAATAGTTGTTTTGATCCAGCCCCTAATATTCAGAAGGAAACCCTCTTTTCCTTTGCGTAAGCAGGCTTTTATCCCAACCCACCATCGACCTTGTTTTCCCCCAGATTTACAGATGACGCCTTACTCATACACCAGATATTTAACCCATTAATTGGTGCTGAAATAAGTCTGGCTTGATAACATTTTTGGCCAGGTGTCAAGAAAGCGATATTCCAAGACCCATTTCCCTAATAGTCTATTGGTTACTCACTCTCGTCACCCTCACCGTCTAATGTTGCGTTACGACGCCCCTAAATTATACATGATATATGATAAAGCCTCAACCACTTCCTAGGGCTTGTATGATGGGGTATGTGGTGTATTTCTGTCCATAAATTATATTGTAAACTTTCCGTTTGAGAAATGTCTTCTTATCTGTACAAGCTGCTTCAAAACACACAAAGTTCAACCCAGATCCCAGGATTACTGATGATAATCGATTCAGCACAGGCGGCTGTACTTTTACAAATCTCTGCTTCTCTTCAGCTGTACATGAAAGAATGACTTTAGTATGATGGCGCTTGAATATTTTTGAGAATAGCTACAAATTTACATTCAAGAGGGAAATAGGAAGATGCAAACAGAAGACCTTTGGGTTTTCTCATTGCATTACTTTGTGCAAAATATTGGAATAGTGTGATATTCATTTCTTCAATCTGGTGTTTAAATGTCTCTATGACAGACTGGATTTTCACTGACTCCCTTAAGTATTGTGGACCTCAGTTCTGGAGGTCAAGGTACACATCCTTTGGCTTTCAGGGTCTAGGTCCTGAGCCACATCAATGCATTGCCAATCATTTGGAAGCAGCTGGTCCTCCGGGGTCGTGATCAGACTGTGGTCAATGACAGTCTTTTCTTTACCCATATCCCATGGTGGGTTGATTTTCAGGCCATCATCATTAAGGCCCATGCCTGAGGCCAGTCAATGGTATGCTGTTCCCCACCTCTCATCTTTAAGTTACAGTCTTGTTTGAGAACACCAGAGACTCTGCTTTCTCTTTGTTGTTCTCTCAACCGGGCTGTGCCTCAAGGCCAGCTATTGGTCTCTGGGGCCCATGGAGACTCCAGGGGAACAGCTGTTGGCTCTAGACCACTAGCAAATTCTGCTTTTGTTTAATTTTTGGGCTTTCCAATCCTGACCCACTGAACTGTCGAATTGCACTTGCAAGCACTTCCAGGTGGGCAGCGCCAGCACGCTGAACGGGGCTTCAGGAACCAGGACACTGAGCTGTAAAACTCAATCCCACGTGGAAGTGCTCGCAAATGCAGTCCAGTGGGTCAGCCCAGCAAGCTCTTAGCCCTAATGATGGACATTGTTCAAAATGCATTGGCAATATAGTATTTTGGCAGAGGCCACTCAAAATTGTCATTTGAAAGCAAATATAGCTTGGTCTTGCCTGAACAACAATTCTGGATGTCATTTGTTCTTTTTTTAACTACAGTAAATTCATAACGGTTACATAGACAATCCTTATTAATGTATTCTAGCTGGTTTGCCTAGACCAAGGGTGTGCAACCCTCACCTATGGCTTTTTAGATTAGGTCCACAACTCTGGTACAGTGAATGTAGGCCAATGGCAACACTGGTCATATTTGCTTTACCCTTCATGCACAGTTAAGATGCGCAGTAACTGTCCATCAAGTGTAAAGCAAAGCCCACTGTTATGATGTGGACAGAATGGCCTACATTCAATGTAGGTCAGTCTAGCCAGGTAATAACCAGAGCTGTCAACTGAACCACGACTCATGGGTTTAACCAGCAACAAAGTGTCTGAAAACTTGTGATCATGTCAGGCTGAGAAAAACGGTCATCACTTACTAAAATGATTATCCATTTACACGAAAAGCGAGCCTTTCATTTCCTACAATGGCTTCACTGAGGTCTGCTTGTGCCGCTGAGAGACCTCTGACCTGCTGTGATCTACAGAACTTGGGGCAGATTTTATACCCCAGAAGTGTATAGGCTTGCTGTCACATCTCCCAAATAATTAAGGGCTTTGGAGTCAGACACACAAGTTATTGGTGAGCCTGGGTTACAAAGAAATGCAACATTCTGAAAGTGTTTACAATTGAGTTAATTGTAAGTCCAAATAGTTGTGTTTGCCCAATCACCACATACATTCTTTACTGATGTTTCAATTTGTCAGGGAAGTCACTGCTAATAAACACACATTCCTGGGAAATGTGTGCCCACAATCAGAAGGCACTCCAGTGCAATCCCATCACTTCTAATTACCTACTAAAGGGTAACTCAAAAGTACAATGCAGTGCACACTTTAGGTGAGTGATGCAAATAAAGTGTCATGCTGGTCTTTCAAAATAATCACAAATTACATCTACTTCTCACATCTATTTGGGCAAATACACTTATCTATGCTATTAAACACTATTAAAAAACTCTAAATAAAAGGGAACTTCACTTGATTCTAATTCTAATAGAATTGTCCACAATGTCGTGGATTCACAGTGCATTTTGTCTTTTTAGTGAGGTGGGCAGAAATACAGAAAGTATGCACAGTTTTGGTCATGGGAATGTGGCCAGCACATATGTGACCCTAGAGCACACTGTGAAAATGTGGCATCTATGGCAATAACACTTGCCATGTGTGCTTTTCGATTGATGCAACTAAACTGTGAATCAAGTATAAAGCAAAGACAAGTGTTATTATGTGGATGGACTAGCCTACATTCAATGGAGGCAGGGATGGCCTTAGCTCTGGCAGTGTCCCAGGCGAAACAAAAATTGGCATGCCCCCGGGTGGCACCTGCCACTGCATTGGGAGGACGTAATCCTCCGACTTTGAGAAGGTCGCAGGAAGAAGTCAGCACTTTGCCTTGATGTCCAAGTGCTAAATCCATAGCTCCAATGGGGAATGGGTACTACCAAAATTCTGTCAGACTTGTCACCTGGGAGGGCAGACTATTAACATGTAAACATTGAAAACATGACAACAGCAGCAAACATACACTGGCAGAGGACAAATGCCCACCCAGGTGTTAACAATATCCTATGATGATGCAACACAGTTTGTTGTATAGTGCGCCTTATGAATATTCAATGAATAAAATAAACATTTCAAAACTGTCACCCAGCCACCCCTCAAGAAAAATGTGAGGATGGTTCCACCATCGTGCCAGCTCAGCTATATAAAAGAAAAGCTCCCGGCACCTGCATAGGAAGCTTTCATGTCCTGAAGACCAGGACTGACCCAGGAAACTCCCAGACAGGGGCGGCTGTCCCATAGGGGCATAAAGGGCGGTGCCCCATCCCTCACCATGTCCATGAGTAACAGGAATAGCTTGTTACTCCTGGACACTGTGGCTGAACTGAATGTGCAGTGGGGAGCGCTGTAACGAACCATCCCCACTGCTCATGCGCAGAGCAGTTTTGGGCAACAATGGAATGGCGTTTAAGTGCGGCTCTAAAGGATGCCTGGCGGTGTTAAGAAAGAAACTCCCCCAGGCATGCTCCCCCTCTACTGTCCCTCATACAGGCTGGGGCGGGGTCAGAATTGCAGACCCTAACCCAATCTGTGCAAGCGACAGTATAGGGGCGGGCAGCTGAGGGAGGGGTCAGGTCGCAGTCTCATCCCTCTGAGCCTTGACCCTCCTCCCTCAGCTCTCGTCACAAGAGAACGAGACTTGGGATCCAACCAATGCACGGGAACTTGTCAAACGAAGTGAATCCAGCCTCGGTTTGGTTTGGTTTCCCATTACCAATGGTGAGGAACACACCCCTGCGTCAGCCTGACTGCAAAGAAAATGCAGGCCAGGAGTCCTACATCATCGGAAGGGTCTCGTCTGTGGCGCACACGGTGCTCTTCAGGTAAGTTTTAACATTTAATGTATGGGCTTCCGCAGTTCACTTACAGGCCAAATAGAAAAGGCCCTGCCTAACCGGAAAGGCCTTTATTAATTAGCCTGTGAGTGTAGTATTGATTTGGGCTTCTGTACAAAGTAGATACAAGTGTTTGCCTTTCAGAGATCCCCGTTCTCTCTACAGCCATGAGGTGGGCCACATTGTTGCCTTGCATTGTATCCTTCACAACGTGGTCGCTCCACACAACATACCTCTGCTTGTGGCCACCCACGTACCTGCACATGTGGACAGCAATAATATTGAACATATGTGCTATGAGGCTGCAGAAGCCAAGTAGGGGACGACTGTGAGACAAGAGATGTGTGGATGAGTTGAGTTATTTCCATAAATATCCTTACATGCGATTACCAAGTACAGTGGATGCAATGTGCACCATTACCCAGTTAGCTGTGCACTGTTTTGCATTATTTCTGTGCTGTTCTACCGTCTGCCTCTTGTTGTCGCCATTGAGGTGTCACTACTTTCATTCACGACAGTCCTCAGAGAATATAAGGGATTTTAAAAAAGATACACGCAATAAAACGAAGAAATGCAATTGTTGGCTACCTTCATTTTGCACACATGCAACTCCTTGCAAAGGATCTACCTTACATGTTGCAAACACAGTCCAAAAGGTGCACACGTTTTAAAACTAAAAAGTTCTGCTTACCAGTTCCTGATCACCCCCGGAAGTGGTCATGTGGGTGTCTCAACGATATTAGTTTGAATGCCAGTGTTGGTAGCGCGGCGCATCAGACTGAAACATTAAAATATATGAAGGCTGCAAACGGACTAACAAGATCCCGGGAGAAATGCTTTGCAGGATCCAGGAAAATCCATCCCAATAGCCAGCATTGATCAACTGAGTGCCCGCAGGCATATGGTCAACACTTTTGCATACCAGCATGACTTCATGCAGAAGTGACACGTTAACTGCATGGAAGTGGATATGTTCTTTTTCACATTCTCATGAGTGCGGTGCAGCAAGTTTTCAAGCCACTTCAATGAAGAGCACTGTTCCTGCATACGCCTTATGAACTGGTTTTGCCATGTCACTGCACATTGGTCATGCACTTAAACATGTATGTTGGTTAAACATGTGACATACTGTAGTGTGGTATCAGGACATCATTTTCCAGATGAACAATATTTTGCGCACCCTCAATAATTCTCCTCTTAGACCACAGTTTTCTAAAGTCACACCTCTCCCGGGGGGGGGGGGTGGGGGGGGGCATCACTCTGGTTGTTTTCCACAAGGGGGGTCGATTATTTATGTACTGCATCTTCCAAAACGAAACCTCCTGTGTGACACACGAATGCACAACGTTTTAAGCTGATTCGTTTTGTGGCGCCTCACACTTCAGTACCGCAATAGGTTGGCCGTCTGACTTTTTATTTTTTTAACAAGCCACATCATGATGCGTTCAAGTAAAGGGAGGGGAGATCAAAGGGTGGACCTCCAGCTAAAATATCTTCACTTGCCTTCACATAGTGGTAGGGTGGCCGCTGAGTAAGGCTGTGTGCTCAAGGGTGGACGGTGCTTGCAAGAGAGTGGCACTAGCGCAGAGGGGGCGGAATGCAACTGCATGCTGTGTGAAGCTGAGTCAGATATTGAGTACCTTTGCTTTTTGTGGGGGTGGGGGGGTGCCTTGCCTGGAGATTTTCAGCTTGTTGAGGTATGCACGTACATACATGTAGGATTTATAAAGCATGAGCTAAGCTTTGAAAAAATGGCTCACATAGGAGACACGCTCCGGAAGTAACAGGGTTCAGAACTACAGGGAATGGCTTCTGGGGGAAGGGGAATAAAGGGCGGGATCTCCGGAAAGAGACTAGTAGAGTTCAGAGGAGTGATCAATGCTATAAGGTGCGGCGGTGGGGATGCCACAGGTAAGCGGGTTTCACGTACCTATTCGTTCAGCTTTTTTTTCAGAGCATGCTCAAGGAAGAACAGAACAAAACATGCATTTTGTTTTCAACAACTATGATACAAGTTAAGATACGCCCCTTACTACCTGGGTTTCATTGCTTTGTTACTGTCTGTCATTGGCACAGATTGCACGAAAAGACAAATGCAAACTGACAAGACAACACACTGGCTGTCTGAGTTTCAGTGTACGTTCTCGCTGATGGGACACCTGGGTTAGTTCCCTTGAATCGGCTGTGACCCAGATGACATCTGTCATGTCAGGGCACAGTGGGAGAAAATGATGTGGCCGGCATGCCACATTGTAGTTCAGCTGGCATTTCAGGCATAGCTGTAATTTAGGCATTTGACCATCTTCTCAGCTTTAGAGAGTTGAATTATGCTAAAGTGTGTCTTTTTTTGCACCAGAGTACACATACCATTTTAAACTAACCTTACAAACAAAGTAAAAATAGCTGTAGCTGATAGCCCATTCTGAATTGAAAACAAGTATTAGGAAGCAGATTAATTTGAGCCCAAATAAGAATAAAACATGCATTTTTGGAAACTATGTTTCTAACATGTTCTCGGGTCAGGCTTACTTGTAAATTCAGCCCCCAAAATGTACACCCCACCACCTTTCAAAGTCACCAGCCGACACTGCTCCCAGATCTGCTTCGGAAGTCTTGACACAAGACTCAATGCAGAAACAGCCAATCTCACATCCTGTTAAAAAATGTCCAAATTGGTATGGATGTCTTCACAGGCATTTTCTTTTATCGTGGCAAATGAAAACAGCTGAGTTCAACTTCCATTACTCACGCAAAAGGATTTCCTGCTGAATCACTATCACAGACAAGTTTCAAATGTAAAATTGTTGGCATTCCTGCCACACTGTGAAGAGGGTGGATAGGTGCCATTTTCTTCACTTTCAGCATATCAGTGATAGCAACAAAATCAAATCAGCCAATATTCTCTCTCCGACACAAGAGGTCCCAAATCTGGGCAAAAGGTGCATCGCGTGTTGGCTGAGATTTAAAATGTCAATGGCAAGTACTGTAGCTCATTAGTCATCTCAGAAACTGAAACTTTGCAATATGCATTCCAAAATTGAACATTTAGGACTTGCATGCAAACCCACAATGCCCTGGCCATTAAGTGCAGAAACAATCAACAATAACAGTTATTGCATATTCAACATCCCCAGCAATAAATTACAGGTTAGACTTACACAGAAAGAAAACTGGACCCATCAAATGACAATATCTGCAAGCTGAGCCGGTCTTGGACCTGGCAGTGCCTGGGGCAAAACAAAATTTGCCCCTCACCCTGTCAAGTCAACGGTGAGGGGGGAGGGGCTTGTGTACAACAGCACTCTATTGAAATGGAAATTGGCCCGCCCCCGTCCTGGAGCTTTTGAAAGGCTGTCCCATGCTGGTGTAGCAACAGCACTCTATTGAAATGGAGCGAACCCGCTTTACCAGACAACAGCCTTAGGACTTCCATTGAGGATCTTAGAAATTGCCATGCGGCTTTCTTGAACAATTTGGGAATCTTCCCATAGATTAACCCCACCTGCCTTGATAAAGACCCTTTGGGGTTGAAACACATGTCGACTGACCATCCTCTCTAGACCATGTGTCTATAACATGGATAATAAAATCACACAATGAAACACAGCAATCTGCGTGAGATCCTTTTTATCTACAAGGGTCAAAAATGTTTGTCTAATTGCAAGGTAACCAGGACCTTTCTGCAAAACTCTTATATAGTTGTCAGATTGCACATCACAAAGTGAGCACATTACCAGGATATTTTTCTCTGCCTGTGGCACTTCCCAGGTATACAAACAACATCATTCTGCACAGAATAATCCAGGGGCAGCTCATTCATAATGGATGAAGGGGCCACGACCTGCCATGCCATCACCCATTAAGAATGACACACAACCTAAACTGTCATATAGACAAGTGGTTTCCCTATGACAGTGCCTTTTCGCCAGCATGCATGCCCAGTGGACAAAGACTGGGGAGATTTTGCCTCCTGATCCTTGCATAGTCCATTGGTAATGCAGGCTGGCTAACTGCACCTCTGAATGTGCATAGGGGTTGCTCCTGCACATTCAGACAGTGTGGGTGGTACATCAGGAAAATGCTGGCATTGAGGAGCAACCAGGCTGTGACAGAAGGTAAGAATAACTTTAAAGTGCATGTGTTTGTATGAATGCATGTATGCTTTTGCAATGACTGAGTGTATGAGCAAGTGAATGCTGCATGTGAATATCTTGTAAATGTGTGTGCATGCACTTGTGTATGCTGGATCCAGGCAGTGATTTTGGTGGGGAGAGTTAGAGGGTAGTGGTGAGGGAATGTGCAGGTTTTTTAGTTGGCATCTATGATAAAGTAAGTATGAGTGTTATTACGTGGCTAGACTGGCATTTTAGTGCAGCCAGTCTAGCCATTATGTTTTGTGGCATATCAATTTTTACTGTGGTTTTTTGATCAAGCATGCATGATAAGTTTTATTATGTGACTAGACTGTGTCTTGGTGCAGCCGGTCTAGACATTTCTTACCGTAGCATGACCTTTTTCACTTGGCATCTTTGATAGAGCAAGCATGGTAAGTGTGGTTACCTGGCTAACTATATCTTTCACATAACATTTTTTTACTGGGTATTTATGTTAAAGCAATCATGATAAGTGTTATTACTTGAGTAGACTCACATTTTGGTGCAGCCAGTCTATCCATTCTTTATTCTGACATGGTATTTATTTTACTGGACATATATAATAAAGCAAGCATGATATGTGTTATTGCATGGCTATACTAGCATTTTGGTGCAGCCAGTTTAGCTATTTTTGTCTTTGGCATGAAATTATTGTAGTGGTTATTGTGATAAATGCAACAGAGACATCACTAAACTCACTAAACCCCAGCCTAAAGTCTCCTCCGATGTGGCCAGCGAAAGGCAGCCGCTATCTGATCCTAACCCAGGGGGTGGTAACATGAGGGAGGATCACATAGGAGGAGACGGTTGTCAGGGGGAAGTGGTGATGCCAGTAGGTGAGATGCGGTACTCACCCTCTTTTTAGGATAAAATTCCCCTAATTCTTGAATATCTAATGGCATGCTGTCAATGGATGATTCCCTCTCCCAGAACTACCCAAAGTACAGAATATGGAAGTGCTTGTGACCAGCATGAAAGTGGTACATCGGGAGTTCCGGAAGTTAATCTCACAACTTCTCATTGTTATGATTCTGACTTATATCAAGGTCCTAAACCCAAGGGTAAACCATCAACTCCTTTACCAACTCCCCATAAGTTTGAACACTCTCAGTTAGCCAATCAGATCAAGTACACTTATTATAAAACAAACAAGAACATTTTAGAATCCAATTCCCATAATGCCCATAGTACTGCGATGAGGAAGAGAGACCCACAGTTGAAGAAATGTCATGTGGGATGTATTTACCCATGCATCCGAGCCCTACCTCAAAACTGTGCAGTACTGACATGAAAACATAATGATGGCCAGAGCTTCCCAGAAAATGCACAGGGAAATGCAGGAAGAATAGGCTGCCACCCATTTTTGCCGATGTTATGGGCACAGAAGGACACTGCCTAAAACCACCATTGGACTACCCGCACAGTAGTCTGAAACCATTGGGAATGGCAATGCTGATTGCCAAATGCAACCTAGAATTGTGGGGAATTCATTTTCTTAAATCCCAAAAATGGGTGCAGTACCAGTACTCACCACTATCCAAAAGCCGGCAGTTTAAAACCACCCTGTGTTTCTCTGAAGGCAAGCCAAAGTGTCTATTTCAAACATTGCAATATGTGCAAAATATTTACTGAACACCAGCAGACATTTGGCAGAATGGAGTTTTGTGTGCCTACAAAATCTGGGAAATGAAGATCATAAGACAAGGTTTATAACAAGACTGGCTGAGCTGTGGATTGCAGCAGTTTAAGTTGCACTGGATTTAAAGACACTAAAATCGAAAATGTTTAGATTAAATGAGTGACCTATGTTTGGTGTCACATGCCTTTGTAACTGTTGAAATGCCATAGTTTTGCACTTAGAATCAGCCTTCTAGCTGCATATGTGAAAATGTTTAGTTTTATTTGAAGGCAGAAACTGGGGAACAAAAAGTGACATTTTATCTGAAACCTGGCTTAAGGAACTGAATTCTGCCTGGCAACTACCCCCATCAGAAGGGAAATTTGAGTCACCACTGTGTTCCCAGGCCAACCTTCCTTTTGCTGCCCACACTAAGGATATGCCATCTATCTGATAATTGAATTATCTGTGCTCTGCAAGAGAGTGAACAAAGCCCTCTTCACTCAGGCAAAGGTTTTTATTACCGCAGTCGTAAAATGTAGCTTCCTCTTGGCAAGAGCTGGGAGGAGCACTGCCTGTGAGAGCAAGCTGGCTTGGCAGAAACTGGAAAGACTGGTTTCTATACCATGTGACCTGGGAAACCACACCCCTTTGGAGCCAGAACATAACTTTAAAAAGATGAATAACTCATAGAGCGGACATGTGAAAATTTTATAAATGATACCATAATTCTTGTGATTTTTCTGCCCACATTTTAAGAGGTTTTTCGACCCGGTGGCATGTTCAGGGGGGTTTTAGCGGAAAAGTGGATATTACTCTAAATGTATGCATGTTAAAAATCTGAAACTTCATCAGTTAATGTCCCTACTCCCTGCACACATGTATGTAAAGTTGGGTCAATGTCAGAAATTGCAAAATCAGTTAAAAAGTGAAATATGTGCCATTTCTGAATGCAAGCTCCCAGGAAGAGCAGAGTTTGAACAGGGTATACCTCCTGTAATGCATGATGGGTGCAGATGATTTTAAAACAATATGTACCTCTGCAAATATGTATTTGTTTCAAATCTAGATTTGTGTGTAAGTTGACAGGAGGAGTGGACTTTCTGCAGGCTGTAAAATTACATCACTCTGACTCACAGTTCATTCCCCAATCAAATGATACATGGAAGTTTGACCAATTAGAAGCTGAGAGAGAGGTAGGGTCAGTGATGCTAGAACACACCCACATTCTAAACACATAAAAGCAGACAGACAGGACAGATAGGGACTTTCCAAATCCATCTGCAGCGGGACGCTCTGCCGGAAAAATCCATACTTACCTCCATCAACCTCCAGAAAGCCAAACTAGAGACTTCAATCTATCCAGAACTAAGAGAACCAGAGAGAAAGCAGTGCTGTACCCAGAGAGACCCAGACCAGCAGAGAGAGCTGACCCAGATCACTGTGAAGTGCAGACCAGACCAGACCAGAGTCCAGTCTAAAACCCTGACCAGATCCGTGGCGAGGCCCATTTCACTCAAGAATATAGTGTGAGTACCTAGAAAACTGTGCAGATCCAATCTCCTAATTAAAATAATATAATTCAACCTATTTAATCTAAGTAGAACTGCCTCCTAACTGTCACCTGTCATTTGTAAAGCTGCACTTGTCTTTTTGAACTTTAAAATTTGCAAAAACCAAAAACGACCTCTAGTAAATCGGTCATATCTCCGCAACCGTTTGGGCTAGAGACTTGCAGTAACTTTCCTCTGATAGCTTAGAATCGTAGCTTTGAATCGCACCAAGAACCGCATTCCTACCCCTTATAGTTTTACCGCAATCGCGGAACACGCATCCGCGAATTTTACCGCGATTTGCAATTTCTTCACATGTAAAAACTGCTGCTGCTTGCCTTCCATTTGCCAGAAATTCGTTTAACCTGCTAACTATCCCTGCATCATTGCTAGTGTGAGCCTGGACTAATATTAACTAGATACCACTCACCCTGAACCTCTGAAAGGGAATTAAAAAGCATTTCCAGCATATTTCTCATCCATTGCTAGCGCATATCAAAGCATTTGGGCCTGTGTTTTCAAAACTCCTATCTGTTTTCTGTAAGCTTGCTGGGTTGAACTGATTACATTGATTGCATTTTTGCGAACTGCGTGCTTTCCTCCCATTCCCTTGCATTGCATAAAGAGGGGGGGAGTGGATTGCCAGAGAAAAGTGATTACATTGTTTGGTTGAAATCATATTGAGTATTTTCTGTACTGCATTCATTGAATATTGCATCCACCTGAACTCTATAAAGCATTTTCTACCACATTATACTTCTGTACCTATTTACCAGTGTGCTACCTTATCCATTTCATCTCAACTCCTTAGTAATTATAAAGAAGTGTGCTAGTGCCAGATTCTCCGTTGTTGATCTTTATCATATCAGATTAAGTGTGCTATTCAATTATTAATTTATTATAAAGTGTCATATATATATCTATTGTTTAAATCATCAAATAAACCTTTTAAACTTGCAAAACAGAACTACTTCTTGGCTCAGTGGGGTCAGGGGGATTCCAAGAGAGGGGTGTTATATAGGGGTAGTCATCCAGAACGCATGAACTGGACCTAAAGATATATCAATAAGGGTTTTCATTCAGTATTCTAGACTAGGCGTTAACTTAGCTGTAGTGCTGAATTGAATCCTCTTACAAATTGGGGGCTCGAGCCGAGACGTTGGGTTAGATTTACCACTTGTGCAGCTTAATACAGTGTGCTAACTGACGGGATACATACATCCGGTCGGATCACCACGCTGCATTACGCTGTGAAGCATTCCTCAAAAGGGACACTCCAAGAAAAGTTCTGTTCTGCAAAAATAAAATACAAACTTCTGTAAGTCAGGACAGAGACCAATCTCTAGAATGACGACCTTAGTAGACATGAAAATAGCCAGAGAGCACCTCTTGCATAAGCTATTTGTGAGAGGTGAATGGACCGAACAGGGCCAGGATGCGTGGTTGCAGGCCATCACACAACAGGTCACTGAAACAGGGTCAGATATATATAGAGATCAGGGTCCCTTACATGTGGCCCTGAGTGAACTATATATGGCTCCTAAAGCCAAAGATGAACACAATAAGATTGCCAGGGTAGCGGCGTATTTATATTTACATATGGGAGCCGTGCAGGACAAATGTGCTGAAGGCCAAGATCTGGCGAGTAGGCAACTGCTGGCATTACAGAAGGTCCAATCTGACCTGGTCTCTTCTGAGCAGAGGCTGCAGAGGAGCCAGGAGTCAGAAAATGACAGCAGACTGTACATCACTAAAATGAAGGAGGATATGGATGTGCTGCAAAAGGAAAAGTCAGAACAGGATACCAGATTTCTGGCCCTGCAGAAGGAGCACCAAGACAGTTTGGACTCCTTACTGCAGAGCCAGAAAAAGCTGGAGCAACAATTAGACTTTAACAGGGCATGCACGGAGCAGGTAGCCACCCTGCAAAGTCATCTAGATAGAGTGAAGGTAGAGAGCAACAAGCTGATCTTGAAAGACCTGGATACCCAGGCAGAGTTTGATGAGGAGCGCCAAAAAGCTGGTGCCCTTCAACGGCAAAGGGACGACCTGGCGGCACAAATGCAGGCTCTTAGTCAGGAAAGAGACGCCTTAGGCCAGGAAGTCTGCCATTTAAAAAGAAAAATGGAAGAAAATCACCTGGCCCACCAGGGACTGGGTGATCTCCAAAAAGAACACCAGAACTTGTTAGAGCACACCAGGAGAGTGGAGGATGCTCTAGCAAGAAAGGAGCAGGCCAATAGGGACACAGCTCAGGAGGTAACCCTCCTGCAGCAAAGACTGGCCCAGTTCTCCAGGACCAACCAGGAAGCACAGAGGGAAAACGAGGCCCTCTGTGAACACGATGATAGGCTCCAACAACAGGTAGCGATGCAGGAGAGACTGATAGAGTCCAGTAAGGCCTTAACTGAAGAACTGAAGGCACAAATGCAGGCTCTTGCATTGCAACAGGGAGCAGGGGCGGATAGAGATGAGGTTCGCTGGGAAAGGGAAACTCCGGAGCATAACCTCAGGAGCCCTAGTACCAGAGGCCCTCATACCTCTCAGTCCCTGGACTCTGCCACCCCCATGTTCCCTGGCGCACATGAGCACAGGGCCACAGGGATGGCAGATTACTATCCAGCTAAGAGTATGGGGCTCATAGGCCAGAACCACTCAGGAATGGAGGGGTGGGCATCCGGGTATGGGCACCCAAGTACAGTACAGTTCAATGGGGAACCCCAGGAGAGTAGGCCCATTAAGGGCATCCTGAAAACCTCTGCCCAGTTAGGTCAGTGGAGGGGGTACCCATCAAATCCTGGCAGCAAGAAGGAATCTGAAGACCCCTCTGAACTGCGCAGGACACAGGAGACCAGGTCCCCACATTCTGCCAGCCATTCCCAGGCTCGCAGAATCCGGGAAAACCTGGAAGAACAGACGGGAACCTCTGGGAGCAGTGCCTCTGAGTCCGAGGAAGAATGGACAAGGGTTACCCGAACCAAAAAGGCCAATAAGGCAAAAAGGGCCTTGCTTAAGGACCATTCAATATGTAAAGTGGACCTTCTCCCCGGAATACTCCAGTTTCTTTGCGGGGCTGGAGGACCAAAATCATTTAAGATGGTCCACATATAAGGCGGCCATCCTGAAACATTTTTCTGTTCACAGAAATCCTCAAGAGGCTCGCAAGGCAGCCTACAATTTGCAATGTGGGGAGGATCAGGCCCCACAAGAATTTGTGCAGTAGTTAAAGCGTGCTTTTGCACAGACCACAAGAAGGGTGCGCACGGACAGCAGGGAGTTTATTAATACGTTTTTCCATGCCTTGCCCAAATATATCATGACCCAGCTCGTGAGGGATTTTCACGAGAAAAGATCTTTAGACTGGGTCATTGAACAGGCTACCCGGATCTATGAGGTGCAGAAACCGGTAGATAGCAAAAGTAATGCCCAGAAAAACCCCAAAGCCAACAGCACCCCTGCTGCTGCCAAGGTGGCAGAGGTAAAGGTCACCCCCGTTTTGGATTTGGAGATGGGGGGGCCTAAAAACCTACCTGCACCTAATAATGCTAGGCCCAGAAGGTCCTCGGGCCAGTCACAGACAGGGAGCCAGGGAGGCAGCCCCACAAATGGGGTCCCTCGCTCTCCTGATTATGTAAGTCCCCGTTACAAGGGAAATCGACCCATCCTGGGTTATGTGTGGACTCCTCCAGCCCAAGGGGGGGGATCCAGCCAAGCACCTAACCCAGGGAACTTCCCTCCAAACTTCCCACCGGAGGGCAGAAATTTACCAAACCCTGGGCAGAATTTTTTCCCCAGATATCCACCCGACTTCCAACCCCAAAAACATCCATCCTTCTTTCCCCAATTCCCTGAGCCCAGACCACTGAATCCGGGAGAGGGGAGGCCAAGGGTGGAGGGGTACCCAAATCTTCCCAACCAGGGGTACTACCAAAGAAGGGACAGCTACCCTTCCCGGGATCAGCCCAGGGGAGAAAACAGGGCCCCGTATCAGCCTGAGCGGGTTTCCCAGTTAGAGCGCCAGGTTCAAAACATGGCGCGGGATATGGGTCATATACTGAGGGCGCAGCAGAACCCTCAGATCAGCATGCCGGCGCAGAACGCACCCAACTCTGGACCTGGTGCTCCAGAACAATGACGGGGGCAGCACCCCGATAACTCACCGGTTCCCAGGGAGGAGGCACAAAGGGAAGGGGGGTGTAAAGCCTTGGAGGAAGCTTCCTTCCTCACTTGTAAACAGCCCCTGGAAACCCAGGAACCGGAAACAAAATCTCTTGCCCCTGAAAGTCTGCCTCCTAAGGAGCAGAGGGGGGGTAGGAGAAACAAAAGACCCAAACAGACTCAGTTTGAGGAGGAGGTACAGATCTTCCAATTTGAGGGAGAGGGATCCTCAGAGGATCCTGGGAAAAGGATCTTCTCCTTCAGAGAGGGGGGAACTCCTCCCAAAGAAAAATGGGTCCCTAGGGATGCAAATCCAGACTGGGGAGATGTGGAGACTGAGCTACCGCCGCCCACCATCTCATCCCAGAACCAACAGCAAGAAAATCCCCTGGTTCAAACCCATCCTGGGGACTGCCTCCAAAAAGGGGGGGGCAGCCCAGAACCGGAACCAGGGGAACCCACAATGGCTCTGATCTCCAGTTGCCAACTTTTTCTTTCAGATTCCCAAGGCTCTCCACAGAATTCTGCCCAAATCTCTTCCCTTGCAATGTCCAAAACCAGAAAATTAGCCCACCAGTTGTCCAAAAATGTACATTATCTGTGCCCCCTTGAGGAGAAGGAGGGAAGATATTATGCCCCGGTACAAGTACAGGGGCAGGGTACAATCTCGGCACTGGTGGACACTGGATCTCAAGCTACCCTTCTGTCCAGAAGGGCCTTTGATGAACTGAATGCAGGAAGGGGAGAGGATTACCAAATTCCTCTCACCTCTCTTCCGGGACAACTACAGAACTTTGACGGGAAGGAAATTCCCGTTGAGGGGACTGCAGACTTGGACATTAAAATTGGGCGACATAAGTTGAAACACCCGGTCATAGTTGTGACCCCAGAGGGCACCCCTTGTTTACTAGGGAATGACCTCCTGAGAAGGTTGTCACCCCTAATAGATTGTGTAAACAAGGTCCTCTGGACCCAGACTAGCCGACCAATAAAATTAAAACAGAGTGTTAACCATGTTAGTTTAAACGGCACCTGCCACATGGTTGAACAAAAATCTGACCAAGTAGAATTTCACTTCCAGAACAACCAGATTCCAGACGTGACAGTAATAGCAGTAGAACAACAGACTGGTGATGGGGGGTCCTCTCTATTTCTGAAAATCAACCTTCCTTCCAGTCTAAAGTGGTATTCCACGCTGGAAGGAAACACTCTGAGATTCTATACTAATCCACAATCAGAAACTCACACTCCTATAGTCCAGAAAGATGTGAAATCAGCTCAGAGCCTGGCTGATATTCAGCAAATTGAAGAGCAGTTGTTCATCCCTGTTCAGTTAAATGATGGGAAGGACTCTGTTCTCGCTCGAGTGTGTGTGAACAACGGTAAGAGCTTCATCAGCGAAGCCATGTTTCGCCAACTCCCAAAAGATCCAGCCATTCCCACCTTCAAACTGATAGACAAATGGGAAATGGACCTGGAAGCACCTAATTCCAAACATCTCCTGCCAAGCAGGTGTATGCTCAAAATCTCCATTGGCAACAAGAGCATAGTCCACAATTGTTGGGTCGTGCGAGACGTCCCTGCCGCCTTTTACTTAGGCAGTGACATTCTCAATCGCTTTGCCATTAGTTTGGACCTAATAAACTTCAAAGCTTGGTCCCGATTAGCGGATAATCCCATGGGCTTTGATGATCCAGAAAAAGCATTTAGGTCAGCTCAATTACTACCTTATGCAGTTGAAATTCAGATTAAAGAGGAAGTCACCATCCCAGAAAGGACCCGACAATTCTCCCTGGAAGTGAAAGTTAAAAGGGGACAAGAGTTGAAAAACCCTGATGCTTACATACATCTAAATGCTTCTCTCCAACAGCAAGGGTTGGGGGTAAACCCAACACCATTAGTCAACATAGAACATGACACCATTCCAATAGAGGTGGATAACAGCGACTTAAAGAGTATTACTCTAGCCGCAGGCACCATTATTGGAATGGCGGTTGATGACCGACATTTCTCCATTGATCTTGTAAATGAACTGTTAGGACCAATCCCCAAGGACTGTTTTGACAGTGACAGTGATGACAATACAACACCAGACAGGATCTTTACCCGGCATGGGGGGAACTTCCTGGTGTACACTTCCTGCCCCTATGGTAAGGAAGATGTGACTTGTGACTTCAGGAGGGATGAGGTGATTTTCCAGGTCCATGAGGGCTGCCTTTCCCACCTGAAGCCTCCGGTCCAAATCAGCACTCTGACCAGGGACTTCTCCACCCAGCTGGAGGAGGCCGCTGAAATAGCCAAACCAGAAGTCTTTCCAGGCTTCAGGCAGATGGTGGAAGAGAGAGTCAACCTAGCTGATGCCTGTGTGACTCTGGAACAAAAGCAAAAGTTGAAACAAGTTTTCTTGGATTTCCAAGATCTCTTTGCGGTAGACTCATATGACTGTGGTCGCACTGACATCCACACAACAACAATCCCCACGGACCCTGGCATGACTCCTGTGTTTGTGAAGCAATATCGCTTGCCTCTCGCATCAATGGAGTCCCTTACTGAAATAATTAAGAACCTTGAGTCCCGGGGAATAATCCGTCCAGTCCACAGCACCTTCAATAATCCGGTGCTGGGAATATTGAAGCCAAACGGCCAGTGGAGACTCTGTGCCGACCTCAGGGAGCTCAACAAACGGGTCCATACTTCCCGATGGCCTCTGCCCTACATTGACCAAGGGCTGGCCCAGATCCAGGGGTCACAGGTATTCACTGCAATAGACCTGACCAATGGATACTGGACTGTGCCTGTCAGTAGGGAGGACCAATACAAGCTGGCTTTTACCTTTGGGGGCCAGCAGTACACCTGGACCCGGACTCCCTTCGGATACCTCAACTCCGGCAATGAATTCAACATTTTTCTACACAAGGACATGCCTGACTTGGGTGCAAGGGGTAACCTGGCTTATGTAGATGATGTCCTCATCAAAAGTTCATCTGTGGAGGAACACATAGCGGAGATCCGTTATGTTCTGACACAGTTGAGGGCCGCCGGAGCAAAACTTTCCTTTCAGAAAGCACAGTGGTGTAGAACCCGTGTTAATTTCTTGGGGCATGAGATTACTCCTCAGGGCCTCTGTCCCCAGGAAAAGAAAGTGGAAGCACTTCAGAAACTGAAAGACCCCACAACTCTGCGGGAACTAAGGAGCCTCCTTGGACTGACTAATTACAGCAGAAAGTTCATTGAGGGCTACGCAGAGATCACCAGACCCCTGATTCATCTCCTGAAGGGGGGGGTCAAGTGGGAATGGGGTCCAGAACAAGCCGAGGCAGTAAAACAACTCAAAAGAAGCCTCTCACAAGCGCCTTGCCTAGCTTACCCTGTCAGAAACAAGGAGTTCTTCCTGGAGACAGGGTTCTCTAATACGTGCTTGACGGCAGTATTATACCAAAAGCATGACAAGGTCAATAAAGTAATCTCCTATGCGAGCAAAACTTTATCCTCTGTGGAGGAAAAATTCAACGATTGTGAGAAGGCACTCCTGGCAACGGTGTGGGCATTGAAGAATTACCGCCCGTTTATCCAGGGGGAACACATCATAGTGGAGACTCCACACCAGCCTCTGCAATATCTCCAAAGTGACAGAATCCGGGCCGGAAATGTGAGTAATTCCCGAATTACTTCCTGGATTCTGTCAATGCAAGGCTTTCCTGTGGAGGTCAGATATGGCCAAAACAAGAAGAGTCCCCTCGCGCAAGGTCTGGCTGACTTGCATGATTGTGCCAGAGAAAACTGTCTCGAGGACGAAAGTCTAAAAATCAAGGACAACATGGAGGCATACCTTAATTCCCCCCACAAAGTCTTTGAAGAGGACAAGTGTGAGGGAATGCCCACTGTCTATGTGGATGGATGCTCTTACCATGTTGACAACGACGGGGAGAAAGAACTGGTGGCTGGCGTAGGGAATGCATGGGTGAATGAGTCCCCAGAACCCTCCGCTGGATACAAAATTGGTCCCCGAAGTAGTCAGGTGGCAGAATTGATGGCTGTGCATCATGCCATCCTCACTGCTGTCCAGCATCAACTCCACGAACTGGTCATAATCACAGATTCGGATTATGTACGGAACGGGTTCGTGGAGCACCTGGTTAATTGGAAAACCAGAGGCATGTTATGTGCTAACAACAAACCCTTGAAACATGGGAAGTTGATCCAAAACATTGATGATCTGGTCACCTCGAACGAGATGACCATCTATTGGAAGAAGATCAAGGGTCATTCCAAAGTAGAGGGACCAGACAAAACTGGAAATGACTTAGCTGATCAGCTGGCCAAAACCGGAGCCATCCAAGGGGATCTAATTGAGATTGAGTCCCTGTTGGGGGAAATCCAGGTCACTGCCATCACTAGGTCCCAGACAAATGCTCACAACGACCTTTCAATTGCACAATGGAGTAAGGAGACCCCTGATGCTGATTTGATTACCGCTCAGAAGGGGGATCCAATAATTGGTAAATTTTACCAGCACCTTGAGGACCCTGAGAACTTTCCCCTGACGGATACCGATTACATTGGGAAAGAGGACCTAAGAGTGTTGATGAAATGTCCAAAAATGTTCCGGATCCAAGACGGTTTGTTGGTAAGGAAATCCAAAGCTGGCCACGATCAGTGGGTGGTTCCTACCTCATTCCGAAGCCTGATGTTAAGTCACGCCCATGATGCGGCCACTGCCGGTCATAGGGGGTTTCACACAACCTTGGAAATCTTAAGAGAGGTTGCATACTGGCCACACATGGGGCAGGACCTCGACCAATACTTGAAGGGGTGTCTTGTGTGTGCACAGTTTCAGCCATCATCCCTCACGCACCGTGCGCCTCTCCAAAAGAGGGGGATGACACTGCCATGGTCAGATTTACAAATCGACTTTGTAGGCCCTGTGATTCGCTCGGCTAGGGGGAATAAGTACATGTTGACTGTGACATGCTTGTTCACCAAGTGGGTGGAATGTCTCCCAGCCCCAAATTGCAAGGCGGAAACTGCAGCTGCCTTGATGATCAACCACATCTTTTCCCGTTTTGGTCTACCTCAAAGGATTGAGTCAGACAGAGGTAGCCACTTCACCAGTGAAGTAATGACAAAGATGTGGGAGATACTGGGGGTCAAGAGAAAGCTGCATATTGCTTATAGACCAGCTTCTTCTGGGGCAGTAGAGAGATATAACCGGACAATTGTGAGCATATTAAAGAAGTTTGTGGCAGATTCTGGGCCAAGTTGGGATATCCGATTACCTCTGGTCCTAATGGCTATCAGGTCTACCCCTTCATCTGCAACCAAAATGTCACCATTTGAGTTGATGACTGGGCGCAAGATGGTGCTTCCTCAGCATTTGCTCTACAGGACCCAAGAGCAGACACTGATAAATGCCTCCACTACTCATGAGTATGTGGAGAATTTAAGGAAACACCTTCAACATGCTTTTGCGTATGCTCAGCGGAATCTAGAAAGATCAGCTGATAGCATGAAGACCCATTATGACCTGAAAACTTCCAGGAAGGAATATCAGGTGGGAGACCGGGTCTATCTATACAACTTCCAAAGGAACCAGGCCAAGCAGCGCAAATTTTTGCCTACATGGAAGGGACCCTTTGAGATCATCGACAAGATCTCCCCTGTGGCCTACAAAATCCACATCCCCAAAGGTCCTTTGGCAGAGGGGGAAGACAAGTGGGTCCACATAAACCAGTTGAAATGTTGCCATCCCAGGCACACTCTGCAACAACTGGAGGAATCCTCTGGAATCCTAGCGGGTACTGTCTCAGACTAATTCTGTTCCAATCATAAAACATACCACATCTAGTCTCTAAAATATTGTGATTTGCATGAAACTGTCTCTTAGTTATACTGTTTTTTTTTTTCAAAATAAGAATGTAATGTTTCGTGATGATGAAATGCATATGCTGCCCCACTATCTCAACGGTGGTGGAAAAACGTCTATGAATAGGTATTGCCGCTCTTCCTTTGTCGTCCTAGGAGAAAGAAAACCTTGAGACGGGCCAAGGAGGACGATCCGGAGACCGGGAGCTGAGACGCAACGGGCTCGGGGTACCGCCCAATATTCCCATCAGGACCGGCGAGGAGAACCGATCGATCCGACCGGATGGAGGAAAAGATGCTGAACTGTGCCATCTATTGGAAGAAGATGAGGAAACATCCCAGATCTTGCGAGTCCCATCAGTGAAACCGAATGGCCATCGCAAGAGGGGGGCTTGTGGGATGTATTTACCCATGCATCCGAGCCCTACCTCAAAACTGTGCAGTACTGACATGAAAACATAATGATGGCCAGAGCTTCCCAGAAAATGCACAGGGAAATGCAGGAAGAATAGGCTGCCACCCATTTTTGCCGATGTTATGGGCACAGAAGGACACTGCCTAAAACCACCATTGGACTACCCGCACAGTAGTCTGAAACCATTGGGAATGGCAATGCTGATTGCCAAATGCAACCTAGAATTGTGGGGAATTCATTTTCTTAAATCCCAAAAATGGGTGCAGTACCAGTACTCACCACTATCCAAAAGCCGGCAGTTTAAAACCACCCTGTGTTTCTCTGAAGGCAAGCCAAAGTGTCTATTTCAAACATTGCAATATGTGCAAAATATTTACTGAACACCAGCAGACATTTGGCAGACTGGAGTTTTGTGTGCCTACAAAATCTGGGAAATGAAGATCATAAGACAAGGTTTATAACAAGACTGGCTGAGCTGTGGATTGCAGCAGTTTAAGTTGCACTGGATTTAAAGACACTAAAATCGAAAATGTTTAGATTAAATGAGTGACCTATGTTTGGTGTCACATGCCTTTGTAACTGTTGAAATGCCATAGTTTTGCACTTAGAATCAGCCTTCTAGCTGCATATGTGAAAATGTTTAGTTTTATTTGAAGGCAGAAACTGGGGAACAAAAAGTGACATTTTATCTGAAACCTGGCTTAAGGAACTGAATTCTGCCTGGCAACTACCCCCATCAGAAGGGAAATTTGAGTCACCACTGTGTTCCCAGGCCAACCTTCCTTTTGCTGCCCACACTAAGGATATGCCATCTATCTGATAATTGAATTATCTGTGCTCTGCAAGAGAGTGAACAAAGCCCTCTTCACTCAGGCAAAGGTTTTTATTACCGCAGTCGTAAAATGTAGCTTCCTCTTGGCAAGAGCTGGGAGGAGCACTGCCTGTGAGAGCAAGCTGGCTTGGCAGAAACTGGAAAGACTGGTTTCTATAACATGTGACCTGGGAAACCACACCCCTTTGGAGCCAGAACATAACTTTAAAAAGATGAATAACTCATAGAGCGGACATGTGAAAATTTTATAAATGATACCATAATTCTTGTGATTTTTCTGCCCACATTTTAAGAGGTTTTTCGACCCGGTGGCATGTTCAGGGGGGTTTTAGCGGAAAAGTGGATATTACTCTAAATGTATGCATGTTAAAAATCTGAAACTTCATCAGTTAATGTCCCTACTCCCTGCACACATGTATGTAAAGTTGGGTCAATGTCAGAAATTGCAAAATCAGTTAAAAAGTGAAATATGTGCCATTTCTGAATGCAAGCTCCCAGGAAGAGCAGAGTTTGAACAGGGTATACCTCCTGTAATGCATGATGGGTGCAGATGATTTTAAAACAATATGTACCTCTGCAAATATTTATTTGTTTCAAATCTAGATTTGTGTGTAAGTTGACAGGAGGAGTGGACTTTCTGCAGGCTGTAAAATTACATCACTCTGACTCACAGTTCATTCCCCAATCAAATGATACATGGAAGTTTGACCAATTAGAAGCTGAGAGAGAGGTAGGGTCAGTGATGCTAGAACACACCCACATTCTAAACACATAAAAGCAGACAGACAGGACAGATAGGGACTTTCCAAATCCATCTGCAGCGGGACGCTCTGCCGGAAAAATCCATACTTACCTCCATCAACCTCCAGAAAGCCAAACTAGAGACTTCAATCTATCCAGAACTAAGAGAACCAGAGAGAAAGCAGTGCTGTACCCAGAGAGACCCAGACCAGCAGAGAGAGCTGACCCAGATCACTGTGAAGTGCAGACCAGACCAGACCAGAGTCCAGTCTAAAACCCTGACCAGATCCGTGGCGAGGCCCATTTCACTCAAGAATATAGTGTGAGTACCTAGAAAACTGTGCAGATCCAATCTCCTAATTAAAATAATATAATTCAACCTATTTAATCTAAGTAGAACTGCCTCCTAACTGTCACCTGTCATTTGTAAAGCTGCACTTGTCTTTTTGAACTTTAAAATTTGCAAAAACCAAAAACGACCTCTAGTAAATCGGTCATATCTCCGCAACCGTTTGGGCTAGAGACTTGCAGTAACTTTCCTCTGATAGCTTAGAATCGTAGCTTTGAATCGCACCAAGAACCGCATTCCTACCCCTTATAGCTTTACCGCAATCGCGGAACACGCATCCGCGAATTTTACCGCGATTTGCAATTTCTTCACATGTAAAAACTGCTGCTGCTTGCCTTCCATTTGCCAGAAATTCGTTTAACCTGCTAACTATCCCTGCATCATTGCTAGTGTGAGCCTGGACTAATATTAACTAGATACCACTCACCCTGAACCTCTGAAAGGGAATTAAAAAGCATTTCCAGCATATTTCTCATCCATTGCTAGCGCATATCAAAGCATTTGGGCCTGTGTTTTCAAAACTCCTATCTGTTTTCTGTAAGCTTGCTGGGTTGAACTGATTACATTGATTGCATTTTTGAGAACTGCGTGCTTTCCTCCCATTCCCTTGCATTGCATAAAGAGGGGGGGAGTGGATTGCCAGAGAAAAGTGATTACATTGTTTGGTTGAAATCATATTGAGTATTTTCTGTACTGCATTCATTGAATATTGCATCCACCTGAACTCTATAAAGCATTTTCTACCACATTATACTTCTGTACCTATTTACCAGTGTGCTACCTTATCCATTTCATCTCAACTCCTTAGTAATTATAAAGAAGTGTGCTAGTGCCAGATTCTCCGTTGTTGATCTTTATCATATCAGATTAAGTGTGCTATTCAATTATTAATTTATTATAAAGTGTCATATATATATCTATTGTTTAAATCATCAAATAAACCTTTTAAACTTGCAAAACAGAACTACTTCTTGGCTCAGTGGGGTCAGGGGGATTCCAAGAGAGGGGTGTTATATAGGGGTAGTCATCCAGAACGCATGAACTGGACCTAAAGATATATCAATAAGGGTTTTCATTCAGTATTCTAGACTAGGCGTTAACTTAGCTGTAGTGCTGAATTGAATCCTCTTACAGTCATGAGCGGTCTAGTTGTTGGGAGAGAGGGCACTTGATTGGGACTTTTAAAAATATAAATGGACTTCAGGTGCAGAGGCAGAGGGAAGCTGCTGGTGTTGTGGAGGAAGCAGAACACTGTGCAGGAGATGCAGTAGATGCTGGGGAAATGTGACCATGCAGAGAATTTGCAGCACAAAGCAATACTGAAGCGAGCCACGCTGTATGAGAGAGGAGCTCCCGACATGGCGTGAACCACTGTGGTACCGAGTCACACCGGAGATCACACAGACCTATCAGAGCTCCATTGAAGGACTGCGTATGCGGCAGCAGTCAATCCGGAACTGGTGGAAGCATAGGAGGCTGCAAAGAAACCCACAGCAACACCAGAGAGTCAGAAGGAGATGCCAAGGCATACTGTTGAGTTGGCCTAAAGCAGGTGACCCTGGGGCACTCCAGAAGAGACTGATATGTCAAAGTGATTATTTTGAATAGCGAACAAATAAACTAATGCAAACTGGGTGCAACTCTCCTAACCAGGAATACCAATTAGGAGATTGTTCTAACCCATGTTTCCAAAGCTATAGAATGTAGAGCTCAACGCAAACTGGGCACAACTCTCCTAAACAGGAATACCATTTAGGGGACAATTGTTATGTGCATTTCCAAAGCTGGAGAAGATTTATATTCAGGCAAACTGGGTGCACATCTCCTAAGGAGGGAAATCAATTAGGAGACAATTGTAACCTGCACTGCCTAATCAGCAGACGAGAGATGCAATGGCAAACAGGGTGCAACACTCCCAAAAAGGGATGCCAATTACGAGAACATTGTAACCCATTTTTCCAGCAGCCAACAGGTTGCATAATAAGAAACCAAAGACTGCAATAGCAAAGCCCTCCTTGTATGAGAGCCCAAGGGGGAGATAACTCTTACCTGAATTGCTTACAGCCAAAAGGCAAGCAAAAGAACCATTATATTATTATTTAATGGAAAATGTAATTTGGAACAATTGAAACCAACTTTGTTAAGCGACCAGAGACTAGAAAGAGTAGCAGTTGTTGGTTCAAAATGGCTAATTTATGATTCTGATGTGGAGAGTTTTGAAACAAGCATTGCTGTGAGTACACTTGTAGCGGTAGGAATTTTATCCTGGCATTGGAGTACACCAAGGAAACAAACCAATCATAGTTAGTCCTGGAAGGCGAATATTCCAGGAAAGAAGAAGATGATCATCTTAAGTACAGTGGTTGTGGTAAAAATGTGTGGCAGAAGAGGAAATGGTAATTCCATCGCCTTGGCTTGATTAACTTAGATTTCAGAAAGATCATTGAGCCATCTTGACTAAAGTGTTTTTTTTGAAGAAGTAATTGCAGAAAGTGATTATTGAGTCATCCTGACTAAAGTGTTTCTTGTGAAGAAGTATGAGACACTAACAATTGCTTGGCCCTTTGAGAAAAGAACATTTGTATTGGTTAATGAAATTGTGGTTTGGAGGAACATACTTTTGTTTTGCCAAGTAGGAGATGCTGGAAAAAGTAACATTTGCTTTCATGTGTGAACAAACCTCTGGAAGAGAGGTATTCACTTTCCCAAGTGAATTGAAAGAGACTTTGTATGCTACACTGAATGGAACTTTATAATTGCACAGAACTTTCTTGTACTAGGTATTTGTTTTAGATATCCCTAAATTGATCCAGGAGAAAGGAATTCAATCTTGGTCGCAAGGGTTACCCTTTAAAGCCTTTGAATTTGAATCCATATGTTATTTTGTGGAATTTAAAACAGCCAGACCAGCCTTAGTTTGTTAGGCAGGGCCATCCTTGTTAGGTTAGGGAAATATAGGTGTTTGTCTCACCCCTTTTTTATTTAATAAAATGGCAACTTCTGAGAAAACTATACCTTTGTGTCTGTGTCGCATTACTGACCCCTCACAAAATCTCTATTATTATTATTATTATTATTATTATTATTATTATTATTATTATTATTATTTATTAAAGTAAGCATGGTAATGTTTCTAGACTGGCACTTTGGTGTAGCCAGTCTAGCTATTTCTTTAACATGGCCTATTTTACTGGGTATCTGTAATAAAGCAAGCATGATAAGTGTTACTACCTGCCTAGACTGCCATTTTGGTGCCACAAGTCCAGCTATATCTTTGGTATTGCATTTTGTGCTGGCCATCTTTGATAAAGCAAAAATTACGTCTTATTATGTGACTAGAAAATTCCACATGCATCCATTACTGCGCCACAAGAAATATTGTTCTAGATCAGTTTAGTTTGATTTTTTTATATAAAGCATTGTTTCGTATGCTTTTTTATTTTTGGTTGTAGCCCATGTTGATGACACGTGTTTCGGCACTCATTTGCCTTTCTCAAATCTGGGCAATAACTTTCAATAACTTTCTATACAGAAATAGTAATATCCACATTCATCAAGAAAAAACAATTTACATGATTATTTAAAATAAAAATAAAAAAAGAAAAATTAATAATTTTCAATGACATTATTTTGAAACATATCATAATGCAAAGCAAAAATACCACATACCATAGTATTGTCAAGTTGTAGGGTTGATACATCCGTAGTAGTTTAATATTCCGAAGGAGATGAAAGGAGAGAGAAACAAGGGGGTGTGGGGGGGGTAATAAAATGAAAGGAATAAGAAATAAGAAATAGCACGAGAGGAGAGAAAAACAACAAAATATAACAGTGGAGTTAGTGCTATTTGTCTTCTAAGGTTCCATTTGGCTATTAAGTGCAAGTGTTAGTTAAAATGGAGCTTGCCAATCTTTGGTGTTCATGATCTCACTAATAACGTGTGTAGAGCATAAGGAGTCCCGTCAGAGTAATGGACGATGTACGTCCTGGACAGATAAAGAAAGATAGTATTGGGAATAGATTAGTTCCCTCATCTTGGCGCTAACAACATTGTTTTTTTTCCTATAGATAGAAATTTGAAACTAGGCGATAGATGCATTTGCTTTGTTTTACAATTCTATATAAAATAGAATGCAACATTGAATTAAATCTAGTCTTTCCGTTTCATTTTACTATATATTCTACATGCCTAATGCATCTTGAAAGAAAAATAGGGGCCTGCTATGGCCGCCTCCTTCTTTCACACATAAACCCTTGTGCTTCCTAACAGCGGTTCATTTCATAATTAACTTGTCATTCAAGAAACAATACGGCCCGTTCTGACCGTCTCGTCTTTTTTTGCGGATCCAATCCGGATAGGAAATGGCAATGGGTGGTCTCATGCTCCGTTAGGGCTTACCTGCAAAGTCACAGTACCGGCATCAAGCGTCGTGTCCTACTAGGCGTCTGCCTCATTCGAAATGGGGAGTATGTATTATGTTGCTAAGACAATCCTGTTTGTCATACTTCGCTTTCCATATTCTTCCTGCCGTCTGCCATACTTTGGGATACTTTGACTTTACAGATCTGTAGCGTGTTGTTTTCAAAGTTCCATTCTCATTTTCTAATACATTTATACAGACACATTTTTTCCTATTTCGGTTTGAACATGTATTTAGAAAACGGGTGCTCTTGTTATTGCACGTGGGGAAATAAAACATATGTTGGTATTTATATAGCGATGTCACGTATGTCTAATTCTCACAAAGCATCATGGGAACTGTAGTTCCTACTGTATTCAAGAAATATTTGAGGCAATCTATTAGCTATGTGTGTATTGTTTTTGGATATTGCGGTTTGAACATGTGTTTGAAAAACAGGTACTCCTGTTCTCACTCATGTGGAAATAAAACATATCTTTTGTTTTAATATATAACAATATCATGTGTGTCTGATTCTCGCAAAGCCTTATGGGAGCTGTGGTTCCTATTGTGTTCAAGAAATATTTAAGTCAATCAATTGGCTATATATGTGTTGGTTTTACATCTGGTTGCCAAATATAAGTTGAAAGTTACCATTTTTCTTCCGAACATTGTTACTATCATGGAAATCTAAACAATGATCAGGTTTCATGCGAGGAGTAGATACATAAAATAATTACCTATATATAGACACAATAATGACATATGGTTCAATAGTTAGTTGTGAGGATACATAAAATATATCAAATGCATGTCAAGATATCATATATAGTCATATTGCGGCATAGGTCCATTTTGGTGCACACAATTTTTTCTTACAAAAAACTGGACATCTCATTGTCTGTGTTTAAACCTGTTTCAATGCATCTAAAATACTTGATTAATTTAGCTTCTTCTTGTCTCAATCTGAGTTCTTGATTTCCACCTCGGCATCCCAAGGACACCTTTCTTAGACCAATGAATTTGATGTCTTGTTTGCAATCCATCTGATGATGTCTCTGCCAGTGTTCCGCCAATGGTAGATTTTTGTCTTGACTTCCAATCACTGCCAAATGCTCATGAATTCTCGTGCGCATTTCTCGGATCGTGCTTCCTATATAGATTTTGCTGCAAGTGCATATAATCGCATAGATCACGTACTTTGTACGGCAGTTAATCTGCTCACTTATTTTCATTTTGATGCCATCTTTGTTCTCAAAATGGTCAGTCATGGAAACCGCATGCCTACACATGGTGCATGTTCCACATTTTCTAAACCCTAATTTGGGTTGTAACCAGTTCTCTTTTGTTTCCTCCTTATCGTCAGGTAATAGTGATGGGCTAAGGCTCAGTTTTAATGTTCTCGCCCGTCGATACACTATCGAAGGGTAATCTTGTATTTGTGGTCTAAAATGTGGGTCCAATTTCAGCAGGCTCCAGTGTCTTCTGATGATTTTTTTAATCAACTGGTTATTAATACAGAAGGTGGCTGAATACCTTGAGAACCGAGAAGAGGAAGCAAATAACCTGTTCACACCTAAAGGAAGCAATGCACATGCATTTGGGACTAGCACACCAAAACGAGAGGATTTAAGATATAAGTTTATTAAGTTAGAAAGAATTTCCAGAAAAGAGATAGATAAATATTGGGAGATTGTCTCACTCAATAACTACCTCAGCAAGAAGCAAATACCTAGGGGACTACGAATTTTGGTCTTCCCGGATCTTAACAAGGACGAAGATAAAGACCTTGCAGAGGACTGGGAGAAGAATTTAGAGTCCTGCTCCACACGAATGCTAGAGATGTTGGTAGAACATGCAACTAGAGAACAAAAGAGAGCTATTGAACAGATAGAAGTTATTAAAAAAGAAATTACGGAGGCCAAAGCTTTGGAAGCAACAAAAGAGAAGAACTACTTGAAAATGTACGAAGTGTTGAAAGAATATCAAGATGACATAAAATTACGGAAATTAAGAAAGTTTTTTTAATTCAATGTTGCATTCTATTTTATATAGAATCGTAAAAGAAAGCAAATGCATCTATCGCCTAGTTTCAAATTTCTGTCTATAGGAAAAAAAAGCAATGTTGTGAGCGCCAAGATGAGGGAACTAATCTATTCCCAATACTATCTTTCTTTATCCGACCAGCACGTACATCGTCCATTAGTCTGACGGGACTCCTTATGCTCTACACACGTTATTAGTGAGATCATGAACACCAAAGATTGGTAAGCTCCATTTTAACTAACACTTGCACCTAATAGACGAATGGAACCTTAGAAGACAAATAGCACTAACTCCACTGTTATATTTTGTTGTTTTTCTCTCTTTTTCCTTTCATTTTATTACCCCCTCACCCACACACCCCCTTGTTTCTCTCTCCTTTCATCTCCTTCGGAATATTAAACTACTACGGCTGTATCAACCCTGCAACTGGACAATACTATGGTATGTGGTATTTTTGCTTTGCATTATGATATGTTTCAAAATAATGTCATTGAAAATTATTAATTTTTGTTTTTTTTATTTTTCTTTTAAATAATCATGTAAATTGTTTTTTCTTGATGAATGTGGATATTACTATTTCTCTTTAGAAAGTTATTGAAAGTTATTGCCCAGATTTGAGAAAGGCAAATGAGTGCCGAAACACGTGTCATCAACATGGGCTACAACCAAAAATAAAAAAGCATACGAAACAATGCTTTATATAAAAAAATCAAACTAAACTGGTCTCGAACAATATCTCTTGTGGCGCAGTAATGGATGCGTGTGGAATTTTCTAGTTTCACCTTCAACAAACGAAGTGGGGGAACTCTGGGTCTTCGTTTTCTACACACATCATTGCGACACGTTTAAGCTGTTATTTAAGGATAATAGTCGCGGAGGTCTAAAGAGTGCGTTTAGAAAAAGCTCCCCAAGTTATTATGTGACTAGCCTTGCATTTTGGTGTCGAATTAGGGCATGTTTTTAAATTGTGGAATGGCATTTTTAATGACAAAGCAAGCATGAATATGTTCTTCCGTGGGTATACTAGCATGCTGGCATACATTAGCTGAACCAGCGTGGACATGTTTTCTTATATTATCATGCACGATTTGGATGAAGTGTATAGAGTTTATGTTCACCTCTGACATTTTTAATGTTATATGTTTTGTGTTTTGAATTGTACTGTCTTTCACACACTTATGTGTTGTAGGGTTGTTTTCTTACATCTTAAAATTCGTATGATGAATATCTTAATAACATTTTGATATTGTATATTGACTATAGGTTAGGTCTATTTTTTCAGGACCACTTAACATGTGGTGTGTATTTTCCTGGTAAACAAATGCAATTCTTTAAGACTAACTTTCCTCTATGATACGCACATATTGTATATATCCCACTGAGTAGGAAGCTCAATATATTCCCTTAAGTGGGAGTACCGTGTATAGTCTACATCCTTTCTTATAATATAATTACAGGCATTATGCACAAAGCAAACATGCTCTTATGGCGTATATTGGTGCAACCAGCATGGAAATGTATGGGCAAAGCCAGCATAAAAATGTTTTTTATACTAGCATGTATCATGGACAAAGGCATTAGAAAAATGCTTTTGGAAATGCTGCTGTGCACTGTTGGGGATTTTTATCTATTGAATTTTTTTCATGTGTTACCCTATAAAACCAGTTGCGAAATGGCAGGCTTTCTAACCATTTTGTCAATTAAAGTGTGCTGTAATATGCACCATTTTAAACCATTATTCAAAAATCTCCATGAGAAGAGAAACCCACCAAATCCCCCGAGATTAGTTTCGGCTCCCTCTCGGGGGATTTGGTGGGTTTCTCTTCTCAAGGAGCTTTTTGAATAATGGTCCTCAGGTGCTCTGGCATATTTGTAGGCAATATTTGCACTACCACCAAGTAAAAAAGTAACCAGACGCCACTGGTTTTGACACCAGTTTGCAATCGGATTTAATCATCACAATGGTCCAATGTTGTACTGTCCATTCTTCTTGGCTCTCACCTATCCTTTAAAATAAACATCAATCTACTTTTTCAAACACTGATGTAATGCCCTGTTATTAATCCACAGAAAGCCCTGTAATTGGGTCTTTAATATATATAATTGTGTTGTCTATATTTTTCAGCATGATTTGAAAAGCTAATAAATGGCTACATTTGTTACCCAACTCCTAGAGTTGGTTTCGAAAAGTACACATATTCCCAGTGATTTTTCTATACATAAACTCCTTCAAATCCCTCTGCACCTTCAATGAATTATAGACTAAGGTTTCATCTTTGCTGTTAGGTCCCACGGGGTCAACAGAGTTTAGTGTAATATCCAAACTTGCAAGGATGAGAAGATTTCTGATCTGTGTTCTTGCCTTCGCTGTCCGGCCGCCTATTTGAATCCCATGCCACTCAAAGACAACTTATATAAATCCAAGAAGCTCCAGATCCTGATGTCCCAGAATGTATCTGAAATAACTTTTCTGTATGAACTTCCAATTCAACTGAAAATTGTTTATCTGGTTTTAATGAGAACGATCAAATGACTTGCTGGATCTTAGCCACGCTTCCAGTACAGAGGCAATTTTACCATGATCCAAAAGATACTTTACGTCAGCTTCTTCCAGTTTTACTATAGCATTCAAGCATGTGGATAGCAAGAACAAAATGGAGTCAAGCATGGTAATGATGTTCATGTAGTAAATGCTGCATCCTGGGATTGGCAGGTACATTGCGCTCCAGATGTCTGTAAGTGTTAAATCAATAATCAAGTCCATGATGACATGTGATGTTGGGCTGTCTCTCTGATAGCCGTGTCATGCAGAAATCTATCTGCCCAAGTGAGATATTGCAATCACTGACTGGGCTATAGATAGCTGTCTCCAAAAGATCAATGATAGATAACCTGTAAGACGCTAGATTGATTGTCAACATTTGAGCTGTAAACAAACACTATAATGACTATCCTCCCTTAATATTAAACTTCGGTAGAAATTGTCTCTTGTGAAGATTAGGTATTTACACTTCATCCGGGAGTTGTTTTGAAAATGACATTATAGTTTTCTTGGTATTTCCAGATAGAATTTATACAAGAAAGAGGTGACCCTTAGCTGGATATCTCTTTGGATGATGAGGTAGATGTTTCGCTTGCAAGAATACAATACTGCCATCCGATTCCTTTTAGTGTTTGAAAAATCCATTTACTTTTCTTGGAGTTATAATAATTAAAATGATTATTATTAGGGTATTTATTCAGTGCAGACCTGGCTTTGGGAAGTAACAGAGTGCTTTACAATCATATGGGGGGAGAACACAGTGAGGGTAGCAGAGAAAATGTGAGTGAGGGTTCAATCAGGGAGGGTGAGGGTGGGCAATTGGCAGCAAGGGATGTACAAGTAACCGGGCAGGGCAGTGGGGAGCAGATAATCAAGTCTCTGGTAGGGTGGGGAGTACCGGGTGTGTGGACCTAGGTATTAAGGGGGATCCACTCCTTGAAGAGGATGGTCTTGAGTGCATTCCTGAACTGTAGAAGTGATGTTGCAAGTCTGATGTTGATGGGGTAGAGGTTCCAGAGTCTTGGAGGAGCATAAACAGAGAAGACCTTCACACTTCCTTACTTCTGGTTGATCATAGGCTTCTAGAGATGCTGAGTTTCTCAGTGAGGTAGATTGGGGATTTCAGGGTGACAGCCTTTCAGATAATGCAACAGGATTTGAAGATGAAAATGGCCTGCTGTGGAAGCCAGTGCAATTTATTGAGGGTCAGGGTGATGTGGTTGAATTTGCAGAGTCCTTTGTTGAGTCTTTCTTCAGCATGCAGGACACATCTCAGGGGTGCCAGTGTACTCACTGGAAGGTCTTCCAAAGGGCATTGCCACCATCTGATTCACTTTTCATGATATTATGTAATCTCTTAGACTCCTTATTCATTGATGTTTCAAAAAGATTAACCTTAATGCACCATGCCTCCAAGCTAGGTTGGCCTTCACTGACATCATCGTAAATTTGTGTTTGATTTACTGTACTCATTGTCCTCCTAAATAGAAATCATTTGGCTCTTGGGGGCTAATAAGCAATCAACTCTGCGAACACTCCATACACGCCCCAACACATTGCCTTTATGTCAACTTGCACCCACCCCAACATCACCTTCAAACCTTCTTCTATCCCACCTCTTAATCTTCCCTCGACCACCCCACCCCCAACAGCTACCCTAGCTCCACATCACATTGAGTACATGATTTGGAGGGCCCTATGGATCTGCTGCCACATTGCATCTGACCTTAGCCTATTGCAGTTGACAGATGTGAAGGTGGGCCATCACTGTTCTTGACCACAGTCAACCCCCTTGTATCACCCCTCCCTTTCTCGGCCTCCCTTCATTCCACTATTGCTGGTTTCAATCTCTTGAACTAAGCTTATGCATCCTACCTTTACAGAATAAGCAGATCTATCTTGCTAATACACTAATAGTTCTCTGGAGGCCACAGCATTTGGGAAAGGGTGGGACCAGATACCACATGCACGACGTGGTGGTAGGCACTGTAATCTTCATGAATCCTTCACCACCTACAGATGTGGGTAGCAGAGGGCAGCCTTCCAGGGAGGCAGCAGGGCATAACAGCGATAGAAGTAAGACTGTTGACTGGTAAGACTGTTGACTGGTTCCTGCCCAAACATTGAAGCGAAGATAGACATCTTTAGTGCAACAATAAAATCATGAATGGTATCCCAACTGTAAATAGCTACAAGAGCTCATAATTCACCATTACTATCTATGAAGCTCCATCCTTCTGCAGACTTATGTTCTAATGTGAAATCCAATGGCAACTCCACCTCTTTTGCTTTTAACTTGTGCAAAAATACGCAAAAAGGGGCCCATTCTCTGTTTAATTCATGGAAATCTTCACATAAATCATGAAGAAAAAAAAATAAGGCTTCCATGCATCTTTCTTTATTAATGTGGGCAAATATGTAATGGTGCTTGTGGGGTTGCCAAATCTGCCACATGGTGCTATGATTATTATCATGCTGTGTAGCAGTGAATCAATGAGACTTTCAGTGACATGTTTCCTGAGAAGGCACAAGGTCCACCTGGAGATTCTCGAACACGTTTCAGATCCCCGGGGAAAGTGTCTGATTATTTCAGTATAAATGAGAGCTCAGAAAGCTTCTGATGAGGTGGTTTTCAGGGCAGAGAACTGTGGTGGACCGACAAGCATGTGACACAAAAGTATGAGTTTCAGCACTTCATTTCTTAGCAGAATGAAGATATGAGAAGTATGAGTTTCAGCACTTCATTTCTTAGCAGAATGAAGATATGATAAATGCCTATGGGGATTAGGGGTGTATATAAAACTAAAAAAGGTGTTCCTGTCTTGGAACTAACTAAGCAAGAGGTGTCAGTAAAGGGTACGCTTTAAGGTGTCGGTGTTCTCTTTCTAATAAGGATACTTGTCTCCCTCTGAATCTTTACTTGGGATTGTGTCTTATCTATATAACATCATGAATTCTTATTGGCCCTAACTATCATCTCAGGAAGACAGGAAGACGGCACTGAACTCCTTATTTGCCCAATCACAGGGATACAGTTCCCGGCTTTGCCAGAATCACAGAGATATCCCACCCCAGCTCACTTCTTTGCCACAATCACAGCGAGAGCAATGTAGCACCCAGCTTGCTCTTTGTATTGAACCCAGGCTTAAAGTGCCTGCCTCACTTCTTTCCTGCTTCAACGGATATAATGGTGAGCTCACCCTTCTGATATACTCTAAAGCTAAAGGGGAATCCCTCTTCAGCTCTTATGCCCCATCCCTATATTCCTTTAAAGAGGAGCCACCCACTTCACTCCTGCCATCAACCCCCCACCCCTAGTGGGTATATTCAGCTCACCCAAGCCTCCTTTCCTCCGTTCTGTAGTATGCCTTTGCTGTCCCCTTCGCTGACTCTTCCCTGTCCTTTCCCACCTCTTTCCCATACCGCTCCTGCCTGGTATACAACTGTACCACAAAGTCACATGGTTCATTCCTGTGCTGCTAATGGCAGGGCAGGAAATACAGGTAATTCTTCAGGGACACATTACCCAGCTCACTGGCGGGGATCATTGGCAAGTAATCATATGTCTTTAAAATGTGTCAGGCTTCCCAGCTTCTCAGATCTTGTGACTCTTTAAGGGCCAAAATCTGGTATCCAAGCATTGCCAAAAATGTCAGCCCATCCACCTCTCTCGTGCTCTTTAGCTCTGTCAGGACTCAGCTTTCTTAAGCACCTCACATTTCCTGGAAGCTATTTCCGGTGCTAACTGTCATGGTGTCTTCCTCACTCCTGGCTAACTTCTTCCCTTTCTCTGATTTGCTCTGGCCTTAATTACGCCTCTCATCTTGTGGCTCTATGTGGTTTTGGGGCCTTGCGTATGCTTAAATGGGGTTACATTTCTGTAAGAATTCAAACTGTCACATGGAACCCCATGGGGTGGGTGCCTCAGGGCATGGTCTGTTCTGCTGCCCAGGGGCTTAGATGATGAACAACCCTTGTGATCCTGTTGGCACTGAGGCGCTCATCCACGACCTTATGTGTAACTATTTTAAAGGCAGGGCTAACACGTTTTGCAGTACTCTCGATCTTCAGAAGTTAGGACCCCGTGATTGGAGAGGGGATGTAGATTAGGAGCGGCACTCTGCAACTCCTGCACTTCCTCCAGGGAGCTTACCATGCTGGCAGCAAAGCCCCGGTTCAACAGCGTTACAGGGTTGCAGGGTCACCACCATATCTTCGGATGGGGCCAGTCACCGCACTACAACACAATAATAAGAGAGGAAGAAAATGCAAAAACCACAAGAAAGAATTGTAACTCATCAGGTGTGCCTGAGACTCGAAACAAAATATATAAGAAGTGTGCTGGTAATGCTATTTTCTGTATTCATTTATTGAGAGCAATGCAAGTTGAACTGTGAGACCTTAACTTGGAGTGTGCCTTATCATTCAGTGGGGCGTGCTTCAGTAACCGTGGACATGTCTACTGCTCCTTAATCTAGCCTTGACCCTATGTGTACGTAAAATAGGGACTGATATTTGTTTCCCTTATCCATTTATTTCTTCAATTCGCTGTGACATGGGTAAATTAAACAAAACAAAAGTAACAATCGCCAAAGCTATTTATGTCACACCCCAAACCTTTAGTTATTCCAACCACTGCTATTTCTTATAAAACCATCTGTTTTATATTTTGTACCAGAATAACACATATTTTTATTTAAAAAACAACTCATTTGTACACATTCGTTAGCCTACAAGGGCCTTCATACATGGTTCAAACAATCAAAAAATAACATATCGTTTACAGACACACATAGAACCATTGTTTACAGTTTAGATGTATGAACCCCATAGATACTTCGTATTACTGTAGTATTTCTAGACCCTGGCACTTTCCAGGATCTTTTCTAAATGTCTTTTTTTCTTTTTATTTGACCTGCTCTATCTTTTGCAGTGTTGGGGGTTGCTGTATCTAAAGTCGACACAGTGTGTCTTGTCCGTCTCTTCAACCAACTGCAGTGTCACAATTATGCGGCCTTCACCAGAACGAAATACATTTGCTAGAGTACACAAAGAACGTGTATTGTGTCTTAGAAGTAGAAGCCCAAAAAAATCACAAGGAGCCATAGGTCCCTGTGTTATAGCGTAGTCCCATGTGTGGATGGACTTGCAGGAGAGCTTAGAAGCCCAACAAGGAGCCATAGGTCCCTGTGTTATAGCGTAGTCCCATGTATAAATGGACTTGCAGGAGAGCTTAGAAGCCCAACAAGGAGCCATAGGTCCCTGTGTTATAGCGTAGTCCCATGTGGGGATGGACTTGCAGGAGAGCTTAGAAGCCCAACAAGGAGCCATAGGTCCCTGTGTTATAGCGTAGTTCCATGTGGGGATGGACTTGCAGGAGAGCTTAGAAGCCCAACAAGGAGCCATAGGTCCCTGTGTTATAGCGTAGTCCCATGTGGGGATGGACTTGCAGGAGAGCTTAGAAGCCCAACAAGGAGCCATAGGTCCCTGTGTTATAGCGTAGTCCCATGTGGGGATGGACTTGCAGGAGAGCTTAGAAGCCCAACAAGGAGCCATAGGTCCCTGTGTTATAGCGTAGTCCCATGTGGGGATGGACTTGCAGGAGAGCTTAGAAGCCCAACAAGGAGCCATAGGTCCCTGTGTTATAGCGTAGTCCCATGTGGGGATGGACTTGCAGGAGAGCTTAGAAGCCCAACAAGGAGTTATTTGTTCACAGTGTTCAGGCGTAGTCCCATGTGGGGATGGACTTGCAGAAGAGCCTTTCTAAAATATGAAGGGCTGATCTCTGTCAGTGTGCTGGAGGCATGCGTGCCGGGGCGGATCCTGTGGTGCTGTTGCCGCAGAACTGCAGTGAGGCGTTTAGATCCTGGATGCTAACAAACAACTCCTTGTTGCGATTCTAAGCTCTCCCCTTCTTTGTGTACTCTAGCAAATGTGCTTCGTCCTGATGTTGTTCTTTGATTGTTCATGAAGGCCCCTGTAGGCTAATGAATGTGTATAAATGAGTTGTTTTTAAAGAGAAATATGTGTTATCCTGGTAAAAAATAAAAAAAAACGGATGTTTTTATAAGAAATAGAAAACTCTATACTACTGGTTGGAATAAATATAGGTTTGGGGTGTGACATAAATAGCCTTGGCAATTGTTGCTGTTGTTTTGCTAAATACTCACCTGGACGACCAAGGCTCACCAGGTGCCCTTTATATAAAAAATGCATGGGTATATTAAAGAAACCTGTCACAGAGACAGCTCAAAACAAACATAAATAAACAATACCCTTAAAACATTCCAATGCACTTCAATAAACAATCTTCCACAGGTTAAAAAAAAAAAGAAACAACATTCAAAATGAAACATATCTAAGAAGAAATCTTTCTAAATTATTTAAATACAAAGCCCAAGTCACCATTACAAATAAACTTCTTAGAATCATGTCCATCATTCTGCAATACTTAAAAGATTTTTTGATAAAAAAATCAAGTTCTCCCAGACTTGCCCATACCATCGCCAAGAGAGCCAATAAGCAGGAAATATGGACAGTGCTCATGAGTGAAGCCCGTATGTTGTCTGTGATAACTGCTCAAGGAGAATGAACAAATCTACTGAAATAAACTTCTAAGCATTTTAAAATTAAATGGTATAAAGACTCAGTGTTGGACTTACATAAGCGACAAGTACAATCTGTAAGCCTGATGGCGGGCTCAGCACCTCTAAAGTCGGATACCAATTGAACCGAAATCTTAAAAGTTTGCACAGGAAGGGGACATAACTATGTAGGGTTGAGGAAAGGTGAGCAATGCTGTCCTTCTCAGAGATGAGACACACTCTTTAAATAGAATTCATTCATTTAGATGAGCTAGAGCGTCACTTCCGTCCAGCGCTCTGTTCTTCATACTGGGCAAACCCCCCGCCAGACCATGCAATTTCTCCTAGATATTTGTTCACACTCCTTTACAAACACAGACAATGGCGGGTTACGTCTTGCCGACATTGACTCCCTCAGCTTAGTAAGAATATTCTTTGCATCCTTGTCCAAAAATGCGAAATACAATCTTAATTTAAACCATTTATAATGGAACCTCTAGGAATTAAGGCCTAATTTAAGTCTAATGGCTTCCATTGGAATATGTGGAGAAAGGTTTAAAACCCTTCACCACATAGTCCCTTCTTTCACCTTAAGCCATTTCATGACGTTCTGTGGCAGCAATTCACAGCCATACAGAATCGACAGCATGACCGTGGCTTTGAAAAACGGAATAACTGGCAGTAAAGAGTAAAAACACACCTTCCTATGTATAACTCTGTAAAAAATCTGTAAAACAAAGGCCTCTACTTTTATGTCCAGTCTATTTTTAACCAAACACCAATGATTTTTGGGAGCAAATAAATAATTGAAAGGACCTGTTAAATGTGTTGTTTGTGAATCGCCAATGAGTAGCTGGAAGGCTTGGTGGGTGCATTCAAAATGAAAATGCTTGATTTATCTGGATCAATAAGCAGCCTATTTTCAGTCAAATAACCCAGTGTTAAGTCCAGCATATGCTGAAGACCAATCAGTGTCACATCCATTAACAGAAGATCATCAGATTTCCGAGAATGCAACCATTCAGAGTTGAGACTTACTTTCAAACTTGTGTTAGTGTGGAATAAAATGAACATAGCTAACATAGATAAAATACCTTGGGGAATCCCCCATCCACTCAATTTCCTCCATAGACGGCCCCTAGCAACCTTATCAAAGGCCAATGTAAAATCCAGACTAGATACTTGTAGTCGGAAATGTTTGTCTTGTTTAGCAGTGGCTTGCAGAAGTGAGGGTATTCAACCATTCATTATCGTACCAATACCCTTTCTAAAACCATTTTGAAAGAGACTCAACATTTTTGTCTCATAAGCCCAAGCTACAAGATCTTTTAAAACAAAGCCAGCGAGGACCTTGGAGGTAGAATCTAGGAGAGATAATGGCCTGTCATTTGCAGGAGAGGCCCGGTCCCCTTGTTTGTACATGGGGACCATGATGGCTTTGGACCAAAATGCAGGGAGTTCCATGTGGTCAACCCCCTGGGTAAACAAGCACCACAGAATATTTGACCATAACTCAGGGTTGGCTCATAAAATATAATTGGAGAGTCCATCTGGACCTGCCGCTCTGGAATGTTTTAAATGAGAAACCACCAATTTGAGATAGTTGAATTCAAAACTAAATTTCCACCAAACCAAAGCAGAAAAGTTAGAAAAATCCACAAGATCCAGCGTGTCCCCTGTAAACTGTTTTCCATAGAACTCCACCCAATCCAACTCAGTAACGCAATTATACAGAGTCAGTGGTTGGTGTCTCTCCATTTTGTTCAACAGCCACCATAGGCCTCTAGAGTTGTGATTAATCAGTTTGCTGAGGACTATTTGATTCTGGGTGTGATAAAGATGTACACTATAGGACTTCATCCAGTTCTTGTATTGCTGTTTCTCTTTCCTGCATAGCTTAGCTAAACCTACCGGATGGTCCTTCAAACCAGCTACAAGTGATCTTAAAATAGGTCTCATATGGTTCATATGTTTGCTAATACGTTTGCCACTAGGTGCTTCTCGTGATTCAGTAACAGGTTCCTGTACCCAATGGGGGAGGAATTTGCCACTGACTGCCAATAATAATGTGTAAAAGTAAAATTGTGAGGTAAGCAATTCCTTCTCCTTTCTCTCTCCTACCACTCATTCCAATCCTGAGATGTCTTATTTTTTAATAGAAGTAAAGGTTTCACCCACAGTTGTAATGTGTTTCCCTTCAAATTTGTACTCAGATCTGTGCACCCTGATTTCGAGGGAAGCAACTGGTGTAAATGTATACGTAGATTACTTATAAAGCAAGCACCGGGATTATTAGTGTCTATAACCAGTGAACAAACCCTGTCCAATAGGCTGATTGAGATATAAATAAAATCAATGGTTGAGGAGGAAAAAGGGCCAGCCCAAGTGAAGTTCGTAGAATGTCCCCCTCTATGTTCCCATAAAGACGCCCCAGACACCACCTCTGCATAAACAGTGCCCATCCTATCCCTCAGGCAATTTTGCCCTTAGCCATCTTGGTTTTAAAAGGAGAGTTTAGGGGCCAATATAGGATCCTCTGACTCAACCTGATCACCATCCTCACAGTAACTGTTAGAGTCACCCCCACATAAAACATAGGAAAGGGGAAAGAGCAGAACTCTGAGGGACACCACAAGAGAGAAATACGGGAGCTGATTGAAAGGTGGGGAAGTGAAAGAGACTGAGATCAATCTGAAAGAAAAGAATTAAACCATACCAATACCATCCCAGAGATGCCAGCTATGGCTATTCTGCCGAGCAGGGTGGCACGGTCGTTAGAATCAAATGCAGCTGATAGATCAAGTAGAATCAGTGTGCCAATGCCACCCTGATCAGAAAGCCAACCAAGGTCTAAGACTAACACAGAGTCTGTGCCACGGCCAGTGCGAAAGCCTGATTGAAAGCCATCAAAAAAAGATGAATCGTCAAGAAAATATCTTAATAAAGGAGTCACCAAAGATTCCAATATTTTCACCAAAAAAAGGGAGAAGAGAAATGGGGTGATAATTTGCAGGTAAAAGAGGGTCGAGGGAAGGTTTTTTTTAGAAGGAGAATAACCAGGGCATGTTTCAAGGCAGGGGGGATAACACTGGTGGCTAACGAGTGGTTGACAGCAGAAGTGACCAGAAGGGCAATTTCGTGACAATGACTTTCAAAATAGAAAGTGGAATGGGCTTCAGAGGGGATGAAGAATTAAGCTTGTTTGATGCCTTGATACTATCATCAGCATGAAAGAGGGGAAAGGAGGACCAAGAAACAGTCTGACTGGCTTCAGAAACAGAGACAGAAGTAAGAAGGGTAGCAGAGTTAGACATAGAATTTGCTATTTTCTGGCTTATCAAGTCAATCTTGCCAATGAAAAAAGAAGAGAGAGAATTACATAATGTCTGAGACGGTGTGACTCAGCTGGGCAATGTGGTCCTAGAAGAGAGAGATTGGACAGTTTTAAATAGCTCTTTCGGCTGACTGAGAGCTGACGCAATCCAGCAGGTGAAATATTACCCAATTTGATCGTTTTGAATTGACCGTATGGTACATCTTTCCAAATTCAGCCAGTACCGTTCGACGATTCGAAACGGTCAAATTGGATAATCACTACTACCAAACATGGGGAGCGGGCTTTGCAGGGGTCTCTTATGCTCCCATGTTTGGTAGTGATGACCTTTGGGGGTAGCAGGGTTGTCCCTGCTTCCAGAGGTTTGGAGGCGGGAGACAGGAAAAAGAAAAAAGAAAAGGGGACCCTAGGCATCGGATCCGACCTGTGTAGGAGGGACGAAACTGACGCCTCATGGTCAGAAGAAAAGCGGACATCAAAAAGGTAAGTGGGGGGTGGTTGGCGGGATGTATTGGGGGCCGTGGGAGTTAGAGTTTTGCCAGATTTGGCCACAGCAAAATTGTCTTCACAGCAAAATTGACCACAGTCAATTTGGCCGTGAAGAATTCTGCCACGGCCAAATCAGATACATCTGGTAAAATAGAGCCACTTAGCATCCAGAATAGCTAGATGATAGACCTGGGTGGCTTCATGGAAAAGAGATTTGGCAAAGGGACAGTAATTCATTCTCCACTTCCTTTCTACCTGTCTATGTCGTAGCTGTAAATCGGCTAGATGGAAAGAGAACCAAGGCTAGGAGGGACGAGCCCACTGTTTGGACGGTTTTAATGGTGCCAAGCAGTCAGCAATATGATTAAAGGCCTGAGAGAGCTGGGTCAAATTCGTAGTGTCGAAAGGACATGCAATAGTAACCTTGTCAGAGATAGTAGAATTATTAACATAATGCCATCTGCATCTCGGTGGACGGGGAAGAGTGGGAGGCATAGGAGGGGGAGTGAGTAAAATGAAAAGAGGCAAAACAAAATGGTCAGTCCATAGAACAGAGCAAAGATGGAGATACCTTGGTTAGTGCAGAGGGAGAGAAATGGAAGTCTAAGTCTAGCATGCTACACTGACTATCGGTAGGGCCAGTAACTAATTGAGACAGATTGAGATCGGACATAGCACACAAAAAACTGTCACCCAGGTGTGCGATGCCTGGAGAGAATGTAGGTTAAAATCCCCTAATATGATCAAGTCCGTAAAAGGGAGTTTAAGAATGGCAGTCAGGTCCAAAATGGCTGAACAACATGCGTATCTTGGCAGACGATGTACTAAAAATATGTGTAACATTTCAGAAGCAAATAGAGGGATCTGAATAAGCATAGTTTCCATTAAAATATTGCGATCGAGCGGTAACAGGAAACAAGAAAAAGCAACTTGAAAAATAAAAGCAAAGCTGGCGCCAGGATGGGCGGCTTCCCTATCAGCCCGTGCAATGCTGTATTTGGCAGGTAGACCTGAACTAAAGCAGGACCAGAGGAGTCACAGAGTCACGTCGCAGTGACAAAACTAAACTCGCAAGAAAAGTCATGCAATAGATCATAGCAGTGAGAAGCATGGCCCGACAAAGAACGGACATTAAACAGAAAGCACTTGACCTTCTCAGCAGTTGAAGGATGTATTGGTAAGATCATTGGCAGCATACAAAGCCCTAGGGGGATCTGAAGTAGAGAGTGGCGTGAAAAGGTAATGGGCTGGAAGTTTGAAGAGGTGGTATCCGGCCATGGCCCATTTGAGGCCTGGATAGGTACAGAAGGGCTGGACTTTGATGCGACTACTGTGTACATGGGCTTCTCAATCCATGGGCTCAGTCCCGTCTATTCACATGTGTAACAAAATCCTCCGCCTTAAATGGCAAGTCTCAATCCATGGACTCAGTCCCGTCTATAAAACAGAGGATGTTGTTACATGTTTAATTCAAGTGAATCACCCAATACATTGCTGGCACACGGATTTCAACCCTTACTTTTACATTATGGTTCATATACCAGGCCATTAAGAAAAGTGCCTTGAGAACGACCTCTGGGTCGAAACACGTGTCAGCTGACCATACCATGATTAAATCGAGACTTTAAGAAGACTTACATTGAACTTTACAATTGATTTAATTTAGGATATCATTCAGGAATACCTTAAATCATTTGGACTATTTTAAAAGGCAGTGCACGAATTGCCTTTGTCCAACCTAATTTGTTGTCATAATTTGTTCAGAGCCCTGACTTGGGTGTGCTCTTTGGAAGGGTTTACCCTGCAAACCATATTTCAGAATAGTAGAGAGTGGTCATAAGCGCACAAGTACTATTTCGAACCCAATCCCAATAATTTTCACCTACATTGACCACACTGTGTCCTGGGGGCTCTCAATTCCCAAAAGCACACTTAGCGCCTGCCGCGTCTTCATTCTTAACAATTGGTGACGAAGAGCCGTGCAGGTCTGAGAGCCCCCCGGGAGCGATCACCCAGTTCGACCCTGGTGAGGAGGGTGGCTGGCAAACAGTGACCAGCAGCCTGAGGGCCGGGACACTCTGAGACACCTCCCCTGTCCAGCGCACCAGCAGGGCTTCAAAAAAGTATCCTTTTGTGGCAGGGGTACGGGGTGCAGACTGTGACAAACTGCATCTTTCAAGTCGGGATGGCATGCGCTCAGTGCCCGTTACCATGGCAATGCTCACTTCCGAGCATGAACGACTCTTTAACTGATTTAACCCATTGAGTTGCGAGTGATCAGAAGCAGCAAACATCATAGTTTAATTAAAGACCCTGGAAAAAGAACACAGTGCACAATAACGTTTAATGAAAACCCTTGGATAAGGAGCACAGTGCACAACAACAGACAAACCAATACAAACATGCAGAACACTCCTTTTCCATGCCCATTCCTTGACAACCCAGGCAGCCCCACCACCTCATGGGATCAGTGGATAGACACTTCCAAGTACGCCTAAGGGCTATTGGTGGGGGAAAGTTCAGTGATGACCTGAAAGAAGTCACTTTATTGAACTGTGTTGGTGCAGAAGCTCTTTACATTTTTCGCAACCTCCCTGACCAACAGAGCAGTGGGGGGGCCTGTGATTCCAGTAGTACCAGCTCAAACAGGCATTATAACATGGCTCTTTACAAACTCCAAAAGCACTTTGGAAATTAAACCAACATGATCCTCGAAAGATACAATTTTTTCTCTACGATATTATATGATGAGGCATTTATAACGCGCCTGTACAAAAATGTTTCTACAAGCGACAAGTCAAACAAGGGGAAACAAGGGAGAAAAAAAACAATCTTACAAGCCCATGTGTCATTCAGATCGCGCAAGTGTGGGGAAGAGGGAAGGGGAGAAGTGCCAGGGGGTAGGGGAGAAGTGCAGTTAACTCACAAGTGCAGCTAACGATTGGCTCATAAATGCAGAGAGAAGGGACTGTTGGGTTGCAGATACAGACCCTTAAGTGCTGGGGAGCCCAGACATAGTACGGGGGCAACTGGACATGCAGGAGCCTGGGCCTGAGTTCAGAGGGTGACCAGGTGACCAGTGCGCAGAGCAGTCAGGTGCATCAGCAGGGAAGAGGAAGAGAGAAAAGGAAGGTCTCAGTTGCTTCTGGAACCAGAAGTGGTTCTGCTCAAATTTGAGAGAGGTGAGGAGGCTGTTCCAGAGGGAGGCCCCAGCCGAGGAGATATATCTGCCCCCAACTCTCTGCTTGGAGAAGCATCTGACCCTAAGAGAGTTGGAGGTGGATGAGCGGAGAGCTCGAGAAGGAAGACGTTTTGAAAGAGAAAGTTGGAGGTAGAGCGGTACCAGGCCCCGGGAAACCCTGTGGGCAATGCAGAGGGTCTTTAAGTTGATCTTTGCAGCCACAGCGAGCCAGTGACGAGATTTCAGGCCTGAAGAGATACGATCGCTGGGCTTGAGGCCAAGGAAAAGTCTCTCAGTCCTGTTCTGCTCTGGATAAGTTGTAAAGGTCAAAGAGTAGAGGCAGGAAGATTTAGAAAGTGGCTGTTGCAATAGTCCAACCTAGAGAGGACCAGAGCTCTGGAGACAGTGAGCTTCTGGGGAAAAGTGAGAAAAGGAAAAATACCTCTGAGGAGGTTCAGCTGATAGTTTGACTTCATAGAGATATCGGAGATGTGAGGAGAGAAGGAGAGGGTGGAGTCGAATGACACCAAGGTTTTTAGCCTCACAGGAACAGGGCCCAGAGTGAGCGGCCAGAGAGAGAGAAAAGGAGGGAGCAGGTGTCCTAATGAGGAGGATCTCAGTCTTACTGGACGGACCCCACGTTAGATCAAGCTATCAAAATTGCCAGAACTAAGTGCATGAAGGAAGTACAAACCAAGCAGGAACCAAAAAATCAAAAAAGTGCAGATTGAAGAAGATGATGACAGCGTAGACGCCATAGTGGTGCTGATAAGAAAAATGTCCACATAGCGTCCAAGATGAGACCATCCAATAGAGGGAGGGAAGAGAAAGGGGGAATGCCTCCATCCAGAAGACACAATGGAGATGTCCGAAGTGTTCATTCTTAAAACTCTTCTATGCCACACTTCACACGCACAATAAATTGACATCCGTTAAGATCTTAGAACGATCCGGGGGAACTGCTAGCACCCCACCAATGGCATTAGCGGCTAATTGCGCCACAGTTGGTGTAATTTAGGTGAAATCGACCTCCTTCGTCAGCCATAGGATTGCAATAGCAGCTCCCGCTGCCCCCGGCTCCACCCAAGGTTGGACCAGCACAACAGAGGCACCAATTACGCAAGCTACGCAATCTCTATGTATATTAAGTATTTTAGCACACTTCAATGCCTCACTAGTAAGCCCAACTGAGTAAATGGAACCTTCATTATTGACTCTGCTCAACTTAAAGCTTCGGCAGTATCTCACCGCGCTGGGTTCAGGGTCCTGGTATAGTTTCACTTACAGGTACACATGCAGGCTCACAGTGCCCACAACCCTTCCCAGCATTCCCCAGCAAAACCAACGGCTTCCAACTGCAGCGCCGATGTGACTGAGTTAAAGCACCATACACCGTAACAAACGTAGGGCATTAAGCTGCAGCGCAATCCACAAGGAAAGTGACCGCTTGCGACATCAACTCCCTTATGGTGTATATTTCCCAGCACACCCTCCACCTTCAGACAATGAGTCATTTCCAGCCTTACCCCATTCTCTCTTATTGTTTCCAGCTGTCTATCCCAGCCAGTTCATGAGGTTAAAGTAATGTATTATGAGATACACACCGTTTCTGTATTGTGGCATGACTCTGGTGTACAGAGTAATAGAGTATTGATATCATTGAGATGGACAGTAGTTTGCCACCCTCTGATGGCCTGTTGCTAACAAAAAGAAGAAGACAAGATCTTTGAATTAAGTGATGCACATTGTTTTATCTGCGCTTTTGTTTGCTTATGAGTTGTGTTTTTCTCTTGAAAATAATGCTATGCCAAGGTAAATAAACCTGAAGTGATGAAAACTTCGAGGAGCGTTCGCATTTCATCCATAATGTTAGAAGTGGGAATAACTAACCTAGGATTTATAGGTGATGCATTGCTATAAAATTATAGTCTTAAACAACAAAAATTGACGCAGCATCCCTTAATGGCTGAAGTGGGTATGGCATTTCAAACTTTCAAGGCCTGTAAGAAAATTGCTTACCGTGTCCTTTTGCACAGAAGCTGGACTGCCTGGGTTCTTAAATATGACTGGTGTAAATCACCGACTATTACAAACAACGAAAAATGCAGTGCTTCTGGTGACATTATATAAGCAAACACTAGTAGTTCAGTACATAGAGCTGTACCTTACCTGCATGCTCTGTACTTTAACTGCACGATCCATACATTGTGCAGTTAAAGTAAAGCTGGATGTGCTGAGCTGCTAGTCTTTTCTTAAATATAATTTCCTTCAAAGCACTGCATTTTTCGGTGCTTCGGGTGACAATATTTTTAGGCAACCAGGATCCAGGTTCTGCTGGTCGCGGGCAACTGCGTGCATCTAAAAGGGACCTGCGCCCAAGATGCTTCCCCGAAACGACCGCCGCCAAAAGCATGGCGCCGGAATGTCTGGCTTCGATGAACACGCTTTGAACCGCTAATACTTTTACTAATATTGTTCCAGCATTTCTCACCAGGGCTTATTTAAAGTGCTGGTATTTCTCAGAAGCCCTTTAGTACTCTCTTGGTCCATGTGCTTGGTGGAAGAGTACCACACTTCAGAGAGGTACTCCTACACATTTAATAGTGCAGTACTGCCACTTGTTAGCAGTCTAAGCAAAGAAGCCAAGAATGAGGGGGCCTGTATGTACATTCATTGCTGCAGCTTTTTGCAGGTGTGACCACAGCACCATAGTGCCCCAGCTCCTCTGTCAGGTCCTCTCCCAGATGCCACATGTGACAGACACTGCCTGGGACAGTTTGGCCTATTCAGAAATATCGAAGCGGGCGTGGACATGCAGAGTGTCAGGGAGCTGCTCATGTTTCAAGCTCGACCATAACCCATCGTTCTCACACAAAATAAGTGCAGTAAATTGGTCATTTGCGAATATACTCATAGATCCTGTAGCAAATTTATTGTAGGAATGGGAACAATGACATTTCTCAGACAAGAGCATAATATGGCAAAAACCGACGAGCCGGCGGGCCATTACCGCCTAAGGTAATCACCCAGGGGCTTGAAGTTACAGGCATCAGAGTAGCGACGACCTTAACGGTGGCCCCAGGGGCATTGCCTTAAGGCGGTGATGGCCCGCCGGCGAGGTGGTTAATGCCATTAGTATTCCGGGGTTTGCAGTCTCAGAATACTAGTATTCCGGAGTTCGCAGCCCCGGAAAACTAATGCGCTGACGAAACCTTTTCAAGCGGAATTTCTTTTGCCATTTGAAAAGGTGTCATTGCAGTACGTGTTAGTTCTAGGAACACTAGAACGCACGTACTGCTTCATTAGTACGGAGCGACAGTGCGCCATTTTGGGTCAACTTGCTCCATACTAATAAATGAGAGGAAAATAAACATGAAAAATGGCCACCTTGGAAAGGGATAAGGAACTACATGTGGTCCCTTCTACTTTTCCAGGGTCGCTTGAAAAAAAAAAAGTGTGTACCTGCCGTGCGATGCTCGCGAAGTGTGTCCACAGGATTACACTGTGTTATGGTTCGGAAACGAGCCAATCTATGTTAAGTCTATCCCATGAATTTTCGCCACCAGGTACTAATATGTTATATGAATCACACAAAGGTGGTCTCAGACTGAACAGATGCAACAAGAGCTAAAGCAATGCAAGCTTCACTCACATGCAGAGAGTGGGTCCATTATGGGCAGCAGCAATGCAAGTGTCCCCCACAGCCACACAGGAAGAGGACACCAATCAATAGTACACGTTTCCCACACACAGAATAGGTACAGCATGGGAAACAGCAGTGGACGATGTTTCAAGTGGCACAGAACAAAATGTTTGCCCAATTATCAATGTGATGTCCTGTGATGTCGTCAGTATCAAATGTTTAGTGATGTTCGGTGATGTTACTTCCTGTAATGCTTTCAGCACAAAGACCCTGTGATGTCACTTCCAATACCACTGATGTTTTTGTGAATTGACGACACTGGCCCTCATTAGGACCCTGGCGGAGTGGGTTTCCGCCAGCGCTAATCGCGGCGGACCCGTCCGCCGTACTACGAGTTCCCTTAGCGCCATGGAGGTTTTCTCCGCCTGGTTTTACCGGGCGGAGAAAACCATGGCGCTAAGGGACCTCGTTGTTAATTACGCCGCCGTACTTTACGGCGGCGTAATTAACTCCTTCCCCACTCCCATTATACCCTATGGGGCAAGAATGGGAATGGGGAAGGGTAAAATGGGGATTGGGGATTTACCGCTCCGCCAAGGTCGGCATGGGGTGGTAAATCCGCCAACCCCCATGGCGCTATCGGCGGCTTTCCGCCATGCTCCGCGGTGCATTTAGCACCGCGGATTCCGCCAGGGTCGTAATGAGGGCCACTGTATGAAATCATCCACAGAGACCCGTCTCCCTGGCTCCTTTCATGCCCCATGCTATGCTAAAAACATGGTCAAACATGTCTTGAGAAAATTCTAGAATGACCACAAGGAGGTTTGATGGAGCTAAAATCTATTCAGTTTGAGATAAGGCACACCTCGTTACGTCTGGGAGGAGACTTCATTTATCTAGCTGTTTCCATTTCTTGTCAGACCTGTAGCACTAATAGACTGTGATTACTATCCAGCGAGTAAATACATATATCCAACTTGGCCCAATGTTCAGGATAAACCAATAAATAGTCACTAGTACTTTTCCAGGGGTCTGAACTAAAAATGCAACTTGTTGACTTGCCTGAAGTCCTACTATTCAAGCGGGAACAAGCCTGTGCTTAGTTGTTCTAGTGCTCGCCCTTTGTTTAGTGTTCTCTGTAAGTAGAAGTTTATTCCCGGGATCCCACATGTCTTATTTTACAGATTTGTACTGGGGGACCTTTCTAAATGATTTCATACTGGATTAGCAGGAGGAACTATACTGGAACTTTATTATGAGAGTGCCTCCTTTAAAAATATATAATAGGAACACAGCCTATTGGGAAGCTGACCATAGGAACTGGATTCTTCCAAAACATCAACAGATGTGAAGTTCGGGCTCCCTCTTGTACACTGGAGAAGGTTAATTGGTTAGTTGATGAAGTAACATTGAAATCAGTTTCTGAATCGCAGAACACATCTGCAGGAAAAGGCATATTAAAGTAAACTACATATAGCCCAGGGGTTGATAGACTTCTGTTCTTTCATGGCAGGTTTCTGGTTTGAAAAATACAAATGAGCCTGAATGGTGGGAGATGCACATATTATGTTACAGGAGACCTGGGCTATTTCCTGCATTCAGTGGGATAGGTATGGGGGATCCTCATTCCGAGCAGTCCTCGGCAATATTGGAAGGATTCTGATAGAGTCAATATAGTTTTAGAAGATGATTATTATTCCAAAGTTGGAGATGGGTTCTTCTCCTCAGCAATGCTCTTACATGCATATAATACTGGTCTTTCCCTACTTAATGTGGGGGGTAATTTTGGATATCAATGAGCATACTTATTGTGATTGTGATTCCCAAGCAGTATTTATTTCCTGCAGGAGCTCAAATTTATTCACCATTCATTATTTTGTAGTTCTTAAAATGTGGCCTTAGATTATTGACATGAAAGTTATTTAGATATCAGAGTATGACCAGGTCCCATTGATGTTAGCTTTGAATTGATCTGGTCTTCATGAGGCCTTTCCACCTTTCACCCAGATCTCAAGAAGATGATGAAATGAGAAAAGGTTGATGGTGGTGAAATTCTTGTAGAGGTTTGACAACTACTCACAATGAATTAAACACATCTTTGTCTGGTAATAAACATGGTAAAGAGTGTGTAGCTAATTACAATTTGTTTATTGCAAAATGGCATCCTATATTTACCCACATGATAGCTAAAATCAAAAGTGATATTGTAGTACAAGTTGGTTGGTACAATAAAAACTGCTTGAACCGCTAAGAAAACTTTGAAATAGCTTGATATGGCAATCAAAATGGATGCCAATTGTAATATGAAATTAGGGAATACATTATTATATCAGTACCAAAAAGAAGAAATAACAATCAGGCATGAATTGCAGGCAGCTGTGTAACTACAAAAACAATAAGTCATTTTGGGCCAATGCTACCCAGTTAGAGAAAAGGAAAACTGGAGCAAGTAATCCTATATGCATTACAAAGCATTATTCTGTTAGCGATTTTAAATACCGTTTTCACGAAGAAGGAGACGTCTGGTATTATAAACTCTCCTAGTATAATGGTACTCCCTTACTGCAAAATGGGTTTGTGATATATTTTTAGGCAGAAAAGTAATGTCACCAATTGGTGCTGTTGGATCTTTTTAAACATAATTTGGATATATGGGCTACTCCTTTTTCTAATTTGATTACATCAATATTATTAACACAGATATTACCCAAAATTGGGACGTGAAGGGATTATTATTCCTCTTTTAACAAAGGTGATGTTAGCTATTTCACATTGTGTTGCCCTATCACTCTCATAGACACTGCAGTGATATGTGTAGGTACATGTCTCCCAGGTCATTTGAAAAACTGATGAGAGAGTCAGGAGATGTTAACTGTTTGTCAATATGGCCATAGGATTCATTTGGGGGACGGAAGAATATTGTCTGAGTCATCAACTTGTGATTGAAAAATATGTCTGATTTAGGGGAAATAGCTTGAGACTAGCTTTTGAAATAGCTTGAGACAAGCTTTTATGGACATGAGCACAGCCTATGGCTATACCCATATTGTGGGAAAGTCTGATCTCCATGGGGGTGAAAATGAATCAGGTTAATACCTTTTTGAAAATTTGAAATCGATCGGAGATGGCAGTCAGAAATGGAAGGCGAGGTAGAGTGACTGAATATTTTAATACTAGATGCAGTTTGAGGCAGGGGCGGTGTAGCACACCTGTTGTTCTCCCTATGCATACGTGATGTGAAAGGGGCCTTGCTGTCCTTTACAACAGATGTTCTCAAGATAAGGAAATACGTTGTCACCCCCACTGCTCTATGCAGGCATTGCAGTTTTGATTGCCGAACAGCTATTGTAATTTAGTTTTCAAATTGATTTGACATGTGTTAGTAGTGAAAAATGACCCTTAGTATGGAAAAATCACCAATTACGTGGATATAAAAAGTCATAAAACAATTTTCAGAATAACAATTGTCATAAATGGACACCCTCTTACAGTAGTTACAGAGTATGAATACCTGGACCCAGGATTTATTTCAGATAGAAGGTGGAAAAGACAGCGAAAGAAACCTAATCCGCATGGCTCAATATAATGCAAGAATTACTACTCTAAATAGAAAATTGAGTACAATTAAAGCAGATCGCCCCTCACTATCTAGCGCTAAAACACAAGTGGGGCTTGTTGCATATGAAAGGATAAGGAAAAGCTGGTGCTTGAGGAGTCAACCTTTTTTTAAGAGCCTTTTTTTACGTACTGGCATCTAAAACCCATGAGTTGGTACAGTTAGAGGAAGGGGTCCCATATTAAAGTGAATACATGCCATAATGCAGCCACAATGGTGGGGTGAGATTTGGTTATATTCTGCGGAAAAGCAAACACAGCAAATAATTCATGAAAACTTGTGGTGAAGGGGAAGGATACTTCATTTGACTAACAATGACAAATAACTATTATGAATTATAAACAGATCACTAGAAGACTAAAAACGGAAGTGTCTGATGAGGTATGATTAAAACTCAGGCCTATTGGCTCTCTGAGAGCAGATTGGGTATGCAAACATATTTAGGTGAGATCCTCAATAATGGGCAAAAATGGTTAACACATAGGTTTACAATTTGTGCAGTTTCCTAATGAAACCTTTGCAAAATCCAGGTTTTGATTCTTTTTATTGGACTAACAAAATATTGTGCCCAGATGGTGGTTCCATAAACTTTCAAAATCCAAAAGACCTCTTAATCATATGGTAGTTACAAGACAAATGGGAAACAAAAGAAAACACACACAGATCTGTACATTACCGTTAGATGGGGAAAAAGCAAGGCATTCTCCCACTTTAATCTCCTATGGCTGCAGAAAAAAATCTATGCCAGGAATTTACTCTTGCAAGGCCCTTTTAATCAGAATGGCCATAAATTGAAAACGGAAAAACTGACACATGCTCATAAACTGAGAGGGAGTGCCCTTGCTGAGAAGTTACATTTCAAGCAAATGTTTTGTAGTTCGTAATGTGTTCAAAGTGTGCTGTCTAATGAGTGGAACCCCACGGACACTTTATCTGGTGACACCACAGCAGATAGGAAGACAGCTGAATCTCCCTGTAGTCCTGCCTAAGCAGTGTGATTAACCGTGTGAGATCAGGATGGCACCCAGACCATGCATTAACGAGACAACTCTTGGACATGGTGGATACATGTACTATTGGATTTAAAAGTATAAACACTGCAGCCGAAAAAACACTAGTAGGCGTGTGGAATTTGAACATCTGACCATATGGATTTTTTTAGTAATTATCATCAATATGTGTTAAATTAACACTGGTGCCACGTTCTACATAGTAATGGCATATGGGTATTTCAGATTTATGGTGCCAGATGATATTAGGTTCCAGCTGTTTTTAAAAATTATAGAAATTGTTTTTTCTTTTTTCTAAGATTTCTTCTAAAAAAAGTTTTTTTTGCACATGTATGAATGTTGATGTGTGTGAGTACATGTGTGTTGTGTGATTGAGTCTGTGTGTATGGATTTTTATTTATATATATATATATGACTGATTAATCACAATCTTTTTCATATTTCACTTTAGAGTGTTTTGTATTATTCCTTCTGTGAAATAAATAAACAAATTGCACTTTATTCTATTTTTGTATTTCTTTCTCTGAAAAAATATCTTTTTAATGTTCCAAAAATCGTGTGTTAATGTGTGGAATAGGTTATTCTATGTTTATGTAATGAGTGGAACCCAGCATAAAAACAGTACTGCTCCAGTACACAGATTACAAAATGTTAGATTAGATTCAAAGTGTGGGATACAACGACCCACTGAACAGCATTTCCCCACATCACCAAGCTACATTTATGCAAGAAACAGCAACTTGGCTGCGCTGCCTCCTGTGTGCCCCAGGACCTCAAAACTGCATTTTGGCAGCAACAAAAAAAAGATGGCTGCACTGTCCTGCCAAGCACACTTTAGGCATGATGGAACAAGGAGACACACTGAAGGAGTGTACCAGTGTGTTCTGAAACATATAAATGGAACAAAGTGAAAAAGGCAGCACTGCTTTGCTGGAAACCCAAAATTCCCCTTCAAAATGAAACCTTTCCACTTTTTAAAAATGTTGTTTTGATGATAATTCCATCTGTTCTGTCTTAAACTACTGTGATTAAAAAGGCCTTGCGATGCCCAGGAAATTTCATTGTGCCTCAGCAAAACCAGGCATAATTCCTGAATGACAGGCGCAGTAAAACCAACTCTGAGAGAAATCAACCAGGAACTTTACTTTTACTCGCACGTGAACATGCGTTTGTTTCTTTACAACAGTATCCAAAGTTCAGCCGTTCAAAGAGAATCTAACTCTCTTAGACAGGTCAGTTTCAATATATGTTTTCTTCAAACAAAACTCCTGCTTTCAAGAAAATGACTATGGCTGCAAAGACAGTGTGGGAATCTGATGGAGCTGCCAAATCAAATTTAAAGAAAGAAATGCTAGCAGTTTTCAACACATGTGGAAAAATGGGCTTTTGCAAAACTAAAGGAGAAAAATGCCAATTTAAAAAATAAACTGTTGCAGGAAAGCCTGCTTAATTAGCAATGTGAAGGGGTTTTGTTGCTGGTGAAAATACATACAGGGGCAATTTTCTTTCACAGGTTTGTTTTAATTCCAGACCCATGGGCTGAATTTGCAAGCTCTCAAAAACCAGTTATTCCAGTCCAAGCATACACTCTCAGCAGAGACTAACACCACACTGATAATTACAGGGTGGGTAAGATTCTAGTCTAGAGAAACCCAGTGACAATGGGACTCCCAGGGCAAGGAATTTGGAAATGTTAAAGGGGCAATAAAACCTCTAATCAAGATGAGAATCCTCCACCTTGCTTTGAAATAAATGACAGTCATTGCAGTTGAAGAAGAAAAAAAATGATCTAGTGACAATGGACTTCCATTTGTTTCCAAATACTGTTTCATAAATAAAGGTTCAAGACTTTTATCGCAACAGCAAGAATTTGTAAAAATGTAGAATTTTCACAGTGTAAAAGTGAATTATTGGGCTTTCTTTTAAGACTTGGTAGAATTCACTGACACCTTGGGAACAGAGATGGGAGAATATGGCAGATTACAAGAAAAGCTTCCATGTTGCAAATGCAAATTTGTGTACATACATCCCTGATGATCATCCATATCCATGTATAAAGTTATAGAATTGTGAGTAATATAAATTCCATTGAAAAGCAGAAAAAACTGGTAGAAGGGCGAAACAAGGTTTCACGGACTGAAGGATTGGACTGCAATGTGGTGCACAGAATATGTAACCTGTGTATATAATTTGCTAAGAGATTGTAATTGTATAAATGTATGTTTGTGGCAAAATCGGATTTTAGTTAAAGTAACCGTGGGAGGTTTTTGGACATTGTAAAACTCACACCATAAATCTGACATCATTTTCCTGAAATCCAACCAACTGAGAGCAAGGCGGAGACAATCCGTTTTTAGAGGAGTGTTTAGTTAAGCCTGCCACAGTCATTTACTTTGATGATGTCATTAGGCATTATAAATAAGAGTCCCTGACAACACACACACACTCTTCCTGATTTCCTGCACCGGCGTCCTGTTCCATCCATCTATATTCCATATCCCAACTACAAGGCCATAGCTTTGCTGACCCTACTCCAGGGCCCACTGCAAAGCCCAAGCATTGCTGATCCTGTACCAGCAAGGCCTAAATACTGAAAACCACTAAAATTCCCAAATAACCAAAGGGGAAAGCTGTGGTGGTTTTGGGAAGCATCCTGATCCCACTAACTGCATCCCGAGATACCTGTGCCATTCAGATGATCTGTAGTATCCAGTGACTAGAATTGCCAGTCCCGGAGTGCTACCCGGAGACCAGAACTGCCCAGCTATTTGCCAGGCGACCTGCAGTGTATTGACCAGAACCGTTGACTGTCCAAGATGCAAAAACTAAAAAGTGGACTGTGAGTATCAATTGCCACCCCATCTAAACCCATAGCCTATCTTGTCTTTGTCCTCATCCCACTTTCTAAGTCACCCTATCCTTATTCTGATCCCTTGTTCAAACTGTCACAATCATTCTTGCAACCTTGCCATTGATTTCTAGTGTTAGTGCCACGTTTCTCTTCATTTCTGTCTTGCATAGATCCTACATCATTAGCGATATTGTGTTTAAATAAATACATGTTCCCTTTAGAAAAGGGGTACATTGTGTGAAGGGTTACAACTGCAGCGTAACTTTTATATTCATGGGTGGCGTTCCTCTTTTCTTAGCCATTAAATCTAGTTTAAGTAAGATTTGCCTTTCAATTTTAAAACCGATTCCTCTTTTCACTGCTCTATTTTCCTAAAAATGAACCTTCACTCTATCTTGCATAACTCACCCAATTTACCAGCTAGAGACCTAATTTCACTTCCATATTGTACCTGTGATTTATAGCTACTCCCCAACCAAAAAACTCCAAATCAGTGTATTTCACCCGTTTTTATTAAAAATCGTTTGGGTAATTTCAGGCGGGAATTGCAAAATTGCAAAGTTTCCAAAGGGTCATTTTGCTGCAATCTGTTTCAACCCTGCCACGCATTTTTGAACTGTATGTTTTTGGTAATCCATTCTTGGTGATTGTTAGTGTATTTGCATTGTGGCTTTAGTGAGAAATTATATTTGCTTCAAGGTTTTTCACACACATTCATTATTTATTTGTCCATTTCCAAGTGTCATTTTATAACGTTGCAAGTGGTTTAAAATCCGTGTTTCTGTCTTATTTGGGGAGGGAAGGTCAGATTTGAATTCTGTTTCCTAGTTGTCATTCCTGATTACCTGCTGCTTCTCTTTATCCACTCAGAATTGATTATTTTTGGGTTGAGGGTACATTGCAGGGGGAAATTCTAACTTAAGTGCTATCTTACCTAAACCAAAAGTGATCCTATTCTGCTGTGCTGTGTATAGGTTCCACTAGTAAGTTAAAACAGGTGCATTGCTCACATTCTCATTGTTATTTTCACCTCACTGGTGATTGTTACCCAATTTTAAAAAGTGTATGATTTCTTTTACTTTTCAAATAAATAAATAAATATTGTATTTTACCAACTAGCTTGGTTCATGGTACATTGTGATTCAGGGTATTTGAAAAGGGGGTGTGATATGAGTGGTGTACCATCTCAGTATTGAATCAATATAAAAAGATAATCATTACAGTTGTGCGCTGCATACTAGGCCGAGACCAAGGTGTGTGTCGCCTGATTGAAATCCTGAATAAAAGGGTACTGGTGCATTTTCACACCTTCACTGCGCAGTAAGGTTTTTCATATGTACAGTAGTATGCATTTTCCAATTCTTATAATTATTGTTTGCAGTGATTGTAATAACCCACTTTACTAAGAAAAACACTGCACCCGTGCGTGCGGGCTACAATATGGTCAGAGATGGTGCATGTTTCTGCAGCCTCCATGCTGGGACTTTGAAAGCTTATGGAACAACCTTCTGAACACAATATTTTGCTAGTCCAATAAATGGTATCAAAGGTATCAAAACTTGATTTTGCTTGTTTTTACAAGTGGACTAACACAGAGCCAAACCCTTCCTCTCTAATGATACCTTAATAGCTAAATGGATGGGACGATCTGAGTCAGCAGACAGGTGTGATTGTTGCTTGCAATTGTTGGACTCCCCATTGCATTTGTTATTATTTGTAGGCAAGCACTTAGAATTCAGACAAAGTTACATAGCCTATTGCTACATTATTTTGCCCTTGCATGGTACTCTACTCATGCTGATGCCTAGAATTCTAAAGACAGTTCATACATTTCAGAAAAATAACCTACAATGCACTGACCTGCAAATTAAATAGTAAACATGCTGATGTCTGTAGAATTCTCTGTGGGAAGTGTTTTAAAGATATTTAGCAAGGGGAAGAATGCTAAATATGAGTTTATTTTATTTGGCTAATTAATACAATTATGTCAAAAGTATAGTGACACATGTGCCCTGCTGCATCAGTCCCCCTGATCTGCAGAACCTGCTCTTCAGTGGCAAAGAGCAGGTTCAAAGTTCAAAGGTTTACTTTTAATCGCTGCTATAACAGCCAAGTCACAACAACGCAGAGGTTACATTACAATCTGCAGCTCTGTTCCAAAACCTCCTAATTATGAGGATTGTTCATCCTGGTGGTAGTTTAATTTTTAAACATAAGCTATACCTGAGTTGGGGATATGGCGGTGGGTAATTCAGATGATAATTTAAGCAGCATCTGATATGAATCATACACATTTCAACCACGTGATCCCAGGTCACCTGTGGCAGGGTTGCGTTTATTCTAGTCAGATGTTATGTCGAATTATCTTTTTGGGATTAATTTACAGGTTCAGCCAGGGTAATATTAGTGATATCTTGCCCCTGATATGCAGTCCCACCCCACAATTCTAGGCAGTAAAAAGACAATGGCCCCCATTACGAGTCCGGCGGTAGCCGTGCTGGTAAAAGCGGCATGCTGCCACCGGACCCATACGGATTTACCTGCTCCATACTTGCCAGACTTACCGGGGCATAACACCCCCGGTGATCCGGTAATCTTGGAGCCGGCATAGGACTCCACAGGAATTGGCAAGTGGAAACACTGGCACCTTGTACTAATGGTGCCAGTGTTTCTGCATCCGTCTGCGGCTGGTGGCGTTACACCCGCCAGGTCAGACCTGGCAGGTGTAACACGAAATGGCCACAGAACTCGTAGTTAGCCGGTCTGGAAAATGGTGCCAGAACGGTACGGTAGATGATACTGCTAGCGATCAACGAATTGTAACCCATAGTACAGTATCGCCTGCACGGAAAAGGGAATTACGAGATTGTACAGAAAAATATATAGAAGGGGGTAATGAAGCAGTGACTTTGCATTCTCTATCAGACCATGGAGGTATTCCTGAACAAAAGATACTGATAGAACAAATGGTTTTTACTTAGCCGAGGTTTCTGGTGACCTAACTGATTCAACTGTACCGCAGGGATTGCAGGATTTGAATTTCTTGTCTCGTACTAGAGATACCGCACTGAAAGTGTGCGATCATGTGTCAAAATGGTTTTTCTATAAACATGAATTAGATTGTTTGCACCAAATAGCATTTGACAAAGATACACGATTAGCATTGTATGTGCAGAAAAGATTTTTGCCTCAGCTGAAAACAGTTAGCAAAGAAACACGCATATATAATAGAGACACTCTTAGATGGATCTCAGATGCCTCCATTTCACCTATCGAAGTTCATGAAACGTGTAGCCAATATTCTGCACCTATGCAGAGAAAGGTATAACTAGTTATGGTAGAATATTTACAAGATGAATGTTCGAAAAAAAAATTTTGTGTTCTGCTGACATTATGGTAATTTACAAGTGTGCGTTTTCTGCTGACACTGCGCTAATTTCATTGTCACTAGATTTGGCTTTGCTCCTTAATAAATGTTCCAACTATGCAGTTGCCTATGAGAGATGCTCCTCCAACTTTTGTACAGAAGGTAGAGATACCTGCTGTAGGGCAAGCGCCTGCCACAACTATTCCAGCCCATTATATTTCACAGTTTGTCCATGTTCCGTTTTCTTGACAGAAAGTGAACACTGTTCACTATAATTTTACCCACAGACTTATGGAAGCAAATTAGGACCATAGATGATCAAGCTGCCATGGGCGATACGTGGGTTGCATTGGAATTAGCTGATAGATCTCGGAAAGCTGAAGAAAAAACACTGCAATGCATATTAAAGTTACTGAACCACATAGTAGCTAAACTTAAAACTTTAGTGCCTGAAAAGAGAATTATTTGGGATAAATGTACAGCGTGTATGCAAGGAAAGACAGAGGGAGCAACCACATTTTTTAATAGGTTTGAACGGGTATTTCCAGATTTTAGTGGCCAAGACTTAAGTACAGAGCATGGGAAGAGATTATTTGTTGACAAGTTTGTGCGAGGATTATTGCCAGACATTCAGTCGTAGATCACTGCTTCTGAAAATGCATGGCAGACACAATCAGAGGTTTTACATATGGCCCAGTATTATGAAAATAGAGTCAATAATGAGAAAGAGAAAATAGGGAAGAAGAAAGGAGATTAAAAGCCTAGGGTACTTTTGCAGCAGATCGCAAGAGGAGCACGGAGTGGGAATAATGGGGATACACAACCCAGAAGCCAGTTTATACCGCAAATTATGCCCGTGCATATGAACCAATGTGCCTATTGCAGGCAATAGGGTCACTGGAGGGCACAGTGTATGACCCTCCAGCAGAGAGGAGCAAATGGAACAATAGGTAGAAGATCGAGAGCACGCAATGGCACGCCGGTCTAAATAGGAATCAGTTTGCTCAGAATCAACAGAACCAACCACCGGATAATAATGCGGGTAATCAGAGAAGTCAGCAACAACATACAGGTAATACAAACACTTTTGACACCAATTCACACACCTATTTTACTGTAGATTTCACATCTGATGATGTTTTGTTTTGCTAGGACAACCCGAAGCAGAGTCTGGAACCTATTCCTAGTCCAATAGATCAGAAAGGACCCTATGTAGAAATGAAAGTTGGGAATAGAGTGCATGTTTATCTAGTGGACAATCTGCAGGTTCCAGATATCCCACTGTCAGGGCAAAATAATGTTTCTGTAGGGTCCTCTGGTACTCCAGTAGTGAGTACGGTTTCTCGACCGGTGCCGATATCTTTGGGTCCATTCATTGACTCATGTCCATTTTTATTGACTGCAAATTGTGGTGAGAATCTTCTGGGATGAAATTTGTTGAAGAAATTGCATACAGTGATTTATTTCTCACCAGACGGAGTGTATTCGAACAATTCACCCCCACTGAATTCCACTTCACAATTTGTGACTTTGCCTTTACTGAGTGAATTACAACAGGTGCCTACGCATTTATGGGCAGTTAACGACAACGATGTAGGGATACTGAATGTTGAACCTGTACACATAGTATTGAAATCTGGTATTACATTTCCACGCATTCCACAGTATAAAGTATCTGTTGAAGGTGAAAAAGCACTGTAAAGTATTGTTTCTGATCTAATGCATCAAGATGTTATTGAGAGATTTCTGGTAGTACATGTAATAGCCCGGTTTGGCTGTTTATAAGAAAGGTGATAATGCTTTACCCGACCATTTTGTTATTGATCTCTGTGCAATAAACAAAATTGTAGCACCACATTGCCCCATTGTCCCTGACATCACTACCATTCTGACTATGATTTTTCTGTAATCGATTTGAAGAATGCATTCTTTAGCATACCTATTCATCCAGACAGTAGATACATATTTGCAATTTCCCTGGGAGGACGATCTTTTACTTTCACACGCATAATATTGGTATGGGTGCACCAGCACCCAAAGGTAGCTTTGGACCTCCCGCTATGCCATTTGAAGTAATACACTTTGACTTTATTGAGTTGGAACGATGCCAAAACTACACGTATGTGTTAGTAGTGATATATGCCTTTAGTAAATGGGTCGAAGCCTTCCCTCTGAAGGATAACACTGGCATGTCCACTGAAAAAGTAATGTGAAAAGAGTATTTCCCTTGGTTTGGATTACCTAGAGTAATTTGGACCGATAATGGACCACATTTTATAGCGGCTATCCTACTACACGTATTCAAGGTGCTACAAATAGATAAGAGATTTCATCAGCGAGGCATCCACAGTATGCCGGTGTAGTGGAATATCATAACGTTATCCCTAAAAATAAACTAGCAAAAGTGTGTGCACATAGCAAACTGAAATGGGCTAATGCCTTACCATTAGCCTTACTGTCAATATGGACAGCGGCTCAGTCTAGAATGGGACTTTCTCCCTATGGGATCATCATGGGGAGACCTGCTAATATATGGAAGGCACCCAGACCTAAGAAATTATGTGACATAGAGTATCCACTATTGGATGATTACTGTGACCAATTGAATCAAAACCTGCGTTTGATTCACCAACAGGTTCGAGCTGCTTTGCCTGAGAAATATGAAGAACATGGTCATCGCATTCAACCTGGGGATTTCGTTTTGGTGAAGGACTTCGAGAGGAAGTCCTGCCTTGAAGCTCATTGGAAAGGACCATATCCGGTGCTACTGGCTACTCAGACGGCTGTTCGAGTTGAAGGAAAATGCCACTGAATTCATGCAGCACACCTGAAACGAGTGCCCTTGCCTCTACCCTCTGACAAATGGGTTAAGGTGGGGGTTGATGATCCTGATTGCAAAGATGTGCCTTTGAGCGAGGGTACCCGTTCTGATCTGAGGCAACTTGAGCCCAAACAACTTGAAAATTCTTCACTTTCTTCAGATCCTGTTTCATTATTCATCAACCACACTGTACCGGGAGTCACGAGGTACAACCTTCGACCATGGAAATACTTAGGGAATTACATTTTGATAGATTAGGAAAGTGTAATTTGTATACTGCACCCACAAGACACCAAAGGCCTTCCCTTCAATCCCCCTAAAGATGGTTCAAGGATTTCCAGAGGGGGTGGGGCAAGAAGAAGACTAAAAGCAAGATTGGCCACGTGGTCAAGTGCCATCTACGGATTAACTTATAAAGCCTGTTTCAGTGAGTCTTCTTAACAGACACTGAAAACTATGCCTATCTTTGGGGCACATACAAATGAGGACATGGAAAGCATTGCTACTGGAAAGCCCAAATCTAGAGGGCTATGGTCCACAAAAGAGAAGTTTTTAATAATCACACTTGCAGCTTGTGTTGTGATCATATTAATACCCCTATTATGGTACATGGAGAGTTCACATATGCTTAGTGTACTACTACCTACTGCCAGCACCACTTTGTCTCCTCTCTATGTACACTCTCACACTCTTTGTCCACTTGATCTGGAACACTGAGAAGGTTACTATAATAATACGCTCATACAGTTATTGAACGCAATGCATGCAATTCTGAACAAAACTAACTGATGACTGCTGAGTATGTTCTCACCTACCAAAACACAGTGAGAAAGATTTGGGATGGTATATCTATCCACTTCCACTATCGACTTCTTGCTATGCATCCTTTAGAGTCCTATTCTTTAGGAAGTGGAACGATAGTGCCACTGGTAACTTCGATGGAATGAACATCAATGAATTTGATTGATTAGTTTTGCTGCCCCTGGGATGTTCTGTCTTTGTGAATAAGAGTACGACAAATATTGCCTCCACTAAAAATACTGATAAACATGCTAGACCTACCAATCCATGATCTCATTTAGAATGGCACCAGTAGGAAAGAGGGAAGCAATTCCTCCATCTTACACCATTAATCATGATCCGGATATAGTACCATTTAGTTTGAGAAAAGAAGGTTCCCGGTATATGGGGACGTATGATAAATGTGTAAACACTGCTGTTATTATGAAAGAAAATAGGCCCTTATACATTGGAGGACCCACTTACTTTGTTTGTGGGAAAGAAGCTTATCCATGGTTACCTAAAGTTTTGAAGGGAGCTTGTTATCTAGGGATATTGCTGCCAGGAATTTGTCACATCCCTGCAGGGATACTGAAACATCGTCCTAGGAGGGGAATGGATGATGATACCCCTATCCAGGTATTGGGTGATGTAGCGAAAGCCATGGATCCTTTTTGGGGACAAATCATTAATTCACAGGATATTAGGAGATTGGCTAGAGTATTAGAGAACACTTTCAATGAAACTACTGACATATTGTTTAACATGACAGTGGAACAAAGAGCAATTAGATTAGTAGCTATCCAGAATAGAATGATTTTAGATGTCATGTCAGCTGAATGTGGTGGTGTATGCAAAATGGTCGGGTCTGCATGTTGCATGTACGTACCTGAATTCTCCCCCACAGTGTTCCAATCGATTAAACGATTACATATACTTAGTACTGAAGTTCATATTCCCGAAGGGGATTGGGACATAGGAACATGGGCCTGGAATTTGCTCAGAACCTGGGGTTGGAAAATCTTCTCAGCACTTGCTGTTATCATTGGGGTAATACTATTTTCTGCTGTTGTGTACAATGTCTGCCCATTCTAGGTTCTGCACTAGATAACTGTTGTTTTAGATCCCTAATGAAAGTGAAACCTAGTCCTCGTCTTCCTGTTAATGTAACTAATGCCTTGATAATGCAAGAAGCCACTATCAATCAGTTTATGTCTATCAATATAGATGACAGTGATGACTCGGATTGTTCTGATGATGACGATGATACATGGTCACATAACTCTAGCAATGTGTTGGCTGAGGCCAAAAGGAGGGTTTGTAAAAGCATATGTATTTTGCGTTATAATGTTGGCCTAAGCACATTGAGCCGCGTCATCGTGGTTTCTGAAAATGCCTGCTTTGCTCTCATTTTTGAGTTTTCATTCTGGATGCGGTGAGAACTCACAAAACCACTGCTTTGAAAGCCTGCACAGGAATGTTAAAACTGCTGACCACATTGTTTATCTTCTGTCTTAGAGCCTTGAAGTACTGGCATGAACGTAGCTGATCTGTAAATTATGTGCCATCCTGTCTCCTTTGACTTCTTCTGCTTTACCGCAGCTAATTGCGAATGTGCATCTAGACAATTAAAGTGAAGCACAATTCACAGCATATGTTGTTCTGAAGGATCGAGCTACTGAGTAGAAATACAGACTGACCTTTTAGTCTAGCAATAACACAGATAAAGTAGCACTGGAAATTTTACCTTGTGCTTGATAACAGGCCATACTCCTACACTCCTGTCCGCTCTGCTTCCCAAACAGTAAATTGTCTGCAAAGAGACGTTGAGTATTCTAGCATGTGACGCCATGGTAAAATACCCAGGTCTGTAGGTCTATAGGTCATGAGCCATCATCACATGATGAACTAGACCAAATTCAATATGGTATTCCAATGTGTATAAAATGCATCTACTCCCCCATTTCTTAGCTCACTTTTCCTATGCCTTTATACATGCATTGCAAAATCTGAGACCACTTGAGTGCGAATAAACTGTTGTTTATATATTTGTTCCTCGTGACTGGTGTGTCGTCATTTCTTTGCAGTAGCCTCATATTTTTGGACTAACAGACTTGCTCGTGATGCGATTGCTGAATTTCAGGGGTTTTGTTGTGTTAAAGCTATCATAGTGTACAGTCAGAGGCCTTGGTGTATCCCAGGTTCTTTACTGAGATGGAAGCATTGTCGGGGGTTAGGAAGGAAGGCCAAGGAGTCGGTTGAGGGAAGAGAGCCATCTTCCCACAGATCATGATTTCTGTTCTTCCAAGGTTGAGGAGGTGGTTGGCTGTCATCCAATGCTCAATGTCTGTGAGGCAGGAAGTGAGATCGGAGTGGGAGATGCAGGCTGACTTCGGCATCTTAAAGATGATCTGGTTGTCATCAGTGTAGTTGTAGCAGGTTAGGCTATGTGAGCATATAAGTGCAGGGAGGGGGCTCAAGTAGAGGATGAAGAGTAGGGGAGATAGGGAGGCACCCTGTGGGACCCTGTTGGTGACAGGGAGGATGGCAGGGCAAGGACAAAAGAGGGTGATTTGTTTTCTATTACCGAGGAAAGAGTAAATCCACCTACGTGCTGTGTCCCTTATGCGAGCGAGTGGAGTCTGTCAGTGAGGATGCTGTGGTTGATGGTGTCAAAGGCTGATGAGAGGTTGAGGAGGATAAGTGTGACACAGCCTAATGTGTCTGCAGTGGTTTTTAGGTCTTCCCAGATGGAGACTAGAGATGATTCAGTTCCACTCTGGGGTCTGAAGCCAGACTGTATGGGGTCAAGGAGGTAAAGCTGGGAGTTGGCCATGTGGTTAGTAAGTTTGGTTAAAAAGTGTTAGTTAGATAAAGGTTTGTAGTTGGATGGGAGGAGGGGTTCAAGGCAGGTTTTTTTAGGAGGGGTTTGATGTCTTGATAGCTGCTGGGAATAAGCCTGAGGTGAGGGAGGAGTTAATGCTGGAACCTGCAATGTCGCCTGCTCAGGTTGAGACAAAGATTTATTTGAGGAAGACAGGAGGGTATAGATCTTTCGGGGATACTTCAGGAATTTGGTCGAGAGATGGGAGTGAAAGAGGAGAAGATATGGCGGGAGGAGGGAGGGTTGGAGGGCTTTGGCGGTGGTGCAGGTAATTGTTCAGGGAGTGCTTCTGATTTGCGCCAATGGTGCGGTTTCTATCTTCCGAAATGTTGTAGAAATTGTCTCAAAGGGTATCACAGAGTGCTTGGGAAAAGTGAGGGGGGTTCCATGTTATTGTGAGTGAGTTTTATCCTTTACTCAAACAAAGCAATCACTCCTCAATGTGTGTAATATCTCTTTTATGGCACCCAAAGCATTTCTGAGTCAATTTGTGTGCAATTTCTCTTCATCCACTGACACCCTAAATCACACAGCAATGTAGGTGATGATTTAGCCTCTCTGGCACTTTAATCAATCATGTGTCACTGTGTGCAATTTTGTTTCTCTGCCCTGCAATGAAAATCAATCGGGCATTAAGGAGTTTGATTTCTCCTTTCATGTGCCTATAAAAATCATGTTATGTTATACAATTTTATATAGCGCAGCTAACACCGGTTGGAAACATGGTGCTGAGGAAATTCAGTAAGACCAGTAGAAGGAGACAAGAAAATACAGCAGTTTCATTAAATAGAAAGGTTTTAGAGATAATGCAGAAAAAAGTCAGATGGTCAGCTATTTTCCGCAGAGTGGGAGGAAGCTTATTCTATAGGTATGCTGCTGCGATGGAGAACACACGTCCACGTATTCTAGCTTGATGGACTCTTGGAACTAGAATTAAAAAGTCCAAAGATGAACAGAGTGGTTGAGCAGGCAGATAGCGGCAGAACTTTTGCTGCAAATAATCAGTACCCTGATCATTGAAGGCTCGATGAACCAGGCATAATGCCTTAAACTGAACACAGCCTACAATAGGAAGCCAGTGAAGGCTGCGCAACAATGAAGAAACATGATCACGCAAAGAGCCCGAGAACAGCATGGGCTGCTGTGTTTTGCAACTCCTGCAGTTGATCCAGTAAGTAGGCTAGCTGAGACAAATAAAGTGCATTGCTCAGAATAAGGGAAGCCACCACTGGTGCACATATAGGGGCTGGAAGAAACAGACGTGCTTTGCAAATGGCTCTGAGTTTCAAGTGGCCTTGCAGGCAGTTGAGCTGACTTGATCCTCCATAGAAAGGGAGGCATCTATTTTAACACCCAGATTGTTAGCCACTGACACTGGCTTTCGACGTGGGCCCAGGGAAGGAGGCCAGAAGTCAGGCATCCAGAGGGAAACAGTAGCTGGAGAACTGATAATCAAGACCTATGTTTTATCGCCATTCAATTTATGCCAATTCTGGCACATCCATTCTCTGACGGCCACAGGCAGTTATTGCGAGTGATGGCCCCAGAGGATTATTCATTTTAAGGGGAGCTATGATCTGCTTGTCATCTGCATACATATAGTATTAAGATATGAACCGTCCTTCCACCTTTTCAAAAGTAAAGCCAAACTTTGGCTGCACGACCTCAACAGCTAGTCGGCCCTTCACATCCCAGTAGTATGATCGCGGCCGCAGCTATACCCTCATTATTGTGTTCTGCATACTCTGTTGTAACTGGATTTCTGTGTAACTCCATTTGTCTGTAACTGGATTGTTTAAGAGCTTTTTGCTGTAAGTTATGCACACAGTTGCCCCTGGGCTGGTAGCGCTTTCTAAATAAACAAAATACAAATACAAATAGTATTGCAGGCCAAAAGATTGAATAGGTGAGCAAGGGGCTGAACGTGTACATTAAAGTGAATGGGTGAAAGTGCTGATCCCTAGGGGACACCACAAGTGACAGAATGCCAAGATGATGTGAAGGGGTGTACAGAGAGGGTTTGTGAGCGTTCTACTGGAAAGGAGTCAAACCAGTCCAGCACCATGCCAGAGATGACAGCTGTGGACAGTCTGCAAAGCAAAATGGTGTGATCTATGGTATCAAAGGCAGCTGATAGATCTAATAAGATCAGCACACCTCCTCTGCCCAGATCCACAAGCCTTGCAAGATCATCCACAACTGCCACCAGAACCGTTTCAGTACCCCAGCCTGGCCTGAAACCTGACTGGAAAGGGTTGAAAAAAGAAGAGCTTCCCAGAAAAGAGCTGAGCATAGCTGTGGCTAAAAATTTCAACAACTTCATCAAGAAATTGCACGATAGCTAGATGGAAGTAAAGGATCAAGTGACACCTTTTTAGGAGAGGGATCAACCATGGTGTGCCTAAGAGTAGCAGGGATAGAGCTAGATAGAAAAGAGTGGTTAACAGCTGAAGTAACAAGGGGTGCAATGTCTGGTATGATTTGTTTAAGAACAGAAAGAGGAATAGTATCCAAAGGGGAGGTGGATTTGAGTTTAATTGTGCCCTGAATAATATTGCCTATCTGAGTGGAAACAGGCCGTGACGGAGGGTCACTAGAAAATACAGATGGAACAGAGCTGTCAGCATGTAGACTGGATGAAGATGCAGATATAGTATGTCGAATGAGACAGATTTTGTCAATGAAAAAGTTGGATAATGCTTTGTTCAAGGACTGCGTTGGGAGAGTACAGTTTGGAGGAGAAGGCCTGACTGATAAGTACTTGACAATCTTAACAGGTTCTCTGGTTTGATTAAGAGCATGTGCAATTTGGCCAGAGATGTAGGAGCGCTTAGTTTCCACTATGACTTGCTGATAAGTACGAGTAGCCTTTTCAAAGAGTGATCTAGTGGGAGAAGAGTAATCAATCCACTATTTCCTCTCAACTTGCCTGAGATGCAAGCAAAGCTCTGCTAAATGTGGAGAAAACCGTGGCTTGGATGGGTTGAGACTTTGAAGGGTTTACCAGTGCCACATGAGCAGCAGTAATATTAAAAGCAAAAATAAAATAGGGTTTTCCTCATGGCAGAGTGATTTCAACTTAGCTGAAATTGATGTAGGATAAATAGTAGCCCATCTTCGCTTAAGCAGAGATGGTTGATTCGTAAGAACTGGGTGGACAGAGAAATTCAAGACAAACGGAAGCACAAAGTGATCTGTCCAGAAAACCTTTAAGGATGGAAAGGACGTAATATAGTGAAGGGGCCAAAAAGGTAAGATCAAGCCTATTTCCCTGTATGTGGGTGGGACCCATAATATGTTGCAGGAGGTCCAAGTCGGCCATAGACTGCAAGAAACTATCAATATTTAGAGGCATGATTTTTAGAGCCTTGAAACACTTGTCTATAGGCACGTTATAAATGCCATATCAAATCATACGATTGAAATCACTTAGGATAATCAAATTCAAATGGCGATGTCTAAGATCAGCTGCAAGGCCTAAGAACCAAGATCCACGTATGCAGCGGCACATGGCATAGCTGATGGTAGCACAGTGTTGCTAGGGGCAATTTGTAGCAATGTAGCACTTGAATATTTCCTGGGCTTGGCAGAGTGGCTGTTGTGTGTTGTCCAAGGCCCGTCCATGGCCCGGGCGGGAACAGACACACCTTTTGCGCGCCTCTGGTGGGCATTAGGTGTGCCCACTGGGCCCGCCCGCTGCGCGATCATGTCTCCCGGTACATATATACCACTGGAGCACGTTAGGTGACTCACGGTAGTACCCACAGTGAAAATGGAAGAAATATTTCCAAAGCGGCAGCGACTGAATGAGAAGCCACAGTAACCGTTCAATGAAAATCACACACTCTGTAGGGGGAAGCTTTGGAGAAGGGTACGAATCAACAGAATATACACACAATTACTAAAGCGAATGTTTAAACGTGTCTGATTTGTTTAGCCCTCTTCAAGGTCCAAAAATAGTTATTCGTCGATCTGTGTGATATCCTCTTTTATGTGAGAATATTGGTCAATATTTGTGTGTATGTGTACATCCTGATGATTTTGCTTCTTCCTGAAAAATCTAAAACGGGATGCTCCCTAATCAAATTCCTGTCACAGAATGTACTTCATGTCAAGGCATCTGTCTTCATATCAATGTGAGGTCGAGCTCACTCAAATGTCATGTGCTCAAACCACACTCAAAAAGGGGCACTTGGCTCATCCCTGATCTACCCCAGGCATCAAAACATATCAAACACAAAAATGATCAGGGCAATTTGTGTCCCCTAATATCTGACTGGTGGTTCCAGCGAAGCTATTATTCGATAATTTATTGGTGTATATTATAACCTGAAATCTCCATTTTGGGGTTGCCTAGTATCTAGATGATTGCTGGCCCGCGGCACTGGAGCCCAGTGACTGAACATTGATACCAAACCACTATGTTTCATGTAAACACAAATCTTAACAGAAATAAAGCTGAAAAAACACTCCTGTACTTACTGTATGAAATGATATAATATCATATGGCATTTATAACGCGCCTATACACAAGTGTTTCAGAGAACTAACTTTATACAACATGCCATACATGTTGATTCCCCACCCTATGATTTGAACTTCAAATAAATAAGAGGAATTACAGATCCTCAATCTCTGATTGGAACTTGAAATAAACAAAAGGCATTTTTGGTTGTTGGACCCTCAACCTTTTTGCTTTATATTAACCTGCATTTCGACGCCAGTCTTACAACCAATCAGTCAACAGATCGTAACCCACAGCTCTCCTGCACCAATGTCCCGTCAGGAACTCCGACTTGCCTTAACCACTGGTAGTCTCCCACATACGTAAATTACTCAGGTGCCATGTGCCACACAATCCAGCTAGTCTTTAATTGTATTCTGGGATCTGAATTCTACACTGCACAAGCACTAGTCACTGGACATACTTCAAATTGGCCCTTACTAGGAACACATCTTCTCCCTTTGCTCTCCACTCACCTTCAACACAGGAACCAAACTGTCAGTTATCACCTATCTAATGTGTCATTATGTTCTTCCAGCACAGGTCCTGGCAGCTGCCACTCTTCTGTCTTCTAGCAATGGGTACTGTCCTGCTATAAAAATCATCGAATGGCACACTGACCGCTCCGGTGAAGAGTCTCTCTCTTCAGTCCAGGCATATTTCTTAATGAAATGCAAGTGAGTTGTCATAATCAGGTCAGATGTTACGTCTTAGATTTTAATCACAATTGTTATTTAGATGAACGTGCTGTAGTAAAATTAAAACACCATTATAAAACGCACTGCATCTGTGTTCTTAACGGTCCACATTTAATTCCCATTTGGGGCCAGATTACAGAAACTTTACACCGGTGAAAGTGCAAAGTTTGCTCGGTATTAGAGCACAGGGACACACTAAAAAAGCATGCAGTGCAGTGTGGCATATTAAAAGCACCAGGGCAAAAAAAGATGGATTTTCTCTATATTTGTGCAACAGGGCAAAGTTTGCCTTAGTGCTACTACGGAATAAAATTATTACTAGGGCAAACTTTGCCCTCCTGCAACAATGTATCAAAAATGTATCTTTTTAGCCCTATGGCAATTTTAGCCCTGATGCTTTTAATATGCTAAACTGCACGAGGTGATTTTTTTTTTTAATGTGTCCCAGTGTTTCTTTTTTATTTTTTTTTTAAATAGGGTAAACTTTGCCCTAGTGCTAATACCGTGCAAACTTTGCACTTGAAGCTGTGCAAAGTTTCTGTAATCTGGCCCCTAGTCTGTTACGTTTTTTCAACAACAAATCTCGCCATGGTCACCTAAGAGCAAATATAATTGACTTGCATTTCATTTACAGACAACCTATCAAGTGCAGAAAAATAACTGTTCTAATGCCATGCATCTTTTCCATCTGAATAACAATACTTCACTTCTGGCTGGCTTTTCAAAAGCAGACACGTTGCTTCTGCACGGTGGTAACTGTTGGGGGTCTCTGGGTGCCCCCACTGCGTGCTCGCGAGCCCATCCGCACACAGACTCGACTCGGACACGTCTGCACGCTTCGGGCTCCCCGGTCGCTCTGACGCGGCCGGGAACGCCCCGTTTATTTAAGGCGCACGCGGCGACGTGCAACGTCACGCCGCCGCGTGCGTATCCCCTCACGGGGCAACGCCACACTCCTCCTTTTTCCGGGAGGAACAATAACAAACAGACACGTCAACCATATCACTGCACACAATGTCATTTGTGAACTTACAAAACCCATGCCCCCTTTTCTTATCAGCCTCCCAGATCCCCTTCACTCCGGAACACAGTCAATCGGCCCCAGCACGTAGTCTCCGAGGTAGGCAGGTCTCCCTCGCCCAGCCCTCTGGGGGTACCTCCCACCTACCTCAGCCGCCGGACTCCCCGCCGCTCCAGTGTCTCGTTCTGGTGACCCCAAGAATTCCCCCCGGGGGGTATCTTCATCCGGGAGGACAGTCTCATCCGGGTCAGGCGGGAGTTCAGTCCGAGAGTCCCCCAGTTTCTTGAAGAAACTCACATTTCGGGTGACGGCCGACTTCCCGTCCGAGGCCGTTACCATCGATCCCTTCACTGCCACTACGTCCAGCGGCTCGGGTTCATATGGAAGCGAGAGTTTCCCATGGGGATGCCGATTCCTAATCAGCACTTCGTCGCCCGGTTCCAGCCGCTGCGGACGAAGACCCCGCCGTAGGTTTTCCTGATGTGTCCTTGCCTGTCGCTCCGCTTCCACCCGTTGGTCGTCTATTACGCCGGGTACCTTTTCCTGCACCTCCGGGAGGAGACCTCGGGGGCACCTACGGAATAGAGCCTCAGCCGGGGCCACCCCAGTCGAGGCGTGTGGGGTGGTGCGGTACACTCTTAGGAACTGGTATAGCGCCCGCTGGAGAGGCTGGTCTTGCCCCTGGGCTATCCGGAACGTTTTGTTTAATGTCCTCATCAGCCTCTCTGCATCCCCGTTCGCGCGGGGCCACAACGGGGACACCTTCCGGTGGGCCACTCCACAGCTCTCGAGGAACTCCGAGAACCTCGCGCTTTGGAATGGGGATCCATTGTCCGAGCACAGGGTCACGGGGAACCCATGGGTGGCAAAGATTTTCTCCACAGCGCCCACCACGTGCTCAAACGCCACCGACTCGACGAATTCCACCTCCGGGTATCGCGAGTACTCATCGACGATGGCTAGGAAGTGAGTACCCACGGCCGTGGATCCGAAGTCCGCATGTACGACCTCCCACGGGCGGGTCCCCCGTGGCATTACTTCAATTTCGGGCTCCCGCTGTACTGGGGAAGCCGCCTGGCACCATACGCAGGCCGCTACAAAGTCGTCCACTTTTCTCTCCAGCTCGGGGAACCACACCTTCAGCCTCAGCCTCGCCTTCGTTTTGGCGGCCCCTTGGTGTCCCTGGTGTGCCAGGTTGATAACTTCGTGGACCTTGGAGCCCGGCACCACCAGGCGATCACCCCGCAGCAGCAGGCCCGACTCCGTGAAGGACAGTTCATCCTTCACCTTCCAAAGTTGCTCGAAGGTCACCTTGGCTTCTTGAGTGCGCCCCGCCACCAACTCCAGCACGGCCTTCCAGGACCCCGACTGCATCGAGCTCCTCAGGATGCGGAAGCATTCATCATTGGCTGCCGCGCTCTCCAGCTCGGGTAGCGGCATTGCATTGGGGGTGGCGCTCTCGACCACCATGCTGACATGATCATCGGCTTCCTCTGCACACGACTCTTGTGCGGGTCCGCCCCTGCCCACCGGATGCCTGGACAGGTAGTCAGCCGCATTATTGGCCCCCGGCCTGTAGATTAAGGTGACGCCATATTCCAGGAGGGCCAGCATCCATCGCTCGATCCTGGCTGGTGGTTTGGAGGAGGATCCGGCCATGATCGGAATCAGTGGTTTGTGGTCTGTTACCACTGTCACGGGTCTCCCCAGTACATAGAGCCGAAAATGCCGGCAGCCCCACAGAACCGCCAGGGCCTCCCGTTCAATCTGTGAGTACCTCTGCTCGGTCTCGGAGAGGGCTTTGCTCGCATATGCCACGGGCCTTATTCCCCCATCTCTGCCCACCTGGGTGAGGACCGCCCCGAGGCCAAACGGGCTGGCGTCCACAACAATCTCCGACTCCAGGGCGGGGTCAAAGAAAGCCACGGTGTCATCTGCTGTCAGGGCACCCTTGATGTCCTCGAATGCCGACTGTTCTAACGGGCCCCACTGCCAGATGGTATCCTTTTTCGTCAGGGCCCTCAGAGGTTCCGACCTCGAGGCGAGATTCTTGATGAAGCGCCCACAGTACGTCACCATTCCCAGGAAGCTCCGCACCTCTGATGCGGACTCAGGGGGGCGTGCCGTCTTGATGTCTTGGACCTTCTTGGGGTCAGGAGATACCCCGCCCTCCTTGAAGATGAAACCAAAAAACTCAATGGTCGGGCGGAGGAACTCACACTTGTCCTTGTGGAGGGTGAGCCCCAGCGACTGCAGCCTCTCGAGGGTCTTGGCTAGGCGTTTCAAGTGGTCTGGTTCGGTCCTCGCAAAGACCAGAATGTCGTCGCTAATGTTCAGGACGCCCTCCAGGTCCGCGAGAGCGCCTCGGATTAAGTTCTGAAATACCTCGGCTGCAGACGACACTCCGAAGCTCAGACGCTTGTATCTATAGAGTCCCCTGTGGGTGGTGAAAGTCGTTATATAACGGGACTCTGGGTGGAGAACAACTTGGTGATACCCAGCTCGTAAGTCCAACTTCGAGAAGAACCGGGCCCCTTGCACTTCAGCAATGATGTCATCGATCGTCGGGGTCAGGTGTCGTTCTCTCCTGATGGCCTTGTTGGGCAATCGCATGTCCACACAGATTCGGACGGAGTCCGGTTGTTTAGGTTTCCTCGCTACGACAATGGGGGATACCCATGGTGTGGGGCCCTCCACCTTTTCAATTACGTCCAGGTTCACCAGGTTATCGAGTTCCCTGTCCACCTGGTCCCTTAGATGAAATGGGATTCGCCTGTGCTTCAGGGCTATGGGCTGTACCGACTCGTCAATGTGGAGCCTCACGGGGTCGCCGTTCATCCTCCCGATCCCTTTGAAGATGTCAGCATACTTGTCCAGCAGGTCGTTGATGTCCTCCAAGTATACTGAATAGGCGAAGCTGACTATGCCAAGGGCCTCCGCTGCCGCACAGCTGAGCAGGGTGTTGCTGCTCACCGGGGTCACATAGAAGCGGGCCCTGATCTTCGACCCGTCGTGTTCCACCTTGGCGACGAACGCCCCGTCGAGTGGCAGGGGCTCCCGCCCACCAAATGCGAAGATGCGGGCTCTTGGCGTCGCCAGCCTCGGGGTTGGGTTGAGCGCAGCATAATGTCCTCTCGCCATGACATTGACAGAGGCTCCCGTGTCGACTAGCACTGGGACCGGCGAGCAGTTTACCTCCACGATACATCTCGGCTGTCTTCTGCTCCTTCCCTTGAGGACCTCCATGCTGGAGACGAAGAAGATGTTCTCCTCATCCTCCTCCTCCACTTCTTCCGCCAGCGCCTCCTCTGGTTCCACTTGTTCCACCTGAGCTACATTCGGCGGGCGGTATTGCCGCGGGGCCCATAGACGGGGTTGTCCTCTCGGAATAAGTACAGGCAGAGTCGCCCTGCACACCCTCGAGAAGTGGTCAGGCACACCACAGCGTCCGCAAATCTTTCCTTTTGCCATGCACTCCGATGAGTGGGGGAGGTCATATCCGCACTTCTGGCACGACTCTACCGGCTTCCCCGCTCTGTCTCTGGGAGGTATGCCGGGTTTTCGCACTCCTCTGCCGCCCCGCCAGACGGCGCACACCTCCTCCGGTCTCGCAGCGCGGGATCCGGCCTCCATTTTATTGGCTCGAGCCTCCGCCACCTCATGGCATCTCCCGAGCTCCAGGATCCTGGGCAGAGTGAGTCCGGGCTCTCTTAGGACTTGTCGCCTCAGCTTGCCTGATGAGCATGCCTGGATCAACATGGTCCTTATCATGTCCTCCGCATCCCCCCACGCACACCCTTGTGACAGGCGGCGCAGGCGGCCATAGAAGGTGTCAAGCGTCTCCTCTTCCTTCTGTTTGGCCGACAGCATGACGAACCTTTCAAAGTCCACGTTGGCAAGGGGGACGAAGTGCGCGAGGAGGGCGGCTTTGGCTTGATCATAGGAGTTGTCCGTTGGAGTTAATGATTCAAAGATCTCCTGCACGGTCGCTCCTGCGGAGTACAGCATCGTGGCCACCTTGCTGTCATTGTCCGTGACCTGGGCGGCCCGAAAGTACATGTCCAGCCGTCCAATCCATCTCCTCCATCGGGGCCCCAGGCTGGAGGGGGGGGCCCGTAGCATCAAACTCGGGAATCGGCTGTAGGGCCGCTTGCGCCCTGGCTTGGGCCATGGCCAGGGGTGGTGGTTGGATCGGAGGGGGAGCGGCACCCACCGGTTGCGCAGGCAGTCCAGACGTCGTCGGACGCGGGATTTGCTGTGGGGGGTTCTGCTGGAACAGGTCTACTAGGCCTTCATCCTGCGAATCCTCCGAGGCCGTGGCAGTCGCACCCTCCAGGGCACCAGGATCACTCATAGGCGCAAGCGCACAGGCACCCTTGTTCCACTCCTAAGGGCCGCAACTTGCACCTTTCCCCACACTGCCACCACCCACGTGATGATGAAAGGGTTGAAGGATAGTACCTCGAGGCGCCTTGTGTCCACGTGGGCCGCAGAAACTGGAGCGTCATCCCCCACGTAATGATGATGAAGGGGTTGAAGAGGGTCCTGAAGAGGATCCGTGGATGAATGTTTCCAAAAATTGAGCTTTAAAAGGAATGGGCTGAGAAGGCCCAGCCACCTCAGTCCATCTTCCAGCTACAACACGACGTCATCGCCTGAAAATTTGCCAAAATGTCAAAATTCTGGCATGGGCCTGCGGGTTGTACTGCCCGCAGTCAGTAAATCCAAAAATTAGGCTTGGATGGCCTTCCTGCTCCAAACCGGAGCTGTTGGAAGATCCTCCACCTCGTGGGCAAGATGGCCGCCAGCCGCGTGTGGTCCGCGGCCTCGGCGTGATGTGAAACATCCGCGGATGTTTCAATCGTAATAAGAAAAATTGTCCGGGATCGCGCTCACCGCCGGGCCCGGGCATCCGACACTCGTCGCCACTGTTGGGGGTCTCTGGGTGCCCCCACTGCGTGCTCGCGAGCCCATCCGCACACAGACTCGACTCGGACACGTCTGCACGCTTCGGGCTCCCCGGTCGCTCTGACGCGGCCGGGAACGCCCCGTTTATTTAAGGCGCACGCGGCGACGTGCAACGTCACGCCGCCGCGTGCGTATCCCCTCACGGGGCAACGCCACAGTAACTACGTTTCAAAGCTTTTTAACAGCATACAGCATTTCCAGAGAAAAACAGCTGCATCTGCCTGGCAGCATCCCAGATATAGCCCTGCCAGGACTGCTGAGCTTGTGGGTCTCAGGAAGGCAACATTGCTTCCTCTGGCAGCAACAGAAGGCTTCGCAGAGCTGCACGCTGTCTATTCGTTGTCAATTTCAGTTACTTGTTGGGATAAAGAAATAACAACATGGTCAGAGAACAGAATAGAGAGCAACGATTGCAAACCGTGTTTGTCATTAATGATTTCATTTGCATTTCTGCAAAGCCACTAGCTCTTAAAAAGCGATAGAAGGGGGCGTGGCTAAGCGCAGAGGAATAATGGCCGCCTAGAGGTGCCACTCCGCCTCACAAAATATATATAACGAATTAGGTCTTTGTAATTTTTTATAAAAACATACCTTTTTTCCTGTGTACCTCGCATCGCTGATACTCCGAGAGGGCTGACAGTATTTTCGGCGCAGTTCCGACGTGGTGAAGTGCTTCTTCGGTGGCCGCATAGCATTCAGAAGACAGACACCGAGATTACGCCTGAAGCCCGCCGCCCCTCATGTGGAGAGGTGCGGCGTCGCGCCGGCTCGGGCCTGGTATCACGGGCTCCTTTACACAAATTTGCCACCTGGTGGACAAAAGACGGTAGAAAAATAAAAGGAATAAAAGAGAAAGCATTTTAACAGCTTATTTAGCAACACAGAGAAGAGAAAGAGACAGACAAAGTCTAAAAGGTGAAAGGAAAAGGAGAAGGGGTTGCAAGAAGGGAAGAGTGTAATAAGAAGTAAAGGGCAAGGGCAGAGGAAAAAAAAAAGAAGGGGAAGGGTGGAAAAATGTACACTATTGTGAAGGGGAAAAAATAATAAAGGTATACGGTTGAAATTTAAGAACTCTGCACTATATACTGAATACTTCTCGCCTAAACACTCATCTCCTCTAAATATTAATAACAATCACCACGTCTTCTTGTCAGCGATCTTTATCTGCTGACTACACAGATTGGATTATTAACACCCAACCTTCATACCTCCACAGCTCTGCATGCTTGCTCCTCTCCTTATTGTATACTGCTCTGGAAAACTGCTCTTAGATTCCTTTACAATATCACAAATACCTACAGGATCTCTTCAAACTTTTAAGCTTCCATAGTATATGCCTTATTATCTGTCTTTCCATTTTGGTCTCTTTATCTAGGAGTAAAACAGGAAGAATAATATGGATGTAATAATTGTATACTATGAGACATCATAGAATATATCTACAAAGAGGTATTGTCAAACCCTTCCAATTTAAGAAATCACTCTAACTTTTTACAATAAGGTGGTCACACAATCGAATGCAAGCTGAATATTGTTCTGATGTATACCTATCTTCAATTCTTCACCTCAGTTAAACGTCTCAATAACAAGTATCAGTCAACAATTTTCAACTATGGCAACTAACAAAGCTAATCAAAAAAATGCTTCCTCTGCTAAAGATGCCAACTCCTCTTCAACAAATCTTAAAAGACCTAAAAGTGACTCACCACCTCCACTAGGTATTTCAGATCCAGCCATTGAAGCCATTCTTGCGGAAATCAGGGCATTCAAACCCTTCATTGAAACCACAAACACTAAGCTACAGCAATTAGATCAAAGGTGGATGAGTGTCAACAATAGAGTGGAGGAGGTAGAGAAAAGAGATGGTGATCTTGAAGCTATATCCCCTAGAGTTGCACAATTAGAAAAATCTATTAAAGATCTCCAAAGGCATAATGAAAACTTTGAAAATCGCAGCAGGTGCAATAACCTACGCATCTCAGGCTTACCAGAGGGAGCTGAGGGAACTGACCCCATTGTTTTCCTACACAAATTCTTACCAGCCATCCTACATTTGCCCTTGGAAACTACATTTAACATACAACGGGCCCATGGAATTGGTCAACCTACAGTTTCTTCCACATTTCGTCCGATGCCTAGGACTCTTATATTTTACCTTTTGGAATACTCCCAACTACAACTTATTATCTCCACAGCAAGAGAGCGCAAATCACTCATTTGGCATGGCAGCAAGCTATTTATTTCACAGGATGTGGCCAGAAGCACGGCACAAAGAAGAAAAGTTTTTCTATCATTCCTTCCTGCTCTAAAACAACTAAATATCCGCTATGGTTTATTCCACCCATGCTCCTTTAAAGTAACACATGAGGGTCGCACAGCAGTATTTGATGATCCAGCTGATTTGAGGTCCTTCATACAATCCATAAAAAGTGACGGTATGGACACCTCCTCTCCTGCAATGGCCTCAACATCATCTACTACTTGAAATCTAGACTTCATAACTTATATAAATTGTTTCATTGTTTTTTGTATTATTATTTACCTGATGCAATGAATATCCATTTACATTAATTGATTAGGGCAGGCGCTCTTTTGGTGTCCCTCTTCCACTGATGGTCGTTATTTTCCTTTTGGCAACCCAGTTGGCGTTACCTATCCCCGGGATATCTTTCCTCCCTGATCCTTCTCCTATGTCCCGTTTGATCTCTAAAACTACTCATATTCATTGTCTGAGTCCTCTCAATATATGATCAGACCCCTTCCTCCCCTCCCTGATCCTCAATGTTCTATCCTCCTGTATAACTATTTGGGTATATATGTTTTAAACCACATGACTAAGGATCTGTTTCCATTATCGTACTACAGCTATAAATTGCATGTCTATCAATATGTTTCTGACTAAATGATCTTTAAGTGCATAACATGGAACATTAAGGGATGTAAGAATCCCATTAAAAGATGCAAAGTTATATCTCACTTGAACAAATTTAAGCCAGCAGTTGCTTGCCTACAAGAAACTCATTTATCCAACAACGAAACAATGAAACTCAAGTCTCTCTGGGTTAAGGAGGTTATCTCCAGTCCTGCTATATCCATGAAAAATGGAGTTGCTATATTTATTAGTAAAAAACAACCCTTCAAAATTCTTGATCAAGATGGTGACACCAATGGCAGATGGGTTTGGGTAAAACCTTTAATTGATTCTACACAAGTATCAATTCTAAACATCTATGTGCCCACATTACCAGACCCCCCTTTTTGGAACTCAATTAAACAAATGATACTTAAAAATAACTTTACCAATTTGATAATGTGCAGAGATGTCAATCAGGTCCATGACCCTTTTTTAGACCGAAAATCCAGCTGTATGTTCAAATCCAATAAAAGTCACAAGTCCTTTGTTAATCGCCTAGCGGAGACAGGATTAATTGACACATGGAGACTATCTCATCCCACATAATTGGACTATACCTTCCATTCTCCCCCACACAATACATTATCACGCCTTAACTATATTTTTGCAATTAAAACCCTCTCTGGATCCATTATAGATGCTAAAATCTCTAATATTATTATATCAGATCACGCACCAGTTATCACATCCTTTTGCCTTACAGATGCGAACAAAGTTACTACCAGATGGAAACTTAACAATTTCCTTCTAAATGACCCACAGTTTAATCAATCCGTTCAAGCTTTCATCCAACAATATTTCAATAACAATCAAGACTGTGATACTTCTGTTGTTCATAACTGGGATGCATTCAAAGCTGCTTTAAGAGGTCAAATAATGGCCCTCTCCGGTATGAACAAAAAACTTAGGAAAAAAACACCTAGCTGACCTTTACTCTAAACTCACCCATGCAGAGCAACAATACTATGTAGACACTAACTCAACAAAATGACGACAAGCAATAAAACTACGCTTTGAAATCAATAAAGAAATCACAGAACTTGCAGCAGGTACCATACTTCAATACACAACAAAGATATATCAAACTTCAAACAAAGCGGGCAAAATGCTTGCTTCAAATTTAAAAACCAAAAAGGAAAAAGTTCACATTTCTTATATTAAAGACACTCAAGGCATATCTCATCACCGTTCTGATGAAATTCTTGAATGCTTTAGGACATTTTATACTGATCTCTATACTCCAGAAAGCTCTATTCCCAAAGACAATATTGATTCCTTTTTTAATAATATCAGCCGCACCTCACACCCTAGATAACATCTTTCTCACCTTTACAATGATATTACCTCCTCAGAGATCACTAAAGCTATTCACAGCCTGGGTAAAGGCAAAGCACCCGACCCAGATGGCCTATCCACCAAATTGTACACCAATTTATCCCAAGTATTAACCCCAAAACTTAAAACACTTTTTTCATACTTTATATCACAAAAATCTTCCTCAGGTTCTTTCTCAGAAGCTTTACTTATCATTTTCCCTAAACCTGACAAAGACCCTTCCCTTCCCAGTAACTATCGACCCATTTCCCTTATCAACATAGAAAGCAACATTTTTGATAAAATACTAGCTAACAGAATTGAATCCTCACTCCCAAATCTGGTTAAAGCGGATCAAACTGGCTATGTAAAAGGACGTAACATATCCTCTAATGCTAGACTTCTACTTAATGCCATTACCCTAGCAGCTAAAGACAAAAAAGACAATCAAGGCTATGCTGCCTTTGCATTGCACGCAGAGAAAGCTTTTGATCGTGTAGTTTGGAATTTTATGTTCCAAACCCTATGCTGGCACGGTTGTAGTGAAATATGTATCTCACTTGTCAAACTCCTTTATTCAGCCCCTAAATCCGCTATCTAATTAAATGGACAAACATCCTCATTCTTTCCCTTGCTCATAGGCACGCGGCAGGGCTGCCCCTTCTTACCATTATTATATACTCTTTCACTTGAACCGTTACTGGAATTAATAAGATCTAACAGGAATATCCCGGGAATTCAAGTAGGCGCCTCAATTACCAAAATTGCTGCATATGCTGACGATATTCTTATCTCAATCAAAAACCCCAAACTTCATATACCTAATCTCTTGGACGCACTATCTCAGTTTGGTCATGTATCAGGATATAAACTTAACAGACAGAAATCAGAAACTATGCCCTTAAATCCCTATTGCCTCAAGCATGACATTGACATTTTTGGTCTCAAGTGGTGCAGTGGTTCCATCAAATAGTTAGGACTTTGTTTTGCCGCTACAATCCAAGAAACCATCAAGCTCAACACTAAAATGTTACTGGACACTCTTAAGGACCTTACATCCAGATGGTCCCCCCTTTACCTTTCCTGGTGGGGGCGTTTGGATACAATTAAAATTATGCTAACTCCTATTGTACTATATTATCTTCAGCTTCTCTCCGTTCCACTATCCCTTTCCTTTTTCAAATCTATATATTGCATATTACTAAATTTTCTTTAGGGAGTAGGAAAAAGCAAAAGAATTGCGCTAAGTAAACTTAAAGCACCTTATGAAATGGTAGGCGTTAGATTCCCTGACTTTAAGCTATATCACTCTGCATTTCTCATAAAAGTCTTGCCAATGGTTCACAGATCCCGAATTCGCCGATACCCCGACATGGTGTACATTATAAAAACACACAGTTCATCCACACAATAGTACTGATTATATATACATATTTAAACATACCTTAAGAACATCTTGGAATCTATTAAAGCATCCGTTTTAGCCCTACAAACTTCTCTCTTCCCCCTTACTAAAACTCCCAATAAGTACCTTTCCCATTTACTATGGCATAACAAGAATATAGTAATAAATAAAAAGATCCTAAATCGCAAAGCATGGATCAAAAAAGGAATCAGATTCATCCAACACATTATAGATTGTCCTTCTATTCTCTCCTTCCAGCAATTCTCTACCATATTTACCATACCCAAGACAGACTTTCAGTTTTACAATAAACTAATCAACTCCTGTCTTGATGCACTTGGTCACTTTTCCTATGAGATTCTTTCTCCAGACGCCCTCAGACTACTACAGCTAACCATGACCGGTGAAGTTAGAGCCTCAAAAATATATAATATGTTCACCTCAACATTTAATGCTTGCCCAATTAGTCTGAAGTGGGAATTTGACTTAGGCTATATGTTTGAAGATCATATATGGCTCCGCCTGTTTTCTAAAAATTAAACAATTATCGGTATCAGCAATCATTACACAAAACTATTACTTCTTTATTCATAGAGCATTTATTACTCCGGCTAAATTAGCTAAGGCTAACCCGAATTATGATGCTAAATGCTGGTCATGTGGCTTATCTCCCGCTACATATATGCATATGTTCTTTGAATGTTCATATATTGTCAAATTTTGGCATGATATCTGGAAGATTATTAAGTTTTTCTTCTATGTAGATGTTCCGTTTTCTTCTGTGAATATATTTTTAGGAGGTTTGGCCATTACAACATATATTCCACCTGACTCAACCAGATTATACGATCTATTTATATGTATAGCCTTAAAATGTATTACAGCTAACTGGAAAGACTTTCGATCGCTCTCTACTAGAGCATGGTGTAACGCTATTTGTCAAACTCATAAATTGGAAATGTGCATGGCTAATAATCAAAATACAATTCCTAAATACAATGCTAAATGGTACTATTTCACCTGTTATCTTAACTGTTTCAATGCAACTGCTCATGGCTCCTGAACATATATTCTCATATTTACTTCACTAACCTGATGACTATATTTATATTCAAATGCCTGTTTTATATTATTACAGAAGTGGAAAGATCAGTTTTATGATATAACTTATTATACCCATCTTCTCACCCTCATCCTGCTCCCATCTGTTTCTTGTATGTCTCCTGTTTGTCTCCCAGTACGTTTCCCCATATTTCTATTCTTTTCTCCATATTAGTTACTCTTTACAGATTTGTTTTATAATAATCCATGTTCAATGTGCAATATCTCCAACTACTAGTTTACTCTTGTTTAAATTGGTACAATTAGTTAATTCGACTAATGAATGTCTTGTATAAAGATCATATTCTTGCTTGTTAAGATTGTTTACTCTGTTCATCCTTTATGGTTACCTGTTCCACTCAAAGTCTGTAACTCTCTAGCACATGTATCATTATCAGTATCTTGAACAATAAGAACTATTAAAATTTTTAAAAAAGCGATAGAAAAAGAAAGGATCTTCTCAGCTTTTCCGAGCAGGATAGTGATTTGTGGTGTATAGTTTTGCAGTTTGCACTGACGTCCCTGGCCCCAGTTGTCATTCTACTTCATGTACAGGGGGCATTTACCTGGGCCACAAAAAATATATAAATAAAATGAAACAGTATATATTAAAGCATATGCACACATGTGCAGACACACACTTTCTCATATGACCGGGGGCATCCCAAGTTATTAACCACGACTGACACACTTGCCTGCTAAACTAATGGAATTGTGCGCAAACCAATACATACACTATTGTTTTAAACTTAATTATATCTCGTGTGTAATACACAACGTATTTGCTGCATGCCAGAAACTACATTGCATAATTTAGAAATGACAAACTACTGAAGACTGTGAGGAATAAACAGAAACGTCTTCAAGGAGTCAAATATGCATACCCAATTAACAACAAAGTTTAGCTTTGGTGTCATGTAGATACCGTTATATAAAATCCAGAAACACATTTATTTCTCTCTTTTTTAACAGATTTACATTGTTACTAGAATTACCAGGTAGTTGATGAACCAAGGTATCTTGTTTTCTCCGTTATCAATTGTAAGCAAACTATTAGCCAATTCTCCTATTGAAGTTTCTGTTTCTTTGGGTATCAATATTAGGCTCATTCAAGACATTTTTATTTCTTTAAGCCACGTATGTTATTAATGTACAAACTAATTGGAAAAGGATATCAGCTCTTGGCATTACTACATGTATAAAATAAGGTGGAAGTTAGGGATCACTGCAGTTTTACATTGTTTTCAGATGTGCGTCCTGATGAAGGACCAAGAAAGTCTGAAATGCATTGGCCAATAGTGTCAGCCTCTGAAGCTGTGAAGAGGATGGAGGCATGCCAAAAATATTTCTTTAATGATATTTGTTCAAGTGTAGTGCAATATGTAGGTTTGTGTAACGGGCAGTAGTTGTTACTGCCAGAGTGCAGACAGCACTTGGGGGTTTCCTCACAGTCTTGGGTAGGAATGCCTGCTAAACACACATCACTGACCGATTATCATGTTTGGGCAAGTTTAAGCAGTCTCACTTTACCCTCAATCAGCACAATACATAATTATTTCAACAAAATCCAGAACAATTCCATTAGGTCATACTAGCCTGGCAGATCCTGAGAATGGCTGGAAAAAGCAGGTTCACTGCAGAGGATGGGAAGAAATGCCATGAGGGAGTAAATGAGGTGGGCTTTTGATCACTCATACTGAATGTATCAGTTTTGTCTTCGACTTTTGTTGTTCTGTTTGTATTATGCTCTGTTGTAAAGAATTAATTGTGTACATTGCAATGCTGTTGTTTTTTTCAATTGAGTCACAATACCTCCAACACATCAAATACCCATTCTTCCCATTCCCGGCCTATTCAAACAAACCATATAACCCTAAAAATGTACACCACTACCGTGGCGTCATCAGTAATAGAGGGTGTCAACAGGGGCAAACACACAACATGGTGGGGAGGGGTGGTGACACACGAAATAAGGGGCAAAAGGCCAAAATGGTTTAAGTACACCTATATTTTACCAATCTGGTTAAGAAAACGTGTCATTAAGCATGTTCAGAGTAGGTGTAATGCAATACACGTTTTACATCAAGTTAATATACATCCTAAAATGTTAACTCATGTTCAACAGTTGCAACAATGCCCTTGCAGTCAACAGACATCAATCCCAGCACAGCTTCACATATTGTGCAGTGGCGTAACACAAAATGTGGGGGCCCCCCTGCGAGCCATGCTGAGGGGGCCCCCCAACTCGGCAACAAATCACGGGTTGCGCCACACTCTGGGCCGGCCTAGACTGTCACGCTTGCACAATACGCATGAACGTGCTGCTGAAGGGATATGCCGCACACTGCACTAGGAAAAAGATATAAATATGTGTTTTAATGCAATATACAGCACACTTTCTGAGATAAATTGGCTATAAAGCCAGAGTGTGTGCAATTGTTTTGTAGGGTAACACAATCCAATACATGCAAGTCACCAACAGTGCACAGGAACATTAATGCTTCCAACTGGCTGCACAATGTAGACCAGTGTAAACACGTAATAACATTATAGTACAGAATGCCAGGCCACATTTAGACATACCTAGACTGTTTTCAGCAAAATGCCAGTCAAAGCAATAACACTCATCAAGAAGAGAGCACACAATAAAGCATGTGTCTCCATGGCCTCGAACAACACGGCCAAACTCTTTAAAATCTGCAAGGAACTGGTCAATCCTGTTGTGGTCTATACCTCTTCTGTTCCCTCCCATGCCCTCTGTACAGCTCTGGCCTCTCATTTCTCTGCTAAATCTCAGGACATCCTGTCCTCTATGTCCTCTTCCTCTCTCGGCCCATTTTGGCCATCTCTTCTCTCCTCCTCCTTTTTCCTCTTTCTCTCTGACAACACCTGACGAGGTTTCTAGACAAGTCCAATCTATGAAAGTGTCGTCCAAACAGGTTCTCCGCTGCTCCTCCAGAACCATCAAAGCCCATATTGACAACCTCGCTCCAGCCTTGGCCGATTTCTGTAATCACTCTTTCGCCACTGCAATGTTCCCCTCCCCCTTTGAGCACTCCCTTGTGCACCCACTCCTCAAGAAGCAGTCTGCTGGTCCTAACTGCTGGAAAACTATCGCTCAATCTCCACCTTTCCTGAGCAAACTCTTGGAAAAGCTTGCCATCTCCCAGCTTACTCTCCACACTGAATCTGTTGGTTGTCTCCATGACCATCAGTCTGGCTTCAGAGCTGCCAGAGGCATGGAAACTGCTCTCCTTAACACCTGTGCTGCTCTCTAACCTTGATTCCAGCATTCCTTCTATTCTCATCCTTCATCTTTCCTCTGCTTTCGACAGGGTCAACATCGCCATCCTGATCAATCGACTCTCTGAGAACCTGGGCATCACAGATCAGACCCTAGAGTGACTGACCTACTTCCACTTGGACCGCCACTCCGCTCCCATGTCGATCGTGGTCCCATTCTCTCCGCCACCTCTCTCTACCTGTGGCATTCCCCAGGGCTCTATCCTCTTACGCTGGTTTTTCAACCTCTACTTGGCCACTTTGGCCTCCCTGATCTCTACCTTATCCTCTAACTTTCAGTGTTGTGCGGATGACTCAGCTTTCCTTCAGGCTCCCCTCATCCTCCTCTCCTCTCTTGCTCATTCCTGACTGTCTATCCACGATTCAGGATTGGTGCGCCTCCAACAATCTCTGCCTTAATGCCAGTAAGACAGAGATCCTTCTCATTGGGACCCTTGCCACTGTGTTTCCTCTCTGACTATAGCAGACCACCTTGGTCCCTCTTCCTTTGCCTTCCTGCGAGGCAAAGAACCTTGGTGTCATCTTCAACGCCACACTCTCTTTCTCTCCTAACATCTCGGACATCACCAAGAAGTCCCACTACCAGCTGCTCCTCCTCAAAGGGACTCTTCCCTTTCTCACTCTCCACCAGAAGCTCACTGTCTCTAAGCTGGACTACTGCAACAGCCACTTTCTCAATCTGTCTTCCTCTAGTCTCCTTCATCTGCAAATAATCCAGAACAGGACTGCAAGACTTAGCCTTGGCCTCACGCCCTGGGATTGTATTTCTCCAGCCCTGAAATCTCTCCACTGGCTGCAAGGATCAAGTTCAAGAACCTTTGCATTGCCCACAAGGCTTTCTGGGACCAGTGCCAACACTAAATCCAATGCTCTCTTCCAAAATACCTTCTTTCTCTAACCCTTCACTCAGCTACCTCCAACTCTGTAAGGCTTAGACATTTCTCCAGGCAGAGAGTGGGGGTAGACCTCTCTCCTCTGCTGGTGCCTCCAACTGGAATGGCCTCCCTGCCCCTCTCAAACTTGAGGCGGACAACCTGAAGTTTCGGAAGCAGCTAAAAGCTTTCCTCTTCTCTGCTGCTTTCGCTCTCTCTCCCCCCTGCTGACCTACCTGACCTACATGTCTGCTGTACTGACTGGCTGCTTGGCTACCCTCAGTCTCTCTCTGAGTCCAGGCTCTTTCTGGATTGGTCCCCCTTGCACTGCCTCCGGGCCTACCATGCACTTAGGGGCTGTAACTGTAACCCTGCAGTCCATTGTTCTCCTTGCACAACCAATAGCTGCTCTGCCCTGGCTGCACTTACTGAGAGCATTGCTGCCCTGTTTTCCCCTCCCCTCTCACTTGCACTTCCCTGCTCCCTTTTCCCTTGCACTTCTCGTTCTCACAATGAGACAAGGCCTAGTGAGATCGTATGTCTTGTCCTCCCTCTATCATCCCTCCCTTGTGTACACTTGTGTACAGGCGCATTATAAATGACTTGAATCACATCATATCATTTTATCACAGATGCCCAGAAAAATATACAATGCCGCAGTAAGAAATGGCTAGACTGGCAGCACCCAAATGCCAATCTAGCCAGGTAATTAAAGTTAGCAGGACTACTTTATCAGAAATGTCCAGTTAAAAGAAAGTCATACCAAACTGAGGAATGACTAGACTGGCTAAATCAAAATGCCTCTCTAGCCACTAATACCACATATCATGCCTGCTTAGCCTGGACATGGACAACCATTATGATTTATCACACAATCCTGCCCCCCCACACATCCACTCTCCCTCCCACCCACCACCCCAACCTCCACAATCAGCTCCTTGGCCCAGAATTACCTCTGCGTCCCTCTTCCTTGTCCCAGAGCTTTCGTATGAGGCTCCTTGCCTCATAGGTAAGTACTGGGATGAGGAACAGTGGGACTAGGAGTGATGAAGATTACAGGTAGCTAAATCAGGCATTACCTCCATGTACCTCTACCTCTTCCCAGTACTTTTGTATGAGGCAGAGTGCCTCAAACACACGTACTGCCTCGTATATAAGTACTGGGACGAGGAAGAATAGGGCTAGGAGTAAGCAAGGCATTAAACACAAGAAGTAGCGCAACACCATTGAGTTGACTGGGCTTCAGCACTACCCCCCCTGACATTTTGGGCTATATTGACTCAACTTGGCTAACCTTTAGAGCAGTTGCCAGACCGAACAGGACACAGATTTTAAACAGGACCTGGTTTTTGCTGTTAACAAGAACCCAGCAATTACCAACGTAAAGCATTTCACTGTTAGTACCTGCATTCAAATTCCACATTGTTTAGGCGATTGAAATCGTGATGTGGGTTTAGTACTTGCATGCCAGGGGAGTGATTGGAAGGGTAGAGAGGGAACAGGAGACTTATAGGAGAGAGTTAACTGCTTGTAACATTGAATCTGCACTAGAATAGTCTCATTAAAATGCGTAAATAATTTGGAGGCGCCCACACAAATAAGTTTCCCCCTTCCCACCGCATGTGAAGTTAGCGCCTCTCCCAACATTTGAAGGGTTAGCCCCACCGAAATGAAGGTTTTCTTGTGCCCCTGTACACAAGCACACACACCATTCACCTTATACACACCCAGTCATCCACACATTTAAGTGTGCACCCTTTCACCATACACTCACACAGGTAGCCACCTATACATTTATGTGTGCACCCTTTCACCATGCAGGCACACCCCCACAGCCACCCATACATTTGAGTGTGCACCCTTTCACCATAGACTCATACACGCACACCTCATGGAGTTGAGGGGGGGCCCTATTACTTAAAAAAGAAATTGGGGCTCATTACGGGTCCAGCGGTAACCGTGCCGGTGCTACCGGCGGGTTGCCGCCAGACCCATAAAAAATTACTATGGCCTGACTTCCCGGTGCCACCGTGCTATTTCAAGTCCGGCGGCTGGGAAATCAGGTGCCGGTAATTTCGTTAAACCCCAGACTCCACGGGAATGGGGACACAGAAGCACCTGCACCATTGTTAACGGTGCCGGTGCTTCCGTGACAGGTCTGCCTACCGTGGCTGCTGTGCCTGGCAGGGTCAGACCTGTCGGGCACGGCAGCCCCACCAGGCAGACCTGTAATATGCCGGTCCGAAAACAACAGTGCCTGTAAGCTTACCAGCACCGTTGTTTCCGGACCGGCATGGTCAGAATGAGCCCTATTGTTTTTTTTTTAAGTCACTATAACTTCATTAAGAAATTATTTCAGTTAAGGACCGAACCATAATCAAAATAATTTCTTTATGATGGCTGAGTGGCTTCAAAAACAAACAATTTCTTTTTGAAGGCATAGGGTTCCCCACCCCCCCCACCCCCACCCCATGACATGGAGGCCTCCAGCCTAGGGTCTTCCATGACATGGGGTACGGGGGCCCTCAGACTTCAAAAAGAAAGTTTCTTTTTGTAGTCACTCTGCCTTCATAAAGAAATTATTTCTGTTACAGAAATGTTCTTTATGAATGCAGAGTGAATTTCAAAAGAAACTTTTTTTTTTTAGAAAAAAAAATATATATATATTTTTTTTTTACTGGGGCCCCCTCCCAGCCATGTGCTGGTGGGGCCCCCCACACCGTGGGCCCCCCCGCACCGCGGGGGCTGCGGGGGCCCCTGTTACACCAGTGATATTGTGTAGTTCGAGGTGATATTTAGCAGAAGAGATATCACTTCCAGTGCAGATTTAAATAATAGCCAGTCAAAAATGCTAAGTTTAACAGAAGAGATATCCCTCATACCTCAATTTCAAATGATAGTCAAGGACAGTATGTTTAACAGATGCAATATTAGATAACGGCAGCAAGTACAGGGGGAAAGGAGGCAACTGCTCCCTTGGTTCTTTAGCAATGGTTGCAGGAATCTCACTTTCCCCTGCAGAACTGTTCACAATTTTTGACTGCACACCCCAGTGGCGGCTGGTGCATTTTTTAATTGGAGGGGTGTAAATATTTTCCCCGAATAGGCCAGTGTGAGCGAGTGTAGCAAGGGAGCCTGAACCAATTGAGAGGTCTATTTTTAAATAATGGCTTACATTGGTGCAACATTTGGCTAAAATGGCAAACAGTTTTTAATTAGTTTTGCACGGTAATGCATGAAAAAGTCCAATAGATGCAAGTCACCAACAGTGCATCAAAGCATTTTCCCAACACATTTTCAGGTTTTTATCACAATATATTCTGGTATAAAAACATTTTCACACTGGCTGCAAACACACATTTCCATGATAGATGCACCAATATATGCCAGTATTACCACTTAAGTACATATTCATGTCTGCTTCACATATTATGTCAGTAATTATGCTATAAGAAATCATGTCCATGCTTGTTCTGCCAAAATATGACAGTATCCCCATGTAAGAACATACTCCAGTTGGCTATACCATTAAAAAGTACCTGCCACAGTTGAAAATATGTTAAAAATGGCTGCATTAAAATGCCATTCTAGCTATTTAATAAATCTTATCATGCTTGCTTTATTAAAGATACACAATACAATATGTCATGTGACAGTAGGAAATGGCTAGACTGACTGCACCAGAATGCCAGCCTACCCACGCGATAACACTTATCATGCTTACTTTATCAAAGATGCCCAATACAAAATATCATGTCACAGAAAGAAATGGCTAGACTTCGTGCTTTCAAATATCAGTTTAGCATCATAATAACCCTTACCATGCTTGCTTTACCATAGATGCCCAGTAAATATGCCATGCCTGCCCTCTGGGTCACCCAGCACCTCACACACACACACAAAATGTGATTATGTTTGCATGTGAGGTGCTGGGGGGGGGGGGGGAGTATGGTATTTTTTACTAGGCATCAATCATAGATGGCCAGTAAAACAAAATACAATGCCGGCTCCTAAGGGCCTCACCTGCGCCTCACACAGGGAGCTGATTTGGGCTGATGCAGAAAGTAAAAGTATAAGTATATTTTTCGAAAGCAATTCCATTGAAGTAAATTACTTTAAGTAACTACGGGATACTTTCCACTGCACAGACAACATTGCTTACAAGTGCCATGTCACCCCGAACCTCATCTACCCGGTCATTATTTTTTTCCATATGGACAACTTTTTCCACCCATTCCAAACATTTTACCAATTCATCATATTCTAGTGGGCAATTATTGAGGTCGACTTTGATCAATGATCCTACCCCAGTTGCTTCTGAATCCTCTGCCATCCCACCAGATGGCGAGACAACAACATGCTTGGAATGCTTTGGGAACGGTGAGCGTGGCACTGGCGTGCCATTGAAGACTGCTTCTGCACAGCCCCTCCTCTCTTCAATGGACAAGTACATTGGCACATAGGGACAAAAGTCCCTGCAGCCACCTCTGGGGCTGCTGGGTATTGTAGTCCTCAAGTCAGCAAGGCACTTGCACAAGCCGGTAGGAGTCATTTTCACAAAGCGGCACAAACACTGTATGAACTAAGCGCTGCTTCAGTGCAGCCCCTCCTCTCTTCAATGGACGAGTATGGCATCTCAAAGGGACAAAAGTCCCCAGAGGCATGGCCGCTGAAGCTAGGTATTGAAGTTGTAAAGTCAAAAAGCCACTTCCATAAGCAGGTAGGAGTAATTTTCATAGCGTGTCACAAACACATGTGTAAACATATGTATTCATATTTTAAATGTTTACTCTTAACTTGTGTTGAGAAGTAGGGACGATCATCCCAGACCCCGAGGCACTTTCGGATGAGGCAGAGGCCTGGAAGTGTGCAGTAAGGACTAAGGGAGAGTACAGGCAGGAGAGGACGTTGACAGGTGCTATATCGTGGGAGGTAGAGAATGCTTCAGCTCTTGAGTACATGGGGAACCAAATGCCATCTTAGATAGTAGCAGCCATGTTGAAATTGAGGCCTAGCTTTGGGCTGCAGCCAGGACCGCAGGGCACACACATAGAAATAAGTGTATGCATGCACGAATAGTTTGTAGCTTGGGCACCGGTGAGAAAGGCCAGAGCTGCATAGATTTATAGACCCTTCATTCTCTCATGTTGCCAGCATTCGTATCCCAGAAGGAATGCGCCCTGCAAGGCCACGAGGGGGTTAAGATCTCTCTGTGTTAAGCAATCCCACGAGAAAGAGGGCATGCCCCTCTGACCTTCCCTGTCCCAGCTCTAAGTAATAGCACCCAGATGCCCCAACCTAAGACCCCCAGCATTCCAAGATACTGGTCAGTCTCAGGTCACCGACCATACAACTATTAGGCCCCCAATCGATCAAGAAACATCAGAAAGCGGAGACGAGTTGCCTTCAACATATGTCACGTGATTTGTGCTGCGAAGTGCCAGGAAGGGCAAAACAAAAAATCTAAAATGAGGGTGGGAGCTTTGGACGGGCCCCGACATTCCTGGAATCAAGCTGTAGTCTGTTAGATGCAATGAGCTTGAAGTATCCTCTTAGCCCCTGTCTGCAGTACAAGATGCACATTAGGTCAGAGGTATAGCATGCATTTGTTTTTCTTTGCATAATGACCAATTAATTGTAGGTTCATGCCTGATGATGTGCAAGGAGGAACCCACATGGAAGAAGATAGATAGAAGGGACTGGGACCAATGGCCTGGCATCCCATATGTAGCAGCCTATTTTTGTGGAAATAAAACCTTTTTCTCCTTACAAGAGGTGTGCTGGGCCTTGTTCCCAGGAGATTTATTCTGGTGTGAGCATTGAGGGGTTTCTCTACATTTCTGGTGACCCCGATGTGATCCCAGCAAGCCCCGCAAAGATGGAGGCTTCCATGCTGCATCTCTGGAGGTGCCATGCCCACGTGCAGTGACCACTCCGAAGCGTGCAACCCACAGTGGTGTACAGGAGCTGTTTTAAGAGAATTCCTGTCTGCTCTTTGGAGGTGTGTCTCCTAGGGGGGTGCAGGTCGTTATTGGGACCCTGTGACGGAGGAGCTCGGGTGAACACGCAGATGTAAGTACACATCTTGCGAGCGACAACAACGGAGGTAGGAGTGAGTGGGGAAATGCAGTATGCATGTGTGAAGGGAGAGTGTGAAAGGTCACATGACGTGTTTTAAAAAAAATATATTATTATTATTGAGGAGATAAAGAGGTGGAAAACAGGAGTGTGGGATCCTTTCCGAGTAAGGGGAGAAGCTGGCACCATGTTTTATTGTGATAAAGGAGACACAAAAGTAGGAGCTCCATATAATTAGAGAGCTCGGATTCCTGTGCTGAATATATTTCATGTGGGGGAAGGAGGCAGAGTAGAGATTGCAGTTTTGGCTTATTATTTTAGTTTATTGTTTTAGTGAATTGAACTATTATTTTGAGTTTGGTGGAGGCAGAGGGAGGGACTGCGGAAGTAGTGTGAGTGTGAAGTGTGAGACATGCAAAAGTGTGCGCGGAGGGGGGAGGTGTAGACAGAGGACGGATGGGAGGTGGGGGCGGAGCACCAGTAGTAAGATTTATGATAAAGTTGCATGTGACGCATAACAAAAATATTTTTCTGTGAATACAACGATTGTTAATATGGGTAATCATTTTGGAGTAAATGTGCAGTGCATTGCCATTGAATAAGTAGAAAATAGAGAGATACCATAAGCAGTGGGTGGCAGAGACCCATGGAGGCATGTTCCGCCCCTGGTCAGGGCATGGTATTAACAACAGAGAGATATTAGAGAACATGAGCACGGTCCTGCTAAATATAAATGTAAACAACTGCAGAAACAAAAAGAGATTTTAGACTTGTGGAAAATGATAGCGGATATGGAGGACACCGCTGCGTGCCTGCCCCAGTGTGAAGATAGTGCCACCTCAAATATAGTAAACTCACCAGTTCCAGGGGAAGTGCCGCATTCCGCACCTAGAAAGGGGCTTCATCCACTTACCACCCGCCCATCCACAGGATACACCAACCCAACATGTGTTCCCCCGCCTGCCACTGCCCCACTCCCATATCGACCAACACTGAATAGCGTTACGCCACAGGAGAATAAATCACAGAAAATGTTAGAGGAGGCATTAGAGACAACAAAAACAGAGCCGGCCTGTCTGAGGGCAATAAAGGAAGGGGAGAGCAAACCAGGGTATGGGTTGGACGAGTGGAGGGCAGAAGACATTTTTTTTAAACTGGATAGCACCGCCAATCAGGATGTGCATGTTGAGCAGTACAGTAATGGTGATCGAGTGGCGGAAAGCGCACGTTATGGGACAGTGAGGTTGGATAGGGAAGCACATCAAGAGGTGCAAGAAGGAGGGTGAGGTAGCGTGGACAAGTTTGTAGATGAGAAAGGGGAGGCACAAGGGGCTCCAGAAATTACAGCACGAGTAGAAAGCTTGTGGGGAGATTGATTGAGGAGCAGGTTTGGGAGGGTAGCAGTAGCAAGGAACAAGCGGAGTGATGGACGGAAAGGGAGATGAGGAGTGGGTTTGCAGCTGCCGTTATTACATAAGCAGCCTGGCAGGGCACATTATGTGCCATGGTCTCAGATGGAAAAGAATAATTTTATCAAAATGCTTCCACCCGTTATTGCTTGGACTGGGAAGTGGATATATGTAATTGAAAAACAGACAGCAGGAATCCCTTTGGCAGTGGAAGGCATGAAAAATGTACTTATTGCATGTGTGAGAGATCAGGCTGCGGACGTGTGGGCCGAGATTCAGACTATAATTATCCACCACTGTAAAAAGGATTAAAGAATGAGAAAAGGAAACACCTCAAATGTAGCAGGCAGAGGAAGTCAAACTGGTGCAGAAGAGGTTAGATAAAATAGCAATGAAGGGGGTGGAGACTGCGAACACTGAGACAAGTTTAGAGGAGCAGGATAGAGCTTGCGGAGATGCGAGGATAGCAGCATTTTAGCCAGGTGGAGGACTGGGGCAGTTGGGTGGTGGGCCCCATGCATCAATATCCTGAATGGCACCAAGGCGGTCAGCAGCGGGGAAGAGGAGGGTCCAATGTGGCAGAGGAGGGTTTGGTGGAATGGGACCCAGAGGTGGAATAGGACTGTCTCAGTGCTGGAGCTGTGGAAAGTGGGGAGAGAGTGTAGGAGCAGGCAGGGAGTGGGGTATAACCCATAAAATCTCCCTGGCCCTGCACTGCCACAGCCACTGAGTTTCACCTCCATACCTTATGAAATGCACCAGGCCTACACCCAGTTGCTACCAAACCCCCCACACATGCAGGCACAATCATCGCCTAATATGCAACCACAAGTGGTCCAAAAGAACACCCTGTGTGGAGGCCAAATGACCACATCCAGTGCTTTACCGAATGGAACAATAGCACCTTACTGTGGGGTCAGCATCATGGGACAATACATACCCTGATTAGGATAGCCCACAGAAAGCTCTTGCGTGCCCAGTCCTGTCCATGACTACCCACCCTGACGAGGAACCCTTGGTATGCACTGAGATAGGTAATAAGCAATTAATCTTTATGGTTGACGCATGTGCAACTAAATCATGCATCACTGAGGGAAACCTCCCACTAGCAGGTGAAACTCTCAACACGTAAGGGTTCTCTGGGGCTGTCACAACGGTTCCCTACAGAGAAGAGGTAGCTATCAAAATAGGAGGGAAAGTGATGTGTGCACTCTTACTGTATTCAGAGGCCTACCCAATTAATTTGTTGGTACAGGAATTCTTGAGTAAACTGAACATGACCATCTCCTTTACGGACCGTGGGGTGGTATATGCCACCCCAGGCATGTGCGTCTTAATAGCAATGGTCATCATACAGGCCAGAGGAGTGGAGGTGGTGGTTTGCGGAATCCCCGTGAACCTGGACATGTTTGTGTATGGGATAACTGTATTGCTTGATGCAGTGCCCCAGATTGGTAAGACGTGTTGGCAGGTACAATCAGACATCATCTTCCGACCTGTTGTGACCTTAGACATTGTGGCAGGAAGAATACTTTTTCTAGATTTCCTAGATTTACAGGGCCGGTGTGTGTCAGCTAAAAGAATTGTTGTGGTGGACACGGACTCTCATGGGTGTGAATGGCGTACTGTGCTGTGTATTGGCCCAATGGTACCCCTCAAAGAAATGACAGATGCAGGATTGTTTGAGGATTGGGTTTTTACAATGGAGAGATTGCATTAGCAATCTGTCCTCGTGACATCATTGTGCAATATTGGAAGGTGTAATGTTCCTTGATGGCCATTGTTGCCCCGCCCCCTTTCACTGAAAGATTATGAACAACTAACGCCCACTATGTAGGGCTCTTGCAGGGGGTGACACCAGTCTGAATAATACTCAATCCAGGCGCGATGTTGCCCCGAGCTAAACAGTGTCCGCTGTCCAAAGAGGTGGAGGAGGGTATACGAGACACAATTGTGGCACTTTGGAGATAATAGTGCCCTCCACCTCCCTGTGCAACACAGTTATCTATCTGATAAAAAAAGGCAAAAGGGGGGAGCTGGAGGATGATGCAGGACCTTTGCCCTCTAAATGACATTACCCTAGCAGAATTTCCCATAGTTCCGAACCCTGCAACGATGCTGTGCAGCGTCCCCAAGGAGGTGACCCACTTCAGTGTGGTGGACCTAATAAATGCTGTCTTTTCCATACCCCTTCGCAAAAACGCCTTCTTCTACATACCCACAAGCAGTGTTTTTTCCAGTGCCCAGGGTTTCTGAGTACCCAGTGGTAGCACAGAGAACAGATACCAGACTCCTATAATTCCTTAACAATTGCACAGCTGATTGAGTTGCAGGGGTGGGCTCCGCAGGAGGAGAAAGATCTATGGTTAAAAAGGGGATGCAAGTAGTCCCCTGCAGATTTAATGTAGCAACAGGAAACATCGTGCAAAGCAGTTATGCCACACAAATTGCTGTTGATCGCATTTGACCAGCTAAATCATTCTTCCCATGTGTCAAAACAACATATTGCTGCCGATTCAAAGAAGGACTTGTTTGTCCCCAATCTACAAGAGGAAATAACTAAAATGGTTATTAACTGTACTACCTGTCAGAGTTACAGCACTGGTCTTGCCATAAGAACAATCCAAGGTACACTTCCCTGCCATACTGGCCCATTATGTGAGCTACGTATTGACTACTCAGACATGGGTGAAAGGTGTAACGGGTCTTGATACTTAATAGTAGTTATGTGTCCTTTTTCACAGTGGGTGGAGGCTCGTTCTTGTGCACACCCCAATGCAAAATATGGGGCCAAGTTGTTGATCAGAGAGGTTTTCCCTCGATGGGACATGTGCAAAGCATTAAGGTCTGACAATGGCACACACTTTTTCAATGAGCTCTTCAAGGAGATCACAGCATTACTGGGCATCAAACTATGGATGTGCACAATTTACCACCCCGGGCCAATGGAATTGTGGAGAGGATAAATGGTCTTCTAAAAAGCAAATTATCAAAGCTTTGCACGATATTAAAAATTAACTGAGTTCACTGTTTGCCCCTTGCTCTGCATAGCATGCACACGCAACCCTGTAAGGATCACCACGTATCACCCCATGAGGTGGTAATGGGATGGCGTATGAATACGACCCTATCTCCAATCAGTAGAGCATCTGATGCTCACAGGGCTGTGTCTATTCTGGGGATGAATTTGGAAGTTACTTATGTGCCTTACCAACAGCAATAAAACGTATCTCTTAACAGATAGCACCACCAAGGACTGAAGAGATGACCAGCGCTGCATCTGCTACTCCACCAATGTCACCAATGTCACCTCCACTCCACCTCTTCCCTGGTGACCTTGTCTATATAAATAACATTGTCTGCCGGTGGAGTGAGCCTAGATATAATGGTCCATTTGAGGTCATCTATGCTACTCCCCTTGCAGTGAAGGTTTGCGAGTTGCTGTATTGGGTGCATCTGTCTGATGTCCGCAAAGCACCCCAGACCACACCACCTGCCCCAGTTCAGTAAAATGCTAACAGTGCAAGCTGAAGACTGCACTCTAACCCTCTCCTCCGAGTTGCATTACCAACAAAGCATGTGTTAACAGCATTCTGACTGCTGCTCCCCTCCTGCAGTGTTTTTGATTTTATTTTTTGAAGGTCCTACAACCAACCTACCTCTGGGATACACTGCTATGCACTATTTGCACAAAATAATTCTCTCTCTGTCACCCGCTCTTTCTCTCTCTCTCTCTCTGTCTCTCTTTCTCTCTCTCTCTCTCTTTCTCCCTCTCTCTCTTTCTCTCTCTCTTGTCTGTCCACTCTGCAGTGGATTTACACAGGTCTAACAACTCCATTCATTAAAAGCAACATTCTCGTTTTGAGGAATATTCTCTTATAACAGTGTTTCTCTCCACATATACATGTGTTATGCTCTGGGTAGCTAGTCTATTTGCTATTTCCATGATTGGATTATAAATATATCTAGGGTGTAGTTTTATGTGGGGTAGTCATATAAAAGAGCAGGATAAGGAATGCAACTATTACTAATGGATCTTTTACCAATGGCTCTTTGGGTTCTTTCACACATGACAATCTTGCAATTGTAACTGAAATGAATAATGCCGTGGCCGGGGTCTATGATACACAGCCTAATGCATCGTTTAATGATAAGCTTTCAAATGTATTCATGTTATCATTATTTCCTAATGTGTTTTCTAACATTATTGCAAAAGATAGTTTTTCTCTAGTGTCCTACATTTTGTTGGTCGCTTAGGTTTTAAAAGATAAGTTAGATGGGCCAAATACAATCAGTACCAAGGACTTGGGTTAGACGCAATAGAAGAGGTGCACCATCTAGAGTTACATAATAGTTGGTATGCAGACATGAGCTCAGTGGGGAAAACGAAAGGTAATGGAAGCTGTTATGTTTGTTCCTTGTTACCACACGCGTAGAGTGTCCCCAAAGTATTAATGCACAGGGAACTCCAATTTTGGAGGATCAATGTTTACTTCATCTGACTTTGTGCAGACTGCAAAGCACTTTCCAGGCACGAAGCTTGTGACTCGAAGTACTGGAACCTGATCAACTGCAATGTGCTCAAAACCCCAAGAGTGTGCAGTGCTTGCAAAGACCATACCTAAAGTTGGATGGTGTGAGGTTCATGGCAAGCAGATGGCAAGAAACTACAATGAGCTGCATGAAAGGCAGACTCATGGGATTCAGAGAGGAAGTTATAGAAAAAGTGATTGCAGTATGCAGCGGGTACTGTAATGAGCAAGTAGCAAATCTCAGGTGGATCAAGGCAATGGAAAAACCAGTGTAAGTGCAAAAGCAGGAAGAATACGAACTGAGTTTTACAATGAAGTGAGTGTCTTTGTGGGGACCAATAGTAGGTGCAACAAAACATTATACATCCTAGATCTTAAGAAAGGGACAGCAGTCCTGATGGATAACTACTGGGTGTGTGGCCAGCTGGCATTTCTGCACCTCCTGCCATCATGAAGGGGCTCCTCCTCACTGGCCTCATTGCACTCGGCACTCCTGGTGGTTCCTTGAAGAACAGTTGATAGTGGGACCAGGTGGCTTGTCTTTCCCAACATCCACACCAGCATCTGAGATCCTCACCACAGTGCCATCATACAAGCCTAGATTCCGCATCTTGCCAGAAAAGGAGAAAAAAGAAAAATTGTGGAGAAGGAGAACGATTAATTATCCATTGCAAGATTGTTCACAATTACTCATGGAAATACCAGATCAATACCAACTCTACAGCAAAGAAGAAACCTTTTCACCTTGTTATTGTAACAAGGAGTGCAGACCGTCGCAAAAGTCAAATGGCTTCAAATTGTGCACTCTGAAGTGATCCAGCAGGTAAATGACACTGAGCAAAGACTCAACATGTTCATGATGGATGGCAATCCGGCTGATGATGTTGCAGAACCACTAAGTGCTAGACCTCTTCACGGCCATGGAAATAGGGGTATGCAAGAAGATTGGCAATTCCTGTTGCACCTACGTACTTCCTATTGATGCAGAAAATGGGTCCCTAGCCAACATAATATGGGCAATGCACATCCTCGGCACTCACATGCAAACAGAAGCTGGCATACTGCAGAGTGATTGGTTTGACAACCTTTTTTCTTGGGCACCATCCTTGATGGGGGCTATCGTGAAGATTTTGGTTCCTGTCATCGCGTTTGTGTTGGTGATCTTCTGCACCTGTCAACTGTGCCAAAGCAGCACCTAGCAGCGCAATAATGATGGTCTCAATTGGGGTACAAGAGGCACCATGTGGTACAAAAAATAGTGCACTTCAAACTGATAACCCGGACAAGCCATGCATGGTTACTATAGAGCAACGTCTTCATCCCCTACTCCCATGCACCACCACAAGTCCCCCACCTTACCTCGAGAATTACACAGAACACTCGGTAGATTTAGCAGGGGGTGGAGGGCGTACATATATGACATGTGTGCCAAAGCAATACGCACAAGGAGGGGAATGTTTACAGTCTGTATGCAAGACATGGGTACCAAAGGAAAGGTCACCTCCATACTTGGAAGCCGAAAGATTGGAAAGGGAAAGAATGATCAAGGAGGACGAGAAGCTCCCCTGGGAGTTTGTTAATGTAGTATTTATAAAAGAGGGGAATTTGGGGAATTAGGGACGATCATCCCAGACCCCTGAGCGATTTCGGGTGAGGTAGAGGCCTGAGAGTGTGCAGTAGGGACTCTGGGAGGGTACAAAGAGAGGGGGGTGTTGACAGGGGCTATAGTGCAAGGAGGCTGCTGCATGCTTCAGCTCTTGTGTACATGGGGAACCAAACACCATCTTAGATAGTAGCAGCCAAAATAAAATCGAGGCCTAGCTGTGCGCTGCAGCCAGGGCCACACACATAGAAATAAATGTATGCATGCAGCAATATGTTGTAGCTTGGGCACCAGTGAGAAAGGCTTAACTGTCCCATGTTGCCAGCATTCATATCCCAAAAGGTTTGCACCCTGCAAGGACACTAGGGGGATGAGAGCTCTCTGCAAAAAGCAATCCCACGAGAAGGAGGGCACGAGCATCTGACCTACCCCATCCCAGCTCTAAGTATCTAAGTAATAGTGCCCAGATGCCCCTTCCCCAAGAACCCCAGAATTTCAAGGTACCGGTCAGCCCCAGGCCACTGACAATAAATCTATTAGACCCCCAAACGATCAAGAAAGATCAGAAAGCAGAGACCAGTTACCTTCACCATATGTCACGTGATTTGTACTGCGAGGTGCCGGGAGGGGCAAAACAACAAATCCAAAATGACGGTGGGGAGCTTTGGACGGGCACTGTTGTGTTGAGAATTGAGCTGTAGTCTGTTAGATGCAATGACCTCGAAGTATCCTCTTAGCCCTTGTCTGCAGTACCAGGTGCACATTAGGCTAGAGATAGAGCATGTATTGTTTTTCTTCGCATAATGACCAATTAATTATAGCTTCATGCCTGAAGACACACAAGGAGGAACCCACGTGGAAGAAGATGGAGAGAAAGGTCTGGGACCAATGGACTGGCATCCATTATGGAGCAGGTACCCTTTGTAAAGGGTCTGACCAACCAGCCATTTGGATTTGTACAGGATGTAATATACATCACTGATGATGCTGTGTGCCTTCATAAAGTATTGCACATACTGATTTATGGCAGCAGAGTACTGCTGAAGCATCTTTATTTTTGTGGAGATAATACCTTGTTCTCCTTGTAAGAGGTGTGCTGGGCCTTTTTCCCTAGTGGGTTGCATTTTTTCAGGTTTGAGCGTTGAGGGTTTTCTCTACACATCCAAGCTGGGCAGTCTGGAATTATCATTTGTTTTAGATCAGTAATGCAAGCCCAAACCAAATTAGCCTACAAGTGTTTGCTTGAAAACTTCTGAAGCTCACCACACTACCATATTACTTACACTACAGGTTTTTCACCACCCTCATGAACATTTCTTCACTTTTACATACACACTATAATGGTTCCATGTGTTAATATCCCCACAAAAATATCGCCATACAAAAATATCGCCATATTTTTGCAGCAATATTAAGGCATGGAACCTGTGGGGGAAACCCCCGCAACCCCTGCATTATTTTTAAATTAGCGGGGGACACCCCCACAACCCCTGCTCCCAAAAAAAAACCCAAATTATCCCCACTAAACCATCGCCTATGGACGTTCCAAACTACCATATGTACAGCAATATTTTTGGTGGGGATAATATTACCTGATACCCACTATAATTGATACTTCTAGTTTATGCACACTATATCCAATACACCATTTTGGATCAATCATGTGTTCAAAATCAAAAAAGCTCTCAAATGTCTCTACAATTAATATGCAGGACATCAGCACATGCCTTGCACACATGGACTCTTGAATGACTACAAACAGAGTTAAACCGGAGCCAACCAAAAAAAAGGATTATGATCTGTGGCACCACACCACCAACACCCACACAAATCCCATGGCCATACAAAATTGGGTCCTATTGATAACGATTGTTAGTAACCTCAGATTTTTGTTAGACAGCGATTTCCCACTAGAACCACCAGCTAAATCCATCTTAAAATTCTGTTTATTCCAGCGCTGCTCTTTCTGACACATCATGCCTTACCTTCATGTAGAGGAGAAAGGCAGTTATCGCACTTATGCTCATGAGACTAGACTCTGACAATAGTCTCTACCTTGGACTTTTGGACTCAGGCACACTCGACTCAACAGACTAAAACAAGTCTGAAATGCGCAGCCGGATAGTTCCTGAAAATGAATGAAATGCAAACACATCACACCAGTCCTATGTTCACTCCAGTGGCCACAATCAAATGGAGGATTAACTTCAAAAGCCTAGTTATACCTATCATATCCTACACAACGGGAGCCTTGATTACATCAAAAGATCCAGCATTGAGACACTATTAATCGTACCAAGCTTCAACTGTAAATGGCTTAGAGAATCCTCTGTCTCCTTCCTTTCAACTAATTTCTGTAACTCTGTACCCAAAAACCTCTGAACAGATGAAGACCATGTGACCTTCGGAAATCACCTAATAACTTGGGTATTTAACCAACACCAGCACGATACTAGCATTGAATGCTGAGCCAACTATACATCTGATTGCACCAACTTTGACACTATGGATGTACCCATAAAATCATATGAACATATCAGGAAGTCATACGAATCTCAAAGAAGGACCATTGGAAAACAGACTCACTGGGGATAAACACACAAAACCAAAAACAAATCACACTAATATTACCACAAAAAACAATCCTAATCTTTATGATGGAGGTTGCCCAACAGCCCCCCAATGAATGTTCTCCTTCTTTGTCTTTTCCCCTCTTCTTCTCTTCTAACCAATTCCTCTACAAAATCTACTACCACAAAATGTGCCAAAATGGCTACCTACCTGTGGAATATTTACCACATCACCACTAATTGAGCTATTTCTCCAACCTAAGCCAGCCATGACTCATGTGGACACTGCAAGATAGGACACTTAAGCCTTCTAATGGGCAGCTGGACCAGGCCAGAGAGACATGAGGTCGTTTTTAATGCATCTGAATTATGAAGTTTAAGCATTGTTTGTGAGCCCAACTTCACCTATCATTCAAACCTGATTAATGTTTCCAGATCCATTGAGGTTGTGCTGTCGGACTCACCTGGGAGTGGTCCTCAGCATCTCTCAGGTGAGTTAGACAGCAGAGTTAGTACCTGCACAGATTATTCGGGATTGAATGAAAGATGAAATTGGAACTTATAGAGTCACTGCCATCAAGGTCAGGTTTGCATGTGCCACCTCTTACACTTTCTGAGAAAGCAGATGATGGTCCCCTCCCTTCTGATTGTCAGGAGCTAATGCTGCGGCAGGAGGAGGTTGGGGTGTGGCAGCATGCAACTCAGTGAGAGAGGCCCAGGCGCTGAGTCTGTCCCTCATGGTGGACCCGCTGAGGGGGGCAGGTACTGCAATTGTGAGTTAGTGCACCAGACATCCTGGAGTGCTTTCAGGCTCAGGTGGACTTCAAATAAAATAGCTGTTGTGGGTTTGGGGCTGTTGGTGCTTCCTTTGGGTAGCCAGAAGATTCAGGGAGAAATAACTGACTTCAGATGGGCCAAGTGCTGGTAAACTACCCCACAACGAGGTACCCTTTTTGCACTGATTGACTCTTCCTGACAACAGAGCTGACCGGGGAGACTTGGCAACGGCCATTGCAGTTAGGTTTTCTACCTTTCAAGTTGCAACAATGGGCAAACCTGGCAAATGACTATTACAAATCTTAGAAACTACATTTGTGGCAAGCTCGGGGCGAAATGTTTGGTGCAATCACACTCCCTTCAGTGTGACATGGAAGCCAATATTGACCTTAGTATTAGGGACATTTTCTTACCACTCAAAAAAGGTATAGGCTCACTGGATGCTAAATTGAGAAACCAAACCTCAAAGGTAGACCACTTACTACGTGGTCTATATAAACATGGATCAAAACTTAACAAACTGAGCAAAGACTATCTCAAGCAGAAGATTCATCACACTCTATTGCAGTGCATTTTTAATAGGCATGCCCTTTTGAATGTGGTTGTGTTAAATATTAGGACTTGGAAAGTCGCTTTCAGTGGAATAACATTCAAATTACTGGGGCCAGTGAATATACTCTGTGAAGTCCATTGAGCTATTTTTTGAAACACTACTGAATTAGATTTTTGATGTCCCAAATTTTCATTGTTGACAGAGCTTATTGATAAGCCGATCGTAGACAGACTACTTAACTTCAGAAAAAGGGACGACGTTCTTCATCTGGCCTGAAAGAAGAGCAATCTTTGCTATAAAGGAGACAATAGACAAATGTTTCCTGTCTTTTCAGTGGCGATACAAGGATCAAGAAAAACATTCACAGAAGTAAAAAATCGTTGAGGGCTAAAGGAATTACATACTCCATACTTTTTCCATCCACACTAAGGGTTGTCCATGGCAGAAAAACACCTTTCATTGCTTCTTTTTATGCCACCACTGACTTCCTGGCTGCGGTTTGAAATGGTGCCAAGTGAAATGTTCATCCACCTCCTCCTCCACCCAAGGGGCCTTTCTCCACACAATGGAACTTAATACTGGTGATGTGAGCATTCCGAGATCTGTTTGCTCTCTGAAGATTATCTACCGGTGGATCCAAAGAATTGACATTCCATAACTGGTATGATAAGATCTTTAGATTTTGGCCATTCTCTCAGATTAAGTCTGATGTGAATTACTTATTTTATTTATTTATTTTGCCATTTATATAGTGTACCTAACCCAGAGGTATCTTTTAGGAAGTTGGTTACATTGTTAGCTTGCATAGCTATTCAGTTACAATGGTTACTTGCACAAGTTACAGACATTAGTTATATTCAGTTTAATACAAGCATTAGACTGAGGTTGTATATGTTTGGGTGCACAATTTGGAAAGCCTCGCCTCATGGTATGTGGTACTACATCAAACATGCAGTTACAGGTAGGTAAAGAGCGACATAAGTTTGGGTACACAATTTGGAAAGCCTCACCTCATGTTATGGGGTGCTACATCAAACATGCAGTTACAGGTAGGTAAAGAGCGACATCCATTAGGGTGCACAATTTGGGAAGCCTCGCCTCATGGTGTGGGGTGCTACATCAAACATGCAGTTACAGGTAGGTAGAGAGCGACATAGGTTTGGGTGCACAATTTGGGAAGCCTCACTTAATGGTATGGGGTGCTACATCAAGCATGCAGTTACAGGTAGGTAAAGAGCGACATACGTTAGGGTGCACAATTTGGGAAGCCTCGTCTCATTGTGTGGGGTGCTACATCCAACATGTTACAGGTAGGTAGAGACTGACATAAGTTTGGGTGCATAATTTGGAAAGCCTCGACTCATGGTATGGGGTGCTACATCAAACATGCAGTTACAGATACGTAAAGAGCGACAATCCTCTCCAATTCTGGCTTTGTCACTTATCCACCAAAGTGTGTGCTCCTGAGCACATCATCTTAATTCACTGTGTTTTATCTATCAAATCAGAAGCCCAGGCATATCATTTGACTCATTGAGCCCCGCAAGCCCGCTCTGTGCAATAGTGAAACGGCTCCTACCGGTATGACCTTTACCAGTAACAAGGTCAGTTGGGAGGCAGCTTTGTGCTTAACCAGTGCAATGAAATAGGATGTCTAAATGCAAGTGTGAACTACACTCAGGCAGCTGAGCTTTTCCTTCTGGGGTGGATGTGCGTGAGCAGTGTGGCTGTCATGATGCCTACCTCCAAGGAGCCAGGTCCGACCCAGCAACCCCAGAGGCAGGCATCATTTCCCCCAGGGAAGTGCCAGCGGGCCCAAGCTGGGGCCCTTTGGACACAGTCCTGGCGCCTTAGGCGCCAGGCTCATGTTGGACCCCTGTCCTGGCGCCTTAGGCGCCAGGCTCATAAAGCTAGACATGTGTTCAAGTGTTTTAAGGTGCACTTACCTGATGCAGACCATGCTGCTACATCCAGGCCCTCTTGAGGCCTGAATGGAACTACTTTACCTGTGGACCTACTTTCCCCTGGGTGTGGTCGGGGAAGGATACATACCTGATCGGTGGAAGGATACATACCTGGAACTTCTTCCAAAGCTATTTAAACCACACCCGATCAGCAACTCACGCTTTGCGTTGCTCTGCTCCTCGCAGCTGGATGCTCACCGTGTCAGCTCCTGCATCTGGACTTCAGCCACGCCTGTCAGCATCCTGGGTCACCTGCTAAGAGAGAATTGGAGAGAAAGAAGACCTTACCTGCTAAAGCTGCATCACGGAGACTTCACACCGACGATCCTGAAAGGGAAGACATCATTTTAAAAGCATTTCGCTTCGATCGCTGCAGCGCTGCATTTCACTCACCTTTCCTGGGCACCTCCATCTTCAGCAGCGATCATCCAGATCCGCAGCCACTTCCCAGAGCCTAGAGAGAAAAAGACAAGAACACAAGGTGAGAGAAGGAAGGGAATAGGAAAAGCTCAGTTTCCTTCTAAGACTTACCTGTTGGGTCATTCCCATTTCATTTCGGGTCCTGCCGCTTCCTGGCATTCCGGACCCCGGCCCCTATGGGGAAAAAAGACAAAGACATTGAATGAGCGAATGCAAAGACATTACCCGAACGCTCATCCAGAACTTACCTGTCATTTACTGGAACTGCACGTTTCACTTCGGGTCGGCGCCATATCTCCGGCATTCCGAACCCCGGCCCCTAAGGGGAAAAAAGACATAAGCGATTAGCGCTTGCTGCAATAAGACAATGAACATTATTATAAGGCTTGAACTTTTGAACTTGCTACAGAACTCTTACAGCGCCTTACCTGAATAGTCAAGCTTATTTGAACTCCCATCAAACCTCAATCCAGTTAAGTAACTGGGTTTCAACGTGCCCCTGCATCCGAAGCAGGATGGAGAACTCATCCTTCCAGACCCTAAGGTGAGACTTCACGGGGAATCGAGGAAGGGTATCGTGGAGGGCTGGAAGGGAGTGGGAGGCTTGAGCATTATTCCGTCAGTAGGTAATACTCCCTTTTCACGCACAGGGGAATATTCCTGCAAGCCAGTGAGTCCATCTTCAGAGCCCTGCGCTTCACCATAGAAGAAGCATCAGCACTCGAAGCCAGACCTGCGCCTCCGTGGGAATCAGGTGAGCGTGACAGTGGCAATCAGTTGGCTTGTGCTTTTAGAGGAGCCTGTTCCTATAACCCAGGGCAATGCGGCCTCCTTCCTTGAGAGGGCGCTGTAGCTCTGTCTTCGGCTGTGCTGCACACTCTGGGCTCCAAGGTAGCAAGCTTCCAGGAAGGTAGCAAGGTTCCTGTTTTGATATATATGCAGCCGCATTTATGCATTAACCGAGGAAGAAAACGCTCATCTACGGAGCTACTTGGATCAATACCTGGCCAATGACTTCATTAGACCATCTAAGTCACAAGCCGCCTCCCCACTCTTCTTCGTACTGAAGAAAGAGGGGGACTTAAGAATGTGTATTGATCACCGGGCCCTAAATCAAGTCATCATTAAAAATAAGTATCCGTTACCTCTGATACCAGTACTCATACCAGTTAGGACAAGCAAAGATTTTCACCAAGCTAGACTTACATGGCGCATATCACCTGGTACGCATGGATAAAGGGGACGAGTGGAAGACTGAGTTCCGTACCCGATATGGCTTGTATGAATACCAGGTCATGCCCTTTGGGCTTTGCAATGCCCTAGCTACGTTCCAGCATTTTATGAATGATGTGTTATGGGAACGCCTCGATGATGCACAGTCCTCTACATCGATGACATTCTGATCTACTCCACCACTCCCCAAGAACACGTAACCCACGTGCGTGCTGTACTCTGCAAACTGCGTGAAAACCAACTGTATGCAAAGCTAGACAAATTCTCCTTCCACGTCACCGAGGTGGAGTTTCTGGGATATGTACTGATCATTTCTGGGATCATTCTGATTCAGTTTACCTGCTCCGGAAGAACCTCAGTTCTTACTCCACGCCGCAGCTCCAGTCAAGAGGGGACTGCTACACCGGCACCTGTAAGAACAAAGAAGAACTGCCTTAACACGCGCACATCAGTAACGCTGCGCATACACACTTCCCGCGACGCTGCAATCCAGGTCAGTTGTACGAGCGCACAAACCCCTGCAAAAGAAAGAAGAGACATTATTCATTGCGCTCGCCCCAATAACGCGGACGCTTATTTCACTGCGCTTGCGGTGCATACTTACCAAAAGCCTCCGTATATACTTACCCAACCACCAAGTCTTCCGTAGCTCTAAACCCAGACTCGAGGCGCTAATACCACATAATTTCTCCTGCAAGGGAAAGGGAGAGACATTACCAGGCGCGCTCGAATTGAAGGCATTGGGCAAACCTACCAGCAGCTAGCTTCTACATGCAGCGCTACTCACCCACAACAATACTGGCAATCAAAGACAATACAGACAATTTTGGACACTCCACATTCTCCGCGCTACGTTCACTTGTGGGAAGGACTTTCTAGCCAGTGAAGAAACTGACGCCTTGAACACTTGGCCTCGCTGTGAAGGCATAAAACAGCGTTTGGCATCTGAACTCAGCCTACATACATTGGCACCAATCACATGAGTGAATCGTGCCCCTGCAAATGCAGGATGGACTGCACACCCTACTAAAGATCAAGGTAAACCCATAGGGGGAGATCACAGCACACAGTAAAGAGAGGGGAAGGGCCCAGGGGAATCAGGTGAATTCAGGTCTGAGTGTACACCTGTATTTGACAGGTATTCCTCCGGGTGAAACAGGGGAAGTGAAGACTCAGGGTCAAGGGAGGCTCGTCCATCGCTCCTGCAGAGACACAGGTGAGTGTGACACACATTTTCCCCTCACCTTTAAAACAGTCTGATGTATGATGTATGTGTCTGTAGGTAATGAAATAAGTACTCATCAATTTATTTGTTTTCTCTTTATGAAATTATAGTCAGTAGGTCTAAAATGGGACGAACTTAAGGTCTCCTACCCCTGTATGTTCCTTGCCGCTTAGGGACATCCCTGCCTCATTTAGCTTTCTCATTCTTTGATTCACGTTCTGGGTATTTTTCATCTTCTTTGGAGCAAGCTCATAGTGGTGTGTTTTACCACCATTTCTCCATTGAAAAGATCCGTCTCTTGATGGTCTCCTTTGATGATGTACCTCTTTGTCTGTCTTACTGTCCCTGTTAGCCCTTATCCATGCTTCTGCAGGTATGCTGGCTGGGTGATCTCTGCCTAGTGATTGGTAGGTGGATGTCAATATGTTCCCAAATTGCTTCCTTTTTTCTTGCTCATTATGCATGGATAGTTTTCTATTAACTTCTATTTGTGCAGGCTTTCCTCTCAAAAAAGGTAGCATGATGCTCTCAACCATTTCCTAATTATTGGATGCTATGGACATGCCTACATTGATAGCTGCAGCATAACCCTCTGTCCCCATAACGTCTCCTCATATTGATGATAAAGATGTGATGGATGGAGCTGTAAGTACAGCGGGCTATACATTGAAAGACAACTGCCACAGCTTTTTAAGGGGGTGCAGCCTGAGGAATGAAACATGGCCCTGGGACTCTGTTGAGATGTAACTTGTGGGTAGGCAGTGGATATCTGTCCGAGTATTTTTAATACCATTTGGGAAGGCCCTCATTTTTGGAAGAACAAGACCCCAATAGGTTCTCAATGTCTGTTACTGCACCCCTCCCATCTCTGTCTATCCTTGTGGTTACTAAATAGGCGCTATGCTGTGCTGGGCAACATAATGTAATGCAAGGCTGCGTACAGTGTCAAAAGGTGCTGTCAGGAGCTCATTGTCTGTTGCAAAAAGGGGCTTCCACAATTTGGATTGAAACAGGTAAGATGTCTAGTGTTTGGTGTTGTGTAGCTAAAGGTCTGTGACTGGCATTTGTTTGTGGGTAAACTAGATTTCCTCCAAGTTTTTATGATTTATATGAATTAATGCCAATGCTGGAAATCGATATGGTTTTGTATTTGATACCCTTTAAGTCTCTTCTTATCAAAAGAGTGACATATACATTATTTAAATAAGTGAATCACGTTTCAGCTAGTAAGCCACCTGCTTGTGCTATGGAGACATTGAAGTTTGCATTTGGGGCTTCACAATTGGCTAATCCGAGCCAATCAAAAACATTGTTCCTGCAATGGATACGAAGCAGGACCGCCTGTTGAGCCATCTTCAGTGCCCACTATTCTCGTTTAAGAAAGCTTTGTAGAAAACAAAGTGCCTGGTCCAGCTGCTGTGGCTGGGTTGTGAGATTAAAAAATAACAACAACTGACATATTTCATAAGGGGTCCCATCTGCTGAGGTTATGCCTGACTAGAGAAGAATCAGAGACACACCTCTCAACCCTGGATATAGGGCTGTGATTGAATGCGTTTGATAATTAGTCTGTGTTCATACCAAAAAAGAAACCATCTATACATGCTAGCAGTTGTCATATATGTATATGGCCTAATGTGTCTCTGGCATGGCTCAACACAAATGCCAATTATAGTGAACGCAAACCCCCCCCCCTCCCCCCCGCCCCTTAGTTTAAGATGACAGTCTTGAATTGTTGCATGAATAACTGACACTTGATAAGAGAATATACAATGTGGTTTAATGTAATCATGATTTTCTCAGAGCACGTGAATGTATCATACAAACAGCTATAAAAGCCATCAGTGCAAAACAAGCAGTCATACCGAACAGCAGGAAGATGACATAGTCATTGTGGATACAAAATAAAAATAGATCTTCTGGGCTAAATGCATACAATTTAAAAAGCGCATATTTTTATGATCTCTGCCCTTCACATTACGTCCCGTCTCTAAGCAGCAATGCAAACATCACTCTTACATTAAATAGACAAAATCCATAGGTATCAACTTCCTCTCCATTGGCCCAGACCCTTTCCCATCCTTATCAGATAAGGGAGTCTGATCAGACCTTTGCATCTTGACTAATTGGCACACATTCTCTTCAGCGCCCGTATGCCTATGGGCCACTTTGGACGCACCTTATAAATAATATAATGTAATGTAATAATGCCCAGTTCCAGCTGTCTGCACCCCAGTGGGGCTCATGCAATCCAAATAAAAACTGCTGAGTTCTGTCTGTCTAGATTTGGCTTATATATTTATTCTTGCTGACAAAATGGTTCTTGTAAGATTAAAATGACAGATCTTTGTTTTAGAAGCCAATCTGGCAGATTTGACCTTTATGTATAGTGAGGATTTTTGAAGATTGGATTTCCATAACCTCACCTGTTCACCTCTTTTAGATCATGCGGTTTGAGGAAGTCTGCTAAAATAGAAAGGTCCGAATTTAGCATTCCGCTTGGCTCTCAGGAAACAGCTTTTCTGGTTACCTCTGTTTGCCTAGGCAGTGAACAGAACAACAAGGTGATAATAATTCATTTTGCTATGGTCTATTCCGTTTGCTTTCCTTTTCATTGTGTGTTGTCAAATATTGCCATTGGTTTACTTTACAGAGGCTGACTAAACCACATGGGCCACGTGCACTAAAATGTGTTATGGCGATAGCAGTTCTTTATAAAACATACACATGTATTATGCACATTTGTAGTTTCTTTCAAGAATCTCAAAACATATCTTGAGTTGGCCCATGGCATCATTGTGTGGGAGATCATAAGGGCTGGCATCATATCAAAGAGTTCACAGTAATAAGGGCTGTTCTGAAACGTTTGGCCATTTATGCCTGGAATGCAACTCACAAATAAATGCCATGGGATGGTAGAGAGCTTAATCATCCTATTAAGGTTAGGAAAATTGTATCTTACAATATTACACTAGCCCTATTTCAAGAAATGCACCTCTTTATTTCCACCGAAAGTTGCCTGATTATGTGATGGTGTTGACATCAATACTTGTCTTCCTTCACCAAGCACTCTAGAGGGGTTTCTATTCTAATTCACCATTTCCCCAATTTCACACTTCACAAAACAGTACAAGATGTTGAGGGGGAAGGGGGAAAGACATGGGAAAATGTTTTTTTTTCACAACATTCATATCCATTATGAAGACTTGCCTTCCTTTTAGAGAGAAGGCAAGTGAGAGAGGCGTTGCTTGACCAAAATAATTCTGCTATCATCTGGACAGCGGATTCCAACACAATCATACACACAGAATTAGATTGTTCAAGTAAGGTGCACAGAAATGCATAGAATTGGGCAAGAGCTACATCACAACTTTGTGAGCTGCACAGGCTCCTGTACGTGTGGGGATCCAGACAGTAAAGACTTTACTTTTCTTTTTTGTTCATAAAGCAGCATCTCAGATAGATTTTTCTTTGCTCTAAAACATCTATGCACGATGGGTGCGTGATCGTGAAATGCGCGTCACACACAAGACATTGTCCGACCATTCCTTGGTTGTGGTTACTATGAAAGTCTCTTTGCCTGACCTTAGATGCATAGGGTGGGTGGCGGTTTAAACCTGAAGCACCCCACAATTAAGCTTTTTGAACGTACCTACAGAAATAAATGTTCTTATACTTTGAATGCAGCAACGGTTCAGTTCCATCAAATACAACGCTCTGTCAGGCTTTCAAGAATTAAGTCAGAGGCATCTGTATAACTGGGGAAGCTAGGGTTCTTCACACCATTCGGACACATTTGGATAATCTTGAAAATAGACACAGATCTCACAATGGAAGGAATATAGGTAGTGGGAATATTAAAATACTTGCCAATCTCCAAACAACATTGCAGGAGTTTAGGAATGCAGCAGAGAGAGAGGTGGAGTTCCTGGGATGTTGTGGGACCACCCATGGCATGGAGAGGGACAGACACCAGGACAGACATTAGCCTTGTTGAGCAATTTTAAACACCTACTGCACTGCATTATATTCATCCAAGTTGACAATGAATGGAGATCAAATGGACTGCATTGGTTAGAAAGTGTTAGTAGAGATATCTCGAAAGACCCTATATCTGAAGAAGAGATTAGGCAAGCCATTTAAAGGTTAACATGTGGGAAGGAGCTGTGTCCGGATTCCTTATCAGTTGATTTTGATAGGCCTTTCCCAGAACTGTTGGTGCCCTGTCAACATAGAGTTTTCAATTAGACTATTGTTGCGAAAGAACACCCAAAGACCACTTGGCAAACAATAATCAAGTTTCAGGCTGAAACGTGCTTCTCAACCTGTAGACCCATATCACTCACAAATGTGAGAAATCAAAGTCTAGGGCAATTCTAGCTAACAGGCTGCTTCCTCTCAAACCTCCTCCCACGCCTCCATGTGCAAAGCCAAAACAATTCAGTTTTCCCAGGCAGGTCTACCTTGTTTAAGGTGAGAAGATGTTTTGCCTCCACCATCTATAAGCACCGAGTTGACCTGCAGCACCAGTTCTACGGGATGCTGAGAAAGCTTTCAACTTGATAAGTGGTTATTAATGTTCATGCTCCTTCATGGGATGGGATTCGGACTGAACTTCATCGCTATGGTGAGGTTACTCTACACATATCTATCAGCCAGGATTTGTATAATGGTTTTCCGTCTAAGCGTTTTCCTATGAAAAGGGGCACTATACAAAGCCGGCCCCCTTCTTTTCACCCTTGCTGTCCAGCCTTTGGTCACTGCCATAAGGGAGAGGCACCTACACCAGGGAATTCAACCTCACTGACATAGACTAATAATTCTTCTATGCGCAGAGGACATCATCCTGTTCACGGTGAACCCAACAAATAACATACTAGGACATCCGGGCATTTCAGGACTTTTCGGGGAGGAAAATGAACAATACAAGTCTGTAATATTCCTTTTAGTAGGTCTGCTGCTCAGATTGAGTGCATGATGGGACTGCAGTGGATCAAGAGTTTGGTACACCATTTGGTCATTGAGTTTGCAAATGAACTAGAGTTTCTATTCAACCTTAACTTTAAGGTGGTTCTATAATATAATGATTTGTTATTTATATAGCAGTTACGCCTAAGCACAGTACATAGAACTTGATATGATATGATATGATATGATATGATATGATAGTTTATGTATATACACAATGTGTTTCAAAGCGCTTCAAGGCAAGGAAGGGAACAAGGGAAAATACGACATTCTTACAGGCCATGAACAGTAAGGATGTGAAATTAACTATCGTACTCGGCCTGACGACATTTCAGATAGTGCAAGAGCTAAGACATAGATAAGGAAGGGAGGGGGAGAGTGGGAAGGAAATGGAAACAGACAGGCGACTACCGTACTAAGCCTGACGACATTTCTGGTAGAGCCGGAAGAAAACAAAAGGTGACGGAGAGGGGTGCAGAAAGGGAGGGGAGGAACAAAACAAGTGGCTATCGTACAAGGTCTGACAACTTTTCAGATTGTGCTGGAGGGAGGGGGGGAACAGTAAGGATCTAGGGCAGCGACAGATGAGGTTGCTATCATAGTAGGTCCAGGGTCAATTCTGATAGAGTAAGTGCATAGAAGAAAGTAAGGGGAGGAGATAGGAAAAGGGGGAGGGGAGGAGAGAACAGAGAGTAAGCAGTCAAAAAGAGTGGAGAAGCATGAGAGGAGAGCGAATACAATTGCAGAAGTCAGTAGTAACACACAATGTTGCAAGCCAGGATACAAGATGAAGATGGGAACAGCATGATTCAGGGCCACCATGAGTACAAGATGCAAAGGAAGTCCAGCATGAGAGTTGAGAAAGGGTGACGCACCGTGAATCAATGAAGTCCATAAAAGTAAAATCCAGCATTGGCCACAAGACGGTGATGGTGAAATCAGAATGTATCAGGACAGACTCCTGTGTGCAGGAAGGGGGGGTGCACAAGGGAACAACAAGGGTGGACCAGAGAGGGTGGGGATGGCCTCAGGGGACAGAGGGTATTTAACATACATCATCCTCATCCCAACCAAAGTTGGTACTCATTTATCAACCTCGCAAGGATGAAAAGGTTAGCTGGCCTTGCCAGGATTCAACTCTGCGACCTGCAGATCATACATAAATGGCAGCAGTGAGTGCTTACCCCACTGAGCTATCTTTCCGGCTACAAAGATAGATGTATAGCCCAAGTCGTGATGTGGAAGTGCCTTTCACTATCTCTGTTCCAGAGAATTTCATTGGTTAAAATGGTGGTGTGCGCTAGATTCCTATACCTGATTTTGAACGTGCCTTTAATTCTTTCTAATTAACTTTTTGCTACATTGCATAGCTCCCTCTTAACCTTATATGGGCAGGAAAGCTAGTGAGTATAGGTTGAAAGAAGTTAATGGCACCTTTAGTTCAAGGGGGATTGGCCATCCGTGACTTTGCGTTAAATTAATTTGTTGCACAGTCACAATACGTGTCCTCTTGGTTCTGGGTGAATGAGACACCTTATGTGGGGGTGGAGAGGGCCACAGTCACGACATTGGCTCTTGAACCTGTTGAAAGGCAAGTCCTGTCCTAAGGGAGGAGGCAAATGTATTAGCACCCACTTGCAGAGAATTTTGAAGATTGGCAGCAAGATTGGGGTGTGGCTGCTTTTACTCCCCCTTTTAGACTATATATATATATATATATATATATATATATATATATATATATATATATATATGATGGAGTGTATGCCAATAACTATAAGGAGAAGTTATTTTTAGCAACTATGAGGGAACTCCACCTTTTCTCGTTTGGGGACCCGCTCCCTGGGGTCCAGGGGTTTATTAGTGGAGATGCTTATAAAATGAGGGGATGAAACTCTGGAACGTTTGCTTCTCTTTAGGATTCAGAGCACATCACGAGAAACGTTTATGACATGATATGATTACAGCTCGGGGAAAGGGTACATTAGTGTCCTGTTAGTATTCCAGGATTATGTCCTTTGTCTCATGCATGGTTGCACGCTGTAAAAGGCGGTGTGACAATAGCTTGCACCAGAATCTGGATGAAGACAAAACAGAATATTTGTGCACAGAGAGCTAATTCTCAAGCATCGCATTGTTGTGCTCAATGTCGTTATAACCATGCAGATTTTCTCCATGTTGCATGGGGTTGTTGCCCAGCATCATCGCTTTGAGCAACAATATTTGCAGTATCTAACCAAATCCTGGGGCTAGAATGTGCTCCTTCGCCTTTGGCGGGCTTGATTGGGTACACCAAGACACCCCCGAAGCATCTGAGAAGACATGCTGGCCTGCTACTACTATTGGTTTGCAGGTGGGTGCCTATTTCCTGGGCCAGGGGCTGGCACCGCCTAAATCTCAAAGTGCCAGATTCATGGAATTGTTGGCTTGTTTCAAAGTGACTTCACACTGCTGACACAAACCCTGATTCGTGGAACTGTGCAAAGTGTATTTTTGCAGTGCAAAGTCAGTGCACAGTTATTTGTACTGCAAACATGACTTTGTACTGACTTTGCATTGACTTTGCACTGCAAAAATACACCTTGCACAGTTGCATAAATCAGGGTTTGTGTCAGCAGTGCAAAGTCAATTTGCACCCTGCAAATAAATTCCATGAATCGGGTCCAAAAGCTCCGGGACTTTTTGTCAAGACCAAAATTCAGCATAGGTTGAAGCCTTGTGAATGGCTTCCGAACGCAAGGATATGTGGAGCCTTAAAAGGCTATCTATTGAAAACAATGATCCTTTCTTTTAATGCTTAGATTATCACAAGAGCCAGCCTTCCGTGCACGGCTTCCTTAGGTGTTTTAATTATTATTTGAAGATTGTATTTTGTTGTCCGCCCAGAACCACTGGAACGGTATATTTTTTTTTCTCGTCTTCTTTTCTATTGGCAACGTCTCATATTTGGTTATGTTAAACGGTTCTATGTTGGAATCGTTTTTACTTGTTTAAAATGAGCCAGCCCTCCAGAAAGTTAGTGTTTAGCGTGACAGCTGCCTTGCTTCTTTACAGGCTCATCCAGGCAGATGCAGTGGCCAGCCATGCACTTGCGCGTCACACACGCACCCACTCATGTCATTGTATCGATTATATCAATTCAATAAAGTGCATATGCTCCTTTAATCACAAAACACATGCACTTGTTTAAACAAAGTACTTCAATACCTGTTGTAAGTGGGAAAAGGACAGAGCCCCTTTAAGAGGGAAGCCCAGGACTAATGGGAAGGAGCGGGAGGCAGGAGGAAGGGGAGGAGCAGGCGAAGGAAAACGGCAGTAAGGTAATGGAGGAATAAAGGGAAGGTTGGAGTGCACGATGGCTCATGTGTGGTTATTGAGCGTGCACGAATCAGCCCCATGGGGGGGGCCTAACAACTGGCGACGAGACAGATGTGACCCCACGCTCTGCAGCATTAATGGAGGGCCTGTGTGCCCAGCAGAAAAGAGGGGCCTGTGCGCCCAGCAGTTACGGAGGGCCTGAGTGCCTGCAGTGAAGAGGGCCCGTGTGCCCTGTAGCTGGGCCCGTGTGCCCGGCAGTAGCGGGGGGCCCATGCGCCCTGAAGAGGGCCAGTGTGCCCTGTAGGTGGGCCTGTGCGCCCGGCAGTTTGTGTGGGCCTGCGTGCCCTGAGCAGGGGCCCGTGTGCCCTGTTGGCGGGCCCGTGCGCCCAGCAGTTCGTGTGGGCCTGTGTGCCCTGAGCAGGGACCCGTGTGCCCTGTCGATGGGCCCGTGTGCCCAGCAGTTTAAGTGGACCTCCGTGTCCGTGTGAAAGCACAGGCCGTATGCCCTGCTGAAGGGCCCGTGCGCCCAGCAGTTCGAGAGGGCCGGTGCGCCCTGCAACCAAGAAGAGGTCCGTGTGCCCTACGCAGGAGCCGAGGACCGAAGTAGAGCCGTGCGGGAGGAGACCCAGCAACTGCGGAGCCGCCAGAGAGGGAGAGGAGAAGACCGCGTCCGCGACGCCCACGACCGCGCTGCAGACCTGGCTGCCCAGCTGATACATCCCGCCCACCCGCAGAGGAGAAAGGAATCACCTGACCGCCGCGGTCGCAACACCTCAAGTAAGGAGCTAGGACGGGGGCTGGGAGTGAAAGGAACCCCGTGTCTCCCACAACGTGACATTGCAAAGCGATGAAACACTAGCCTACCAAGATTAACCCCGTGTCTCCCACAACGTGACATGGAAAAAAAAATAATAATAAACCCAAGCAGTGAAGATAAAAGCCAAAACTCAGGGCCCAGCAGCATTAACCCCGCGTCTCCCTGTAAGTGACACTACGGAAAAAATAATAACCCGCAAGTGGCCATACCCTGACCGATGAGCAAGAAAATATTGGTCACAAGGGACACGTGCACCCGGTACATGCAATAAGTGGCCCCACAGCGCCACACGCACACGTGAGGTATGGTGCCTCTGCTCAGAGAAACGGAACACACCGCCCTACCCACTTTAGAGCGAACGGCCCGCAAAGCCCGCTGCACAGCGCCCCAGCTGCCCCAACCATAGTGAAGATGGTGAAATTTGGGCGGGAAGCCCACCAATTAAATAAACGGCCCAGAGGTCGTCAGCACAGCACCCATGGCTGCCCCTACCTAATGCGCACAGCCACAACACTAGCAAGTGTGGGCGGGAAGCCCATGACCCAGATACACGGCCCGTAGGCCATCAACAAAGCACCCTCTGTCACCCCAACCAACGCACGTTTCCACAACGGTGCCCCAAATGAGGGGTAAAGAGAACAACAAAAAGACTGCTACAGAGAGGGGAGTACCACCCCAGGAGCAAAACAACCAGACAACTATAAACAGAGAGCACTAACGGGGACACTCACACCACGCCAAAACACCCAGAGCCACCCACCCAGTGGATCTATGTTATTGAAACCCCATGCAGTGCTACAACAGCAAAGGGACACATTAGTGTCCCCCACCATGCAGGCCACCGGTGCAGAAAATTGACAGGCCCACAGGACGAAACCAACAACTGTGCAGCACCACTACCAGAAACACCCAGCCACCCCGACCAACGCAATACGAGACGGGGGAAGCAACGGGAGAGACACGAGAATGCGCACCCACGACCAGCCGCGCCAACACCACCACAAGGACACGCACAGGAAAGAAAGAGTAGACAGACATGAACAGCCGCCCAAATTCATGAGTACCAGCAGCAGAGAAGACACGTACCAGACAGGACCGGCAAAAGTAAAAGCAACGCCACCCATACAAACCAGAGGATCAAAACACAACGATCTGCCGCCAAAGATCACACGCAAGCGCACCGTGACTCCATACCCAAACTAAACACCGGCCAACATGACTGACCCAGCGCACGCAGATGCCGATGCAAGTGCGCAAGCCCTAGCAGACTTGGGCCCCACTTCATATGCCACCATCATGAGAAGGCCCAGCCCATTCGCCTTGATCCCACACCACGACCAAGGAACAAGATGGGAGGAATGGGTCGAAGAATTTGAGGACTTTTTAGGTACAATTGGGAACAAAGACCCACCCAACAAACTCATCATATTTAGGAACCTGGTAGGAAAAGAGGTAAAGGACATCATCAAGACAATCCCACCTACAGACAAAACCACGTACCAACGTCTCCTCGATGCACTAAACGACAAACTCATAACAGGATCCAACAAAGACTACGGTCACCTTGCATTCAACCAACAAAAGCAGCGTTCACACGAATCGATTGGGGAGTTCGTCATACGTCTCCAGCAGAAAATAGGAGACTGCGACTTCGCCAACTTCAATGATGAAGAAGCTATAAGACTAAGGATCATAGAAGGGTGCACCTCGTCAACGTTCAGGAAACACCTTCTCATAAAGCCCCTACCCCTAGGGAAAATACTGAATATGGCAAAAATATACGCGAGAGTTGAGGCACAGGCAGACACCATTGAAAGGAAAATGGAACGCGACGCCATCGCAGCCCTCACGGAAGAGCGACCGCAATACTCTGAGCCCACTCGACCCTGGAGAAGGAGGAAACCGAGAAGACACTGGCCAGAAAGCCCGGACACAGAGCAATGCCATGGGCGAGGGTGGAAACACACCCACAGACAACCATACCCAGCCTTTGGACGAACATGCTGGCGCTGTGGCCAGGAAGGTCACCTTCAGAGAATGTGCAGGACAAGACCACCCACAAGCTCGACATGCCAACCCACACCCCAGGCAAGAGTCCCGAGTACACCTAGAGCATGGTTAGACATCAGAAAAGACATCACGATTGTGGACACCAGCCCACCCAGAAGTCTCAGGAATGCACAACCCCTCGACCCTTACGGACCAGCACTTGGCACACGAACCCCACCCGTCCTGCAAGAGGACTATGAGCTTCGCAACCGCCCAGTGCCCTTGGAAATATCGTACGGGGGGGGAAATAGAAGTCACAGAAAACTGCAGTACAAAGCAACCATACCAGACAAGGGTGGAAGAATACCCCCTAGACAAACCCCAAGACCACGCTGCCCAATGGAGGACAGCACAGAGAGAACAGCCCAAAGGACAGTCACGACGTGACCCGAACCAAGGAGACCGCAGAGTGCCGGACACCATCCGCATGATACCGAGTCCCGCCAGAGGACACAGCCGTCTCAGTCACCGGGCAGCACTACAGCACGCACTCATCAGCGTCCACTACAGGTCATTCAAAGTAACCCACAAGAAGGACTACGTGCCCGAAGAGCGGGTGACAACTATGACAGAGAACCACGGCAAAATGACGCCAAAGGACTCCCTCCTCCACGAGCTATACTTTGAAGAGCAGGAACCAATGAAGGGAGAAGAGATTGAGAGAAGGGAAGAGGAGAGAGCAAAGACCTATGAAACACTGCAACAAGAGAGCGTGGAAGAGACCCACGAGCAACCAAGCAGGCCCCACCGGGCCACAAAGAGACCCCAGCGTCTCATCGAACAAATGTGACCCGGGAAGTCTCATGTTAAGCAAGGGGGAGGTGTTGTAAGTGGGAAAAGGACAGAGCCCCTTTAAGAGGGAAGCCCAGGACTAATGGGAAGGAGCGGGAGGCAGGAGGAAGGGGAGGAGCAGGGGAAGGAAAACAGCAGTAAGGTAATGGAGGAATAAAGGGAAGGTTGGAGTGCACGATGGCTCCTGTGTGGTTATTGAGCATGCACGAATCAGCCCCATGGGGGGGCCTAACAATACCCAAACCAAACTGGCTGCAATACTAAAGAGCGCAGTGCTGTAGCAATCTACATGTATTCATGATGCATTCTTAAAGGGCACGGCCTCCTAATAGGCTAATGTATTATAGAGGACAATATTAGGGCATTGCAATACATCCCAACAACCTCCACTTTTGGGATTATGAGCCAGAGTGCAAAATAAACAGCCAAGTACATTCACTTGCAAGTCAAAAATTAAAGGTATTAATAAACTTATACATAAACAATAATCTATTTTATAATATGAACACGCTTAATACGCAGAGATTTTTAAGCATGGACACAGGGATCGACCCTGTGTTCCTCCACCAAGTGCGTTGCTCCTGTGCTATTCTCTGATCCCGTTCCATCGCTGGTTAGATGATATTTTTAACAACGATGTGATGATTCATTAAGCAGGCGGGCTCTAGTACCACCTATTGTTAATTTGCATCATCTCTCAAATGGGTAAATAATTCCTCAGGGGATGATGAAAAACAAAAGTAATACAGGGGGAAACCCAGGTCAAGCATAAATGTGTGTAGTCTGGACACAATGTTTACAGAGAAATCACAATTGCCCAAGAAACAAGGCCTTTCCTCTTCAAAGTCCAGACCAAAAGGATCTTAGTGTGGAGTCTGATCATTAATCGGGATTCTGCCTGTCTGCCTGTCTGAGTCGTATTTCCAAATTGCCTTCTCTCAAGTTTCAAACAAGTCTCTCTATGGCATAAAACCGGAAACCTGCAGCAGAACGATTGCAACACCCAGTACAGAGCCACAGGGTATGTAGGATTCTTATGTTTGACGGCCCTAATATGCTGCATTATTCTGGTTTTTAGTGATCCTATACTGGAACCCCGCATACTGCCTGTGGCATAGACAATGATTGACAGAAACTACATTAATTTCATGTGACAAGTTGTTTATTTTTGAATGTTCTATTCAACTCAGTGTATCCGAATTCTCGTTTGATAGGTGGTTTAAAGTCACAGAATGTACATTTTCCACATCTGAAGAATCCTTCGGGGGAAGTCCGAACCATACATTCTCTGTATTTGGCTTTCTGGGAGCATCAGACAATACTCAACACAGTGAACTCACTACAAGCTCTATAACAAACACATACCATATCACAACATAACATAAGATAACATTAGGATGTTGGGGGTCACAATGTAAACTGATTCATCCTCTAGAGGGACATTACGGTGCTGTAATGGCCAACACTAGCATGTTGCTGTCCAGAGGGCATGCAGCCATGTTCTGACCCTAGGCACTCACCAGAGGAACAGTTCACTTGTGATGTTCATATACTCTATATGTGCAAGGCATGTTCTGACCTCTACTAGTTGATACGCTGACTGAAATCTTATCAGGCAATCAGTACCCACAATAGAGAAGGCATGTTCCTCCCATTGGCACATGAGGAATGCTGTCATAGTTCAATCTCTCATGGCCATAGTCCTAAATCGATGTTCTGCATTGAGGCTGCTGACCCAGCCCCCCTGTGGTAATTTCCCCTCATCCGCCATATTTTCAAAGAACGTGTCCATGCTGCCATAACGATTCCCCAGTCGCGGATCGGCCTCCATTTTGCTGCTCTCATCTTGTACAAAGTTTTGCCATGTGCCAACCAAACATTCTTGGCTCTTTCGGGTCTATATCCTCGGTGTCAGGGCTGGACTGTCCCACCGGGACATCCCCCGGCAGGTGTCTGAACGGCGAGGAAGGATAAACTAAAGCGTGCACCTCTGCCTCGCATGAATCCGCCCGCTGCCACCACCACAGCACGCTGGCGCTGCAGCTGCAAAATGTTTTGTTTCCTTCGTGCCTTCGCGTGAGGGCCAAAGTCTGGGAACTGGCCGGAAAAAAAACACAGTGTCAAGTGCTTGGCGCGTGCCACTGACAGGGCAGTAGTATTGAGGCCTTCACTATATGGCATGTGACATGCTAGTGATGTGAAGGTAAGATAGACCAAAGCTTGCTTTATTCTGCTCAGATATTGTGCATTACAATTAGAACTAAGAATGCTAATAAAATGTCTCCATTAAGCACAGGATTGTATCACTGCATTTATTGGTTCCTGTGCATTCTGCTGTCAAGGGCTAAGCCCAGAAGTGAACGGGTTATGGTTGTAAAGTACTTTATTTTCCACCCACCATGCTATGGTAGCCTGTGTGATAAACCTGTAATGTTGGAGGTTTCTGCAAACCTTTTCTTTGCTGCACGCTGTGGCTTGCCTCGCACATATATTTGCGCTCAGTCGTTCGCTTGGTTTTCCCTTGGCCAGGTTGGGCCAACAAATCAGTGGCTGTTGAGTTAGCGCTATACCTCCTCTGTGTTTGTGTTAGACAACCATGCCAGCATTGTGCTAACTCATACTCTGGGGCCGGAAGACTTTCTTTTTTGCCACTTTACAAATGCGCGTAAGGAAAAGGAAAAAAAAATTCAGAGTTGACAATCTCAAGCAACAACCGCATGTGTCTGTAGCCAAAACGCAGCAACGTTTCTTTCTCTCGTACGTGTAATCACGTAACCAGATGTATGCACCTTATCGAACAAAGTGTGGAATTATCATCTTTCCGCTGATAAGACATGGAGCTTTCATCTTCTTTCTGGGAAACATGGCCTCTCAAAGACTCAAGAATAGCTATCTCACGAAATATCCAGTGGACAACATATGCATTTTTTCATAAAACCACAAAGCCACGAAATGTCTTATTTTAGGGAAATTATACTTCCATGCGTCTTTCACCGGTAACAACCCTGTACTTTAGGAACTTCTTTAAAACGTCAGAAAGATGCAATCGTGACCCATGGTGTTTTTGCTTCAAGGGCGTGGAGGTACTTTTGACATGAGCACACTTGTTGAACTCAGCAGTGTGTAGAGCAAACATAGTCTGAAACCTGGTCCTGCCGAGCAGTGTTTACAAACCATGGCTAATGCAGTAGATTTGGCACATGAAAAAGAAAGACATGTCTAATGATTAAGCCGTGCTTGTGTGTTTCTGCTCAATGCAAACTGGAAAATGCATAAGCAGTCCAACAGGCTTTCTCTACTATGAGGTAAGTGGGAGCTGGAGCGGAGAGTTCCCTTTGCTGGGATTCTTGTGCACAGGGCGCTTCCAGGAATGGCGATTGTGTGGTGTTGGCTAGCGGTGCTGCTGCTTCTGCTGTTTTTAAAAGTGGAAGCAAGCAACCCCAAATACCAATCCTGAGCTATGATTTTCTGCAACAAAAAGCACAATCCCAATACCTTCCAAACTGGTGTAATCCTAACCCAAGCAAAATAAAAGAGGTGATGGCGGGGAGGTTAAGAATTCATTTTAACCTCTGTCATTGCTCTGGGCAACCCTCCAGATAATTGTTCTTTGTCCGCCAGGCCATTTCAAAAGGGGAAAGATCATATACAAATCAGGCTTAGTCCCACCCCAAAAGGAGCAATGCAGCCCAAACTGCTTGGTGACATCCCTTCTGAGCGAGACCACAAGCATCCCCATACATGTTTTGGCCTTCATCAGTGAGAATTAGCATGGGTCTCTAGGCCCAGCAGGCATGGGACCCACGTCTGGGCATACCGTCCCACTTGGGGTAACTAAGAAAAAGAAATGAGGTGGTGGCTGGAAGTTTTCAAATTAATCTTAACCACTGGTATTGCTCTCATAATTCAAACCTCCCCACATTACGGATTTTGAGAGCATGCCAAATATTTCTAAAGGTTGGTGTCAGGGTGGTGGAATGTGGATGGCTCCCAACTTAAAACAATGTTCAGAAAAACAAAACTTTGGAATTTCTCTGACATCATTTGAAAAGTGTTGCCTACAGACCAGTGGGTTTTAGAGACATTACTAAAGAAAGAGTGCATGAAAAATATCCCCTAATGTATTACGGCCACGGTAACCCAGCAATAACGGGCCCATCAGGAAACTCTGTGCCTGGTGGAAACACAATCGCCGTGCAGAAAAATGCTTGCAGGGCAGAATAAACAAGCATTGGCCATGGCAACAGTTTGGGCTTTTGTGTAGGCATGGCAAAGGCACATGCAAGGTACTGGCATAGTGGTGTTAACTGGCTAATGATGGTAGCAGGTGCAATAGGGTGCAAGTACCTCAGCATGTAACAACAGTGCCTGGTAAATTCCTAATATTTAGGCAGAAGCTAAAACTGTTGGTTTTGCCAATGCAAGTTTTTACAGGACCTCTGGGGAGGACAAGCATAGTGCTTATAAATTGAGTGGTTGAAGGCAGACCTGGTTAAGACATTTTTTTTTAATTCAGCTGAGTAAACTCAACTTTTTCAAAAACAATTTTAAATTTACATACTTAAGAATTTAAAAATAACAGTCAATAAAACATAAAAGAATTTGTAAAGAGAGATAGTTAAGTTGCAAAAAACATGAATAATAAAATTTATGAACAATAAGACTTTTGTTACAGAAAAAAATGAGAAAAACACCATAATTGCATTAAAAGACATTTGTATTACACCCGTAGCACCATGACAGCTCCAATTAAGTCATTACTTCTATGAAAAGACTACTTTGAAAAACACTGGCAGTCACTTTGAGTGCAAAATATGATGGTAAGGCTTGATTAAAGAGAGCTCAAAAAAGTCCCAGGAGGAGGTGTTTTGTGTGGAGAGGGGCAGGAACTGGGTGGGAATGGTTGTAGCGATTAGAATAGCCATGCACATTCACTGAATGGGCAAATAACCAAACAACACCTACAAGATATGCCCTTTCGTCCTATGTGTACTCTACTGAAATATCCATGCCAGGCTCCATTAGGAACACTGAGCACATACTCTCATGAACTCTGAAAAGCAGTGACAGATTCAGTTATGCCCAGTTGGCAAACTAAAAACAGATTCCAAATTCCCAAAGAAGCACAGCAGAGCCCGATGTCATTATGCCCATTTAGCACCACACAGCATTTTTCATTTTGATTTGCATCTCCCCCTGCAGTAGTATCAGATTCAAGTTAGGACATCAGTGCCAGGATCTATCATAACACTGTAAGGCCAGATAATGCTATGCCCAATTAGTGCAATAGTGCCATTATGTGCTGTTAGCACATCAGCCCAAGATTCCATTATGCTGAATTAGAAGAGCTGTGTCAGATTACATATTTAGCACAGCAGTGGCAGATAAGTATGCCAGATGCCATTGTTCTAGTTATGAAGGAAAGGTCAAATCCCATTATACCCATTATGCCCAGTTACCTCAGAAAGGCCAAAGTAAACTTGTTTGGTAAAGATTGCCTTATACTTATTTAGCACAGAGGAGCCAGTGCTGGGAGAGTCATGTACCTGAACTCAGGGGAGTTGCTAGGTCTGGGAAAGATCCGGGGCTACGCTAAAGTCAGGACTGTCGGGACTCGGGGCTAGCTAGCCTTTTAGTTGTAGCCCCATAACTTCTATCCAGGGCTACAACCAAAAGATCCAGGGCTATAGCCCACTAAGCTCCCCCCCTGGCAACGCCGCTGATACTCTACGCCCATACCGGGTTTACTGGCTATGAGGCCAATGAGAGGGGGGCCAAGACAGTACAGGGATGAAGAAGTGCAGTGAACCTGTTTTTCTTACATCATAACAGATCTTCATTCTGACAATGAGGCTGGGCATGTGCGATAGTCAGAGGAAACCTAGAGGAAACCGAGGAGGCACACAGTGGGTCAGCCGGGAGACAGTGCGTAGCTGTGTATTCCTGCCCAACCACCATCCTCCATGCTGCATTACACAGCCAGGCAGGGGAGGTGGGCAGCAAGGTTGGACTCGCCTACAAGGAACTCTGGAGAATTCCTGTTAGGCGTCTGCACCATAGGCCTCTTTTGTGTGATAGCTATTTTATTTCCAAATTATCTCATTGAGAAAGGACTGTGCTTGCTGTAAATGTGTAATATGGGGCCGCTTTGGAAATAATTTCCAGGGCCTCTTTTCGTTCCCAGTCCACCCATGCTCGGTGAGCACGATTATCTCCTAGTCGACAAATGTGTACTTCCTCCAAAGAACCCCCTTCCTACTGCTACCCTCTGATGCAGTAATTTCCATATGGCAATCCCCTGTGATGCACTGAAGGAGATCTTGTTTCGTAATGAAAATTGCTACACAACAGTGGATTTGAAAGGAGAGTCTTCATTCAATAGAGTGCTGCATTTTTCACAGAAGGGGAACCAGTGTTGTTGCATTTTCTGAAAATGATTGTCACCCGCTCCTTTGATCCACTAAATCAAAAGCAACATAGAGAAATATAGACAGGTGTGTGAACATAACACACACTGCTAATTATCAACCACTCTTAATCCATGATTTCCGCACTTCATAGCAGCCACAACGCATAAGGCTGATACAAATGTATTACTGTTGTATTGTGCCTGTCTGAGGTAAGCTAGGTTGTGATGTCATGTGGAATGTTTATGTGTGGATGATGAAACCTTCTCAGTGAGTGTTCTGTGCAGTGGCAGTTACAGCTGGCTGGTCCTGGGTGATGGGAGCCGGTGTTTGTCAAAGCTAATGTCCTTTATGTCTTCATGTGGATTTGTAACTAAGAACCTGGAAATAAACTTACCTGAAGAAATCCTAAAGAGCTTGGAACCTGCTTTTTAACAATGGCGACGAGTTGGTCTTTGGTAACCTACGTGCCACAAGCTGAAGGACTGAGGACCCTGCTGCGGGGGGTGCAGGAAGGACAAGCTACTGGAGATGGACAACACCGCCCCCAGAAACTGTAAGTCCCATCACCCAGGGCGCAGGGGGCGCCGGAGGGAGAAAGCCCCACTGTTTGTGGGACCAGCGCTCATAATCTGTGGGCATGCTGGGCCCCAGGGGGTCGTAAGGGAGGAGCTCCGACATGCTTCTCCAGGGCGCAGGAAAAGGAACTGTACAAGGCCCCGTAGCTTGAGGGATCGGGTGCCTATTCATAAGAAGGAGTGCTGTGCCCCGGGCAGGAGTAGAGCTGTGCCTAAGTGATGAGAGAGCAGTCTCATGAGGTTAAACCCTCGTTGGAGGAAACCCTGCCAGAAGTTATCTGAGGTTTTGGGGCAGCCTATAGGTATTGGAAGTGCTGATTCCGGCCGCTTAAGGGGATTTTAGCGGTTATCCAGAATAAGGAGGACCTGGGCCCGTTTGCCAATGATGGCCATAAGCAGCAGAATGTGCATGAGACTGTGGAACCAGACTAGACATTTTATAATACGGGCGGAATTGTGAAGTATTGGTATTTGCTCATGAGAGACAGAAGCAGTCTTCTCAGCATTTTATGATACGGGGGAAAAGTGAAGAAATGGTGTACAGAAGCTGTCTTGCACTGTCCTGTGAGATGTTCCCCTTGTGAATGCTGAGTGGTCGCCAGCGTGTGGAAGAGATTGGAGTTGATCGCTTTTCGCTGCTACTCAGTGATTCGATGTCTAACAAACTGACCGTTGGTCAGTGGGAGATAGTCACTGCTCCGCAGCGTGTTTGGGACTAATGACATCACATTGAAGTCTGGGGAGTTGGCGAAGGTTTGGAACGCTTTATAGTTAACATTCTACTTGCGTGTTATGCAAATCCTGGCGCAAGAGTTCCTCGGAAGCCAAGGTGCTCTGCGCAGTGATGGAGCCATATGAGAAATGTCGCAATTAGCGTAAAGCACCTTGCGTACTGCACGTGATCAGGAAATCCTGGGTAGCCAGTCCCGGTGCCGGAAAAACGTAATATGAGGAAACGTGTTTCAGTAAGAAGGGATGATGGTGTCGAGTTCCTTTGGATCGCTTGGAACATGAGAACCGTGTGGTATGAATTGGATGTCATGTTTTGTCTAGGCGACCAACGCCGTGGTCTCTGCTTGGGAAAAGAGACATTTGCGGCGGACTATGATGGTGACAAGCCGCTCCGTCTCTATTAGAGAGACGTCGAGTATCGGCGTCTCTATTAGAGACACGTCGAGTATCGGCCAAAAAATAAAGTGACTGGTAGGGAATACCAATATAATCGACTATCGCTGGTTGTGTTATGTGAAAAGATTTCCAAAGTGTGTCATGATGGTGACATTTTCTTAAGTTCTTGGAATGTGACTTTTACCCATTCAGGTGACATTTGCATAGGTAGCTTTAAATAGTTTAGCATAGATACTGTCAATTCCACTATGGAATGTAAAACAAATGCTGTTGTGGTGTCAGGTGGGAGGAAAGTCCGTCTTTGTGTAATTGGAACTTTAATCTTCCATTTAAAACTAACAAGGCATTTTGCAGATGTAGGCTGGTGAAGTGTTGTAATAGGCACCTGCGTATTATTGTGTTTAGTTGTGCGAATGAATAAGCTATGTGTGCTATGATATGGTAATAAGTTGTGTGTTAGGGTTTTCAGTATAATTGTTTTTGAGGAATTGCAGGATTCGGGTGCCAAGCACCATGGCTCATGGACACTAATGTGCCTAATTCGTTGCTGTTAGTGTATGAAGGGTGGTATGTGTATATGTGTTGATAGCTTTAATCATTTTGAGGATTTTCAGCTATATTGCACATGTCATTAGAGCCTGTATAGGTGGCTATGGACTCATAGGTTCTTTTTAAAGCTCATAAATGGATATGGACGTTTAAGTTCATGATAGTGTTAGTTTTGGGGATTTTACTTTCTTGTAGCAACATGGTTATGTTATTCAAATGTTTACAATGCAAATGTTTTCAATGCAATTTGTGTATTATTTATAGCGTAAGGTTGCAGCATTCTACGATTTTGGAATGCATGTTATGAATCTGACTCATATTTTTTCGAAAGAGTCAGTGAGTGCTTTGGTATGGATGAACTCACGTTCAGCTTGGAAGTGTTGCAGTGTGGAAGGCATGGTTTGGGGGATTTGGTTTTCCTACATTGTTTTGGTTTGGTTTAGGTATTTACCTGCCCTGGTAAAGTTGTACATCCTTGCGGTTGTTTTAGAGTGAGGTAGCACATTGGCTCTTTCACAAGGATGTTTTATAGTGGTTACCTGATTCTGGATAAGGTTGAATAGCGATGAGGTTGTTCTGTAAGGGAGATAGCTCCTCCTCTAGGGTTTATACCCTTCTCATCATATAGGACAGTGGGTAGCTTGTGGTAAAAGGGTAGCTGGGGACGCCTGGTGATGACCCGTTGGTATTGGGTGTGGTGTGTCCTATGATAATGAGTAAATTGTTTTCTTTGTTACTTGTGGTTTTTATTGTTGAATTTGTTTTATCCATGGTTTCAACAGTTCGACCTATGTGAGGATGCCATCTTTGCTAATAACATTGTTGAGTTTTTACCAGTCATTGATGTTGGCATTGGGAGTGTGTGGCCACTGCTCCCAATGTGTTGGAAGGTTTATAGAACCTGGTCTGGTCTAACGTATATGGCGTTGAGTCCATGGGTGTTTGTGGTTTCAGTGATTCTATGTGTTTCCACTGTGTGAATCCCTATTGGAGTGGGGTTGTGGGTGTCTTTTTGGAGACTTTGAGGTCTCAGTTCTCTAGAGTGGCAGTCTAGAGGCCTGCAGGAGCTCCAGGGTGGTGGCTTGGACTCCCGTGTTGTTGTAGGCGGAGGCAGGCCGCAGGAGGTGAAGCAGTTTCATGGTGGTTTAGGAATGTAGGTGAAGTAGCCCAGTTTTAGGCTTGGCCAGGTTCTGGGTGAGAGTCCAGTTGCCTGTTTGTGGCAGGAACAGGCAGATGGATGTTAGTATTTTTGCGATTGGTACATGGAATGTAGTTGGTCAGGGTGTGATGTTATGATGGTTGGGTTTGGCCGTGGAAGTGTCCGTCTGCCAGTTGAGTGTCTTGTGTTCGTATATCTTGGAAGGTGGTAGTTGTGTTGTTCTGGTATGTGTCTTGTTCTGTGCATTTCTGGTTTTCTAAAGGAGGGAGGTGTGTTGTACTGTGCCTGTCTGAGGTAAGCAAAGTTGTGATGTCATGTGGAATGTTTATGTGTGGATGATGGAACCTTCTGAGGGAGTGTTCTGTGCAGTGGCAGTTACAGCTGGCTGGCCCTGGGTGATGGAAGCCGATGTTTGTCAAAGCTAATGTCATTTATGTCTTCATGTGGATTTGTAACTAAGAACCTGGAAATAAACTTACCTGAAGAAATCTTAAAGAGCTTGAAACCTGCTTTTTAACAATTACATGTATTTAGGAAAATTGCCTATTATACAGCAATATTCATTCAATTTATCAACAGAAGACCATTGTGCTCGAAGCTCTCTTTTCAAAGGACTTTCTGCGTGTTTGCTGAGAATAGTACACAGATGTATTTGAATATGAACACGTCATCTCTGCATATTTTAATCGTTTTATCTCAGTAGGAATCGCTACTATAAATCCATCTGCATGCGCTTTAACAAATGAAACTTGCATTGGACAAGGACAATTCTCCCTCCATTGTCTTCCTCAGGACCCTCATCCAATAAAATGACTTAAAACACCAGTTTAACCAGCAAGGCTGGCATGTCTCCTGTTGCGTCCAATTATATACAGCAAACCAGCAAACATTACAAGCAAAACAAAACTGCATTTAAAACATTTGTAAAGCACTTTTACATAGAAAAGACCACACATTAACAAAAAGATCTATTTTCTGCCCCGTTAGCATTGCTACATTGATATAGCACATAGAGTGTAATAGGAAATACATTCAAATTAATAAAATGGTGATTTTAGCTTGCAATTACCCCTCAGATTCTAGATTGCATTACTTACTTTGACTAGCGTCAAAGATACACTGAAGCATCACTTCGGGAAGTACGGCAACAAGTGGCTGTAGCATTGTGCTTGCTTAACAACAACTAGGATGTAACATGTAGAATAGAATTTGCTGTTCTGTCTTTTATTGAATTTTACATTCAAATTCATAATGAGGACAGACGTCTCTCGTGTTGCAATTTTAATTACTAGACAAGAGTTCCTTCAGTTCTCATAGTTTTGCAATATTTACAAATCAATACGAAGGTGGGAGAATTTTGACAGTTTCGTTGTGGTCGGATCATTTATTACTTTCCCTATCAGATTAACTTGCAAGTGTCCAAGCAAGTTAAGCAACTAAACAATTCAGGTAACTACTGCACTCATTAGACATCGACGAACTTTGCTGCTAGAACCTAGAATCACCAGTGTCTCAAGGGATTGAACCAGATGTCACGCCGCGCGCTCGCGGGCGCCACTTACTTGTCTTGGGGTCCCTGGTCCACGGCCGCAGCGGTCTCCTCCTTCATGGAGTCTATACCCGCGGTGGCGTCTCTCCTCACGCCGACCCGCGGTTCGGATGGGCGCCGAGGACGCCGCAATCTTGCGAGGATCTGCGCATGCGCGGATCGTCAGTGTTTCGACGTCCCGCGCATGTGCAGTGTCGGAACATGCGTTCCAAGCCTCGCTTTGACCCTGAGCCATAAAAGGGCACCGCATACACAGGGACGACGCGTCTCAACGCGGTTGTTACTGTGTATGCGCTGCTGGAGTCCTGGCACTTGTTGTCCAGCCCTCCAGTTTCCTGTTCTATCCTTTTCTGCCCAATTCTGCCTCATTTCCTTATTCCAGTCTTGCTTCCTGGTCCCCCTACTCTTTCTGCTCCTTCATTCTGATACCTTGTCCTTCCCTGGTTTATGGTAGAGTAGGTTATCTCTGGGTTCCTAGTTGTAGTGGGGAATCTCCTGTCAGTTCTGCCTTCTTACAGTTTGCCTTCCTTTGCCTGTCTTGTGTCCTGCCGGTACCTGTGCCTTACTGCCTTTTGGGAGTTCCTGAGTTCAGTCCTGTTATCATCGGTGATTTCATCAAGCCTTCTCAGCCAGTGGAAACACTGTCCCGACGTCACGCAAAATCTGAGAAGTGCCACCCGTGGCGTTGGGAGTTGGTTCAGTGCCGTCCTGTGTTAACTCACCAGGAGGGGATTGGACTAATTTCTCGCGTTACCCATTCATCGGCCATCATACATCGACATACTGGTAACCTCAACTCCACGGTCTACAGGAAGCAGAGGTAACTCACGATCTCGTGAAGATTCGTTTAACAGATTGAGACGCCTATCCCTCAGTCCCGACATGGACGACATGCAGGAACTACGTGAAGAAATGCGTGCCATGCGCCTGGAAATGACCACTCTCCGCCAGGAAAACAACACTCTCAGACAAGCATTGGATCGGTGTTTGGCTAATCCCGCACAACCTGTCACACCGCCTGAGAACTCCATGGCTTACACCACTCCGATGAAGTATGATGGTGATCCGCGTCGAGTGGCTGAGTTCTGTACTCACTGTCGGATCCATTTCCAATTCAGGTCTACACATTTTTCTCAAGACAAAGCTAAGATCGGGTATATCCTTGGAAATCTAAGGCCGCACCTTTGGTCTCTACCAACAGTCCTCTGTTGGCCGATTTCGCTGCCTTCGAGAAAGCCTTTTTGGATGTCTTCAAACCGCCCAATTTGGCAGCCATGGCCCAGAATCAATTAATGGAGATCAAGCAAGGGTCAGGTGACATAATCCACTACATCAGTCGGTTTCGACAACTAGCAACTGATTCACAATGGCCCGAAATCACTCAAAAAACCTTGTTTCGTCGGGGACTACGAGAGGAGTACAAAGACGAATTGCTGCACATTCCGGAGCCAGAAACGCTGCCAGCATTGGTGGAACAAGTCTTACGCATTGACCACAGGTTAACCGAACGACGGAGTGAACGCTGCAGATCTGACAGGTATCAACCAATTCTTCCAGCACAGAACCCTGGACCGGCTGTTTCTATCTATGTAGCTCCAGAACCCATGCAGTTGGGTGCCGTCAGAGGTCCGTTATCCGAGACTGAAAAGAAAAGTAGACGACAGAAGAACTTGTGCATGTATTGCGGTGGTTCTGGTCATTTTCTAGGTACCTGTCCGTTACGTCCTCTGAAGAAACAGGAAAACTAACAGGCCCGTTGTTTCAGGCGAAGGCAGCAGCGGGCCGCCCTTCTGAATCCGTCCTTCCCCCCATGAACTCAGGACCCTTGTTGATCCTGAAAGTCGGTGTTGCTTGGCTTGGAAAGTGTGTGAAGACCTGGGCCCTTTTGGACTGCGGAGCATCTGGCAACTACATTGATGCTTCGTTCACAATTACCAATGGGATCCGTTTACACAACAAGGAACGACCAACGGTGGTTGAGGTAATCGATGGCTCTACTTTGTCTTCTGGTCCGGTTTGCCAACACTCCGATCCCTTGTGGCTCTCTGTGGAAGGGCATCTCGAACGTATCTCATTGGACGTCATCAAGTCTCCTTCATTTCCGGTGGTGTTGGGTTTACCATGGCTGTTGTATCACAATCCCCAGGTTGACTGGACCGCTCGCTCCTTGGTGTTCTCTTCGACACGTTGTCCTAGTGACTGTGTAATTCACAAAACCTTTCCTGCAATTTTGGAGTCCCTCAATCCTGCTGATGTATCTGCTCGTTTATGTGCCACTCAATCGGTTCCTCATGAATATGCCGGATACCACAAGGCGTTCTCCAAGCCTGAGGACATACCACTACCACCCCATCGGCACTTTGATTGTTCCATTGACGTCCTGCCTGGTGCGATCATTCCCCACGGCAAGATCTATTATTTGACTCATTTCGAGAAGGGCATACTACAGGAGTATATTACGGATTGTCTCAACAAGGGCTATATAGTGCCGTCCAAATCCCCTGCAGGATTCCCGTTATTCTTCGTCAAGAAGAAAGAGGGCACTTTGCGTCCTTGTATCGACTACCGTCAACTAAACGAGATCACGAGGAAGGACAGGTACCCGTTACCACTCATCCGGGACATCATCGAATCCCTGAAATCGGCACAGATCTTCACCAAGCTGGATCTAAGAGGGGCCTATCACTTGGTGCGAATTAAGAAGGGAGATGAGTGGAAGACGGCCTTCAAAACACCTATTGGTCACTTCGAATATAGGGTGATGCCGTTTGGCCTCTGCAACGTCCCGGCAGTCTTCCAACGGTTCATGGACGATGTCTTTTCTGACCTTATCGGAATATCTGTCTGGGTTTACCTTGACGATATTCTGGTTTTTTCTGACACTCATACTGCACACGTGGCGCATGTACAGGAAGTCCTCCGTAGATTGATACACAACGGTCTGTATGCCAAAATCGAGAAGTGCCAATTTCATAGGGAGAGCATGGAGTTTCTGGGTTACGTGATCAGCAACACAGGAGTACAGATGGATCCCGCAAAACTGCAAGCTATTCAAGAATGGAAATCGCCACATGGCGTGAAGTCACTTCAAAGGTTCTTGGGTTTTGCCAACTTTTATCGGCGTTTCATTCCACGCTTCTCTCAACTGGCCAACAGTCTAACCCACCTGACCAGTACCCAGGTGCCGTTTCTCTGGGACACGCAGGCCGAGGAGGCATTCCAGGAATTAAAAAGATCATTCATGTCGGCTCCTGTTCTTAGACATCCAGATGATGTAAAACCGTTTGTGGTTGAAACAGACGCCTCGGACTACGCAATTGGGGCGGTCCTACTACAGCAAGATACAGTCACGGGAATAGAGCACCCGGTGGCGTATTACTCGAGGAAGTTGTCAGTGAGTGAGAGAAACTACGCAGTGATAGAAAAGGAATTACTGGCGATAAAGGCTGCCTTCGAGGAATGGCGACATCACTTGCTGGGTGGGAGGTACCCGGTGGTGGTTCGCACGGATCACCGTAATCTACAGTTCTTGCGCTCTTTACAATGCAGAACCTCCCGTCATGCTCGTTGGGCCTTCTTCTTTTCACAGTTCGATTTCACCGTCACGTACATTCCTTGTTCCCAGAACACTAAGGCTGATGCCTTGTCTCGGTCTCTGGAAAACAACGTTGAAGGTGTCAAGGAACCGGAACCTTTGATAGCGTCCAAACATTTCCTATCGATGGTGACTCCCCAGCTCCAACAGTTAACTGAGGCCACACGAACGGATCCCTCAAGAACACAGATACTACAACCTGCTGACATCAGGGAACGTGATGGCTTATTGTTGTTCAAGGATCGTCTGTACGTTCCCACATTGGAACTCCAGAAAATCGTTTTACAGAATTGTCATGATTCCGTCGTTTGCGGTCACCGTGGAGTCCGTACAACACAAGAACTGGTTGCACGACAGTACTGGTGGCCTGGATGGGCTACAATGGTAAAGCAATACGTGGACTCTTGCCCGGTATGTGCCCAGACCAAGATTCCTCACAAAAGACCCATTGGTCTTCTAAAACCCACGCCAACGCCTCCGTACCCTTGGCATACCATCGCCACGGATTTCATCATTGACCTGCCCCTGTCTGGTGGCTTCACGTGTATAATGGTGGTGGTGGATTGTTTCACCAAGACAGCTCATTTTTTGCCCTTTCCTAAACTGCCCACTGCATCCCAGATGGCACAATGTTTTCTACACGAGGAGTATCGCCTTCATGGTCTTCCGGAGAAGATATTGTCGGACCGAGGCTCTCAATACATCTCTTCCTTTTGGGGCCAACTGTGTCGGCATTTGGACATCCAGCGAGCCCTGAGTTCCGGCTGTCATCCGCAGACTAATGGACAGACGGAACGTACCAATCAGACCCTTGAGCAATACCTACGTTGTTATGCCAATGCTACCCAAGACAACTGGTCGGAGTGGTTGGACACCGCGGAAGCAGCTTACAACAACGCTGTTCATTCCGCTACCGGACTCAGCCCTTTTTATTGCTCTACCGGTCTTCATCCTCGACTGCTGCCTATTCATCCAACATCTTCCAGCGCCGTTCCATCTGCAGATGCCCTGGTGTCCCTGATTCGCGATCAACATCGTCTGGTGGCCGGTACCTTGGCAGCGGCACAAGCACATATGAAGGAGCAGGCTGACAGGAGACGGAGCCCTGAGCCTGTCCTTCATGTTGGGGACATGGTTTGGCTGTCCTCCAAGAATCTACCAGTACGCAACTTACCTGTGAAACTAGCCCCCCGCTTTTTTGGTCCCTTTCGCATCACAGGGCGTATTTCGCCTGTTGCCTTTCGTTTATCTTTGCCCCGCTCTTGGAGGATCCATCCTCTCTTTCATGTTTCACTTTTGAAGCCCTAAGTGCCCGATGTTATGGGTCGTACCTGTTCCCGTCCTGCCCCGGTCTTGGTTCGGGGGGTCCCTGAATTCGAGGTGCAAGAGATATGTGATTCAAGGATTTGGCGAGGTGCTCTGCAGCTTCTGGTCAGCTGGAAGGGTTATCCTGCTTGTGACCGTACTTGGGAACCGCGCTCCTTCGTGCATGCACCGCGCCTGGTTCGGGACTTCTATCTCCGCTACCCTTGGAAACCCGGTGCTCCAGGGTTGTCCTGGAGGGGGTATGGTGTCACGCCGCGCGCTCGCTCGCGGGGGCCACTTACTTGTCCTGGGGTCCCTGGTCCACGGCCGCAGCGGTCTCCTCCTTCATGGAGACTATACCCGCGGTCGCGTCTCTCCTCACGCCGACCCGCGGTTCGGATGGGCGCCGTGGACGCCGCCATCTTGCGAGGATCTGCGCATGCGCGGATCGTCAGTGTTTCGACGTCCCGCGCATGCGCAGTGTCGGAACATGCGTTCCAAGCCTCGCTTTGACCCTGAGCCATAAAAGGGCACCGCATACACAGGGACGACGCGTCTCAACGCGGTTGTTACTGTGTATGCGCTGCTGGAGTCCTGGCACTTGTTGTCCAGCCCTCCAGTTTCCTGTTCTATCCTTTTCTGCCCAATTCTGCCTCATTTCCTTATTCCAGTCTTGCTTCCTGGTCCTCCTACTCTTTCTGCTCCTTCATTCTGATACCTTGTCCTTCCCTGGTTTATGGTAGAGTAGGTTATCTCTGGGTTCCTAGTTGTAGTGGGGAATCTCCTGTCAGTTCTGCCTTCTTACAGTTTGCCTTCCTTTGCCTGTCTTGTGTCCTTCCGGTACCTGTGCCTTACTGCCTTTTGGGAGTTCCTGAGTTCAGTCCTGTTATCATCGGTGATTTCATCAAGCCTTCTCAGCCAGTGGAAACACTGTCCCGACGTCACGCAAATTCTGAGAAGTGCCACCCGTGGCGTTGGGAGTTGGTTCAGTGCCATCCTGTGTTAACTCACCAGGAGGGGATTGGACTAATTTCTCGCGTTACCCATTCATCGGCCATCATACATCGACATACTGGCAACCTCAACTCCACGGTCTACAGGAAGCAGAGGTAACTCACGATCTCGTGAAGATTCGTTTAACACCAGATCCCTCTTTGACTGTGTTTGACCACTTGACCTATAAAAGGAACAAGTGGTTGGAGGTTATTTTCAGCTTTAAAAAGCTTTCAGAGAGTCAGGATGTCGTTGCAGGAGGCAGGCTCAGCACATTTAGGGCATGGTTAATAAACTGGAGTTGAAATATAGTAATTCAGTAGAAAGAAGAGAAGGCAGGGGGTGAGTGACTGGGTACTTAGAGAGTTACATTTAAGTAATAGAACCCCAGGAGGGGGGGCATTACCAGTCAGGTAATGCCCCCACGGTGAGAGTTACAAGCCCGAGCGAAGGAATGGCTTTAACACAGCCCCGGGGGTATTACCCAACCAGTAATACCCCCCTCCCAGGGTTCTATTTCTATTAATACCCTGGCACTTTGTACCAGGGTACTAATAGCATTTTTTGTCATGTTGAGACACAGCGCTGTTACTGTTTCTCAACTCGAGAAAAAAAAGCAAAGAAATTTCTGCCAGGGATCGGGATGAAAGGACTACACATAGTCCCTTCTCCCTTTCCGTGGCAGCCATTAAAAAGATAGGGAAAAAAGTAAACAAACAAAATGGCCACCATGGAACTGGGAGAAGGGACTTCATGTAGTGGTGGCCTGATTAAGAAAGTAAAGTAACTGCATGGGACAGAATGTGGGTCTTTGTCTGCCGGGTAACGACCTGGAGCGGGCCAATCATTGTAATTGTTAAAATCTGATTGACCCTCACCGGGTACTAATTAAGGTTGATTATATATATTTTTTTATGCAGCGCTGTGTGACAGATTCAGTAATGTGATGTAGATGAGCAAAACAAATGCTATCTGGTTTCAGTTTAGAATGAGGGAAGCCCTGACAGGGAAAGCAGCATGGATGCATATCACCTTTTTGAGGGTGCAATCAGCAGAGATTCAGGGAGGCAGGCGATATACCAGCCAGTGACCATGACTTGAAGCAGTGAATGTCACACGAAGAATCAAGTGACACCTGCAATAAGAGGCAGACAATCCCTGAGGGAAGCCAGTGCAACACCCGTGTTTGCATGATTGTTGAAGGAAGAAGCAGCTGAGATTCAAGGAGGTGAGTGGTACACTAGTCAGTGTCTCAGGGAAGTGAGTGGAGCAGAGTTGGAGCAGAGATTCCTTGTGGGAGCTTCTCTGAAAGTCACACTTAAGTGATATTTTGGAGGAGGAAGCAGCCGAGATTCAGAGAGGTGGGTGATACATGAATTAGTGTCTGGCTCTTGAATTGAGTAGATGAGACACATGCCATCGGGTGACACCTGGAAAAAGGATCAGAGAATCACTGAGGGGTGTTAGCACAAGACACACTTGTTGGGATTTCTAGCACAAAATCTTTAGGGAGGTGTCCATTTCGTGAAGTGAGTGGACAAGACAGATGCCATTAGGTGACACCAGTGAAGAGGGCAGCTATTGTGAAAATTATGCAAACATGAGCTTTGAGGGAGGAAGCAGAAATGATTCAGGAAGATGGCTGATACACCTGTCAGTGACCGTCTTTTGAATTAAGTGGATGTTAGGTAAAATGCCACTTACTCCTATTTTACGTCTATATTTTTGGACCACCCCGTACGTTTTGCTTTTGTTTCAGCCTCCTGTCCTGACTTTTGCAAGAGGAGCACAGCATTCAGCTGCACTCACTGGGCTTTTTCTCATTGTTATGGGGAAACTGACATCTCCATCAGACAGTCAGTACTGAGAAACGTTGTTTCTCTTAATCTTGTGACTACGGCCTCATTACAAGTGTGGTGGTCCTGAAATAAGGGTACCAGTATCAGTGTACCGGCACTACAAGTCTGCCTAGTGGGTGCAACGGTCCCGGTAGGCAGACTTGTCACTGAAGCACCAGCACCATTAGCAGCAATCCCGGTGCATGCGTGTCCCCATTCCACTAGAATCCTATGGGACCCCATGGGAATGGGAACTTACACTTTCCGTATCCTGATATTCGGGACCGCCAGGACTTGTAATCCCCCAGTATCACTGAGATATCAGGCGGCAGAAACAATGTTACAAGTTCGGCAGTAACCCGCTGGTGCTGCCATCAAACTCGCAATGAGGCCTTATGTTGCCACTTTTCGCAAATGTATTTCTTTGTACAAAGTACATTACAGTACTGCACAATGGGTTCCTTGTGTTTTCGGGCCCTAGACATCCCCTAAGGGTTTTTTGGCAACTGGACATTGTACCTAGGAGTAGACTGGTGGCAGCAGAAGCTTTTTCATGTATTTTAATGAACTTTTACTGAGCCATACCATGCTTACCGCAGTTGGCTCATGACTGTGCCTAGTGTCCTTCATGTCCGTGCAGCAAGGTCTTTTGTGTTCTCCTATGGCTATTTCGTCTGTTGGCCTTCCTCCTAATCTTTGTGAGCAAGGGAGTCCTTATTTGGTCATACATTCACCCGCGAAAGCTGCTGGTTTTTGCAGGCTAATGCATGTCACGTGTTTAGGTACCCAACAAGTGGGCTGGGACAGTTTAGTCCCAATCCACACTAATGGTGACAGGATGGCTGGTGTGCACAAGAGCATGAGAACTGCAGTGGTCCCTATTTGGACCACTGCTGGTAAGCATGAGTGGGGCAGATCTCCTCATTGGCCACCTGGGTGCGAGCACTCACTGGACTTGTGGATATGAGGAGGGGTCCAGAATGCAGACCTGCAGATCGCCCCATAGGTCAGAATCAACCTGTAAATGGAGCCAAGTATCAAGAGAAGCAAAGCAAATCAAATGACTACCCAGATTGTGCAGAAGAAGGTTGGCACCCTGAGCCCACTGTTGTCCCAGTAGAGCTTTGCTTTCCAAACACCTGCTTCAGCGCCTTGGAGTGGCGGGCCAATCACTCTCAACACCTTCTTGTTGCCCTTGCAAATACGCCTTCCCAGAAGTGTCTCTGGGCCTGCCAGTGGACTGACCAACTTGTAACTTGGAACCCATGCTGGAGCGTTATTTCATCGAGAAATGTCTCAAGCATTGGAAGAACCCTATTTTGCACTGCAAAGTATCTTCTTGCCAAATCTCGATGTCCCAGCTGCTTTGGTCCGCAAGAAAGAAGCATGCATCCCAACTCGGTGTCACTGAGCGACAGTGGTGGTCGCTGCTCGTGACTTTCCTGCCTTTCTTCAAGTGTTCTGAGACCAGTTGCCTGGGTGCATTCTTTGCCCTGCAATCGAGACGAGAGTTCCAGCTTCCATTGTAAACCGGACCCGCATCTGCACCCGCAGCACCTGTGCATTTTGAAGCTCAACCACATGTGGGATTTCCCACTCCAGGCGACCCTTTCCAGACCTGCCAAGTTTGGACACAGAGTGAACTCAGGGAGGTGAGTAATCTCATACCACTTACAAGTGACCCCAATTCATCCATACCCTTTCTGCGCACAAAGGTTCCCTTGTGGTCTTTGCCTTGATTTGGGTTATCTCCGTTTCTTAAAGCCGTCCAAAAGTTGGGAATAGCTTTGTTCTCGGCAGAAGATCATCCCCTGACTCTCAGAACTGAATTTCTACACTCCAGAATCCTTTCTATAACTTTTCCACCCCATTGAGTATTGTACGTTGTGTCTTTTTGCACAACCAAGCGCTTTTACGCGCAAACCTGATATTCAGCATATGGCTCCAATATTTGTAGGGCTGGACTTATAAAGTTAGGGTTATCCATCTCTGGAATTTGCCATTGTGATAAAGTGTGTCTGCTTTCCCTCTTTACAGGTTTTGGTGGGAATCCACACTTCACTGCATGAACCAAAAGTGACTGTACATATATTTTGCATAGTTTATTTAAGTAGTGGTATTAGTGTTTGTCATTATTTATTTGTGTTTGTTCTGGGCTTAATAATTTGTATATTTTGTATATACTACTGTATAAGGGTAATTCTTGTCGTCCTACTCTGTGTGCTCATCCAAGACCTCAGACCGCCCCCACTACTCCTGAGACTTAGCCTTGGGCGATATCCAAGCTACCTTGAATTGTCCTGGCTAACTTCAGAGAAGTGTTCCATTTCACTAACAAGGGTGGACTAAATTTCCGTTCACCAGAGCGGAGTTTAGAAGAGCATTCTAGCAAATTGGTGTACAGCGGTGGGATAAGAACTGAAGTACTTGGGTGCTGCACGCTGGTGTGGCACTGGGTTACATTTACACAATAAAACAGTGGGCCCCAATATGAGTGTGGCGGTCCAGAAACAAGGGTGTATCATGTATCAATTATATCTATTCAATAAACAGATCTTCTCAAATAAAGTGCATATATTCCTTTAACCCCAAAACACAGGCAATTGTTTAAAAAAAGTACTTCAATTCCCCTAACTAAACTGGATGCAATAATAAAGAGCGCAGTGCTGCAGCAATCTACATGTATTCATGATGAATTCATCAAGGGCACGGCCTCCTAATAGACTAATTTATTTTAGAGGACTACATTAGGGCATTGCAGTACATCTCAAAAACCTCTGCTATTGAGATTATGAGCCAGAGGGCAAAATAAACAGCCCAGTACATTAATTTGAAAGTCAAAAGTTAAAGTTATGAATACAGCTATATATAAACAATAATTTATTTTATAATTGGTTATTTCAAATGTTCTTAGTAACCAAAGGTTTCTAAACATGGACACCGGGATCGAACGCGTCATCTTGCTTCCAAGAAGAGCATGTTGCCCCTGAGCTATCCCCCCAAGCCGTATCATCACTGGTTCAATCATATTTTCAACAATTATATGATGATTCATTAAACAAGCAGCTTCTAGGTCCACATTGTGTTACTTTGCATCAGTTCTCAAATGGGTAAATAGTTTCTCAGCAGATGATGAAAAACAAAACTAATACAGGAAGAAACCCAGGTCAAGCAGATATGTGTGTAGTATGGACAAAATGGGACTCTTTACGACCTTGGAGGAAACAATGCTGCTTTTTGCGGAATGGCTACTCCATTTCTGGGTACCGGGTCCAGGTTCCCTGAATGGGGAAATACCGGGCCATTCTGACCTTGGAGAGCCCGGTATTTCCCCATTCAAGGAACCCAGACTTGGTACATCCCCATTCCCATTTCAGCCCCCACAGGGCTCAATGGGAATGTGAATGATGCTAACAACCGTCCCGTTAATGACGGGTCCGTTGTTAGTATCCTGGTCTGCTTGCGGGACCCGCTAAGGACGCCTGGTTTTACCAGGCGTCCTTAGCGGGTCCCGCTAGCAGATCTCGTAATGAGGCGGTAGAGGGTTAACAGGCCCAGCTCTACCGGCCCCGTTGACCCCCTACCGCCACGGTCGTAATGAGGCCGAATGTTTACAGAGAAAACACAATTGCCCAAGAAACAAGGCCTTTCCTCTTCAAAGTCCAAACCAAAAGGATCTTAGTGTGGAGTCTGATCATTAATTGGGATTCTGCCTGTCTGAGTCGTATTTCCAAATTGCCTTCTCTCAAGTTTCAAACAGTCTCTCTATGGCATAAAACCGGAAACCTGCAGGAGAACGATTACAACACCCAGTACAGAGCCACAGTGTATGTAGGATTATTATGTTTGACACCCCTAATCTCCATTATTCTGGTTTTTAGTGATCCTATACTGGAACCCGCATACTGCCTGTGGCATAGACAATGAATGACAGAAACTACATATGATTAATTTCATGTGACAAGTTGTTTATTTTTGAATGTTCTATTCAACTCAGTGGGCCTCATTACGAGTAGCCTGTTAAAAGCGGGTTCATTACTCGCATGCCAGATTGAGCGGGTCCGTGCTCGTATGAACCCGCTAATAGCGGGTGATTACGAGTGCGCAAGCACGGGCGTTCCCCCATGCCGGTAATGGCAATACCGCCATCCCGCTAAAGGCCCTCAAACCGCCCTATACCGGCATCGCGGGACCCGCCCATAGTGGTACCGCCTCATACCAACCCCTAAATACTGCACAGTAATACCACCATGGTAATATCGTGTTTGCAAAAAACGGACCCGGAAATTACGTCATCGCGCAGGAATGGGAAATGGGCCGGCGGCCATCTTTAAAAACACAATCCATTGCCATCCTCCCCAACCACCAGTCCATTTGTGTTGTGCTGTGCCAAAAAATACTCAGGATGTCCAAGGCAACCAGGAAGATGACCCCCCAGAAGCGGAATTTCTCTGACGCTGAACTTAATATGCTGGCAGACACCCTGGCCCAGCATGCAGACATCATCAGGTCTAACAACGTGAAGCATGCTGCCAGATGAAAAAGAAGCAAATCTGGCAGGAGGTTGCCCAGAGGGTGTCGGCTGTGGGAACCACCCCATGGACTGTGCGCTACTGTCGCAAGCGGTGGGACGACCTCCGCCTCAGGGTGAGGAACATCCTGGCAGTCAACAGGAGGGCCGCCATGGCTACAGGTGGGGGGCTACACTCTGATGCCATGGGAGGAGACAGCCAGTTTATTCATAGATCCCGAGTCTATAGAGGGATTCGGAGAGATGGAGATGGGCGCCGCATCATCCCCAGAAGAAGGTGAGTGACCCAGCACATCCCTGTAGGGTAAACCATGATGTGGCACAGGTGATGTGGAAGTGGAAGTGATGTGGAAGTGAGACTAGGCAAGGCAATGCATGTCCCTGGCACACATCAACATATCCAGTCAAGAATGCGTGCCACACCCTGCCACACACAAATGCATGCTGAGTGCCAATCCCAATCCCAACACACGGGCAACATGACTCGACCGTACCCATGTAACTCACCACACAGACACCATATCAATGCCATGCCACCAGCCATGCATTGATTGCCCACATGCCCCCTCAGAACACCAAATCTCACACCTCTGTAATAATTGGATGCATGAATGTATGAACATATCACAGCGCTATAGACTATCGCTGCCATGTGACACCATCACTGATGACCTGCATCTCTTCTATCCCCCAGGCACCGATGAGGAAGATGGCAGGCAGGACAGGGGAGTAAGGGCATCTACATCAGGGCAAGGGACAAGGGCCACTGCCACCCCCACCCCCAGCCCAAGAAACTGCCCAGACCAACAGGCAGTGTGCCAGACCGGGCAGAAACCCAGCAGGAAACACCTGCAGCCAGTGTGGGCCACACACATGGAGTCCAGCAGCAGCCACCCACAAAAGTGGGAGGTGTTTCCGTTCCCGCACCACCAACCACCGTGGACGTTGCGGATGCTGATGTGGACACCGAGGGTGACACAGTCGGGCCATCACACCCACCTCAAGCCCCATTACCACCCCCCCATACAGAGGCCGAAAGCAGTGACGATCCCTGCCTCCACGACTCCGACCTTGGAGAGTCTGACATATGCCCCTTCAAGGAGGACAGTTCCCTGGACGTGGGCCCCATGCAAGTGCCATCCACCACCCTGGCTACCACCACCCTGGATACCACCACCCTGGCTACCACCACCCCGGGTAACACCAACCCGGCCACCAGCACTCCCGCTACCAACGACTCCTTTGAGGCTCGCCTGTCGAGGGTGGAGGCACGACAGGAGTCGATGCTAGACCTACTGTGGCAACATATTGCCGGTGGGAAGGACTCCATGAGGGCCATCGCTACAGCCATTGCTGCTAACACTGCTGCCGTTGAGGCGTCCACAACTGCCATGAGGGAGTGTCTGGGGGCAGTTACGCAAGCCCTGATGTCCAACCTGCCTCAAATGCAGTGCCCACACTTTGGAGCAGGCATGGGACCCGCCACTGACACATCCACTGCTACAACCCCTTCGACCTCAGCCCCCTCAAGCCCCGTGCGGATGACACAGAGGAGTGCATGGCGCTTGGACATGCCACACCCGGATCCCAAAAAGGCGAAGAAGTAGAGTGGCCAGACAATGCCGTGGGACAAATGGACGCTGGTCAAGGGAACAATCTTTGGTGTACATTTGGGGACATTTGGGGTTTGTAGGGTGGGTGAGGGAGTTCACTGGGGGTTGTGAGGGGAATGTTAACATTATTACGTGTCTGAAAAATACACCCGTTGTGTGCAAGAAAATCAATGGCTGGACATACTTCATTTTGTGCATGTACATTTAATGTGTGATGGTGTACAGTGGTGAACTTCAAACAAAAGAAGTGTGAATGTCCACATGCAGCCAGTGTGTCACTGGCACATGACTTTCATGGTCCCTGCGTTTCAGACGTATTAGTGGATTAGTGCTTGGCGTACAGCATGGCCATCCCGTGCATCACGTACTGGTAGGGGGGCTCCTTCGCCTCCGTCTCCATCCTCTTCATCCTCACCCGGCCCATGCATGTCAATGTCAGGTGGCAGTGGTACATTCCTCCGGACGCACATGTTGTGCATCAAGACACAGGCCATGGTGATCTTTGCCACCTTCTCAGGCCTGTATAGGAATGCCCCACCAGACCTGCTGAGGCAGCGGAACCGCGCCTTCAACAGGCCAAAGGTCTGCTCAATCACAACACGGGTACGGGTGTGCACACGATTGTACTCCTCCTCATGGCTGTTCTGCGGGTTCCGCACAGGGGTGAGTAACCACGGCCTCAACGGATATCCTCCATCACCTGCAAGCAGACACAAATAGGCGTGTGTCACTCTGAACTGCCACCTTTAAGGAGCACAGTCATGGCGGCAGCTATTTGGTGTGGGCATGCACATGTCCCTGTACGCATGCAAAGACGTTACCTAGATGCAATCTATACTGTAATGAGGTGTGGTAGTCTGGATGGCGTTCAATAGATGATGCAGGGTGTAATGATGCATGCTGAGGCAGATGTGCAGTGCTATTGCAACAATGTTTAGCCCCAATGCATGCTGTTCATTCTCCACTATGCATGGTCACACTGACCACATTGCCACAGTTGCCATCTGTTCATTCATGCATTGCTTGCCATCACAATGGTGGCCTGGTTGTGCCTCTTATTTGTTGACATCGATATGCATTATTTGTGATATGTGGCCCAGTCATGTGTCATGTTCCGTTTGAATGTTTCAGGTCAGGAGTGTTTAGCTCTGCATGCATTCTCCAATCACCGGCTATTGCCACTCAGGTGCAGTATTCCCCCCCTTTCCCACCCAGGTGCAGTATTTCCCCCCCTTTCCCACCCAGGTGCAGTATTCCCCCCCTTATGCATCCCCACACATCAGTGCCCCGAAGCACTGCCATGGGACGGTTGTGCAACTCACCAAGCAGCCAGGCACGTGGTCCAGCATGTCGCTCCATGTGATGGGGTAGCGTGGAGTTACGCAGTACCATGGCATCATGTGTTGATCCAGGAAATCGGGCACAGCAATGTGTGATGATCTTGCTGGAGCCACATACCATTTGCACATTGATGGAATGGTATTGCTAGCGATTGTGGTACACCGCCTCTATGGCATGGGGGACTACCAATTCCACATGGGTGCAGTCAAGTGCACTGACACAATTGGGCATGCCTGCCAGTGCATGGAAGCCTACTTTGGTGTCTGCTACCTCCTGGGCAGTCCGTGGTAGGGATATGTGGCTGCTTGCGTGCTTCAGGAGTGCATCCAGCACTTGGTTCAACATGCCTGAAAATAGTGGCTGTGAAATGCCATGCAGCTGGCCCACTGTGTGTTGGTAGGTGCCTGTGGCCAGGAAGTGTAGCACAGACACCACCTTTAGCAGCAGGGAGATGGCAGTGCGTATTTCAATGAGGCTGGCAATGTCATTTTGTATCATGTCCTCTATGGTGGTGATGGTGTCACGGTCCAACCGGTACAGGGTGTGGATCTGGTCAGGGGTTAGGTTGAAAGGGCTGGGTCTGGTGCGAGGGATTGGTGGTTGCCTAAGAGGCACTGCTGCCTGTGCTGGTGGTAATTGCTGGGCCTGTCTCACCCTCCTTCTCCTCCTGCGTCTCCTTTGTGCTGCCTGTTGTTGCTGCTGTAGTTGTTGTTGCTGTTGTTGCTGTAGTTGTAGCAGTATGGGCATGTCCTCCAGCGCCATGATTGCAACAGCTGGTGGTAGCATTTTGTTGTTGGAAGGGGTGTGGTGTGTGGGTGTGCTCATGTTATACTGGCCCAGCCTCCATTGACTCCACCTGTGGGGATTGTGTGCACCTGTGGCAGTTGCCTTGTATCCTGATTGCTGTTTGTGGGTGGTCCGCGATGCCGGTATGGCCGGCATCGTGCAGCCCGTGATTACCGGCTTTGCGATGCCGGTATTTGCATGCCTGCGTGGGTTTGTATGTCCCCCTATTACCGGCATGCCGGTATTTGCTCCCTGAAGGAGCACGTGTACGCGCCTATGCCGCTATTAGTGGCACCGTTATTTAGGGTGCCGCTAATACCAGATTTGCGGGTCGGAATACAATGGAGCGGTAAACGATGCCGGTATTACTATACCGGCATCGTTTTTGCCTTACCGCCAACCTCGTAATGAGTGTATCCGAATTATCGTTTGATATGTGGTGCAAAGTCACAGAATTTACATTTTCCACATCTGAAGAATCCTTCGGGGGCAGTCCGTACCATATATTCTCTGTATTTGTCTTTCTGGGAGCATCAGTCAATACTCGACACAGTGAACTCACTACAAGCTCTATAACAAACACATAATATATCACGACATAACATAAGATAACATTAGGAGGTTGGGGTCACAATGTAAACTGATTCATCCTTTAGAGGGACATTATAGTGCTCTAATGGCCAACACTAGCATGTTGCTGTCCAGAGGGCATGCAGCCATGTTCTGACCCTAGGCATTCACCAGAGGAACAGTTCACTTGTGATGTTCATACACTCTATATGTGCAGGGCATGTGCTGACCTCTACCAGCTGATACGCTGACTCTGAAATCTTATCAGGCGACCATTACCCACAATAGAGAAGGCATGTTCCTCCCATTGGCACATGAGGAATGCTGGCATAGTTCAACCTCTCGTGGCCATAGTCCGAAGTCGATGTTCTGCATTGAGGCTGCTGACCCAGCCCCTGTGGTAATTTCCCCTCATCCTCTATATTTTCAAAAAACGTGTGCATGCTGCCATAGCGATTCCCCAGTCGCGGATTGGCCTCCATTTTGCTGCTCTCATCTTGTACAAAGTTTTGCCATGTGCCGACCAAACATTCTTGGCTCTTTCAAGTCTATATCCTCAGTGACAGGGCTGGACTGTCCCACCGGGACACCGGAACATCCCCCGGCAGGTGCATGGATGGTGAGGAAGGATACACTAAAGCATGCACCTCTGCCTTGCATGAATCCGCCTGCTGCCACCACCACAGCACGCTGGCGCTGCAGCTGCAAAATGTGTTCTTTCCATAGCGCCTGAGTGTGAGGGCCAGAGCCTGGGAACTGGCCGGAACAACAACCACACGTGCCCACTACCCTGGACACACATTGCGCAGCAGCGCAGGTCAGGACAGGTGCGGGGCAGACTGCAAGCAGCAGCCAGCCAGTGTCAAGTGCTTGGTGCGTGCCACTGACAGGGCAGTAGTAGTGAGGCCTTCCCAATATGGCATGTGACATGTTAGTGATGTGAGGGTAAGATAGATCAACGCTTGCTTTATTCTACTCAGATATTGTGCATTACAATTAGAACTAAGAATGCTAATAAAATGTCTCAATTAAGCACAAGATTGTGTCACTGCATTTATTGGTTCCTGTGCATTCTGCTGTCAACGGCTAAGCCCAGGAGTGAACGGGTTAAGGTTGTAAAGTACTTTATTTTCCACCAACCATGCTATGGTAGCCTGTGTGATAAACCTGTAATGTTGGACGTTTCTGCAAACCTTTTCTTTGCTGCAAGCTGTGGCTTGCCTCGCACATATATTTGCGCTCAGTCGTTCGCTTGGTTTTCCCTTGGCCAGGTTGGGCCAACAAATCAGTGGCTGTTGAGTTAGCGCTATACCTCCCATGCCAGCATTGTGCTAACTAATACTCTGGGGCCGGAAGACTTATTTTTTTCCACTTTACAAATGCGCGTAAGGAAAAAAAAATTCAGAGTTGACAATCTCAAGCAACAACCGCATGTGTCTGTAGCCAAAACGCAGCAACGTTTCTTTCTCTCGTACGTGTAATCACGTAACCAAATGTATGCACCTTATTGAACAAAGTGTGGAATTATCATCTTTCTGCTGATAAGACATGGAGCTTTCATCTTCTTTCTGGGAAACATGGCCTCTCAAAGACTCAAGAATAGCTATCTCACGAAATATCCAGTGGACAAAATATGCATTTTTTCATAAAACCACAAAGTCATGAAATGTCTTATTTTAGAGAAATTATACTTATGCGTCTTTCACCGGTAACAACCCTGTACTTTGGGAACTTCTTTAAAACATCAGAAAAAATACAATCGTGACCCATGGTGTTTTTTTTTCAGGGGCGCGGGGCTACTTTTGACATGAGCACACTTTTTAAACTCAGCAGTGTGTAGAGAAAACAGAGTCTTGAACCTGGTCCTGCCGAGCAGTGTTTACAAACCATGGCTAATGCCGTAGATTTGGCACATGAAAAAGAAAGACATATCTAATGATTAAGCCGTGCTCGTGTGTTTCTGCTCAAAGCAAACTGGAAAATAAAAGACCCACCTCATCATGCATAAGCAGTCCAACAGGCTTTCTCTACTATGAGGTAAGTGGGAGCTGGAGCGGAGAGTTCCCTTTGCTGGGATTCTTGTGCACAGGGCGCTTCCAGGAATGGCGATTGTGTGGTGTTGGCTAGCGGTGCTGCTGCTTCTGCTGTCTTTAAAAGTGGAAGCAAGTAACCCCAAATACCAATCCTGAGCTATGATTTTCTAGCAACAAAAAGCACAATCCCAACACCTTCCAAACTGGTGTAATCCTAACCCAAGCAAAATAAAAGAGGTGATGGCGGGGAGGTTAAGAATTCATTTTAACCTTTGTCATTGCTCTGGGCAACCCTCCAGATAATTGTTCTTCGTCCGCCAGGCCATTTCAAAAGGGGAAAGATCATATGCAAATCAGGCTTAGTCCCACCCCAAAAAGCGCCGTGCAGCCCAAACTGCTAGGTGACATCCCTTCTGCACGAGACCACAAGCATCCCCATACATGTTTTGGCCTTCATCAGTGAGAATTAGCATGGGTCTCTAGGCCCAGCAGGCATGGGACCCACGTCTGGGCATACCCGTCCCACTCAGGGTAACTAAGAAAAAGATATGAGGAGATGGCTGGAAGGTTTAAAATTAATCTTAACCTCTGGTATTGCTCTCATAATTCAAACCTCCCCGCATTACGGATTTTGAGAGCATGCCAAATATTTCTTAAGGTTGGTGTGAGGGTGGTGGTATGTGGATGGCTCCCCACTTAAAACAATGTTCAGAAAAACAAAACTTTGGAATTTCTCTGACATCATTTGAAAAATGTTGCCTACAGACCAGTGGGTTTTAGAGACATTACTAAAGAAAGAGTGCATGAAATATATCCCCTAATGTACTACAGCCACGGTACCCCAGCAATAACGGGCCCATCAGGAAACTCTGCCTGGTGGAAACACAACCGCCGGGCAGAAAAATGCCTGCAGGACAGAATAAACAAGCATTGGCCCTGGCAACAGTTTGGGCTTTTGTGTAGGCATGGCAAAGGCACACACAAGGTACTGGCATAGTGGTATTAACTGGCTATTGATGGTAGCAGGTGCAATGGAGTGCAAGTACCTCATCATGTAACAACAGTGCTTGGTAAATGCCTAATACTTAGGCAGAAGCTAAAACTGTTGGTTTTGCCAATGTGTGTTTCTACAGGACTTCTGGGGAGGACACGCATGGTGCTTATAAATTGAGTGGCTGAAGGCAGACCTGGTTAAGACATTTTTTTTTATTCAGCTGAGTAAACACAACATTTTCAAAATCAATTTTAAATTTACATACTTAAGAATTTAAAAATAACAGAGTCAATAAAACATAAAATAATTTGTAAAGACAGATAGTTAAGTCACACAAAACATGAATAATAAAACTTATGAACAATTAGACTTTTGTTACAGAAAAGAAACAAGAAAAACACCATAATTGCATTAAAATACATTTTTATTACAACCGTAGCACCTTATTAGCTCCAATTAATTCATTACCTCTATGAAACGACTACTTTGAAAAACACTGGCAGTCACTTTGAGTGAAAAATATGATGGTAAGGCTTGATTAAAGAGAGCTAAAAAAAATCCCATGAGTAGGTGTTTTGTGTGGAGAGGGGCAGGAACTGGGTGGGAATGGTTGTAGCGATTAGAATAGCCATGCACATTCACTGAGGGCCAAATAACCAAACAACACCTACAAGATATGCCCTTTTGTCCTATGTGTACTCTAATGAAATATCCATGCTAGGCTCCATTAGGAACACTGAGCACATACTGGCCCTCAATGCGACCCTGGCGGAAAGTAACTGACCTGACCGCCATAGCGTAAATAGCGTTTCCGCCATTGCACGACGGAGTAAAGTGCGGCTAATTCTGACCCATCGGGCACGAGCACTACGCCATGGCGGAAGTGCAAAGTCCGCGATGGCGGAAATGTCCCCAAAACGCCCCTCACCGCCGTCGTACGGCGCCCTAGGTGCAATTCCGCCACCCATCATAGCGGTCACCGTAATGAGCGGCAATCGGAAAATACGGTGACCGTAAATATACGGAAACGGAAGTAAAAACATGGTCCCGGAACGGGAAACAGCACGCCGTACACCTATAAAATCAGAATCCCAACACAACCATAAAAAATCCTACCCTGAGACACATCCCAACCCGAAATCCACCCTAGTGAAAACAACAAAAATGGGAAAAGTAGCGAAAAAAGCGTGCGACCGCAAGCGGCAGGTCCACTTCTCCCATGAGGAACTCACCGTGCTCACAGAGACCCTCCAGGAGAATGCTGCCGTCGTCTTCTCGACGCAAATGACCAGGACGGCACTTGCGAACAAGAAGGCCATATGGGCCCTGGTGGCACAGCGGGTAAGTGCGGTGGGGACCGCACCCCGCAACCCACAGCAATGCAGAAAGCGATGGGACGACTTGCGGATAAGCGTACGGAGCATACTATCAGCCAACCGTAACATTGCCACAGCTACCGGGGTAGGATCGGAATCACCCATCAAGTTGACCCCCTGGGAAGAAATCTGTGCCTCCACCATTGGAATGGAGAGTATAGAGGGAGTCGGAGGGATGGAGAAAGGAGTGCAGACATCCGGAGAATCAGGTAGGTGGGCCAAATAAAACAATGCTAAATCCACAATGTCCAATCATGTGAAGTACCATGTGTCCACATAGTGCAACAGAAACACATGGCCAGGAGAACGTCCACATACATTGGCCTGATAGCGCAATTTAAAAGTCACAATAAATACATAAATAATTAAAAATCCTAAAAACACCCTCTATACGTGCAGCATGCACACCCTAACTGCAGGCTGCAAAACAACTGCATCCTCAATCCACACAAAAATGAAACCACCTCCAAGGCCCTGACCCAAATCACCCTCAGGTACCACCCCAATGCAAGTGATACATTGACATTCCAATTTCCACAGACCCATTAATAACGCTCGCCCTCCTTTACTCCACCACAGGGTCCGATTCAAACGACGAACTCCAGGACACCCCTACCAGCACACCTGCAAAGAGGGCCAAGACCAACGGCCAAAGACCCTCCACCTCAGCTGCACGGATCAAGACACGGCAGCAGCACAAATCAAGTGGCAGCACACAGGAGGGGACTTCAACAGGCACCCCAGCAGCCAGCATGCCCACAACAGCAGCACCACAGGTCCCCCCAATGGATGCCACAGAAGGCACTGCTTCTGGTGGCAGCAGCACCATAGGTGACACGGCATTAATGGCAGCATGCTCCGACACAGAAAACGGTGCTGTCGATGTAGGATCCATCCATGACCTGTCTCAATCCCCCTGTTTGTTTCATCCCATACACCATGAGGATACCACGCAGGTGCACCCACAAGACGACGACTGGCCATCCCCCACAAGCCCTGTGGCAAGGCAACATGAGGTGATCAGCCCCTCTGTGACACCACCGCAAATGGGCATGGCCCAGCAGAGGCAACAGTCCCTCGACCAGGTGATCGTGCAACAGCAGCAACTGGCCACGCTCCTCAAGGAGCATGCTGATGAATGTGGGGGTACTAAGGCAGCCATAGAAACATCTACTGAGACACTTAGGGCAGAAATGGAGAGAAGTACAGAGACACTAAGGGCACAAATGGAGAGAAGCACCGAGAGCCTGAGGGTACAAATGGAGAGAAGCACCGAGAGCCTGAGGGTACAAATGGAGAGAAGCACCGAGAGCCTGAGGGGGGAACTGCATGCGACGTCCAAAGACGTATGTGCTGAACTTGCCGCTGTGCGCCGTGTGCTCACTGAGCTCTCACAAACCCTTAGGGACATGCATGGACGTGAGCAGGCAGAGACATCATCCGTTGCAAGTTCCGTCCAGGGCAGCCCCCAACTTAGATCTGGGAGGAACGTGCGCTCCACAGGCAGGGGTGCCCCTGATACCCCGAGAGGGGGCTTGCAATAGCATCTGCCCACTGACAATGAGCATCTTTGGACACTGGTGTTCGGGGGGGAGGTAGGAGGGTGGAGGGGGTGTGTTGGGCTTACTTGGGTGGCGGGTCGATGGGTTGTGTAACATAATTTCACATATGCTATAAACATTTCACAATCATCCAATGAGATGTGTGGACATTGATCTTTGTGTACGAGGCCTTTATAGGCGTACAGTCCATATTGTGCATGTTCCAGGCACACACAGTGCCACAAGTCCCGTGTCCATGTATCAGCCACCAGGCGTGAGTGCTAGAAGCATGAATCTATGATAATCTGACGAATTTCACGGCCCTCCTGTGCCTCGCGGACTCCTTGAGGTGCTGCCACATCCCCAGCCTCATCATGACCATCTTCAGGTGCTTGCAGTTCTGCGTCAGGGGGCATGGGCACATTTCTACGTACGCACATGTTGTGTAGCATGACACATGCCATGACCATCTTTGCAACCTTCTCATGGCGGTACAGGAGTGCCCCGCCAGACCTGCTGAGGCAGCGGAAACGACCCTTCAGTAGGCCGAATGCCTGTTCTATGACTACACGGGTACGTGAGTGGGCATGGTTGTAGTCCTCCTCATGCTGGTTCTGTGGGTTCCGGAGTGGTGTAAGGAGCCATCTCTTCAGTGGATACCCGGCATCACCTGTATGTGGACAATAAAGGATGTTTGTGGAATGACATTGCTACGTACGCATCCCCCCCCCTTCCTGCCAGGTCATTGCCGCATCACATACCCCACATTATCATGCATGAAATGAGACTCACCGAGTAGCCAGGATCTGTTCCCTGCGTGTCGCTCCATGTAGCGTGGTATTGTAGAGTTCCTCAAGACCATAGAATCATGGGTTGATCCAGGAAATCGGGCACAACAATGTGTAATGATCCTGTTGGAGTCACACACCATTTGTACATTAAGAGAATGATATTGTTTTCGGTTGCGGTACTGGGCATCCATGGCATGTGGGACAACCAATTCCACATGGGTGCAGTCGATGGCACCAATGCAACCCGGTATGCCGGCAAGTGCATGGAATCCCACTTTTGTGTTTGTAATTTCCTGCTCCGAGCGTGGTAGAGAGATGTAGTCGTCTGCGTGCTTCAGGAGGGCATTGAGCACTTGCAATAGTGTCCGTGACAACAGTGGCTGTGAAATGCCATGCAACTGTGCGACTGTGTGCTGGTAGGTGCCTGTGGCCAGGAAGTGGAGTACAGACACCACCTTCAGTAGGGGTGGGATGGCGGTTGGGCTATCTATCATGCTGACAAGGTCAGCGTGTGTCATGTCCACAATGGCGGTTATGGTGTCCCAGTCCAAACGGTAGAGGGTGTGGATCTGCTCATCAGTGAGGTTGAACGGATGAGCTCGGAGGCGTGGGATTGCGGGCTGCCTGCGTGGTGGTAGTGGCTGTGCTGGTGGGCCTTGCTGGCCCTGCCTTGCCCTCCTCCTCCTCCTGCGTCTCCTCTGTGTGGCCGGTTGTTGTAGTAGTTGGTGTTCGTCTTCTTCTTGAAGTTGGAGTACTTGCAGTGCTATCAGGTCCCCCAGGGCCAACATCGCTAGTCCTGCCGGTAGCATTTTGGAGTGGGTGTGGTTGTGGGAGGGGGTTGGGTGTGCAATTTATGTGTTTTCAGGCAGTATAGCCTCCACCTGTGGTGATTCATTCCACCTGTGCAAGCTGCAATCCCCTTTGGGCGAGCACGTCCCGCACACAACGCTGCAATTTGACGCATGGCATCTTGCTATTACAATCATGTATTTAATCCCGATGGCAGTGAAATATTGCTTCATATGTTCATTCTGCTATGGTCCCATTGTTTCACATACTATCTTTACAGTCGCGAACAAACTTGTGAAGGGTCAGTGGAATGTAGTGCTCGATTAACGGTGGACCCTCATGCAGCACTGTACCGCGGTTCACCGACGGGCGGGGCGTCCCATTTGTGAGTGAAGCCAGTTGCCATTTTCACACACTGCCGCACTACATGGATGGATTTGTGATTTCAAGCGGTCACAGATGCCTTTTCGACGTGATGTTGCAAATGAGGAATTCGAAGGACAGCGCTTTCGGTTTTCAGCTAGCGGCGAGGAGACGCCCATAGGTCTGACTGCAGATATAAAGTTCTATTGTTTAATGTCCTTCGGACAGGGGCCATGGCGAGAATGCAATGATTGATATGAATAGTATGGGATGCGCAATAGCGTAGTGGACGATAAGGCCGGACGTTCCCAAATACATGTTACTTCACAACACTGGAATTCCGGGCTGGAGCACAGTGGATTTTGCAGACTGCATTACGCACAGACTCAATGGAAATTTCACATGTTATGTGAGTAAATAATCAGGCGTTTTCATACCGGGATGAGGGGATGATGTATGGATGCATGGACAGATGATTTAATAGAGAGTTTGCCATGTACATGGCTTTTTGGAATCTATCCACTTCCCCTGCGCTATGTGATGCAGGGCTGCCATAGTGGGACCATCGTCTATCTGCCCTTGTTGAACCCTCCCTGTCTTGACGCGCCTTCAAACACTTGTGTCTATGCACGTTACTAATCCCATCTAATGGATTCTGTTTTAACAGACGCATGCACACAAACACTTGTTTGTAATAGTGTTTTCACCTCGATTTATATAGTTATGATTCGCAAGTGATTTTTGGGTGGGAATAATCCTTTTGAGTGGGCTAGCATGCATATGGCTGTGGATTTAGTGTGATCATTGAAGTGAGTAATTCAAATGAAGTTCTGATGCCCATACTATTCTTTTTCATTTCATTTGGGTGACAGGTATCTCCTCCCCTTTTGCCGCTGCCATCTGTAAGCCACTCCTGCAGATGGCTTTTACTCCCGACACCTGCTGCTTCGTGTTAATCAGTGGAGCACCATTACGATCTTATGGGACGATCGCCAATGGGCCACATGCCCTTACGCAGTACTAGTGGCTAGGAGCAACATATCGACCTTTCAGCTGGACTAGTGCCTACCTAATGGGACGGCCCTGCGGTTCTAGGCGCTTCCATGTTGCCTTTTTGAACGTGAATGTAGCCCCTGTGTACCATGAAGGTACAGGGCGTCACACAAGAAGAAGCTGGTCATTTATTGCGGATGCAGCCCACAATAATGAAATATATTTTGGAGTTCATGACCTAATAGCTGTATGGGCTTGGTGATTTTGTTGTGCATTAAATTTCTATTCTGATATTAACCGTGTAGCGTTCTTCTTTGCAAGTAATGTAGCATATTCCTATTTGTGGAGCGATGTATTGTGAGAAGATCTGCATTGGGTTCCGGCTTCTGAGTATAGTTGCGTGGTACTGTACTGGGCGCGTTTGCCTACGAAGCCCAGTGAGGTCAGGGATAGGGGCTGCCATTATGACTGTTTTAATGATGTCATGCTCAGGGGCGGGGGATTAGCTTTTGTGTAACAGATGCCGGTCAGCCAGGTGGATTGGTGGAATGATGTGATTATCAGAATATGGCTGGTCACAGGTGCCTGTGTTTGCGTGCGTTTCTTGGAGGGAGACTGAGGTCATGTCCATTGAAATAGCTTCTGTATTCGTGCCATCTGTGCCCTGCAGCTCCCATTGGCCCCTCTTGAGATGAGCTTGGCTGCTCAGTCACTCTGCCAACTTGTGTGGTACATGCTTATGCTGATGGTTGGTTTGTTTACTGGCAGGAGTACAGGGCTGGTGCAGTCTCACTCAGGATACTGCTTTGAATGTTGCCTTACACTGGTGTCAAGCGATGGGGGGCCTGTTGTTGTTTTGTCTCATATTTCAGTTCATGTTGCTGTACTTGAACCTTCACATGCCTGTGCTGCATCAGTACGGCAATGGTGACATGGCAAATATGGATGGCCACTCACAAGGCACTTGGAGCCCCTACATTCATTTGTTCGTTGGCATGCATGGGTGACTTGTACATTTCACTGGTTGCATTGTGTGACTTCATTGCACCTACGAGGAGTTGTGCAATGTGGCCAGGGAGTGGTGTACAGGCACTCAGTAGGGCCATTTACGGTTGGTTCGCGATGCCGTACTTCTCACCATGGCGGAATGGTACTTTCCGCCATGCTTGATGGCGTTAGGTAAATGTCCGCTAGGGTCAGAATTCGCGTACCGTTGCGCCATGGTGGTAATTACGGTTTCGCATGGCGCGCGTGCGCGTACTTGGTGCAGTTAGCGTTGGCGTTCACTACGGTGTCGCTAATGGCATGGTACTTTACGGTGACGGGTCATAATCGCACCGAGCGCTATTCGATGGCGGTATTGCATTTCCGCCATCGTTTTTCGATTTCCGCCAGGGTCGTAATGAGGGCCACTGTCATGAAATCTGAAAAGTAGTGACAGATTCCAAATTCCTAAAGAAGCACAGCAGAGCCCGATGTCATTATGCCCATTTAGCACGACACAGCCTATTTCATTTTGATTTGCGTCTCCCCCTGCCCCTTGCAGTAGTATCGGATTGAAGTTAGGACATCACTGTAAGGCCAGATAATGCTATGCCCAATTAGTGCAACAGTGCCATTATGTGCTGTTAGCACATCAGTCCAAGATTCCAATATGCTCAATTAGAAGATCTGTGTCAGATTACATATTTAGCACAGCAGTGGCAGATAAGTATGCCAGATGCCATTGTTCTAGTTATGAAGGAAAGGTCAAATCCCATTATACCCATTATGCCCAGTTACCTCAGAAAGGTCAAAGTAAACTTGTTTGGTAAAGATTGCCTTATACTTATTTAGCACAGAGGAGCCAGTGCTGGGAGAGTCATGTACCTGAACTCAGGGGAGTTGCTAGGTCTGGGAAAGATCCGGGGCTACGCTAAAGTCAGGACTGTCGGGACTCGGGGCTAGCTAGCCTTTTAGTTGTAGCCCCATAACTTCTATCCAGGGCTACAACCAAAAGATCCAGGGCTATAGCCCACTAAGCCCCCCTCCAAGCAACGCCGTTGCAACTCTACGCCTTTGGTGTAAAGCGCTATATAAACAAATAAATACAAATACAAATACACCGGGTTTACTGGCTGTGAGGCCAATGAGAGGGGGGCCAAGACAGTACAGGGATGCTGAATTGCAGTGAACCTGTTTTTCTTACATCATAACAGATCTTCATTCTGTACTGCCTTTGACAACAAGGCTGGGCATGTGCGATAGTCAGAGGAAACCTAGCGGAAACCGAGGAGGCAGACAGTGGGTCAGCCGGATGACAGTGCACTGACTGCGTAGCTGTGTGTTCCTGCCCAACAACCATCCCCCATGCTGCATTAGACAGGCAGGCTGGGGAGGTGGGCAGCAAGGTTGGAGTGGCCTACAAGGAACTCTGGAGAATTCCTGTTAGGCGTCTGCACCATGGGCCTCTTTTGTGTGATAACTATTTTATTTCCAAATTATCTCATTGAGAAAGGACTGTGCTTGCTGTAAATTTGTAATATGGGGCCACTTTGAAAATAATTTCCAGGGCCTCTTTTCGTTCCCAGTCCACCCATGCTCGGTCAGCGCCATTATTTCCTAGTCGACATATGTGTACTTCCTCCAAAGACCCCCCTTCCTACTGCTACCCTCTGATGCAGTAATTTCCATATGGCAATCCCTTGTGATGCACTGAAGGAGATCTTGTCTAGTAATGAAAATGGCTACACAAGAGTGGATTTGAAAGGAGAGCATTCATTCAATAGAGCTGCTGCATTTTTCACAGAAAGGGAACCAGTGCTGTTGCCTTATCTGAAAATGATTGTCACACGCTCTTTTAATCCGCTAAATCAAAAGCAACATAGAGAAACATAGACAGGTGCGTGAACATAACACACACTGCTAATTGACAACCACTCCTAATGCATGATTTCCGCGTGTTTTCTGAGAATAGTACACAGATGTATTTGAATATGAACACGTCATCTCTGCGTATTTTAATCGTTTTATCTCAGTAGGAATCGCTACTATAAATCCACCTGCATGCGCTTTAACAAATGAAACTTGCATTGGACAAGGACAATTCTCCCTCCATTGTCTTCCTCAGGACCCTCATCCAATAAAATGACTTAAGACACCAGTTTAACCAGCAAGGCTGAAATGTCTCCTGTTGTGTCCAATTATATAAGCAAACCAGCAAACATTACAAGCAAAACAAAACTACATTTAAAACATGTGTAAAGCACTTTTACATACAAAAGACCACACATTAACAAAAAGATCTAGTTTCTGCCCCGTTAGCGTTGTTACATTGATATAGCACATAGAGTGTAATAGGAAATACATTCAAATTAATAAAATGGTGATTTTAGCTTGCAATTACACCTCAGATTTTAGACGAGCATTGCATTATTTACTTTGACTAGCATCACAGATACACTGAAGCATCACTTCTGGGAGTACGGCAACAAGTGGCTGTAGCATTGTGCTTGCTTAGGAACAACTAGGATGTAACATGTGGAATAGAATTTGCTGTTCTGTCTTTTATTGAATTTTACATTCAAATTCATAATGAGGACAGAGGTCTCTCGTGTTGCAATTTTAAATACTAGACAAGACTTCCTTCAGTTCTCATAGTTTTGCAATATTTACAAATCAATACGAAGGTGGGAGAACTTTGACAGTTTCGTTGTGGTCGGATCATTTATTACTTTCCCTAGCAGATTAACTTGCAAGTGTCCAAGCAAGTTAAGCAACTAAACAATTCACTGTACTCATTAGACATCAAAGATCTTTGCTGCTAGAACCCAGAATCACCAGTGTCTCAAGGGATTGAATCAGATCCCTCTTTGACTGTGTTTGACCACTTGACCCTTAAAAGGAACAAGTGGTTGGAGGTTATTTTCATCTGTAAAAAGCTTTCAGAGAGGCAGGAGGTCGTTGCAGGAGGCAGGCCCTGCATATTTAGGCCATGGTTAATAAACTGGAGTTGAATTACAGTAATTCAGTAGGAAGAAGAGATGGGAGGGGTGAGTGACTGGGTACTTAGAGAGTTCGATTTAAGCAATAGAACCCAAGGAGGGGGGTCATTACCAGTCCGGTAATGCCCCCACGGTGAGAGTTATAACCCGAGCGAAGGAATGGCTTTAGCGTAGCCCTGGGGGTATTACCCAACCAGTAATGCCCCCTCCCAGGGTTCTATTTCTATTAGTACACTGGCACTTTGTAACAGGGTACTTCTAGCATTTTTTGTCATGTTGAGACAGCGCTGTGACTGTTTCTCAACTCGAGAAAAAAAAGAAAAAAAATGGCTGCCAGGGATCCGGATGAAGGGACTACGTGTAGTCCCTTCTCCCTTTCTGTGGCAGCCATTAAAAAGTTAGGGAAAAAAGTAAACAAACAAAATGGCCACCATGGAACGGGGAGAAGGGACTTCATATAGTGGTGGCTTGATTAAGAAAGTAAAGTAACTGCATGGGACAGACCCACAGAAGGTGGGTCTTTGTCTGCCGGGTAACGACCTGGAGCGGGCCAAGCATCGTGATTGTTAAAATCTGATTGACCCTTGCCGGGTACTAATTAGGGTTGATTATATATTTTTTTTTATGCAGCTCTGTGTGACAGATTCAGTAATGTGATGTAGATGAGCAAAACAAATGCTATCTGGTTTGAGTTTAGAATGAGGGAAACACTGACAGGGAAACAGCATGGATGCATATCACGTTTTTTAGGGTGCAATCAGCAGAGATTCAGGGAGGCAGGTGATATACCAGCCAGTGACCATCACTTTAAATAGTGAATGTGACACGAAGAATCAAGTGACACCTGCAATAAGAAGCAGACAATCCCTGAGGGAAGCCAGTGCAACACCTGTGTTTGCATGATTGTTGAAGGAAGAAGCAGCTGAGATTCAAGGAGGTGAGTGGTACACTAGTCAGTGTCTCAGGGAAGTGAGTGGCTAAGACACGTGCCATTGGTTGATGCCTTGGAGTTGGAGCAGAGTTGGAGCAGAGATTCCTTGTGGGAGCTTGCTCTGAAAGTCACACTCAAGTGATATTTTGCAGGAGGAAGCAGCCGAGATTCAGAGAGGTGGGTGATACATCAATTAGTGTCTGGCTCTTGAATTTAGTAGATGAGACACATGCCATCGGGTGACACCTGGAAAAAGGATCAGAGAATCACTGAGGGGTGTTAGCACAAGACACACTTGTTGGGATTTCTAGCACACAATCTTTAGGGAGGTGTCCATTTCGTGAAGTGAGTGGACAAGACAGATGCCATTAGGTGACACCAGTGAAGAGGGCAGCTATTGTGAAAATTATGCAAACATGAGCTTTGAGGGAGGAAGCAGAAATGATTCAGGAAGATGGCTGATACACCTGTCAGTGACCGTCTTTTGAATTAAGTGGATGTTAGGTAAAATGTCATTTACTCTTATTTTACGTCTATATTTGTGGACCCCCCCCATACGTTTTGCTTTGGTTTTAGCCTCCTGTCCTGACTTTTGCAAGTGGAGCACAGCATTCAGCTGCACTCACTGGGCTTTTTCTCATCGTTATTGGGAAACTGACATCTCCATCAGACAGTCAGTACTGAGAAACGTTGTTTCTCTTAATCTTGTGACTAGGGCCTCATTACAAGTGTGGTGGTCCTGAAATAAGGGTACCAGTATCAGTGTACCGGCACTACAAGTCTGCCTAGTGCGTGCAACGGTCCCGGTAGGCAGACTTGTCCCTGTAGCACCAGCACCGTTAGCAACGATCCAGGTGCTTGCGTATCCCCATTCCTCTGGAATCCTGTGGGACCCCATGGGAATTGGAACTTACACTTTCCCTATCCTGATATTCGGGAACGCCGGGACTTGTAATGCCCCGGTAACACTGGGATATAAGGCGGCAGAAACTGTTACAAGTTTGCCAGTAACCAGCCGGTAGCACCAGCGGGTTTCCATCAAACTCGCAATGAGGCCTTATGTTGCCACTTTTCGCAAATGTATTTCATTGTACAAAGTACATGACAGTACTGCTCAATAGGTTCCTTGAGTTTTCGGGCCATAGACATCCAATAAGGGTTTTTTGGCAACTGGACATTGTACCTAGGAGTAGACTGGTGGCAGCAGAAGCTTTTTCATGTATTTTAATGAACTTTTACTGAGCCATACCACGCTTACCGCAGTTGTCTCATGACTGTGGCTAGTGTCCTTCAAGGCCGTGCAACAAGGTCTTTTGTCTTCTCCTATGGCTATTTCATCCATTGGCCTTCCTCCTAATCTTTGTGACCAAGGGAGTCCTTATTTGGTCATGCATTCACCCGCGAAAGCTGCTGGTTTTTGCAGGCTAATGCATGTCACGTGTGTAGGTACCCAACAAGTGGGCTGGGACAATTTGGTCCCAATCCACACTACTAGTGCCGGGATGGCTGGTGTGCACGAGAGCACGAGAACCGCAGTGGTCCCTGATTGGACCACTGCTGGTAAGCATGAGTGGGGCAGATCTCCTCATTGGCCACCTGGGTGCGAGCACTCACTGGACTTGTGGATATGAGGAGGGGTCCAGAATGCAGACCTGCAGATCACCCGATAGGTCAGAATCACCCTGTAAATGGAGCCAAGTATCCAGAGAAGCAAAGCAAATCAAAGGACTACCCAGAATCGTGCATAATAAGGTTGGCACCCTGAGCCCGCTGTTGTCCCAGTAGAGCTTTGCTTTTCAATCGATCTCCAAACACCTGCAAATGTGCTTCAGCCGCTTGGAGTGGTGGGGCCAATCATTCTCATTGCCTTCTTGTTGCCCTTGCAAATACGCCTTCTCAGAAGTGTCTATGGGCCTACCAGTGGACTGACCAACTTGTAACTTGGAACCCGTGCAGGAGCGTTATTTCATCGAGAAATGTCTCAAACATCTGAAGAATCCTAGTTTGCACTGCAAAGTATCTTCTTGCCAAATCTCGCTGTCCCAGCTGCTTTGGTCCGCAAGAAAGAAGCATGCATCCCAACCCTGCGTCACTGTGCAACAGTGGTGGTCGCTGCTCGTGACTTTCCTGCCTTTCTTCAAGTGTCCTGAGACCAGTGCCTGGGTGCTTTCTTTGTCCTGCAATCGAGACGAGCGTTCCAGCTTCCATTGTAAACCAGACCCGCATCTGCACCCGCAGCACCTGTGCACTTTGAAGCTCAACCACATGTGGGATTTCCTACTCCAGGCAACCTTCTCGAGACCTTCCAATCATGGACACAGAGTGAACTAAGGGTGGTGAGTAATCATACTACTTACCAGTGACCCCAATTCATCCATACTCTTTCTGCGCACAAAGGATCCCTTGTGGTCCTTGCCTTGATTTGGGTTGCCTCTGCTTCTTAAAGCCGTCCGAAAGTTGGGAATAGCTTTGTTCTTGGCAGAAGATCATCCCCTGACTCTCAGAACTGAATTTCTACACTCCAGAATCCTTTCTCTAACTTTTCCACCCCAATTGAATATTGTACTTTGTGTCTTTATGCACAACCGAGCGCTTTTACGCGCAAACCTGACATTCAGCATAAGGCTCCAATCTTTGTAGGGCTGGACTTATAAAGTTAGGGTTATCCATCTCTGGAATTTGCCATTGTGATAAAGTTTGTCTGCTTTCCCTCCTTGCAGGTTTTGGTGGGAATCCACACTTTACTGCATCAACCAAAAGTGACTGTACATATATTTTGCATAGCGTGTTTAAGTAGTGGTATTAGTGTTTGTCATTTGTCACTTGTGTTTGTTCTGGGCTTAATAATTTGTATATTTTGTATATACTACTGTCGAAGGGTAATTCTTGTTGTCTGACTCTGTGTGCTCATCCAAGACCTCAGATCGCCCCCACTACTCCTGAGACTTAGCCTTGGGTGATATCCAAGTTACCTTGAATTGTCTTGGCTAACTTCACAGAAGTGGTCCATTTCACTAACAAAGGTGGACTCCTAAACTTCTGTTTACCAGAGCGGAGTTTAGAAAAGCATTATAGCAAATTGGTCTACAGCGGTGGGATAAGAACTGAAGTAGTTGGGTGCTGCATGCTGGTGTGGCACTGGATTACATTTACACAATAAAAAAGTGGGCCTCAATATGAGTGTGGCGGTCCGGAAACAAGGGTGTATCTTGTATCAATTATATCAATTCAATAAACAGATTCTTCTCAAATAAAGTGCATACCTTTAACCCCAAAACACAGGCAATTGTTTAAAAAAAGTACTTCAATACCCTAACTAAACTGGCTGCGATAATAAAGAGCGCAGTGCTGTAGCAATCTACATGTATTCATGATGAATTCATCAAGGACACGGCCTACTAATAGGATAATTTACTTTAGAGGACTACATTAGGGCATTGCAATACATCTCAAAAACCTCTGCTATTGGGATTATGAGCCAGAGTGCAAAATAAACAGCCCAGTACATTCACTTGCAAGTCAAAAGTGAAAGTTATAAATAAAACTGTATATAAACAATCATTTATTTTATAATTGGTTATTTCAAATGTTCTTAGTAACCAAAGGTTTCTAAGCATGGACACTGGGATCAATCGTGTCCTCTTGCTTCCAAGAAGAGCGTGTTGCCCCTGAGCTATCCCCCCAAGCCGTATCATCACTGGTTCAATCATATTGTCAACAATCATATGATGATTCATTAAGCAAGCAGCTTCTAGTACCACATTTTGTTACTTTGCATCAGTTCTCAAATGGATAAATAGTTTCTCAGCGGATGATGAAAAACAAAAGTAATACAGGAGGAAACCCAGGTCAAGCAGATATGTGTGTAGTATGGACAAAATGGGCCTCATTACGACCCTGGAGGTAACCATGCCGCTTTTTGCGGCATGGCTACCCCCATTCTGGGTACCGGGTCCGGGTTACCTGAATGGGGAAAAACCGGGCCATTCCGACCTTGGAGGGCCTGGTATTTCCCCATTTAAGGAACCCGGACTCGGTACATCCCCATTCCCATTTCAGACCCATAGGGCTCAATGGGAATGGGGATGATGCTAACAACTGGCCCGTTAATGACGTGTTCGTTGTTAGCATCCTGGTCTGCTTGCGGGACCCGCTAAGGACGCCTGGTTTTACCAGGCGTCCTTAGCGGGTCCCGCGAGCAGACCTCGTAATGAGGCGGTAGGGGGTTAACGTGGCCGCCAGCTCTACTGGCCCCGTTAACCCCCTACCGTCAGGGTCGAAATGAGGCCCAATGTTTACAGACAAAAACGCAATTGCCCAAGAAACAAGGCCTTTCCTCTTCAAAGTCCAAACTAAAAGGGTCTTAGTGTGGAGTCTGATCATTAATTTGGATTCTGCCTGTCTGAGTCGTATTTCCAAATTGCCTTCTCTCAAGTTTCAAACAAGTCTCTCTATGGCATAAAACCGGAAACCTGCAGGAGAACGATTACAACACCCAGTACAGAGCCACAGGGTATGTAGGATTCTTATGTTCGACACCCCTAATATGCTCCATTATTCTGGTTTTTAGTGATCCTATACTGGAACCCGCATACTGCCTGTGGCTTAGACAATGAATGACAGAAACTACATATGATTAATTTCATGTGACAAGTTGTTTATTTTTTAATGTTCTGTTCAACTCAGTGGGCCTCATTACGACCCAGGCGGTAAGTTACCGCCTGGGCCGTGACTTTACCACCATGGCGTAAACTACGTTTACGCCATGGTGGTAGGCGGACTTACCGCCCCATTCCAACCTTGGCGGGGCGGTAAATCCCCATTTTCCCATTTTCCCTTCCCCATTCCCATTTTGCCCCATAGGGCATAATGGGAGTGGGGAAGGCGTTAATTACGCCACCGTAAATTACGGTGGCGTAATTAACTCCATGGTCCCTTAGCGCCATGGATTTTAACACCTGCTAAAAGCAGGTGTTAAATCCGCCATGGCGCTAAGGGACCTCGTACTCAGGCGGTAAGGGTCGGCGCTGTTTACGCCGCCGTAAAACCCTTACCGCCTGAGTCGTAATGAGGCCCAGTGTATACGAATTCTCGTTTGATATGTGGTGCAGTCACAGAATTTAAATTTTCCACATATGAAGAATCCTTCAGGGGCAGTCCAAACCATGCATTCTCTGTATTTCTCTTTCTGGGAGCATCAGACAATACTCAACACAGTGAACTCACTACAAGCTGTATAACAAACACATACCATATCACAACATAACATAAGATAACATTAGGATGTTGGGGGTCACAATGTGAACTGATTCATCCTCTAGAGGGAAAATTCAGTGCTGTAATGGCCAACACTAGCATGTTGCTGTCTAGCGGGCATGCAGCCATGTTCTGACCCTAGGCATTCACCAGAGGAAAAGTTCACTTTTGATGTTCATACATTGTATATGTGCAGGGCATTTGCGGACCTCTGCCAGTTGATACGCTGACTCTGAAATCTTATCAGGCAATCATTACCCACAATAGAGAAGGCATGTTCCTCCCATTTGCACATGACGAATGCTGGCATAGTTCAATCTCTCGTGGCCATAATCCTAAATCGATGTTCTGCATTGAAGCTGCTGACCCAGCCCCCCTGTGGTAATTTCCCCTCATCTGCCATATTTTAAAAAAACTTGTGCATGCCGCCATACGTCTTCCCCAGTGGCGGATCAGCCTCCATTTTGCTGCTCTCATCTTGTACAAAGTTTTGCCATGTGCCAACCAAACATTCTTGGCTCTTTCAAGTCTATATCCTCGGTGAGCGCCATTATCTCGTAGCCAACAAATGTGTACTTCCTCCAAAGACCCCCCTTCCTACTGCTATCCTCTGATGCAGTAATCTCCATATGGCAATCCCCTGTGATGCACTGAAGGAGCTCTTGTCTACTAACGAAAATGGCTACACAAGAGTGGATTTGAAAGGAGAGCATTCATTCAATAGAGCTGCTTCATTTTTCACAGAAGGGGAACCAGTGCTGTTGCATTATCTGAAAATGATTGTCACACGCTCCTTTGATCCACTAAATCAAAAGCAACATACAGAAATATAGACAGGTGCGTGAACATAACACACACTGCTAATTAACAACCCCTCGTAATGCATGGTTTCTGCACTTCATAGCAGCCACAACGCATAAGGCTGATACAAATGTATTACATTTATGAAAATTACCCATTAGACAGCCATGTTCATTCAATAAACCTACACAAGACCATTGCGCTCGAAGCACTCTTTTCAAAGAACTTTCAGCAGGTTGGCTGAGAATAGTATGCAGATATATTTCAATATAAACACATTGGGCCTCATTATAAGTATGGCAGGTGCCGGTAGCGCTACCGGAACAGTTGCTACCGTACTGCCATGCTACTAGTTCTGCTCGCGGGTGCCTTTGAAGCCACCAGGTCTGACCTGGTGGCCGTACAAACACCCGCGAGCAGAACATGACGGTACCACCGGTACCGTTATTAACGGTACTGGTACTACCACGCTCCCCATTCCCATTGAGCCCTATAGGGCTCAATGGGAATGGCGAAAAAAATATTCGCCGCCCAGAAAAGGGCAATTACCAGGTCATAATGACTCGGTAATTGCCCTTTTCTGGGCGCCGGAAAAAAATGAATACTGGCGGCTACCGTACCTGTACTACAGGCACGGTTACCGCCGGCCTCGTCATCTCTGCGTATTTTAATAGTTGTATCTCACTAAGAATCGCTACTATGAATCCACCTGCATGTGCTTCAACAAATTAAACTAGCATTGAACAAGGACAATTCTCCCTCCATTGTCTTCCTCAGGACCCTCATCCAATAAAATGACTTAAGACACCAGTTTAACTAGCATGGCTGAACTGTCTCCCGTTGCATCCAATTATATACAGCAAGCCAGCAAACATCACAAGCAAAACAAAACTACATCTAAAACATTTGTAAAACACTGTTACATAGAAAAGACCACACATTAACAAAAAGATCTAGTTTCTGCCCCGTTAACGTTGTTACATTGATATAGCACATAGAGTGTAATAGGAAATACATTCAAATTGATAAATTGGTGATTTTAGCTTGCAATTCAAGTTTAATTACCCCTCAGATTCTAGATTGCATTACTTACTTTGACTAGCATCAAAGATACACTGAAGCATCACTTCGGGGAGTACTGCAACAATTGGCTGTAGCATTGTGCTTGCTTAGGAACAACTAGGATCTAACATGTAGAATAGAATTGGCCGTTCTCTCTTTTTTATTGAATTTTACCTCCAAATTCATAATGACAGATGTCTCTCGTGTTGCAATTTTAATTACTAGACAAGAGTTCCTACAGTGCTCATTGTTTTGCAATATTTACAAATCAATACGAAGTTGAAGAATTTTGACAATTTAGGTGTGGTGAGATCATTTATTAATTTCCTTGGCAGATTAACGTGCAGGTGTCCATCAACTAAACAATTCAGGCAACTACTGTACTCATCAATAGACACTGACACACTTTCCTGCTAGAACCTCGAATCACTGGTGTTTCAAGTGATTGAACTAGATCCCACTTTGACTGTGTTTGACCACTTGACCTATAGAAAGGAACACGTGGTTGGAGGTAATTTTCAGGTGTAACAAGCTTTCAGAGAGGCAGGAGGTCGTTGCAGGAGGCAGTTTCTGCAAATTTAGGGAATGGTTAATAAACTGGAGTGAAGTTAGAGTAATTCAGTAGGAAGAAGCGAAGGGAGGGGGGTGAGTGACAAGGAACTTAAAGAGTTAGATTTAAGCAATAGAACCCAAGGAGGGGGGGCATTACGAGTCAGGTAATGCCCCCATGATGCGAGTTATAAGCCAGAATAGCTTTAATGTAGCTCCGGGGTATTACCCAACCGGTAATGCCCCCGCTCCCAGGGTTGTATTTCTATTAGTACTCTGGCACATTGTACCAGGGTACTAATAGCAATTTTTATCAAGTTGAGATACAGCGCTGTGACCGTTTCTCAACTTTCTCAAAAAAGCAAAAGCAATGGCTGCCAGGGATCGGGATGTAGGGACTGCACGTAGTCCCTTTTCCGTTTGCTTGGCAGCAATTAAAAAGATAGGGAAAAAAGTAAACAAATAAAATGGCCACCATGGAAAGGGAAGAAGGGACTAGATGTAGTCCCTTCTCCCACTCCAAGGTGGCCTAACGAAGAACGAAAAGAAACTGCACGGGACGGACGCACCGAAGGGGAGTCTTTTTTGAGTGGGCAACTGTCAGGACTCTGTCTACTGGTGTGCCTAGGCCGCTTCATGCATGTACCAATTCTGCTTGCATCCCAAAGCGGGCAGTGCTTAGGAATGCACGTTTCTGCTTCCACACACGGTTCTCCCTACATTTTCAGAAAGAGTCTTTTGTTGCACAGTACAGATTGCATTGGAAACTGGGGAAGCAAGGACAGGCATATCGTCATCGTGCTCCACGCAAGAAGGCATGCATCAGTCAAATCACGTGACAGGGACAACAAACACGCCGTCTTCCGAGTAATGGCACTTCTGATTGAAGTTGCCAGCTGAGTATTCTTGTATCTTGTTCTGCTTTTTGATTCCTCGTTACTGACCGGTATTTTGTTCTTGGACTCCACTTGCCTCCTCCCATGTCTGTACCTTACTCCCGCTTAATGTCAGACCCCTGGCCTGCTCTACAGACTGCCTATCGGAACGTCCTATACTTCATTTCCCGCTTAACACCAGACCCCTTGCCTGCTCTACGGACTGCCTGTCAGAACATTCTGCATTTCTGATCCCGCTCAATGCCAGACTCCTTGCCTGCCTTATGGACTCTTCTACCTTCCTTTCACCGAACCCTTGATTCCTTCCTACCTTCACCTGTCCTGGACTCCGTCGTCTAACCCCTGGACCTATAGGTGGACTCTTTTGGACTTCCAATTGCCTTCCGTGCATGGACTAGAGACTTTCTTGTGCACACCATGGAAGGATAGGTGTCCTTGTGCCGTCGGGTTCGGTTTTGGACTTTCATCTCCCGGATTCCTGGTTTCTTCACTCTTCTTTCGGAAATTCCTGGATTCTTAACTTCCTTTGAATCTCTGCTTGACTCACTCTTGGTAAGAAACATTCCTTCTGTTGATTACTGTATTCCCTGACCCATCATCACTCTCCTGTAGTATCTTTATGGTTATAGGTGATTAAGACTGGCTGGGAAACTGCCGAACCAACACTCCAGTTTTCACCTGTTGGTCTGTACAGGATACGCTCTGACTAGGAGGTTAGCATGATCCTATATCCATTCCTTGCTCTTTCTGCTTGTGTTTCTACCATTGCGCTAACAGTGTCTCTTGCCTTGCAGCTGCTGGTGTCACTGCTGAGTCCCCTGTCTTCCAATCAATAGACACCTTGGATTGTCACATCAGAACAACCAAGGGGTACGTTGGTGGGAAGAACTCGTCGTCTATGGTCAAGAGTTCTACAGCCTTCCTGATCAGCGGCTGGAAGTTCGGCTATTCCTACAGAGAGGCATTCAGGGGAAGGGTGATCCCTAACAGCAACAACCTGGTGAGGGCCAAGTAGATTGATAGTTACAATCTGATTGACCCTCGCTAGGTACTAATTAGGGTTGATTATATATTTTTTCCATGCAGCACTGTGTGACAGTTTCAGCAATGTGAAGTAGATGAAAAAAACAAGTGACACCTGGTTTGAGTTTAGGGTGAGAGACACCCTGACAGGGAAAGCAGCATGGGTGCATATCACAAGAATCCATGTGGGCAGCCAGTGCAAGACACAGGCTTGAATGAGATTTGAGGGTGGAAGCAGCAAAGATTCAGGGACGCAGGTGAAATACCATCCAGTGACCGTCACTTGAACCGAGTGAAAGAGACACGAAGAATTAAGTGACACCTGCAGTAAGAAGCAGACAATCCCTGGGGGCAGCTAGTGAATCACCCACACTTGCATGATTTTTGAAAGAAGAAGCAGCTGAGATTCAGGGAGGTGGGTGGTACACTAGTCATTGTCCAGCTCTTGAAGTGAGTGGATAAGACACCTGTGATTGTTTGATGGCTTGGAGTTGGAGCAGAGATTCCTTGTGGGAACCTAGTGTGAATGTCACACTCAATTGATCTTTTGCATGAGGAAGCAGCCAAGATTCAGGGAGGTGGGTGCTACATCAATTAGGGTCTGCCTCTTGAGTTGATGTGACGTATGCCATCGGGTGACACCTGGGAAAAGGATCAGAGATCACTGAGTGGAGTTAGGCACGCTTGTTGGAATTTTTAGCACAAAACCTTTAGGGAGATGTCCATTTCATGAAGTGAGTGGACAAGACAGTTGCCATCAGGTGAAACTGGCAAAGAGGAGGAGAGAACCTCCGAAAGTAGCTAATGTGAAAATTACGCTAACATGTGTTTTGAGGGAGGAAGGAGAAATGATTCAGGAAGATGGCTAATACACCTGTCAGTGACAGTCTTTTGAATTGAGAGGATGTTAGGTAAAATGTCACTTACTGCTATTTTACCTCTATATGTGTGGACCCCCCAAACGTTTTGCTTTGTTTCAGCCTCCTGTCCTGACTTTTGCCAGTTGAGCACAGCCTTCACCTGTACTCCACCAGGCTTTTTCTCATTGTTATGGGGAAAGTGACATGTCCTTCAAACAGTCAGTCTCGTGACTATGTTACCACTTTTAGCAACTGTATTTCATTGTGCAAAGTACATTATAGTACTGCAAAATGGGGTCCTTGCATTTTCGGGCCCTAGACATCCACTAAGGGTTTTATGGTAACTGGACAATGTGCCTAGTAGTAGACCGGTGTGAGCAGAAGCCTTTTCGTGTATTTAATATGAACTTTTACTGAGCCATACTGCGCTTACCGTGTTTGGCTCATGACTGTGGCTAGTGTCTGTCATGGCCGTGCCACAAGGTCTTTTGTCTTCTCCTTTGGCCATTTTGTCTGCTGGCCTTCCTCCTGATCTTTGTGACCCAAAGAGTCCTTATTTGGGTATGCATTCACCTGCGAAAGCCACTGGTTTTCACAGGCTAATGCATGTCATGTGTGTAGGCACCCAGGAAGTGGGCTGGGACTGTCTGGTCCCAATCCACACTACTGGTGCCAGGATTTCTGGTGTGCACAAGAGCATGAGAGCCACATTGGTCTCTGATTGGACCACTGCTAGTGTGCATGAGTGGGGCAGACCGCCTCATTGGCTAGCTGGGTGCGGACAATCATTGGACTTGTGGGTATGAGGAGGGGTCCTGAATGCAGACCCACAGATCACCCCATAGTTCCGAGCCAACCTATACATGGAGCCAAGCATCCAGGGGAGTGAAGCAGATCCAAGGACTATCCGGAACTGCGCAGAAGAAGGTTGGCACCCTGAGACCGCTGTTGTCCCGGTAGAGCCCTGATTTGCGCTCGATCTCTGAAGACCTGCAAAGGTGATTCACCCCCTTGGACTAGTGGGACCATTCACCCTCGATGCCTCCTTGTTGCCCATGCAAATGAGCCTTCTTGAAAGTGTCCCTGGGCTCTGCAGTGGACTGACCAGCGTGTATCTTCTCACCCATGCTGGAGCGTTGTTTCATTGAGTTATGTCTTGAGCTTTGTGAGAATCCTAGTTCACACTGCAAAGTACCTTCTTGCCAAATAACACTGTCCCATTTGCTTTGGTCTGTGACAGAGAAGCGTGCATCAGACCATGAGACTTGGGTGCCTCCGTGTCACTGTGCCATACCACTTACTGTTGGCCCCTAGTTCATCCATACCCTTTTTATGAACAAAGTATCCCTTGTGGCCCTTGCCTTGGCTTGGGTGGCCTGTGCTACCTAAAGCTGTCTGGAAGTTAGGAATAGCTTTGTTCTCCACAGCAGATGCTCCCCTGACTCTCAGAACTGAATTTCTACACTCCAGGATCCTCTCTCTAACTTTTCCACCCCATTGAATATTGTCACTTTGTGTCTCTACGCACAATCGAGTACTTTTACGCACATACCTGACATTGAGCACGAGGCTCCAATCTTCGTAGGGCTGGACTTATATATTACTGTGTTTTCCATTATTGAGTTGTGTTGTTCTGGGCCTAATAAGTTATATATTTTGTATATACTATTGTCTAAGGGCAATTTTTGCCATCCTACTATTTGTGCTCATCCAAGACCTCAGATTACCTACACCACTCCTGAGACTTAGCCATGGCTGCCCTGCAAGCTACCTTGAATTTTCCTGGCTAACTTCACAGAAGTGGTCCTTGTTTAAATGAACAAGGGTGGCCTCCTAAACTTCTGTTCACCAGAGCAGAGTTTAGAAATCCATTATAACAGTGGATGAGGTGCAAACCATCAGCTGACACCTGAAAAGCAGCAGATAATCCTTGAGTCAAACTTTTTGAGGAAGCAGGAGAGATTCGGGGAGTGGACAACACATTTGGACAGCATATCAATATGTAAATGAGCCATATGTCATGGAGGGGTGTGCAGTTCCTGGTCATAGTTATCCAAGCCACTTCAATTTGATATCAAACATGTGTCAGACCTGTGAGCCTGGTTGAAATGTGGAAGGGTTATGTGTATTCTCCCCAGATAGGCTGAACTTGCTGATGCTAGCATGACTGTAGCCTTGAGATTGCCTCTCTTTGTTCCTTTGTGAGGCGGGTAACATGCTGCCCAGAGAGACAGCCACTCCATAGGAAGCTGTCCTGGGAGCAGGAATCAAAGAGCACATCTATCCACGAAATATGTAGCCTCACACCAAGGTGTTACATACCAAAAGGCATTTGATTCTATTGAGAAGAGAAAAGAACACTGCTAATGTAGACAGAGGTAGCTCTTTACAGATGGAGAAGTTTTCTCTCTGCCCCTATCTTTCCTTCCTGTCCCCTCCGCGTCTGGTAGCACAAATCACTTTGGGTGTGATGTCCGATGGCAAAGTTCACTTATTCCAAGGAGAGGGATTGGACCCTTAAAGTATGCTTTTATCAAATCACCTATAGAGTTTTTGCCTTTAAAAAAAGGGGTCTCCACCACTTCTTTGAATCATCTCTGGACTTCAAACGGTTTATAAGATTTCATTAGAACCTGTTTGGAGAGCATGCCTTTTAAAATGTCCTCCAGTTTCCCAGTGAAGACAGGTGTTCAAAGGCAGATGCAAGCTCTGTACCCAACAATCCCCAAGGACCTCTGGGGATGAACTGCTGCTGGAACAAGATCTTCATATCTGCCAGCCACACTGCTACCCAGGCCCTCATCCATGCGGAAGGACCATTGAAGGTGTGTTTGAGCCTTCCCTGTGGTTGTGAGCCCCAGAAAGGACACATCTTGTCCATGAGACCCTGGACTGGGACTCACAGCTCTTGAGAGCCAGGACAGCCAGGATTCGTACAAAGCTGTCTTTGGTGCTCAAGCTGCTGTCTTGAACATTCAAACCCATTTGGCGCCACACCATACCATTCAAAAGCACGTTGTTGCTGCATCTGCATGGTTTGAACCACTGTTTAAACCTCCAGATTATTTTTCACTGAACAAGATGTTGATTGAATTGATCCTGGTGGTTCTCAGGAACTGTGTCCTTCGAGCCCCCACATTGAATTCACTCACCTGCGCATCCCATCATTAGCCTGTCTGTTATTGAACCTCGACCAACAAACCAAACTTGATGACCTCCATGATCCCCATAACTTAAGTAATGTTTAAAACTACAGGCTTCTTTAATTCAACCCCTCTTCAACATTTGTTTGCCGCTGGACCACCGCAGATGCTGCCTTCCAGAACACATTGAACCGGCGAACAGGACCGAGAAGCCTGGTTTGCTGGTGTCAAACTGCCAAGACACTGCAAGAGGTATTATTGCCTAATAACTGCCCCTGGTCCATTTTAGTCACTGGCGACAGGCTATGTTAAACTAATCCCGTTTTGCAACTCAAAAGGATATCTTTTTGTACAGTGTTGTTATTGTGCCCTTTCTCCCCATCTCATTACACAGAGTGCTGCATTTTGCTATCTTGCATATTCTGTGTTCTTTCTACAGGGGTGGCTTTTGTAATGTTTTCTAGTTAGTTATTATTGAACGTGGTGTGTTTAATGAAGCTATGTATATATATCAGACCTTTACTGGACAGTCCTTTATTTTGGACTTATTTATACTTCACTGTTTGGGTTGCTCCTGAAACATATTGATCCACCTCTTGAGAGTATAGTCTTCTCTCGGCCCACATTACAATAAAAGGCAAAGGAGGTATACCTGTTAAATGTGCCTGTTCTACCTATATGATTGAGTTGTATTTTGCTTTGTTGAAGTGTGAGGCCTGAGTAGACACCTTAGCCTCAACTCATCCTTGTACTCCTGCAGGGTAGAAGTCAATTAATCACACCATCACAAGTTGCTCTGGAATACATTTACTATTAGAAATACTTGCAGAGTTACTGCATCACAACACTGACATCCACCAAGACCCACCGAGGGAATTGCACATTCAGTTCTTCCATCATCTCAGATGGAATTTGGAGGGATAGACATCTTATATTCTGAAGATCAGATATGGGAAGAACAGCACATGGTTTAGATGAGCAGTGGGAGGAGATAGAAAATACCAGGTTTTAATCTTCATCACCCACATCCACTCATATGTCTGACAACATGGATGGTGATCAAGGCAAATATTACAATCAATTAGAGTCCAAGGAATGTGTGTTACTGCTGGAAGGCAATGATAATGAGAAGCAGGAGAAAGACACCACACATAAAGAGGCGGTAGCAGTAATAGAATCTTGCCGTCTCCTGTATACTGTCTCTTTAAGAATCAGCATTTCACAGATCAGAAAGAACATGACATCATTACATTGCATCCAGAACACTACTATCACCTCTGTTAGCACAACAAAATTAAAAAGTGTGGCAGAACTTCATTCAGAATAAACAGAAGCCACTTGTACACACTATCAGAATACTGTGTGGCTAGGGGAGGCAGGGTTCAACTTGGGAACCACATACAGTTTAGTCTCATATGCTATGGAACCATGCACAGATATAAGAAAAATACTGAACATCTGAAGTGCATCCCTCCCCGTACTATCAGACAAGCAGCATAACACCACCAATCCACACAATTACTTCTGAAAACACTGCAGCAACATTAGATATGCAGTTTCTCATTGGTCTTCAAAATATAAGGTCCTTCGTAATATGGACTACTATAATTGGTTGGCACGCTTGTACCATGTCTGGAAAATTCAGTTAATTTAGCAGAACGGAAGCCCAGACCCGCGTGCAGTGAGATAAGACATGAGACTACCTCATCACCCAATTAGCCTTGCATCTCTCATTACCCATGCCTTCTGCCATGAAATTGACTTTGTACTTGGCCCTGCAAAGTATTCTTGTCTTTGAGAATACACGGGAGTAAGGGAACTCGCTTATCGTGTCTGGAACTACAAGTTCCATCTTTGGGTCACGTGATAGGAGACCATGTTCTGGTCAATTTTGCATTGTTCAATTAAATGCTCGATGGGGCTCTCTCAATGGGTATCTTCCTCCACATACTCACTATGGTATTGGCATGACGCCTGGTGTCAAACATGGCATGGTCTCATGTCTCCAGTATATGGGAGGCAGGGGGGTGGGATCTCCTGTGGATGTGCACAGCTGCTCCTCTACAGAGCCTGCAGAGAAAAGTGAGTGACCCCTTGCCCTCTGCTTAGCAAAATGAATTACACGCAAAGAGTTGCTGGCAGAGTAGTGAAGTTGGCTTCTAGAGGGAGAGTATTTGGTGAGATAAAGTTGAAGACAGTGTGGTCCCTGGGCCCGAAAGCCTTGTTGATGATGCAGAGGGATTTCAATTTAAACCGTGCAGCATCTGGGAGTCACTGAAGACTATTTAGTGCAGGAGACATGCAGTCCCTGGGCTTATGGCCAAGGATAAGTCTTGCTGTCCTATTCTGGGTAAATTGGAGGGGTTGCAGAGTGGAAGAAGGAAGATTCAGCAGGAGGCTGTTACAGTAGTCAAGTCTAGAGCGAACCAGGGCTTGAGTCACATTTAGCCTCTGAGGGAAAGTGAGAAAAGGTAGGATTCCTTTGAGAAGGAAAAGCTGATAGTGGACGTCTTGCCAATATCCTGGGTGTGAGGGAGGAAGGAAAGAGAGGAGTCAAAGATGACTCCAGGGTTTCTGGCTTCAGTTGAAGGTGCATGGAGAGAGCCCAAGGAGGAAGGCCGGAGAGAAGGGAAGAAGGAGGGAGAGGGAGTCCCAATAGGTGGGGGGGCAGAATGGGGCCAGTGGAGCTTCAGAACCCTTATACATTGTACCACATTAAGCAAAGAGTGAACATTCAGGAGCTCATCCTGCTCAAACTCGTAATGTGAAAGTGGGGATATGGTAAGTTTGCCCTAAGGTCACCAGCATCAATACAATTGATCTCTCAGTGAAGTTCACTCTCTGGTGTACCTGCTTGTGGTAAACCTGACCAACAAGGCTGTGATCCATAACTTGGCTGGTGATGCTGAGACAGTACAACTGGTGGGGGACCTGGTTTCAGCCTTGCATGGTGAGCCACCACTATTTGAATTTAAAGATCACATTTATAGACCAACGTTTTGAGGGAAAGGTGGTGGTTTTCCATCCACGTGGGTAGGAGGAGCAGAAAACATCACAAGGAGACACTATGCAAATCTGTCAGCATGTTGTGGTGCCAACAATTTAGAGCATGGTCCAATGGTATCCAGGGCATGATGTCTTGCATAGTGGGAGTGACCCTGGGCAGGCTTAAAGATAATGATTGTCCAATCAGAAGAAGCAATGTATATAATAACATAAGTGATTTTGTTTTAACAACCAATGGTAGCTTGTGAATATTGTTTTTCATGAATATGACAATGGTATTTGATTTGTTTATAATCCGTAGGCTACCAGGAAGTTATTGAGAACATCTGTTGACCTTCTACCAGCCGAATGGAGTAAATAAAGCTGGTTTCTTCTTGCACCTTGGTTTGCTCCCTTATTTTGGTTGGTGTGGATTACTGGGAGCTTGTTTACATGTGGAGGCCACAGCTTGATTTCCAGAGTTCTCTGAGGCGTATCCCATTGTTTTATGGACAGGAATTACTTCAAGGTAATTCCTTCACATAAACAAATTGAAATATATAGGCGGTTAGGGGAAAGGGGTTAAAAGGGTGGGGAGGTGATTGGGATAAGGGTACTAGTATAGGGAAAAAATACTTTGAAGGTATTCTTGTTGTTAAAACAACATGAAACCCTTGGAGGGTCGAAGGCACGTAGCCACACTCATTGGATGATGGTGCTGGCCCATCAAGACCATTATCTGTACGCACAAATAAGGAGGTTGGCAGGTGCAGAGTTCTGCGAGAATCCTGCCGGATCTCGCAGGCTAACACACTGGACCCAGGGGCGTGCAAGCAGTTGAGGATGATTCAGCATCGGAGTACCTCAGAAAGCCAAAAATGTGAGTATACCGTGCATGAAGAATGATAGCTGTATATATATGTATGATGTGCTGTTGGTTTAAGTGTTGAGGCCAACAAGAAGAGGAAAAAGTTATATCATTGACCTCGACATTCTCACTCTTACCGAGACTTAGGTGGAACTCACTGCACTGGTGAGGGGGTTGTCTAATCTTCCCGGAATGGGTTCCTGTCTCCATCTTACCTACTCAGACCTATTCCTCTTTTGAAAGCCTGGTTTTCAAGTTGGTCACCTCTCCCACCTCCACCCTGACCATTGCTACCATCTACCGGCCTCCAGGCCCCACCTATCTATTCCAGTCTGAATGGGCAGACTTCTGCTCTTCTTTATTTTCTTCCACCTCTAACCTTCTCCTCCTGAGTGATTTCAAATTGAACTGGACTCCCCTAGCTCTGCATCCACTCTATTCACTGACCTCTGCTCCTTTCTTTCCCTTTCCATTCTTCCTTCTGGGCACCCCACACAGCTGGACACACTCTGGTTGCCCTCATACACTCTAACCTCTCTCTCTCCCCCCATCAGCCACCCCTCTCTCCTGGTCTGACCACACTCTCCTCTCCTGCCATCAGGGCCCCATTGGCTCTCTGCCCCCCCCAGAAGCCGCACCAACCTCGTTCACTGACGACCACCCAATGAAACGAGTGACTGCGGCTGCCTCCACCTTCACACACCTAACCCCCCCACCTCTGACTCTACTTCTGACTCTGCCTTCAGCAACCTCCATCTTTCCATCACTAGCACTATTGCCATTCTTGCCCCAGTCATGAGGATCCATCTGAAACCTGCCTCAAATCCTAACACTTAGTACGACACCGAACTTGCAGCTCTGAAACGAAAGTGCAGGGCAGCGGAGTAGAAGTTGTAAACCTCAGACTCATCCTCTGACAAACTGGCCTGTCGCCTGCTACAAAGGCAATACACACTCACCATCCACACAAAGAAAAGAGCCCACATTCAGGCACGTGTCTCAGGCGCATCCAGTAACATGGCTGAACTTTTCAGAATCTGCAAGGAACTAGCCAACCCCTCTGCAGTCTCCTCCTTTCCTTCTACTTCCCAGGCCCTCTGCAATGCACTGGCCTCACATATTGCCACCAAATCTCAGGATATTCTGACTACCCTTTCTACACTCCCTCACAATCCATCCCACTCCCCCACCTCACTCCCTCCTCTCTCCTCCTTCCTCCTTCCTCCTTTTTCTCCTTCTCTCCTGTCACACCTGAAGAAGTTACCAGAGGTGTCCACCCCATGAAGGTCTCTTCTAAACAGGTCTCTCCTTGGTCATCCAGGACCATCAAGGTAACAAGATTCTCTTGCCCGAGCTCTCGCTGATTTATGCAATCACTCCTTTATCATGGGATATTTCCCCTCTCCCCTCAAGCACTCCCTTGTGTACCCACTCATGAAAAAACCTTCCTCTGACCCTAAATGCCCTGCAAGCTATTGCCCTATCTCCATCACCCCCTTTCAGGGGAAGCTACTTGAGAAGCTGACCTTGCACCAACTTAACTCTCACACTGAACTTGTTGGAGGACTCCACGAGCATTAATCCGGATTGTGAGCATCCAGAGGCACGGAAACTGCTCTTCTGAACACCCGTGAAGAGCTGCTCAAATCTGAGGACTCCAACTCCCCAGCTGTCCTCATCCTTCTCGATCTCTCCTCTGCATTTGATACAGTTAACCATTCCATCCTCATAGAAAGGCTCCACAATACACTTGGCATCTCGGAACGGCACTGGTTTGGCTGTCCTCTTTCCTCAGTAACCGCTCTTCCCAAGTCATCCTGGCTCCTTCTCCTCTCCTACTTCAATCTCCAACTGTGGTGTCCTTCAGGGCTCCATACTCTGCCCCTGGCTCTTTAAAATATACCTTGCTCCCCGTGCATGCCTCATCTCCACATTCTCCTCCAACTTCCATTGTTACACAGAAAATACACAGCTCCTGTTCAGGCTCCCTGCTGACCCTATTGCACCCGCAATCATCCCTGACTGCTTTTCTGCCATCCAGTCCTGGTGAGCCTCCAATGATCTCTGCCTCAACGCCTGTAAAACTGAGATCCTTCCTATTGGGACCCCTGCTCCCTCCTTCTTCCTTCTCTCTGGCCTTCCTCCTTGGGCTCTCCCCCTGCGCCTTCAAATGAAGCCAGAAAACTTGGAGTCATCTTTGACTCCTCTCTTTTCTTCCTCCCTCACAGTCAGGATATTAAAGAAGTCCACTATCAGCTTTTCGTTCTCAAAGGAATCCTACCTTTTCTCACTTTCCCTCAGAGGCTTAATGTGACTCAAGCCCTGGTTCTCTCTAGACTTCACTACTGTAACAGCCTCCTACTGAATCTTCCTTCTTCCACTCTGCAACCGCTCCAACTTATCCAGAATAGGGCAGCGAGACTTATCCTTGGCCTTAAACCCAGGTTCTGCATCTCTCCTGCACTAAATATTCTTCAGTGACTCCCTGCTGCTGCACAGATTAAATTCAAATCCCTCTGCATCATCCACAAGGCTGTCTGGGCCCGGGGACCACACTGTCTTCAACTTTATTTCACCAAATACTCTCCCTCTAGTAGACCACTTCACTACTCTGGCAGAAACTCTTTGTGTGTAAATCATTTTGCTAAACAGAGTGCAAGGAGTCACTCACCTTCCTCTGTAGGCTCTGTAGAGGAGCAGCTGTGCACATCCACAGGAGATCCCACCCCCCTTCCTCCCATATACTGGAGACATGAGATCATGCCATGTTTGACACCAGCCGTCGTGCCAATACCGCAGTCAGTATGTGGAGGAAAGTACCAATTGAGAGAGCCCTATCAACCATTTAATTGAACCATGCAAAATTGACCAGATCATGGTCTCCTATCACATGACCCAAAAATGGAAATAGAGTTGAACTTGAAGTTCCAGACATGATAAGCGAATGCCCTCCAGTGCATTCTCAAAGACGAGGATACTGTGCAAGGCCAAGTAGAAAGACAATTTCATGGCATAAGGCATGGGTGATGAGAGATGCAAGGCTTATTGGCTGGTGAGGTAGTGTCATGTCCTATCTCCCTGCACGTGGGTCTGGGCTTACATTCTGCTAAATGAACTGAATTTTCCAGACATGGTACAAGCGTGCCAAACAATTATAGTAGTCCATATAACGAAAGACCTTATAGTTTGAAGACCAATGAGAAACTGTGTATCTAATGTTTCTGAAATTACATGTTTTTAAGAGGTAGGCATAAATTGTCCACCTGATAACGGGCAGCCCATAACAATCTTAGCTCTCATAGAATTATATACTTAGATGTCTCCCTTAACCAATACCAACCACTGATAGGTTTTTCATTATTAGCCACGTAGTATGACGTCACTCCGATGCAGTTTTTGGTATACAATCTATATTTTGTGTGGAGATCATTGAGAGTCTGCGCGTCTGTCCGTTGATGTCCGTTGTAACCTCCTTGTTTTAGATAATTGTTAATAAACAGTACTTTGCCATCTTCCTGAGTTGGTTCGGTTATTTGGAATTATTCTGGTGCAATCAAAATCCATTCTATATGCACGTTTTACAAGGGCCATAAGGTCAGCTCCCTCATTTGGAATAGCCTCCCCCCCCCGCTGCACCTTGAGCAGGACCTTCTCAAATTCCAGAAGCTCCTTAAGACTTTCCTCTTTTTTCTCTTCCTTCCCTCCTTCTCTCCTCTGCTAATCCCACAGTTGCTTAATCAGTGTCCTGGGCCTTAATCATCTTCGGGCCTTGACCGCCCACACCAATTCTTCCCAGCTCCTATCTTTCCACAGAACTTTACATCTGAACACCCTCCGCTATGGCGACTCTCACTTACACCTTCCTTACACGGCCCATGCCGTATAGCACTCTACATTCCTAGCACTTCATCCATGGCTCACCCAATGGCTCTGACTCCCCAGCACTTACCCCTCTTTCCCTCTTCCTTTCTGCACTTGCACGCTCTGATTACTCACAATGCATAGTATGTTTGTCCCCCTCCCTCTTCCCCTCTGCTCACAAATATTGTGTTGTTATTGTTTTCCCACTCTCCTCCCCTCACCTGCACTGTGGGCATTTGGAAACAGTATATTCTTATTGTTTAAGCACCTAACAAGCAAACTATAAACAAATACATACATACATAAACTAGGGAGTAATTTCCTGTTGATGTGATCCAGAGAGACTGCATGGTTGTAGAAATAGAAATGAGAAGGAGATATTGAAGAAGAGGATACCCATATTTAATAAGGGAAGACAGCATTGGGTAGTTTAGAATTGTGAAGAAAAGAGGATATTCCCTGAGGGGGAAGGGCATGCTGTGCAGCATAGGACTGTCCCATATTTGAGGAGAGGACCTGGTTATATAGCAGTGGTATTTTTGTATAGTTGTTGATTGTCGTATTTATTTTGGTAAAGTAGGAACATTTGTGTTGGGGAGAGTTGAGGTTTGTGATGATGTGGTGATGTGTATGGGAGGGTGTAAATTGGATTGGAATTTTCTTTTTAAGCACTTTTTGGGGTATAAAATAAAAGGTGGCAGGGTGATTTGATTAAGGGTAAAAGGGAATAACGTGATGAATGCTGCTGTAACTGTGTTGATTAATAACATTGGTAAGTAGAATATAGTATTGTTCATTATGGAAACCCCGCTGTGAAAATCACCCCCTCAATATCAGGAGAAAATAGTAAAGTACCACACAGAATGGGTACAGGAAATGACAGCTAAAATGTTTAGACCATGGTCCAGGAAGGGAACACACATGAAGGAAGTACTGCATCACATGTACACACATTTGACCACCACATATAAGGGAAAGAAGTTAAGATTAAGATTCTCAAACTGTGAAAGATTTTTGAGGAAGAGGAGGTGAGCAAATCTGATTGTAGTAACATGAAGCGCGATGAAACATGCATGCCACCAACTGCTCCTTTTCCTCCACAATGCTTGCCGGCATGAACCGTGCCCAGACAGTTCCTGTTACAGCCAGCCATGCGATATATCAATCCCCGGTTTACACCCCACCCTCCCCCGATGCAGACAGCGACAAAAGGACAGAACAGATGAAAGAGGACACACGAAACTCTCCTGTGTTGCAGGTAGAGAATGATGCAAAGCAGCATTTTGAAGAGGCGGTGCGGGTGCAAAGGAGGAATTAGAGAAAGAAAAGCAAGCAAGAAGAGAGGGGCAAGGAATAAGGAAAACTCCACATAAATGGAGAGCAGGACAAATTATGTTCAAGATCGACAACAGAGCAAGTGAGACCGCTAGCAGAGGTTACTGTGCAGAGGCATAGGCAGAGGAGGGACCGGCCAAAGCATGCTGGATAGATTGAATGAACAAATAAAGAGAAGAGACATTTCTCCGAGTGTGGGACACCCACACAGTATTGATCAGGATTCAGTGCATATGGATGAGGAAGAGGAATGGGAGGATGATATAGATTAATTTGATGATGACCAGTAAAGAGGATAGGAAGGGCTACCAGGACCCCTGTTTCCGGTTCCCCCGGTAAATGCGAGAAGAGAATCATAATAAAGAGATATGCTCCAATGCCTACCATGCCGTATGGCCGTGGCAACATGGAAAAGGGTAAAGAATGTACCCAAGCGAATGAAGCAGAGTAAACAGCTTCCTTTGCTACAGAAGGGAAGGGAATGGGATTGGTTCAGTACATCCCGTGGACCCAGGCAGATAAAGTTAATTTAATAGTTATGTTGCCATCCCTTACAGTAGGTGCAGGCAAGATGATTCATGAACTAGAAAAGAACATGGAAGGAATAACGTTAGCTGTGGGGGATATGACGAGTTTATTTGCTTCGATAGTTGGAGACCAGGCAGATGACCTGTAACCGTAATCAGCACAATGGATCAACATTGGTCAAATATACAAAGGCATTAAGAGTTATGTACCGAGATACATCAGACATGACTGGCATAATGACGTGAAAAATTAAAACAGATGAGGACGCTGTGCAGTATACTGAGAAGATGAAAGAAAAATGGCCCTTATAAACAAGAGATGATGGGACAAAAATATTGCCGCATTTTATCACATCATATGTAAAGGCCTTCCTGACAGTGTGCAATCTCAATTGCGAGAGGTAGTAAGGATAAAGATGAAAACAAGGCCTGAAATAAAACTGCATGTTGTTCATTTTTGTAGGTTGAAACAGGAGGAAAGGAAGAAAGTAGAAGAAAGAGTGAGTAGGGAAGCAACATTATTACAAAAGAAGTTGGCGAGAATAGCAGTAGAAGGAGCAGTGATTACAAACACAGGAGAGAAACAATATCAACAGGGTTACCAGCAGGCAGGACCAATGAGATTTAACACAGGAAGGTGAGAACATATGTACTATCCCAGAGGGAGAGGGAACCCAGAAAGTTAATCAAAGGAGGATTTTGACAAGCATATGGAGGAGGATTTGATGGAGGTAGACCTAGATGTAGTGGTTATGTGAATTTTGGAGGATTGAAAAGGAATGTTGGAGCCCCTCTACTGAAAACAAACATGGGTCAAATACCCTGTTCCATGGAGTTTCTTCCACTCGGATGGTCTACAACCATGTTTTAGCCCATTGCACCTTTCACAGAGGAGAAATATAGATTTGCATGTCAGTCTTTGCCCCACCCAAAAGGGCGGTCCAGCACTGAATTCTAGGCAATTCTCATCAAGGCCTTTTGGAGGACATTGTTGGACATGTGGGATGACAGTACATTATGCTAGAGGATGACCTGGTGGGTGGGACGGCAGCGCCCGCAGATTTTCCGGGAAGCACCGGCACCGTTATTAACGGTGCCGGTGCTTCTGTCATCCACAATCCCATTGAGTTCTATGGAAATCAATTGGGAATGGGGATTTACATTTTTCTGGCACCTGACTTCCAGGAACACAGGATCATAATCCCCCAGTGTTTCCATGGAGCCGCACCAGAACAAATCGCAACTCTGGTGGCAGCCTGCCGGTTTTAATGGCATGGCTACCACCAGAGTTGTAATGAGGCCCAATGAGTTTATTTTTCACACAAGCATCCCATGCCAATTGAAAATAGAGTGCAGAGAGGTCCCCCAGAGAATATTATATGGCTAAAAAAGTATCCCTACATTGTAACAAAGATTTTGAGAAAGTGCCGGAAATAATATGGACCAGCTATCCCCATGATGTAGGCCTACTTAAAAGCATAGGATTGGTTAGAATTTCATTGAAGAAGGGAGCAATATTATAATATACTTTGCAGTTACTGCACTACAAAACTTGAAAACAACCAAACTCCTTCACGTGCTATCACAAATAATTTGGAATTATATCCACTACCAAAACCCCTAGAACAACTTAATTTATATGAGAGCATCATAATTCAAACAGTGCACCCATTTCAAGCAATAATACGCCTTCAACCAAAAACAGCAAAATTACCTCCCTCTGAATTAGTGAAAGGTATTCGTGGAAAAGTAGTGTATTTACCATTAGATCTAAAAGAAAATGTGCACACTCTAGGAGTGCAACGTCCAATGCAGCAATCTTTAATTATCTTAGTAAATGGAGTACCTACAAAAGACAAAGAAATATGGCAACAGCTGGTAGATTTACATAAAGTTAGAAAAGCCTAGCAATATCTTAAAGAGAATAATGAATACTACAAAGAAATTAATATTGAAGAAAACTTGAAGGATGCAACTGAAATAATTCAAGAGACACAAGAAGCTGGTCAATTTGAGCTCCTAGATCCTGCTACAATATCAAATACTTTAGACCATTATACAATTCATCAATTGCACTCTAATGACACCATAGAAGATGTACTAGAAACGTACCAAATGCGTCAAACAAAATGATCACCAATCAGCATATGGGGAAAAAGTATAGAAGCACGTGCTTTTCGCCTACTCTTTCCTACTGGCAAAGGAGGAAGGTACGATGATAGACCTATTCAAATATCAGCATCAGAATACCGCTCATTACGGATGTATTCTGAAGATCCCAGATTTAGACAAAATGTGGAATACATATTCCACCTACTCTTTGAAAGTGAACTAGCAATTTTATGTTACAGAGTTGCACACGCATTAAAATCAGGATCCCACTTTCAAAATATGTCAGCTACACAATTATTGCAAAAAGTGCAACAAAAAGATGAGGTTTTACAATCAAATATTACAAATCTATTAGCAAATATGTGTGGTACTAAAGAGTACTGAGTTCGACGTCATGGAGATGTACGTTGTATGATCAGAAACCTTGGCCCACCTACTTGGTTTGTTACATTAAGTTGTGCAGAATATGCATGGGACGATTTACCTGATTTTCTACTCATATCAAACAAAAACAAAACAAACATAGATATACTAACACCTGGAGAACTTTGTTCTCTGGATCCTGTTAATGTTTCAAGATATTTTCACCATCGCTTCATTGCTATGCTACACTTTATTTGTAATAAAACTGCTCCTCCCCTCGGAGAAGTGCAACACTTCTTTTGGAGAAAAGAATACCAAGCCAGATGAGCACCACATATCCACATGCTTTTATGGATTAAAGATGCTCCTAAATTTCGTCAAGACAGTGATGCCACTGTTTTAGAGTTTATTGAAAAATATGTCACTTGTGAAATTCCATCAGAAGCCACAAATAGTGATCTTCATGCACAAATTTTACAATTTCAAAGACACAAATGTGGCAAATATTGTCGTCGCAAATACAAAAACAAAGGGAAATACTACACCAAATGCCGCTTTGGTTTCCCTAGACCAGTTACAAATACAGGTCAAGTGAACAAACTCATGTCTTCAGTTAGACATAGTGGAAAGGTAAGTCACCTAAAAATACATATTACATAAAAAGAACAGAAGAAGAAATATATATCAATGATTACAATGCAATCATTGCCCACTTATGGAATGCAAACATAGATGTGCAGTACTTTGCAGACAATTCCACTGCAGTTGCACGATATGTTACAGCATACTTAACCAAAGCAGAAAAAACAGAGCTCCAAGACCTCTGGAATGACCTGTCATCAGATAAAACAATGTCTCAGAAATGACACAGCTTGGGCATAAAAATGCTCTCCCATAGAGAATGTGGATCCTATGAAGCAGCAGATCGTTTAACTGGTACTGCATTGTATGGTAAATCTGAAAATATAGTATGGCTAAGTCTTGGTCCTGCTAAATCTAGAAAAAGAGTTCTAAAAGCATACGAAGATATAGAAACAATAGCCAAACATGATCCCAACAGCCAAGACATTTTAAAAAACAATTTATTGGACACATACTACCCAAACAGAAGTAATACTTTGGAAACCATGTGTCTATACCACATAGCCCAAAACCTCACATACAAAAATAATATAAAACCTGATGAAAAAAAAGGTAAATACAGAGTGACAAACTGTGAAGGCAGCTTAGTAAAACTCACCAAACCAAATTTAATTAATCATATCAAATTGTCATTAAAGACTCCTCAACATAAAGAAGTATATTACATGTCCCTGCTACAACTCTTTAAACCATGGAGAAAAGAAGAAGAAATACTGGATAACTATGACTCATATGAAGACGCTTTCAAAGCAAATGAAAGCATTATAACTGATGTAAACTTTACACAGTACAAAACAATGTTGCACAATGAACAGCAACATGAAGAAGAACTCCAGGCCCAACTAGATAAGGACACTCCTGACAGTAGTCCACCTTCTGTAACGGGAAGCCAAGAACCACTGGAAGAACCACTAATAACAAATGAGGCAGAATTAGCTATGACAGAATTAGAAAACACCATGTGTCAGTATGAAGATAAAGAAGACTTAACTATACTACAATCAAAACTAAACAATGAGCAATGTAGCATTTTTCAAGAAGTAACAAAAGAAATTGCACATGGTGTACAACATGAAAACAAAGAATGCACCTGGCAAAATTACTAACCTATACTACTGTACGTCAGTGGTGAAGCTGGTTCTGGCAAAACATTCCTAATCAAAATCATCAGTAAGTTCCTTCAACAATTGACAAACAACAAACTGTCAGCTGTTGTCACTGCCCCCACAGGTTTAGCTGCCTACAACATAGGCGCTGTCACTTTACACCGATTACTACTCCTGCCAGTAGAACATCAAAACAAATTAGACTATTACAAACTTTCTACAGAAGCTGCAATGGAACTACGCAGAGTATTAAAACAAATGAAAATGCTACTAATAGATGAAGTGAGCATGGTCTCCAACCTAATGATGGCTTTGATTCACCTCAGATTACAAGAAGTACTCAAAACAAACTACGAAGAGCTCTTTGCAGGAAAACACATTATTGTTTTCGGAGATCTTCTTCAATTGACACCAGTAAAAAGTGGGCCTATTTTTAAAACATTAGGACACTAACTCTGTCGTAAAACAATTGGCAGCATTGGAAATGTCATCCTTTGGCAACATTTCCAATACAGAGAATTACCAGAAAACATGCAGCAATCTGCAGATCTGACTTATGCCAACATCTTAAAAAGTATTAGAGTTGGTATACTATCTAAAGAAGCACAAGCAATATTGAAAACCCGGCACATTCATGCACTTTATGGCGATAATGCATGTGTTACAGATGTTATGGAACAATTAGCCCATAAAAATGTCAATTGTATGGCCTTAATGCCAACTCTTGCAAGCTGTTTCAAATTCAATGAAATAATGTTAAATAAAGAAATGCAACGAATAATGGAAATTAGTGCCACAGACAGACTAGATGTACATGGTATGACACTACCCATGTGTGAGCAAGCCACAACAAGACTAAATAGTTTAGAAAATTCAATCTCCAACACAGCTGGGTTGGAAAAGATATTAAAGTTATCCTTAAATTGCAGAGAAATGCTTAAACGTAACCTGGGTACAGTTGTTGGCTTTCAAACATACCCACGTGACAACAAAATTCAGTTTGTCAATATTCTCTTTGCCAAACTTTCAGAAGTAAAAAGGATAGGACGCTCAACAGCTCGATTCCTTCTCTTCAAAGACATGTTTGTACGCAGAGAACAATTTTCTCTAACTCTTGCATACGCAGTCACCATTCATAAATCACAAGGCCTTACCCTAGACAAAGCAATGATAGACATTGGTAACACAGTATTTAAAGAAGGCATGAGCTACGTAGCACTATCACGCTTACATACACTTGACAGTCTATTTCTAATCAACTTTGATGCAAGTAAAGTAAACGCTGATATTCCTTGCATTTTAGAATACAATAGACTTCGCTCACTATACACCCCCCATCTAAACACATATTCTGTTCCACAAAAAGTAAAACGTTGTAAAAGAAAACTAAATCAAACAGAAATGCAACAGGATGTCACTCCAAATCCTCCAAAGAGAGTAAAAGAAACTAAAACTTCATCAAGTACCACAAACATAAAAGAACCAATTAGGGAAAGTAAACCAGGTACTTCGCCAAAGAAGGAAGACAAACTAAAAAAATAAATCAATCAGATACAGAACTACCTGGTCCATTTAAACTCTCAAATATAGTAAAGTAAGTCGCTACGCAAATGTAGCAATGAATATTCTATTTCAATTGCCACCAATTGTTGACAACATTTACTTACACAGTACAGACCAATTGTGTTTGCAAATGTTAGTACTTCATAGAAACGCAATAAACAATCCTGACAACACGAATAGTGTTTATGGAATAAGACAACAATTGGACCACTGTGCTGGAATGGTTTAATTCACTATAAACTCACAGGAAGATCCACAAGAATTTCTAATATACTTACTAGAAGTACTGGAAAATAAAAACATACCTATAAATGAAATCTTCCAGATTTCATACATGTGGAAACATACATGCACTCTCTTCAACAATGTGACACAAGAACAAATCCCCAATGAACGCTTTGTATAAATATCAATACCTAATTGTGAATCCATTCCATTTCAGCAACTTGTACAAAATGCAAACCATGGTAGATTATGTACTACCTGCAATTCGGATAATCGCTCCACCTTATTAATACAAACACATAGTAAATACGTAAAACTAATGCTTCTACGTTACAATGCAGATGGTACCAAAAACAACTGCAAGCTGACTGGATTCACACATGGTCAAGTATCACTTGGTAAGAAAACCTTCACAACAATAGGTATATCTACCACTCAGGATCCACAACCAATTCAGGTCACTACACTGCATATATAAAAAAGAAATGTGGATGGTTTGAATGTAATGATTGTACCATTACTCTAAAGCAGAGATTACCAGCAAATCTTTCAAATGCTTATTTAATGTTCTTAAAACCAAAATATATTAACTAAACTGTGCTTTAACCTTAACTAAACTTGTAGTAAAACATATAAACTGTTAGAATATTCCAACAGGTATCTAACTGCCCAAAGATTCTACAACTACTAATCAGATAAATGAATACCACTAAATTAGAGAAAAAATAGATAGTTAGAATACACCAACTGGTATCTAACTAACCCAAACTTTTACAATATCCAAACTGATTAATCAATACCACTAAATTATATCAAAAATAGACAGTTAGAATACGCCAACTGGTATCTAACTGCTCCAAAATTTTACAATATCCAAACAAATAAATGATATGTAACTGCACCAAACATCTGCAACAAGCCAATATATAGAGCATTAGCCAGAAACAACAAGTGAACACTGAAAACAAACAAATAGACTGAAGCATAACAAAAAAGGTTTTTTTTTTAATCCAACATGGATTTTTTTTTTCCCACAGACCCAATGATTTTAGCAACAAACACAGAAACTGAGTAAATTGCACAGTACACTGGTTTGTAATGTACTAAATATGAGGGTAAAAATAAAATGTTGATTATTCAATGTTATAAGTCGTTACAAAATACCAATGTTAACATGATCTTTTATTTTGTCACTGAAATGAACAAGAAATACATGTACTCCAGTTACTAAACGAAACAATAAGTATATTATAATAAGTACAACCATCGCAGCATATCACACCCATAGTGGCTTATAACTTTGTTCCTTATAAATTTGTTTTTGGATCCCAAAGTTATAAGTCACATTGAGTGTGATATGCTGCGGTGGTTGTGGCCAGGGCATAGAGTCTTGGGTGCATGGCCATATGGCCATGCTTCCAAGACTCTATGCCCTGGCCACAACCACTGCAGCATATCAAACCCATAAAGTCAAACATTTTAACTATGCCTTATGGGAACTTTTTATGTCCGCGGACATAATGAGTGTTCTTAGAACACTTTCAACTTGAAAGCGAACAATACGGACAGCGTCCTCAGGACACCTCCATTTTGTTTTTTTATGAACATTTCAGAACACCGTGAGTGTTCTTAGAGCAATTTCAGCTTGCTTGCGAACAACACGGACAGCGTCCTCACGACACCCCCATTTTGTTTATTTACGAACATTTCAGGACACCGCACGTGTTCTTAGAACACTTTCAACTTGCCAGCGAACAATACGGACAGCGTCTTCAGGACACCCCCATTTTGTTTATATACGAACATTTCAGAACACCGCGAGTGTTCTTAGAACACTATCAACTTGCCAGCGAACAATACGGACAGCGTCCTCAGGACACCCCCATTTTGTTTATTTACGAACATTTCAGGACACCGCGAGTGTTCTTAGAACACTTTCAATTTGCCAGCGAACAATACGGACAGCATCCTCAGTACACCCCAATTTTTCATATTTACAAACATTTCAGAACACCGCAAGTACTCTTAGAACACTTTCAACTTGCTAGAGAACAATATGGACAGCGTCCTCAGGACACCCCCATTTTGTTTATTTGCGAACATTTCAGGACACCGCTAGTGTTCTTAGAACACTTTCAACTTACCAGTGAACAATACGGACAGCGTCCTCAAGACACCCCCATTTTGTTTATTTACGAACATTTCAGGACACCATGAGTGTTCTTAGAATACTTTCAATTTACCAGCGAACAATACGGACTGCATCCTCAGGACACCCCCATTTTGTTTATTTACGAACATTTCAGGACACCGCAAATGATCTTAGAACACTTTCAACTTGCCAGCGAACAATACGGACAGCCTCCTCAGGACACCCAATTTTGTTTTTTTACAAACATTTCAGGACACCACGAGTGTTCTTAGAACACTTTCAAGTTGCCAGCGAACAATACGGACAGCCTCCTCAGGACACCCCCATTTTGTTTATTTACGAACATTTCAGGACACCACGAGTGTTCTTAGAACACTTTCATTTTACCAGCGAACAATACAGACAGCCTCATCAGGACACCCCAATTTTGTTTTTTTACGAACATTTCAGGACACCACGGGTTTTCTTAGAACACTATCACCTTATCTACGAACAAAACGGACATGCATACCGTTCTCAGGACACCCCATTTTATTTATTTACGAACATTTCAGGACAGTGCGTTCTCAAAACTTGCCCGCAAACAATACGGACAGCATCCTCATGAAACCCCCATTTTGTTTATTTACGAACATCTCAGAACACCGCGAGTACTCTTAAAACACTTTCAACTTGCCAGCGAGCAATACGGACAGCGTCCTCAGGACACCCCATTTTGTTTATTTACGAACATTTCAGGACACCGCGAGTGTTCTTAGAACACTTTCAAGTTGCCAGCGAACAATACGGACAGCATCCTCAGGACACCCCCATTTTCTTTATTTACGAACATTTCAGGACACCGCGAGTGTTCTTAGAACACTTTCAGGTTTCCAGCGAACAATACGGACAGCATCCTCAGGACACCCCCATTTTGTTTATTTACGAACATTTCAGGACACCGCAAGTATTCTTAGAACACTTTCAACTTACCAGCTAACAATATGGACAGCGTCCTCAGGACACCCCCATTTTTTTTATTTACGAACATTTCAGGACACCGCGAGTGTTCTTAGAACACTTTCAACTTGCCAGTGAACAATACGGACAGTGTCCTCAGGACACCCCCATTTTGTTTATTTACGAACATTTCAGGACACCGCGAGTGTTCTTAGAACACTTTCAACTTGCCAGCGAACAATACAGACAGCCTCCTCAGGACACCCCATTTTGTTTATTTACGAACATTTCAGGACACCACGAGTGTTCTTAGAACACAATCACCTTATCTACGAGCAAAACAGACAGGCATACCGTTCTCAGGACACCCCCATTTTATTTATTTACGAACATTTCAGGACACCGCTTTCTCAGGACACCCCCATTTTATTTATTTAACAACATTTCAGGACACCGCGAGTGTTCTTAGAACAATTTCAATTTACCAGCGATCAATACGGACAGCGCCCTCAGGATACCCCCAACTTTTTTACTTAAGGACATTTCAGGACACCGCAAGTGTTCTTAGAGCAGTTTCAGCTTGCTTGCGTACAACACGGACACATATTGCGTCCTCTGAACACCCCCATTTAGTTTATTTAGAACATTTCAGAACAGCCGTGTTGTCCGCAGACAAATCAAACACAACAAGAGGGTCTACCACATAACAAATACAACATTTAACCCATCTCATACTCTCCAACCCTCCCCAAACACTCTTACACACCAACACACTCTACTAAATACAATTTTTCAACCAAGTTTCACCGCGCTGTCCGCGGATGTCCGCGAATCCAAGATGGCGGGTGCTACCAAAAATCTGACGCGCTTCACGCTCTATGCCATCCAATCAGAGAACATGTTGCATGTCCGCGGACATGACATAAGCCGATTGGCCAATCAGGACACTGTCTGTGGAGTGAATAGGGAAGTGTGTCCGCGGACCGAACACAGATATGACAACATTTTTTTGACCTACTTTTTGGTCATTTTAGAAAAAAACTACTGGATGGATTTTCAACAAATCTGCAAAAGCACGCTTTCGGGACCAAGCCGCTACTCCTGGTCCAAATTTGGTGAAAATCCGTTCAGCGGTTTGGGCTGTAGATGCGAGCAAAGTTTTTTCCCCATTCAGTCTATGGGGGAAAAAAAGTTTTGGGACCCCCTTATAACTTTGCCCCCCCTGGACGAATCCTCACCAAACTTTGCAAAATAACTCAGAGTGGGACATAGACTATTTTTGCAAAGTTTGGTGAGGATTCGTCCAGGGGGAGCGAAGTTATAATCTGCCCAAAAAGTGCTCTTCCTATGGAAACAGCAACTTAACCATAACTACATGGCCACTGCCACTTTATATATATAAAGACGAATTATCTTTCAGAACTTTCAGAAATAAATATGAGGGATTTCTATCAGAGGTTGACAACACTTGATATAGCCATATTCAGGAGGTGGGAAGAGAGAGGTTGAATTTGAGTTGCTACGTTTGCTCTCTCAAACATCACGGCATGGGTTCCCCGAGGTTGTTTGTAGCACAAAACATACCAGTAGATATGGCACATTGTCTGGTCCATCTTGCAGTTTTCAAAATGAGAGGATTGTTCCAAGGCCATTGGGCCTATGCTAAATGGTAGATAGTGAGTCTTAATTCCACCTTTTTACAGATGATTATATTAAGGAACAGAGTATGTTGGATAGTGTGGCAGGAAAACATGCAGTAGTGAAATAGATGTTGCAAGTGCCACATAGAGGAGAGGTAACTGATCAATCACAAGAGCTCAAAAAATTCACTAACACTACAAGAGCTGTGCTGCCATGGAGTTGGACCAGGCCACAGCTTTGTATAATGAGGAAGGTTTTTACAAAACCAGGTTAGACAGATGGAGTGATGGGATGCCTTGCAGAAATAATGGTTGGGCTAGCGGAAGAAACGGTTGCATTCTTGAACAGTAAGTGCCTTGCTGATTGGGGGAAGTACGCTAATTTGCGTACATGGTTTGATGTCAACAGAGAGCCTGTGCATATTCAAAAAATGAATGATGGCACCATCATTATATTTCACAAATAATGGCACAGTACACATAGGGAAAAATACAGGATGCAAAATAATTTTTGATTTGCCAGGTATGCGATTGGGCACCGCCGTATTGATGGACCATTATTGGTTCTGTGGCGCACAAGCATACATGCAGCTCCCGCCATGGTGGAATGGTATTTGTTCTCTTACCACACTGCACTCACTAGCGCTTGTAGTGTCCCAGAGCTATGTTGTACCTATAAATGAAAATCCCACTGTAATGGATGTGGTCATCAAGAGGGGGGCTGCGTGGGAGTATGGGATTGCAAAGGAGTAAGAGAGAGAATTATTTCTCAAAAGATTCCGCCGACAAATTAACGACAATCCGGCAAAATACAGGCTGTTGAGTAAGGCTGCTGTATTTTTGGCATCCCTTATGGCCCCAGGGTACAGGGAGCAGCAAATGCAAATGGCTCCAAATTACAAGGTCGGAGTTGTTGCAATTGGCCAATGCCATGGAGAGAGGTCTAAACACCATTAAAGAAGAACTACCGGTGGGCAGACTAGCTGCTCTCCAGAATAGGTATGTGCTAGATTTCCTCACTGTTCTGGAAGGAGGAGTGTGCGCAAACATTAGAGCAAGATGCTGCACCCTAAAACCTGCAAACGATGAACCAAATGGCAGATTGACAGAATTTATATCTACCTTGCACACCCTGCACTCGACTGTGGAAAATGCGAGTCCTAAAGATAGTCCTAGATAAGGATTGGCATCATTGGATGTTCTCATAGGCACCTACCAGGTTGGGTAAAATATTTAAAGTAGTGGTACCTCTTTTGTTGGTACTACTAGTAAGTATGTGTATCTTGCTCATTATAATTGGATATTGTAAAGTAGTAAAGATAGGAAAGGAAGAAAGTAACATGTTGTCCCTTACTATTACTACTATAGAAGTAACTGATGGCCTGTGCACACTGATACACCGACAGATGCACTAGTTGCCCCAGATGAAATTAGAATGGTTCAAGTAGAGAGATGTATTGGACCACCTGGAACTAGGTTTACGCTCCCTTTTGATCTCAAGGACTATAGACAACACTGGGTAGTATGTGAGGGCAACAGTGACTGCTGTTTTATGACCTGTTGCCCAGAGTAAAATGTGTGAAGAGGAGGTAGCTTGAGGGGAGTCTGTAGAGCTTTGATCCCTAAAGATGAGTATGACAGTATTGCAGATAAAGGTCTTTTGGTCAATACAATGACCAGAGGGGTAATGTGATGGTGCAGATAAGAGCAGTGAAACGTAAGGCCACACCCATGCCTGTTCCCAAATGAGAGAGAACATATAGAATAAGAAAACTAGAATAAGGTGTGATTTTGTGTATGCCACCGCCATGTAGAATGTAACACAAGCAGCATAGAGTTATTTCTGCAACACTGTAGGGAGCTAGTTTGCACAACACATGGTTAGTAAAGCACAGCATTGCGGTTTAAATAGCTTAATGAGGATTATGTTGGTCCATGATGGTGTCCAGATGACTGAAAGTGCCATGGCTGAGAGAAAGGGAGGATAGATGAAATTGCATGAATAGGCCTTTCCCATGGTTCCAGTTTAGATAAGCAACTATTGAGTTTGTTTTGTTGCTAACAGGCAGAAATACACAACGTTTAATTGCCAGGTGCACGCATTAACATTGCCAATAACACACTAGCAAGATATCCCCAGAGCTCCTCCAATGTTGAAAGCAGTTCAATGCACACAAAAAGGACACATTGACAGGTTGAATAAATTGAATACATTGAAGGCGAAGGTCTGATTCAATGGCCTCACACTACAATGAATAAGCTATGCACATCAGGACACAGTTAGATCAAACACCTGCAAGCAGCAGTATGTATCAGAAGGGAGTACAGAACAAGCTGTACAAGGTTTAGCAAACTGCCTTGTAAATCTCTCACTCAGAAGGCTGACACTCTTGCATGTGGACAGTCTCAATTTGAGGCCACTCCCTGCTCCATTACTTCGTCATCCCTTCCACCCTGCATAACTATGTACAGGAGGGAAGGATGGTAGAGCAACACCTGCCTCTCCATGTTGCAAAAATTACCAAGTAGGTATTAGAAGCTCCTCCACACTTACAAGAACCATGCAATACAGACAATATATGCCTCATCACCTGTTGCAAGGGGTTCTACCCAAATGTGGGCACTGTTAGCGGCATCCCACCAATAACTGTCTGGGATGGTGACAGCAACAGTGAACTACTGCTGACTGCAGCTGCCTTTGCGACAGGCAACAATCAGGCAGACTGGGCTGGTATGAGGGTTTTTTCCTGCTTCTTAGCAATGCATGCCTGATGATGCTGTGCTGCACTCTGGGCCTGGGATCTTTCAGGACCCTCTTCATAACCACTGCTCGAGTGCGTGGTGGTGCAAGCCTGGTTGCTAGTGTTTCAACATTGGAAGGTGACTCATTTCCCCAGAAAAGTTTGGGATGCCAACAGCCGATATGAATTTCTGTGGTCAGGATTGCCAGGGCATGACCATTGCTACTGCCTTTCTCCCTCCACTTCACCTTGTTTCCTCAGCCCTCCACTCTGCCAAAGACTTCCACTTCCTCCCCCTTGATAGTCTTGTCCATGTCCAAGACAAAATATTCCCCACTCAAGACCACGTTGGCAGTGCGGTGGGATAGTGGATTTCACTTAATGGGACACTTTGTGTGCCTGCCTTGCCCTTCCACAGTGGCAGACAGAGGATGAGACTCCTCTTTCACCACCTATTTGCCCCCCTTGCTCAGATTCCTCTCTCTCCACAACCTGTTTTGACATCTCCACATATGGCTCCACCCCTTGTGGTTCCTCTGACATATGTCCCCAACCTCCTTGCCACTCACACTGGATGAAGACCACATTCTACTCAATGGCACCCACCCAGACAGGAGCCGTCTCCTCCTCCACATGAAGAACGTGCCGATGTCCTTCCGCTTCACCTGCATGCTGCCTGCTCCTCCACTGGCCATGCCTCTTTTGGCAAATCAACAAGAGCCCTGCCTCATATGCCTTAATGGAAAACTCCACTGGAGTCCCTGCCTCCCTTGCCTCTGTATTCAGGGCCTAATCCTATAGCCCTGGCCCTAGATGTATTCCTACTCCTTCTCCTTCTCTTGATTCCCCATACCCATCAACGCTTCAGCATACTTGGCCACAAACTCAAAGGATGAGAGGTACTGATGCCAATGAACAACACAAGGTTCCCCACATGTCATCCATCTTGAGGGAATCATCCCTTTCCAGCGAGAAGAAATGCAGAGCCTCCCAAGTCTCCTCTCCTCTACTCGCCTCCTTCCAAGTGTCTCACATCTCTGCATTGCATGCACCCCATGATTGAACAAGCCAATTAAACTCCAAAATAGTCAAACGGGAGAACCCAAAAACACCAAGAGAAAATCAAATAAGCTCACTGAAAACCCCAAAAAACACTCCGAGAACCAGTCAACTCACTACTAGACCAACAGCATTGCACCATCACTGCCTAACACAACCAACAAAGTAACACACGGGGAGATGAGACCACAACAACTACAAATACGCAAGGGTGTAATTGGGAAAGGGTTAACAACGTTTTAGGGTGGTAGTATCAGGAACAGGAAAGTTCTGTTGGCTGTTTTAAGTTTTATTAGGGAAATCAAAAAGGGAAAAGAGGAAAGGGTAAACATGTTTTGTATGGGGCAAAGTGGCTCAAAACAGACAATAATAGCACAGGACCTAGAAACTATACAAAAGCTAATTTTTATATATAAAGCGGAATGTATGTATGTGTGTTTGTTTGTCTGGTAATACAAATCAACACTGTTGAACCCACATCTTCCAAATCTTACATGGATTCCTCTTTTGTCTGGGGCAAGATCTTAGTCTATGTTTGAATGCAAAAATGTTATATGCAAAAAAAATGTTGGATGAGTGTCTGTGGGCCTCATTACAAACATTTCAGGACACTGCAAGCGTTCTTAGAACACTTTCAACTTACCAGCGAACAATACGGACAGCGTCCTCAGGACACTCCCATTTTGTTTTTTTACGAACATTTCAGGACACCGCGAGTGTTCTTTGAACACTATCACCTTATCTACGAACAAAACCGACAGGCATACCGTTCTCAGGACACCCCCATTTTAATTATTTACGAACATATCAGGACACTGCATTCTCAAAACTTGCCAGCGAACAATACGGACAGCGTCCTCAGGACACTCCCATTTTGTTTATTTACGAACATTTCAGGACACCGTGAGTGTTCTTAGAACACTTTCAAGTTGCCAGCGAACAATACGGACCGGACAGCGTCCTCAGGACACCCCCATTTTGTTTATTTACGAACATTTCAGGACAAAGCAAGTGTTCTTAGAACACTTTCAACTTACCAGCGAACAATACGGACAGCGTCCTCAGGACACCCCCATTTTGTTTATTTACGAACATTTCAGGACACTGTGAGTGTTCTTAGAACACTATCATCTTGCCAGCGAACAAAACAGACAGGCATACCGTTCTCAGGACACCCCCATTTTATTTATTTACTAACATTTCAGGACACCGCTTTCTCAGGACACCCCCATTTTATTTATTTAACAACATTTCAGGACACCGCGAGTGTTCTTAGAACAATTTCAATTTACCAGCGATCAATACGGACAGCGCCCTCAGGATACGACCAACTTTTTTACTTAAGGACATTTCAGGACACCGCAAGTGTTCTTAGAGCAGTTTCAGCTTGCTTGCGTACAACACGGACACATATTGCGTCCTCTGAACACCCCCATTTAGTTTATTTAGAACATTTCAGAACAGCCGTGTTGTCCGCAGACAAATCAAACACAACAAGAGGGTCTACCACATAACAAATACAACATTTAACCCATCTCATACTCTCCAACCCTCCCCAAACACTCTTACACACCAACACACTCTACTAAATACAATTTTTCAACCAAGTTTCACTGCGCTGTCCGCGGACGTCCGCGAATACAAGATGGCGGGTGCTACCAAAAATCTGACGCGCTTCACGCTCTACGCCATCCAATCAGAGAACATGTTGCATGTCCGCGGACATGACATAAGCCGATTGGCCAATCAGGACACTGTCTGTGGAGCGAATAGGGAAGTGTGTCCGCGGACCGAACACAGATATGACAACATTTTTTTGACCTACTTTTTGGTCATTTTAGAAAAAAACTACTGGATGGATTTTCACCAAATTTGCAAAAGCACGCTTTCGGGACCAAGCCGCTACTCCTGGTCCAAATTTGGTGAAAATCCGTTCAGCGGTTTGGGCTGTAGATGCGAGCAAAGTTTTTTCCCCATTCAGTCTATGGGGAAAAAAAAGTTTTGGGACCCCCCTTATAACTTTGCCCCCCCTGGACGAATCCTCACCAAACTTTGCAAAATAACTCAGAGTGGGACATATACTATTTTTGCAAAGTTTGGTGAGGATTCGTCCAGGGGGAGCGAAGTTATAATCTGCCCAAAAAGTGCTCTTCCTATGGAAAAAGCAACTTAACCATAACTACATGGCCACTGCCACTTTATATATATAAAGACGAATTATCTTTCAGAACTTTCAGAAATAAATATGAGGGATTTCTATCAGAGGTTGACAACACTTGGTATAGCCATATTCAGGAGGTGGGAAGAGAGAGGTTGAATTTGAGTTGCTACGTTTGCTCTCTCAAACATCACGGCATGGGTTCCCCGAGGTTGTTTGTAGCACAAAACATACCAGTAGATATGGCACATTGTCTGGTCCATCTTGCAGTTTTCAAAATGAGAGGATTGTTCCAAGGCCATTGGGCCTATGCTAAATGGTAGATAGTGAGTCTTAATTCCACCTTTTTACAGATGATTATATTAAGGAACAGAGTATGTTGGATAGTGTGGCAGGAAAACATGCAGTAGTGAAATAGATGTTGCAAGTGCCACATAGAGGAGAGGTAACTGATCAATCACAAGAGCTCAAAAAATTCACTAACACTACAAGAGCTGTGCTGCCATGGAGTTGGACCAGGCCACAGCTTTGTATAATAAGGAAGGTCTTTACAAAACCAGGTTAGACAGATGGAGTGATGGGATGCCTTGCAGAAATAATGGTTGGGCTAGCGGAAGAAACGGTTGCATTCTTGAACAGTAAGTGCCTTGCTGATTGGGGGAAGTACGCTAATTTGCGTACATGGTTTGATGTCAACAGAGAGCCTGTGCATATTCAAAAAATGAATGATGGCACCATCATTATATTTCACAAATAATAGCACAGTACACATAGGGAAAAATACAGGATGCAAAATCATTTTTGATTTGCCAGGTATGCGATTGGGCACCGCCGTATTGATGGACCATTATTGGTTCTGTGGCGCACAAGCATACATGCAGCTCCCGCCATGGTGGAATGGTATTTGTTCTCTTACCACCCTGCACTCACTAGCGCTTGTAGTGTCCCGGAGCTATGTTGTACCTATAAATGAAAATCCCACTGTAATGTATGTGGTCATCAAGAGGGGGGCTGCGTGGGAGTATGGGATTGCAAAGGAGTAAGAGAGAGAATTATTTCTCAAAAGATTCCGCCGACAAATTAGCGACAATCCGGCAAAATACAGGCTGTTGAGTAAGGCTGCTGTATTTTTGGCATCCCTTATGGCCCCAGGGTACAGGGAGCAGCAAATGCAAATGGCTCCAAATTACAAGGTCGGAGTTGTTGCAATTGGCCAATGCCATGGAGAGAGGTCTAAACACCATTAAAGAAGAACGACCGGTGGGCAGACTAGCTGCTCTCCAGAATAGGTATGTGCTAGATTTCCTCACTGTTCTGGAAGGAGGAGTGTGCGCAAACAATAGAGCAAGATGCTGCACCCTAAAACCTGCAAACGATGAACCAAATGGCAGATTGACAGAATTTATATCTACCTTGCACACCCTGCACTCGACTGTGGAAAATGAGAGTCCTAAAGATAGTCCTAGATAAGGATTGGCATCATTGGATGTTCTCATAGGCACCTACCAGGTTGGGTAAAATATTTAAAGTAGTGGTACCTCTTTTGTTGGTACTACTAGTAAGTATGTGTATCTTGCTCATTATAATTGGATATTGTAAAGTAGTAAAGATAGGAAAGGAAGAAAGTAACATGTTGTCCCTTACTATTACTACTATAGAAGTAACTGATGGCCTGTGCACACTGATACACCGACAGATGCACTAGTTGCCCCAGATGAAATTAGAATGGTTCAAGTAGAGAGATGTATTGGACCACCTGGAACTAGGTTTACGCTCCCTTTTGATCTCAAGGACTATAGACAACACTGGGTAGAATGTGAGGGCAACAGTGACTGCTGTTTTATGACCTGTTGCCCAGAGTAAAATGTGTGAAGAGGAGGTAGCTTGAGGGGAGTCTGTAGAGCTTTGATCCCTAAAGATGAGTATGACAGTATTGCAGATAAAGGTCTTTTGGTCAATACAATGACCAGAGGGGTAATGAGATGGTGCAGATAAGAGCAGTGAAACGTATGGCCACACCCATGCCTGTTCCCAAATGAGAGAGAACATATAGAAAAAGAAAACTAGAATAAGGTGTGATTTTGTGTATGCCACCGCCATGTAGAATGTAACACAAGCAGCATAGAGTTATTTCTGCAACACTGTAGAGAGCTAGTTTGCACAACACATGGTTAGTAAAGCACAGCATTGCGGTTTAAATAGCTTAATGAGGATTATGTTGGTCCATGATGGTGTCCAGATGACTGAAAGTGCCATGGCTGAGAGAAAGGGAGGATAGATGAAATTGCATGAATAGGCCTTTCCCATGGTTCCAGTTTAGCACAGTACACATACATGCAGCTCCCGCCATGGTGGAATGGTATTTGTTCTCTTACCACCCTGCACTCACTAGCGCTTGTAGTGTCCCGGAGCTATGTTGTACCTATAAATGAAAATCCCACTGTAATGTATGTGGTCATCAAGAGGGGGGCTGCGTGGGAGTATGGGATTGCAAAGGAGTAAGAGAGAGAATTATTTCTCAAAAGATTCCGCCGACAAATTAGCGACAATCCGGCAAAATACAGGCTGTTGAGTAAGGCTGCTGTATTTTTGGCATCCCTTATGGCCCCAGGGTACAGGGAGCAGCAAATGCAAATGGCTCCAAATTACAAGGTTGGAGTTGTTGCAATTGGCCAATGCCATGGAGAGAGGTCTAAACACCATTAAAGAAGAACTACCGGTGGGCAGACTAGCTGCTCTCCAGAATAGGTATGTGCTAGATTTCCTCACTGTTCTGGAAGGAGGAGTGTGCGCAAACAATAGAGCAAGATGCTGCACCCTAAAACCTGCAAACGATGAACCAAATGGCAGATTGACAGAATTTATATCTACCTTGCACACCCTGCACTCGACTGTGGAAAATGAGAGTCCTAAAGATAGTCCTAGATAAGGATTGGCATCATTGGATGCTCTCATAGGCACCTACCAGGTTGGGTAAAATATTTAAAGTAGTGGTACCTCTTTTGTTGGTACTACTAGTAAGTATGTGTATCTTGCTCATTATAATTGGATATTGTAAAGTAGTAAAGATAGGAAAGGAAGAAAGTAACATGTTGTCCCTTACTATTACTACTATAGAAGTAACTGATGGCCTGTGCACACTGATACACCGACAGATGCACTAGTTGCCCCAGATGAAATTAGAATGGTTCAAGTAGAGAGATGTATTGGACCACCTGGAACTAGGTTTACGCTCCCTTTTGATCTCAAGGACTATAGACAACACTGGGTAGAATGTGAGGGCAACAGTGACTGCTGTTTTATGACCTGTTGCCCAGAGTAAAATGTGTGAAGAGGAGGTAGCTTGAGGGGAGTCTGTAGAGCTTTGATCCCTAAAGATGAGTATGACAGTATTGCAGATAAAGGTCTTTTGGTCAATACAATGACCAGAGGGGTAATGAGATGGTGCAGATAAGAGCAGTGAAACGTATGGCCACACCCATGCCTGTTCCCAAATGAGAGAGAACATATAGAAAAAGAAAACTAGAATAAGGTGTGATTTTGTGTATGCCACCGCCATGTAGAATGTAACACAAGCAGCATAGAGTTATTTCTGCAACACTGTAGAGAGCTAGTTTGCACAACACATGGTTAGTAAAGCACAGCATTGCGGTTTAAATAGCTTAATGAGGATTATGTTGGTCCATGATGGTGTCCAGATGACTGAAAGTGCCATGGCTGAGAGAAAGGGAGGATAGATGAAATTGCATGAATAGGCCTTTCCCATGGTTCCAGTTTAGATAAGCAACTATTGAGTTTGTTTTGTTGCTAACAGGCAGAAATACACAACGTTTAATTGCCAGGTGCACGCATTAACATTGCCAATAACACACTAGCAAGATATCCCCAGAGCTCCTCCAATGTTGAAAGCAGTTCAATGCACACACAAAGGACACATTGACAGGTTGAATAAATTGAATACATTGAAGGCGAAGGTCTGATTCAATGGCCTCACACTACAATGAATAAGCTATGCACATCAGGACACAGTTAGATCAAACACCTGCAAGCAGCAGTATGTATCAGAAGGGAGTACAGAACAAGCTGTACAAGGTTTAGCAAACTGCCTTGTAAATCTCTCACTCAGAAGGCTGACACTCTTGCATGTGGACAGTCTCAATTTGAGGCCACTCCCTGCTCCATTACTTCGTCATCCCTTCCACCCTGCATAACTATGTACAGGAGGGAAGGATGGTAGAGCAACACCTGCCTCTCCATGTTGCAAAAATTACCAAGTAGGTATTAGAAGCTCCTCCACACTTACAAGAACCATGCAATACAGACAATATATGCCTCATCACCTGTTGCAAGGGGTTCTACCCAAATGTGGGCACCGTTAGCGGCATCCCACCAATAACTGTCTGGGATGGTGACAGCAACAGTGAACTACTGCTGACTGCAGCTGCCTTTGCGACAGGCAACAATCAGGCAGACTGGGCTGGTATGAGGGTTTTTTCCTGCTTCTTAGCAATGCATGCCTGATGATGCTGTGCTGCACTCTGGGCCTGGGATCTTTCAGGACCCTCTTCATAACCACTGCTCGAGTGCGTGGTGGTGCAAGCCTGGTTGCTAGTGTTTCAACATTGGAAGGTGACTCATTTCCCCAGAAAAGTTTGGGATGCCAACAGCCGATATGAATTTCTGTGGTCAGAATTGCCAGGGCATGACCATTGCTCCTGCCTTTCTCCCTCCACTTCACCTTATTGCCTCAGCCCTCCACTCTGCCAAAGACTTCCACTTCCTCCCCCTTGATAGTCTTGTCCATGTCCAAGACAAAATATTCCCCACTCAAGACCACGTTGGCAGTGCGGTGGGATAGTGGATTTCACTTAATGGGACACTTTGTGTGCCTGCCTTGCCCTTCCACAGTAGCAGACAGAGGATGAGACTCCTCTTTCACCACCTATTTGCCCCCCTTGCTCAGATTCCTCTCTCTCCACAACCTGTTTTGACATCTCCACATATGGCTCCACCCCTTGTGGTTCCTCTGACATATGTCCACAACCTCCTTGCCACTCACACTGGATGAAGACCACATTCTACTCAATGGCACCCACCCAGACAGGAGTCGTCTCCTCCTCCACATGAAGAACGTGCCGATGTCCTTCCGCTTCACCTGCATGCTGCCTGCTCCTCCACTGGCCATGCCTCTTTTGGCAAATCAACAAGAGCCCTGCCTCGTATGCCTTAATGGAAAACTCCACTGGAGTCCCTGCCTCCCTTGCCTCTGTATTCAGGGCCTAATCCTATGGCCCTGGCCCTAGATGTATTCCTACTCCTTCTCCTTCTCTTGATTCCCCATTCCCATCAACGCTTCAGCATACTTGGCCACAAACTCAAAGGATGAGAGGTACTGATGCCAATGAACAACACAAGGTTCCCCACATGTCATCCATCTTGAGGGAATCATCCCTTTCCAGCGAGAAGAAATGCAGAGCCTCCCAAGTCTCCTCTCCTCTACTCGCCTCCTTCCAAGTGTCTCACATCTCTGCATTGCATGCACCCCATGATTGAACAAGCCAATTAAACTCCAAAATAGTCAAACAGGAGAACCCAAAAACGCCAAGAGAAAATCATATAAGCTCACTGAAAACCCCAAAAAACACTCCGAGAACCAGTCAACTCACTACTAGACCAACAGCATTGCACCATCACTGCCTAACACAACCAACAAAGTAACACACGGGGAGATGAGACCACAACAACTACAAATACGCAAGGGTGTAATTGGGAAAGGGTTAACAACGTTTTAGGGTGGTAGTATCAGGAACAGGAAAGTTCTGTTGGCTGTTTTAAGTTTTATTAGGGAAATCAAAAAGGGAAAAGAGGAAAGGGTAAACATGTTTTGTATGGGGCAAAGTGGCTCAAAACAGACAATAATAGCACAGGACCTAGAAACTATACAAAAGCTAATTTTTATATATAAAGCGGAATGTATGTATGTGTGTTTGTTTGTCTGGTAATACAAATCAACACTGTTGAACCCACGTCTTCCAAATCTTACATGGATTCCTCTTTTGTCTGGGGCAAGATCTTAGTCTATGTTTGAATGCAAAAATGTTATATGCAAAAAAAATGTTGGATGAGTGTCTGTGGGCCTCATTACAAGTATGGTGGTAAGGCAACAACAGCACCAGTATCGTTACCGGCACCGTTGCTACCGTACCGCCATACTGTGAGTTCTGCTCGCATGTGCCCTTGTAGCCACCAGGTCTGACCTGGTGGCCGTACCGGCACCCGCGGGCAGAACATGATGGTAGCACCGGTACCGTTATTAAAAGTACTGGTGCTGCCACCCTCCCATTCCCATTCAGCCCTATACCGACACCCGCGAATGGGCAATTACCAGGTCCGCCAAACTTGGCAAGACCCGGTAGCGGCACCTGCCAGCGCAGCATGTCGGATGCACCGGCACCGTCGCTGACGGTGTCGGTGCATCCGACGTCCCCATTCCCATTGAGCCCTATGGGGCTCAAATGGGAATAGGGACTGACAGGCACCCGTACCCGGCAATGCAGGAATTATGGGTCCGGCAATGTCATAATTACCTGGTTATTCCTCATTGGCGGGTGCCGGAAAAATTGCAACTCCAGCGGCAGCCGTGCCTGTTTCACAGACACGGCTACCGCCAGGTTTGTAATGAGGCCCTATGTTTGGATGCAAAAAATTCACTCCATAGACACCCTAGTTTACTGATGATCACCCCGATTCACTACAGTAGGTACTAGAAGGAGGAACAATTTTGAAAAGTGTCTGAAGCAAAATGTTCGATGTGTTGGTTGTTCCTTTGAAATGTATTACTACGGTATACAGTTCGAAAGTGTTTATTAAAGCATTTTTAAAGAGAATTAATAAAAATGAAAACAGTGTTTTATCACGCCACTCCAAATACGGGAAATGGCAAGGTTACAGTTTATTAAGTTCATTCACTAGAAGAGAGCACAATAAATCAATCTTTCTTGGACATTTTCTCAAATGTGCTGAAGCCATTGAGTGACTGAAACATGCCACACAATACATGGGGATTGTACCTTTTTACTAAATCTAAAGATTTGCATGTACAAAAAACCTGAAAATGCTACCACCAAAGGTTCGAACACAAAAAGTTCGAACCTTTGGTGGTAGAATTGTAGGTAAGTATATTTTTGTAAAAGTCTGCGGGGGTTGCGGGTGTCCCCCGCAACGCCCCGCTCACTATACTTTAGAGTATAGTGAGCGGGGGTTGTGGGGGAAACCTCTGCAGCTCCCGAAAAAAAAGAAAAAAGAAAAGGACCCTGCAGCGCCGGTTCCCGATCACGGAAGTGAAAGGGAACTGGTCCCGCAGGGACTCAGCGTGAAGAAAAAGGTAAGTAGGGTTTGTTTATGTTGGGGGTGTGGGTGGGGTGTGTGTCGTGGGTGTGTTGTGGGTGTGGGTGGGGGTGAGTATGTAAGGGATTTTAACATGTGTTTGCATGGAATATGTGCGTACCTTTTGAGGTTCGAAAATTTATCATGCAAACTTTCCGGCCGCGGGAAAATCAGCCGCGGTCGGATCACGTAGATCCAATAAATGAACATCACTTGGAAAAGCTCCATCTGATGCAAAGCGAAAATCAACATCAAGAGCTTCTGAAACACAACAACAAACAGCAGCACGACTTGCCGACCAGAGGACAAGAGCAACTATTTCCAAGGCAAATGAGATGCAAGAGAAACCTGAAATAAGACTTGCTGTCATGAGGACAAGAGCAACTTCCTCCAGGGCACACGAGACACCAGAGCAAACTGAAGCAAGACTTGCCCACAGAGGGCAAGAGCAACATCCTCCAGAGCACATTAGACACCACTCGATCAGGACACGGGCATCACTGGGTACCCCAGTTAGTACCAAATATTTTAAACTCTTTGACAATCTGCTCGCACAACGCAACACTCAAAATTCCCTCCAAGTGTCACCCTGCTCCATGTACATCTTTCTTCACAGCATAGAAAAACACACAAATGAACAAGAAATGAACCAGGCGTTTTATACTAGGTCAAAGTTCCTTTGATAGACTTAAGGTCTCTGATTGGCTGGATGAACCCAACAGATAAATGTGAGTGGGGTCAGATTAGCTGAATGAACCAGACAAATAAGGTAGAAATGTACCTCTGTCAACTCAACTTCTGGGGCACCAGTGGTCCAGGGATGAATATCAGTTTCTAAACCATCCATCAACCCCACACCTCTAGTACACCAGAAGGGATCCGAACAGATTGGAACAGATTGGAACACAAGTCAATTATAAACCCCCTTGTCCAATTTTGGAAACGTGGATGGAGTGGCAGACCTATCTCTGCAAGGTCATGGATCATTGGTTAGTTACAACACAGCAAAAATACAATTATTACCCAATGACAAAAGGGACTGTCCAGTCAAGGTTGTATACAAATATCGACTTTATTAATACTACAACAGACAATTCTAGCACACTTCAATTACAACCCACACTGTAAAGGAACACAGAGGACAGACAGTTTCACAAAGGAAAGGGACTCTGGATAATGACAGGAGCGTAATTGGTAAGGTAATCAGTCTTATAGTTCAGGATTATTTGGTTTCAACAACAAAGGGGCACAGGGTCATAATTGTCTCTAGAGGCCTTCAGAGAAGGACCAGGGGGGCAGAACCACAATGTACCTGGTGCTGAGGAACTTCTTGGTGCTCAACAGCATCATGGCGGTTCCAGAGCACTTCACAGGCCTGGAGATAGAGTTAGTGGTGGGAGACAAGTGCGGGTACTAGGCGGCAGGCAGTTCGGCAAGCGAGGCTGGATGGACGTCTGCAGGCTGTCCAGCGCGGCACCTCAGGGCCAAGAATCGTTGTCTCTGTGCTGGTTGGCGGATCTGGAATGCTGTTCGAGGCATCTCAGACAGCTCTGGCGACTGCAGTTGGACAACAGTCAGCGGTGCAGCCGGATGCGGTTCGAGGACTCGACTGTCTAGAAATTTTCCTTAAAAAGATGCATGCGGGATCATGCTTGTGTGGCACTCCTCTTAATTTCTTCGCAGGGCTTGTGTCCTTTCAAGGTAGACGACCTAAAGCTCAGGAGGGTGTTAGCAGGCAACAGACATTTCATTTGTCCAGAGACTGTCCAGCACTTTCCACCTAAGTAGCTTGCTGTCAGAACCTAGCAGGTCACACCTTTTGCTGGCTGGGTAAAGGTTCTGGAGCTGCTAGATGGGTCCTCTGAGTCCGGTATCTCCCTCTGTTCCCTGGGAGATGTTTAGGGGAAGGATCTTGCTTTCCTCTTGGAACTCCTGGCCTTCCTTCATTGGCGGAGATGTAAGGTAGACTGTACCTTCAGCTCTGATCCAAATGAGTCCTTCTTCTTACTCCTTGCAAAGTCTTCAGATGATCTGATCAGTGAGGGGCTCATCCCTCTTTTAAAGCCAAACGCGCCCCAGTGATACGTGCAGGCTAAGCCCACCTTAATGAACCAATCCTGGGTCCCCAACAACAATCTTTCATTGATACTTCAGGTCATAACCAGAGCGCTTGGCAACAGACCGGGGATGGATGACAACATATACTTTTAAGTCCCACCCATCTTCCTGTCTGCTGTACATCAAGGTGTCTCCCTAATTAACTAAACCTTATGCGGCGCTTGGTCACAACATGGGCCTCCTTTTATGTAGCGGGTTACAGTCAGACTTTCGTCCCCTACAATTCACATACTTCCCTGCTTTGAAAGGAGAGGTTCCAGACAGGACTTTCACTGCCCTTTCATACCAAGGAAGGGTAATAGTACGAAGTTGACACATTGCATTACAAAGGATTGTTGGTCTCTGATCTCCATTGTCATTTTCTGCACCCAGGCCGTCGTGAGGCCTGCTAATTAACATTCTTCAGTGTTCGCTGCCACCAGCAAGGTGTAACTAAAGAGATGCAAATCCATGGGTCCTGGAAATGCTAATCAGGCTGCCCACGGCCAGAGGCTTTTGATGAACCCACAGCCGTCAGGTGTCAGCTACACATGACAGGGGAGGGTGGCGCTGGTAAACTGTGTCCTCCCAGAGTACATGACTATTTTTCTGCTCTGCAGTGAGCTTGAAAAATATGCGTGGGAATGGCCCCACATATTTTCCAGAGGTTGATCTCCATTCATTAATTCATTCTTTTTGAATAAACACATATCTAAAAGCCCAGGCAAGCACACTCTGCCTGTGCGGATGGTCAAATTCCTCACAGTACCAAGAGCCGAGGCTGCTAATTGGATAACAAATCATCATGAGAGACCCGAAGTATGACCTGGGATTTGACCGCTCCAAAATCCACCATACACTTGCAGTATAGGACAAATCATGCCATGAAGATTTAAGGTGCTCCCGGTCATTTTTTTAAAGTTTGTCCATGCTTCATTATCATAGATGGAAACATAGAGTAGGTGAAGTAACTCTGCTAAAAATGTTGGGGGGGACATGACATCTAAAGAAAAGGGGCACCAGCCAAATGAGGGGGACAAAATGGTGTGCCACGAAAGTTGGGAGGATAACCCCTCTCAACCCCCCATAAAATTACGGCCATGTATTCAGTTCCCTGCTCCTGTAAAGGTTAACCCTGGGCCAACATAATTATAAAATGGGGACTAACAAGCAGGGCTTCAGTTTTAGGGTAGATGAAATTGAAAGGCAAGAATATAGCTCACACGCACCTGTCAGGAAAGGGAAAGAAAAGGGCAGCTTTGCAACATCACACCAGATTTGTATGCAAATGAATAGAGAATTATGATGTTAGAGTGTTATACAAGCAGAACATTGTTCTTTTAGAACTGTACTGATCTGTAAAGTATCACTCCCAAAACGAACTCATGTATCTTGGGGCGCCACATCTACTCGTCACTCCATGTCAACAGCAGAACAAGATTCCTCATTCTCGAAGAGGTTGTTGTTGAAAGAAGTGCTAATGAGTAACTGAATAAAAAAATGCTTTTATTAACGTGTAGTTGAAGCTTACAATACACTTCTTACACGAAAGTATTAAAGTTGCAAAAATGAAAAAATTCATGCATCAAAATTCCCCAGTTCATAGTCTAAACGAACACAACAGTTTGTTAAAATTGCACAAATTCTAGAATTGATTAATAAAGGGTACAGTTAAAAAAGAAACATTGGATGGTCCACAAAAAACATAATCAAATTCCTTATTTCTCCTTCTCTGCTTATTTTAGTTTGATCAGGTTGATAAGAGGTAAATACCTTATCAATGCTGATGTCATAGGGACTTCATCACCAGATATGAGCCGCTGACGCAGGCTTTGCGTTGTTAACCAGTCATCGTTTAGTACGAATTTACTGAACATTTGTTCCCTAAGTGACTGCATTTCAAAACTGGGGTGGCCTTCCAAGCAGACATAAGCATTACTGTATGTCATGGGAGGCTGACCCAGTTGGTAACGCTAGTCCAAACGGATAGGCATAAGCGAAGCAAAGGCCTTTACTGAGGAATTAGGGCCATTACTCACTCTGTCAGCACCGCCACTGCCCTGTGGTGGCTATTGAGGTGATTACCACTGGCAGAAGCTTGGTGAGAGGTGAAGGGTGAGGAAAAACAGACCAAAACATATAGGGCCTCATTACGACCCAGGCGTTGAACCATGGTGCTAATAGCACCATGATCCATGCCGGTAACTTACCGTCTCCGCCATGGCGGAATGGGGAATTGCCGCCCCATTCCGAGGTTGGCGGGGCGGTAATTCCCCATGCCGCCATGGCCCTTCCCCATTCCCATTTTTGCCCCATAGGGCTCAATAGGAATGGGGAAGGCGCTAATTACGGCACCGTAAATTACGGTGCTGTAATTAGCTTCTAGGTCCCTTTGCGGGTTGGTTTTTTAACGCCTGCTAAAAGCAGGCGTTAAAGTGCAACCCGCAAAGGGACCTCGTAATCAGGCGTTAAGGGTTTAACGGCGCCGACACCTGTTACGGCGCCGTTAACCCCTTAACGCCTGGGTTGTAATGAGGCCCATAGTGTGTCAGCAGCACATGGCAGAGACGTGCTCGGAAGCAGATGTTGCAGTACAAGAGTGAGGCGGCCGGACACAGAGAGGATGACAGTGGAGGCTCAGCCATCAGCAGCCCGTGACCACTGCAAAGGTGGAAGACCACTCACTGCTGGAGCAGACAAGGCAGTCAGAGCATTGGAGTGAAGATAGTGGTGTGCCGAGAAGCTAGCAGGGGTGTTTACATACTGATTCAGCCCAGCTGATTAGCTAAGATCACAGACCAGGGTGCTGACGTGACCTAGTCTATTGCATTCTGGGTGAAGGTTTGGAGCATCCCAGCAGAACAGGTGACTGGCAGCAGAAGGATGGAAGTAGAGACACAAGCTCCTCCTCACTGATGAGGCCCAATGAGGCCGAAACATCTCTGGGGATTCTTGTGGTCTCGTGCAGAAGGTATGTGACCTAGCAGTTGGGGCTGGACTTCCCTAGTGGGGTGGGACTAAGCCTGATATGCATATGGTCTTTCCACTTCTGTAATGGATTGTCGGGCGAAGACCGATGGTCTGGAGAGTTGCCAAGAGCAATGCGGAGGTTAGGATTAAATCCAAAAGTTATAGCCATCATCACCTCTTTTGTTTTGTTGAAGGATGGAAGTAGAGCAGAAAAGAACTGGCACAATGGCAGAGAATGGGAAATATATGTCAGTTACAGGTTGAGTAGGGTGGTTATCATGATCCAACACTTGAAATAAATGGTGAATTACCATGCAAAGTCTGAGCAAAGTCATTGTGTACTGCAAAAATGACTATGGGCTGACTTTGCCGGGCCTTTGCACTGCAAAAATACACTTTGCACAGTTCCATGAACCAGGGTTTGTGTCTGCGGTGCAAAGTCACTTTTCAGCAGGGAAAATTCACTTTGAACCGGGCAAATATTCCTTGAATCAGGCCCTAAATGTGCAATTTACAAATGAGTAAAATGGGTGCACTTAACTAAGGGAAATAGTAATGCACCACTGATGCTCACATGGCAGATTCGCAAAGTTGTGAGTACTTTTATTGTCTACTCCATTTTGTGACTCGTGTGTGAAATGTGCTGCTACCCTGATGTGTATCAGACGCGAATGCGTTGAAGGCCTGCTCTATATTTGCCGAGTTCTGGAATCTTCTCCTGGCTTGGGCTGCCCTCGCTTGCAGGCAGCCATCACGATTCCTACTGCAGAATCATAGCGCGGCAGCCATGTTCTGGGCTTACCCTGCCCGCCAACCTTTCTCTCCTGATTATTTCATTTTCAGAAACAGCATATCTGGAAAGCGGCAGTATTGCAACATGATTGGACATTTCTTTTGTACACGGCAATTACAAATAAAACGATTACCAACCCGCATAAACGTCCCCGAATAACGTGTTTCATTATAATGGACAATTGCCTTTTGACACGTCTGCAATTGGTGTTGCTTTCCAGTGTCACGGGAATAGCGCGCAGCTTTTTGTATGTATTCAAATGCACTGCATTTTAGACACTGCTTGTTTTCTCTGATGGTCTTAAAAACAAGCTAATTCTGCAACCCAACGCCTTCCTGGTATCAGTAAAAAAAAGAAAAAAGTCCTAGAATTACCTCAGTTCTAGACAGGCACCCTCGAGTATAAATATCGAAAATGCCTTTTAATTGTGTGTCCTTAACACGGATTGAAGTCCGCCTCTTGACAAATACCCCGGTTCAGCCTCACTCCGAGAGAGAAGCCCCTCTCGGAAGCGTATCGCCTGGTGTACACATGCCCTTAGGCTGGGGGGCTTATTCAAAAGGCAAACAAAAGAATATGCCGAAGAACGGCCTACTGTCTGGGGATCGCAAGATTTTCAAAGAAAATAAGAGGAGCTGTCTCCAGTCTGCTTTGCAACCCCGCGCAGGGCACCCTGAGCTATAATCAAAATGCATATGCATATTTGATGTATGCGTATTTCCATTCATTAGACAGATCGAGCACAAACACAAGGCTGGGCATGGATTCCCCTTGCGGACACCCCCATCTCGCCTGCAGCTCCCATCCATCCCGGCTCATTTGCTGCTGCCGCCGCGCCCTTACTTAGAAACCCCTGCCTTCCACGGCAATGTTTGTGCGTTATTCATTTCCATACACACGTACCTGTTGGGGGCTGTCCCGGTCCACCGGGCAGCCCCATATTCGTGTCGGGTTGCACCCGACACGACACACTTCAGTGCGGCGATCACGCCGCATACTCAGGGGTGGGGGTTCCGCCCACCCCGCTCCAGATCACCGGAGCGCCTCACACAGCCGGCTGGCCACCGGCTTACCGCGGCCCCGGCTCTGGGGGCACCCAGGCCGGGGTCGCCTCCCCAACCCGCCTCACATGGTTGGGGGACTCACAGGGACGGCGTTGCCCGGCAGGGGCACCGTCCGGACGGCGTTGCCCGGCAGGGGCACCGTCCTCCAGCTGGGCCCCGACCTTGGGCCCAGCACACGTGGCGAGGCACCCCCCCAGGCACCAACACAACACACCACGCGGAGTCAGGTTCACTCGTGACTGCCGAGCCGGAAGCGGCTCGGACCTTTTATTAGGTTGGTCACATGGGTAACCATGTGACCACATACCTCCATGGAACGTACCATGGCCCCTCACAGGGGTGCCATGCAACACTCCTCCTTTTTCATAACACAATGCAAAAACTCCAAAATTCCACCACGACTACCACTACTACTACTGGAGCCACTCGACTACTTTACACACCCTTTATTAACCTGGGTGAGTGGCTCTCATGTCACTAAACGGCACCAGTGAGGGCTACTGGCACCACATAAAGCACTCGGAGCCTGAAGGTGGGCACCACACAACATTGCCCACTAACTGGACCATTTTAAGCAAGTCCATGTCTGCCGGCTCACAGTCTTCCGGGGGAATGTCACTCATGAGGTCCACCTTCCGTATGGAGTCGCCGGAAACCAGCTCGCACCCTCACCAGAGTTCATTTAGGACAGTTACTACACAATTACACAAAACACCGGCAAAGCCGCACCTGGGGAGGCCCAGGGGCCACATCGGCTAAGTCCACTTGCACGGAGAGGAGATCGTGGCAGGGTGGCAGAGAAAACCCTGTTCCTCCTTGCAGGGGCCTGGGGGCCTGCATTCTCGTTTCCCCTTTTCTTTGCACGGCAGCCCCATGCTCTTGAAGGGCACTGCCGCATGCTTTCCTCCAGTTGGGGGGGCAGACAGCCCACCTCACGGTGCTGCGACGCCGCAGGATCACCCCGCACGGGGCGGGCAGCTTCCTTGCGAGCCCAGCTGGTGTTGGGCCCGCTGCCTTTTTTTTTTTTTTTCCGGCGGCGATGTTTGCCGCGGCCTGCGGGTGGGGGGGGCAGGCAGCTCTCCGCCCGCTCCTCGGGGCGAGCACTCTATTGTGCTTGCGAGCCCAGCTGATGCTGGGCCCGCCTCCTTTGTTTCCTTTGCAGGCCCGTTCGATTCGGGCCTGCACCATCCCCTTTTTTTTTTTTTTGTTGCGGGCCCAGCTGATGATGGGCCCGCCTTCCGTCGGGGGCCGCGTCAGCTGTTGGGCGGCCCCTCGTTTCCCTCCTCTTCCTCCGGGTGGGGAAATGGCTCCATCGCCGATCTTCCTGCGGCGCAGTTGGCCGCAGGGGATGCTTCCTCTGCGGGCCCCGTTGGAGTTGGGCCCGCGTCCTCATTTCGGCGATGCTCGCCGTTTCCCCTCGTCGCGGGTGGGGGAGGGGCAGCGCCTCCTCACCGCGGCGATGTTAGCCGCTCCTCGTCGCGGCCGCCGCCGCTGAAACTTCTCTTCCCCACGGGGATAGGGGGAAAGGACGTCTCCGCTCCTCCACATCGCGGGCCCAGATGGAGATGGGCCCGCACCATATCTTCTCCGGGGCACGCGGGGCCCCTCGCCTCGTCGCCATTGTTGGGGGCTGTCCCGGTCCACCGGGCAGCCCCATATTCGTGTCGGGTTGCACCCGACACGACACACTTCAGTGCGGCGATCACGCCGCATACTCAGGGGTGGGGGTTCCGCCCACCCCGCTCCAGATCACCGGAGCGCCTCACACAGCCGGCTGGCCACCGGCTTACCGCGGCCCCGGCTCTGGGGGCACCCAGGCCGGGGTCGCCTCCCCAACCCGCCTCACATGGTTGGGGGACTCACAGGGACGGCGTTGCCCGGCAGGGGCACCGTCCGGACGGCGTTGCCCGGCAGGGGCACCGTCCTCCAGCTGGGCCCCGACCTTGGGCCCAGCACACGTGGCGAGGCACCCCCCCAGGCACCAACACAACACACCACGCGGAGTCAGGTTCACTCGTGACTGCCGAGCCGGAAGCGGCTCGGACCTTTTATTAGGTTGGTCACATGGGTAACCATGTGACCACATACCTCCATGGAACGTACCATGGCCCCTCACAGGGGTGCCATGCAACAGTACCCATATTTCGGTTTTCCCCTGGTGACATTTGTTTTCGGCTTGTGTGGAGCCGCAGTTACTTGGGGCAGCTATCATTGTGTTTTGGGTTATGGTTCCATTAGAGTTGCATGCGCCATTTGTTATTAAACGTGTGCATTAACTGTGGTTTAGCTGTAAAGTCTGAAAGTCCCGGTGTCATCACATCTTCTCGCTCCACCTGGCTTATCGCGTGCCAGTGTGGTGGCTTCGGTTCTGATGCAGCTCCTGCGCGACTTCATTTCCTAGCGCACTTTTCCTTCCTCTGGTTCGTCTGCTGTCTGCTCCTGACCAAGGGTGCATATCTTGGTGCTACCTATTGTTTTTTATTGATGTGGCACTAGTAATCACGTGACCAGCCACCATCTCCAAGTGGCTTGGTTTTCTTCCGCGCCTATTGCTGCTGCCCTTTCCTCTTCTGACCCTCTCCTTAACACCAGCAGGAGCAAGCAACCATTCCCTAATTGGAGTAGGCTATTGTGGACAGCAAGGGGCCACTAACTTAGTCCCAAGCCTCAGGGCCTTTTTAACAGTTGGTTTCAGGCTTCATCAGCCTATAAAATTGCGACACAGGGGAGCTACCACTGTTGAAATTTTTGGGCGGTAACGCACAAGGCCAGATATATGTAAGGTTTGTGATTGCATATGAGAGGTGGCTGCTTAATGGCAGCACTGTGACAAAAGTGCACCACACTTCCATCAACTCAACGTTCATTTTCTCTGACAAGATATTTGCTGAAAACAGGGTTGTTAGGCCGGAGCGGCCTAGGAAATAACAGAACGCAAACCAGCTTGAACATACACGTCTTACTTTATTGTCTAACAGCAGGTAACTAACTTTTGCCTCTTCTCCTCCCCCTTCGTCACAAGTCACATGACCCATTCTCACGGACCCAGTCTCCGTCTTAAAGAGACAGGGCACGTGACAACACCCGTGGACAAATGTCCTTACACACGCTTAACATTTTTCAAGTAGTCTGGGAAGCCTCCTGACGTTCCTCTGTGGTCGCCGGGCAGGCTCTGGCATTCTGCACCCATCAAGTGTGTCACACAGTTCTACTTGCTGTCGGTGTGGTGGCTCTGGGGGAACGCACGGGTTGTCTCTTGACTCGTGGTTTTCTGGATCTGGCTCAAGAGTCGGCGGCCCTCCTTCTTCTCTTCTGCTGGCATACTTAAACTGTGAGCTATCTCTAGTTACTTCTTTCCCAGCATTGGTGGTAGTGATCATTGTCCCTTTTACCGCCGTGACCTGAAGGGGTGCTGGTGCAAACTGGGGATCAGTTTTTCTCTGCATGGGTTGTTGGACCCATGCTTCATCCCCTATCTAGAACTCCTTCGGGCGAGCTCCTCTGCGTTCATCCATCGCTAGTCTTCTCTTCTCCTTTCTCTCGGCGTCTCTCCTTAGGACTTCTGGGTCTGCTGTGGGCTGGTTTCCCGAGTTGCTGACTATCCTCGTGTGGACTTGGTACCTCATCATCAGCTCTACTGGTGTTCTGTTCGTGGCTTCGTGGGGTGTATTGCGATAGTCATTTAGCATTTGGCATAGTGCCTGGTGTGGGTCGGTGCCTTCCACACGTGCTCTTTGTAGTACCTTTTTGATGGACGCCATGAACCTTTCTGCCATGCCATTGGCCTGGGGCCATCGTGGTGTCATTTTTTAATGGTTGAATCCCATGTGCTTTGCGAATATTCCGAATTCGTGGCCACTGAAGGGTGGACCGTTATCCGATTTGATGACTTTCGGGAATCCCCCATTCACTGAGAACTTCATCAAATATGGCGGCCACTTGGGCGAACGCCGTGGATTTCGCTTTCTTGACAATCGGGAATCTGGAGTGCTCGTCTATGAAGAGGAGTAGGTAGTCACTTGATTTGAACCGTCCGTAGAAATCGACAGCGACTCTTTCACATGGATGGTCTGGGATTTGGGTCAGCCGGAGCGGGACTGGGGGTTCAGCTCTGGCTGTGCATTGACAAGGTACACAGTTTTTCACCCACCGGTCCACCATAGCGTCCAGGAACGGGAACCACACGTGACAACTCAGTTGTCTCTTGGTGTTGTCTGCCCCCCGATGCCCTTCATGGGCCGTCTTGATGACTTCAGAGCGCAGGGTTGCTGGGATGGCTAGTCGCATCCTCTCAGGAGGATGGATTTGTCTTGTACAGCCAATTCCATGTGGACGTTGGCTAACCTTTCAAGTTCGTCCCTGCATACCCCGGGATGAAGGAGTATGGCACGACAAAAGTCCTTCCACTTGTTGTTTTCTGTGAGGCTGATGGCCAGAGCCATTGACAGGTCTGCTGCCAAGGCTAGCGCTACTGTCTCTAGAGAGATTGCCGGTGTTAGGGCATTGGACGTAACATAGCTAATGTATTCTGTGTCTCCTTGTCTGGAAACGGGCATGCCCACTGTGTGTCTTGACAGGTAATCTGCTGGATTGTTTTCACCCCGTAGGCAATGGATGATTAGGAAGTTATATTCTTGAAGCCTGATGCCCCATCGCTCAATCCTTGGGGCATTTTCGTCCGTAGGGTTTCCGAAGAGCGACAGCAAGGCCTGCTGGTCCGTGATGAGGGTGGACCTCTTTCCAATGAAGAAATTTTGGAAGTGTTCACACGCCCTCACTGCAGCAAGGCTTTCCTTTTCAGCTTGTGAGTACGCAGATTCTGGAGGAGGCAGTGCCCTGCTGGCGTTAGCTACAATGTGTCTTGGATGCGTGTCTGAGCCGCTGGTTTGGGCTAAAATGGCTCCCAGCCCAACTGGGCTGGCGTCCACCACAATTTCTGTATACCATTCAGGGTCAAATTAAGCGAGCCTCCTGGCTTCCGCTAGGGCCTGCTTGATGGAGTCAAATGCTGCTTGGCATACGTCGGACAATGTAAACAGGACGTCTTTCTGCAGTAGTCATCGCAGTGGGTCAGTGATGGTAGCAAAATGGGGAATATATCTGGCGCAGTAGCCTGCCATGCCCAGGAATTATCTGACGTCTGCCGCTTGGCAGAGTTCTTGCAAGTTGAAGATGGTGGAGACTTTGTCTGGGGTCATGCCATCCTCTGAGAAGATGGTTCCTAAAAACTTAAGTTTAGATTTGCTAAATCTGTATTTTTCTATTTTAAGTGTAAGACCTGCCTCTTGGATGGCTTTTCATGTTGCTCTTAGAGCAATGTCATGTTTGTCCTTAGATCTTCTGAATACGAGAATGTCATTGCTGTAGTTAAGTGTTCTTTTTATTGGTCGGATGATTTGTCATATTGCCTCATGAAAGAACTCAGCCGTCGATGATATGCCGAAGTTTAGGCGTTTGTAGCGGAAAAGTCCATTGTCCGTGGCAAAGATGGTGATGACCCTGGATTTGGGGTGAAGCTCCATTTGATGGTAGCTTGGAAAAGAGGACAGCTTTGTTGAGCTGCACGATCATGTCCTCTTTCTTGGGCCAGGATGTCTCTCTCTCTGAATCGTGGTGTTGGCCATTCTCAAATCGACACAGAGTCGTAGACGACCACCCTCTTTTGGGACAATGACAAGAGGTGAGACCCATGGGGTTGGGCCTGTGGCAGGTTCAATGATGTCGTTCTTTAGTAGTTGATTGAGTTCATCCGACACAGCAGACTGGAGATGGAAGCCAACTCTGTGTGGGCGAACAGAAAAGTCAATGTGTAGTTTGACTGGTGGGCCTTTCATTTTGCCTAGCCCTGTGCATAGGAGTGGGAATTCCGCCGGGATTGTTTCCTTTGTGATGGCGGAGGGAGTTGATGCGTTGACTTGCAGGGTGCAGATGCGATCCTTTGGCTCAGGTAGGGGAGCCATGTAGAGGATGGTGTCATCTTCATGTACATGAATGTCTATCAGTCCCAGATCTGAGGCTGTTTTGTAGCATAGGAGGCACCTCCCTTTTGCTGGACTTCTGATCACGTGGATGGTCGATGTCGTGGCACGGCTCCTATGGATGAGGCGACATCTAAAGGATCCCACGGAGTGTAGTGGGGTGTCAGCGCCCCATTGGAAGATCTTGGATGTCGCCTCTGTTAGCTTTGGTTTGTCTTGGATCTGTAGCAACTCTCTTTCTCCCATTATCTTTACGGTGGCCCCTGAGCCAATGAGGAAACGGAGCAGGTCCCCGCAAATGTCAACTATTATCCGTGGTGCTTCACCAGTTTTTGTGTCATCCATAATGAGGTTGACGAACTGTTCCGAAGCGTATGGGTCATACTGAGCATTCATGTAGGCATTGCCATACAGTACTGTGGTGTAGTATGCCTGGCACGGAGGCGGCCCATCGAATTTGTCGCAAATTTGTGGGATTGGATCATGCTCCTCGGGTTCTTGTGGTTTATCCTCTGGCTAAAGTTCTTCAACCACTCTCACGTATCTTCGAGGTCCTTGTTGGTATGGCTGCATCTGGTAGGGCTGGATTTGCGGTGGCCTTTGGTATGACCTATAATGGGGCATCGTTGGTGTTCGTTGTGTGGGGAACGGCCTGCCTTCCCGGCAGACTGATTGGAAATGTCTTTCCCTTCCACAGTTGCCACATTTTTGGGTGAGGGCCGGGCATGTACCGGCGTGTGGGAAAGCCATCCCGCAGCGATAGCAGTGACGTTGCATCCGCAGTGTCGTTTTTGGCTGTGGCCGTTGTTTCTGTCAACCCCGCGTAGGGCATTGGTGTGGATTGCTGCTATGACTTCGGTCTTTTCGAGTTTTGTCGAAGCGGAGCCAGACATATGTGTTGCCTGTCTATCAACTCTTTAGAAGATTCTGACCATTTCACTGACCTCTTCGATGGCCAAGGGTTTTTTAAGCAGTTGTTTTTTGAGTGTCAGAGAGATACATCCTTCAATCACACGCAAGCGGAAGGCTTCTTCTAGTGAGTATGCATGGAATTGGCAGTGTTCCCCTTTGATCCGTAGCCGAGTGATGAATTCATCCACGGTCTCATCAACCCTTTGGGTGCATTGTTTGAAAATATACCTTTCATAGTCTCTATTGGGCTCTATGACCAGCCGTTTGTTGAGGGCAGTGATTAGTGTGGCAAAGTCGGGGTGTTCAGTCGGTGGAAATGTTTTAATGAGTGTTTTAACTTCGTTCCCAAACGTGTTGAGAAACATGCTGCGCAGCCTCGGCAAGGTTTCTTCTCCTGCCGCAGCAAGGAAATTATTAAAATCCTCGAGCCATTCCATCCATCGTGGCCCTTTGTGGGCTTGTGGTGTGAGGGAGAAGGGTGGTAGAATTCGCTGTGCCGTATTGTTCGACCTTGCCACAGGTGCTTGGGGTGCCTGGGCTTGTCCTCCCTGGTCAGGGGAGATCATTGTGATCACAGGATGGGTGGGACACTTATTCCAAGAGTGGGGGGCACCTGCCGCTTACTGTGTCAGTGGCTGTAGTGGTGTGTCCCCTGTTGGTGATAGATGCTGCCTGGGATAGGCCGCTGGGCTGGGAAAGGCATGTGGTTGCTGCTGGCAGCCGGGTGTAATGGCAGGTTGAGGTAGGTGAGGCACCACCCACCTGTGAGCTGGAACTGCTGATACCAACCACTGGTGGGCTGCCACTCTGTTCCAGGAAGGCATGTGTCTCGGTTCACGCTCATTTCTGGGTGCGTGTCATTGCATCCGTCGGATTAGGCTTCAGGTGTGGCCCGGAGCAGGGCTGGGGCAGCTATGCTGATTCGTTTTTGCAGGAAGGAGGAGGTCGGGCCCGGTATCGGGTCCGTGTGGAAAGTGCGTCCGCCGGAAGAGGAGTACACCACAAACCGGGATCGGGTCTGGTAGCGGAGGGAACAGGGCCTGGGATCGGGTGCCTGTTTTGTGAGGTTGCCGGAGGAGGAATTCAGCGCGATCCAGGATTAGGTCCGCTAGCTTGGAAACAGGGCCCAGGATCCGGTGCCCTTGGATGGGTGCAGAGACCCAGCGCAGCGGGATTGCCCGCGCTGTGGAGGAGGACGCTGGTGCGCGAGGACTACAACCTCGTCGCCAGTTGCTAGGCCGCAGCGGCCTAGGAAATAATGGACCGCACACCAGCTTGAACATACACATCTTACTTTGTCACTTAACAGCAGGTAACTAACTTTTTGCCTCTTCTCCTCCCCCTTCGCCACAAGTAACGTGACCCATTCTTGCGGGCACAGTCTCCGTTTTAAAGAGACAGGGCACCGTGACAAGGGTATTTTTTTTTTAAACTTGTAAAGGTAGCAAAATGGAACACACACTTACAGCGTAGTGCAAAACCAAAGACCATTCCCAAATCAATAACATGATTGGAATGGCATCATAGACATAGAATATTGAGTTATGTTCAAAATAACAATCTGTATTTTTCTCCAAGCATACTTAAAGTTTATGCTAGAGAAATTCTTGGCGTTGTTAATAGACTTCAATTAATATAGCAGTGCAGGAACATTACTGGACCTAAGCATGTTAACTAACACTTTTAAATCGGTATCATGTACTTCACACTTTCTAAGGGTGAATTAGTAAAAACACAGATGTGGTGGTTACACATTAGCAATGGCAGCATGTTTCTGCAGGCTCACAGGTCAGGAGAGATTCTGTTGCAGTTTGCTCCTTATTGGGATGATTCATTTTTGATTAATATAAAATGTTTTAAAGAAAGAGATCACACTGATTGCAATGCCAGGTGATACCTGGAGAGGAAGAGCCTTGAAAGACAAGCAGCAGGAGACAGTCTCTGGAAGAAAGGAACACAATTGGCAAGATAATTATTCTGTCTTCTATGCAGTCCACCGGCCACTACTGTGAACCTTCAAGTTACGATCAAGTACTCAAGCCAAAGGATTAGTTGGGCATGTTACAGCTAACCAACATAGATTTGCATAGATATGTAGAATAGATGGCCTGCTAAGCATCACATGTGTTTGGGGTGAAGAGGTGGACTGGACAATTTGGAGTCTGGGAAAATCCGCTTTGAACCACCTTGGTCTCCAGGCCAGTGCACATTCAGAAAGCATAATAACTCATTTCTTCATGTATAGACCATTGACTTTTTATTCATAGGATCCTGCTGGAGTAACGTCTTTTGTGTTGATGTTAGAGCTTTCTGTGACTTTACTCAATAAAGACACAACAGCAGGTTGGAACCCAGCACAGAACCGAAGCCTCACCAGAAACCATGCCTCTCAACACTCACTCGGCCTCATTCTGAGTCGGCCAGGCCGGTAAAAAAGTGCAGGGATTCATGGATGCCGGCACTTTTCTGGACCGGCTGACTCTGGGTTTGCTGGTGGGGCACCTGGGTTACCTCCAGCTGGAGGTAAGCCAGGTGACCTACCAGCAAAACATGCTCTCATTACTGCCACTGGCTTTACCAGTGCAGGTAATGACAGCAAATCCCCTCGTGGAGTTCTAAGGGACTCCATGAATGGGGATTTACACCATCAATCTGGCAACCGCAAACCGGCAGCAATTCCGCCGGACCGGGTGCCAGAAATGGTATCTTCACACTCAGAATGAGGCCCACTGTTCTGTTCATCACCATTCTTCCTTTCCTTAATCTGTGCAGGTCAATGTCACTCTCTTTGCTCATTAGGTTAATTGCTATCAAGTGATCCCCTTATGTCTATATATGTGTGCATGGTTTTCCTAAAGTGCAAACCTAGCTGGCAAGCGAAAGAGCATGGAACATAATGGGAGAACGTATGCCTTATCTAATGCAGCTATTCAGGCCTTCATGGGTAGATGCTAGGACATAGTAGTAGGTATGTCTAAAGTGTACATTTAAAAAATATAATTCAATAATTTTCTTTAAAAACGGTTTTATTGAGTGAAGCAGTGTTTAAACACAAATCTGTTTTGGCCAATGCATTTTGGACATAGTCCATCTGCAGGGCTAGACTCTTTGTTTAGTAAACCAAAAATACATTTAAAAAGTGGAATAAAGACAAAGTATAATTGTTAGTTAATTGTGAAAACATCTGTAAGTGATTTCAATCCGGCACACACCCAAGTCAAAGCCCGGCATGTAGTGCACAACTGAAACCCTTATTTTTTTTTGTCTATAAGTTCAATATTCGGAACGATATACCACTCATATCACACCCTTCTCCCGAGACCCCTACCCCGGTCCCACTGAACGAGGAATCAGGCTAGTTTGCAAAGGTAAATATTTATTTATGTATTGAAATTTTAATCACAATATATTTTAATAGGTAAACACAATCATCAATAGGGAATATCAGTCCCACCTTCCCCCCATAAAACACAAGAGAAACACGGAATTGACTTTTCAGCTATCAGGATGGCTTTTACAATTGTCTTGAAAATTTACTGGCAAAAACACCAACACCAAAAACACCAACAGGGTAATTCATGGAATAAATGTGCGCCGAAAAGGGGAGTGCAAGCGTGAAAAATGTGCGTGTAAACGCTGTGCCTGTAAACCCTGGGATGTGCGCCAAATACATGGGTGGCACACGCGGGCGCTCACGTCACCAAACGCCATACACAACATGCACAGGGAAAGCGCACAACGTGTAGCGCACACAAGAAAAGTGGGCGGAACACAGGACGTAACACACGGAATGGGGAACAACGCGTGAATATGTGGGCGTTACGGGGAAAGTACAGGAGGTAAATGCTTGCAACGCCCACATACGTGCTAACAACACGTATTCATGGAATCAAACAGGGGAAACCCATGCGCCAAAAAAGACGCGCTAATCCAGAAACATGTACGCCAGCAGGAAGCAGGCGTAAGTGGCCCCGCACAGCATAAAAGTGCGCGCAAACAACAAACAAGCTCATACGCTACAATGAATATACCGTTCCTCGCAGCTGTGGTCATGGGACACTGCAGGAGGAGGTGGATAGCCAGGCCCCTCATTTTTTTACCCAGGAACAGACTTTTTGGGATGTCTGATGACCAGGTGTATGGGAGGTACAGGCTGCCACCACTAATAATCCTAGAACTGGTCAGGGAGTGGGAGGATGACCTCACATCACCCACCCTGTGCTCCCAAGCACTGGGCCCCTTGGAAAAGGTGCTCAATGTACTGCACTTCTTGGGTACTGGGTAATTTCAGCAGACAAGTGCCATAGTTGGGGGTGTCTCACAGGTCACGCAGTCACGCTGCCTACACCAGGTGTTGGCGATCATGACTGCACGCCCCTCAGTGCGCAGGCACATATACATGCCCAGAACACCTGCAGAAAGGCAGGCCGTCGTCCAGGACTTTTACAGGGTTGCACAATTCCCCAAAGTGTTTGGCCCAGTTGATTGCACCATGTGGATCTCCGTCCTCCAAGGGCCACTGAGCACATCTATCGAAACCGCAAGCACTGGCATTCGATCAACGTTCAGGTTGTATGTGATGCCAAGGGAATCTTCACCTCAGTATATGCCAACTATCCGGGGTCCAGCCATGATAGTTTCATATTCCGAATGTGTCCCCTAAACCGGGACCTGGAAGCTGGGAGGCATGGCGACACATGGCTAATTTGTGAGTATAAATGCCTCTGCACATGCATGCATGTCAGACACTGAGAAATGGGAAAACCCAACTAATGACAACCATAATAACCTCCCCAGGGGACAGTGCCTACCCTCTGAGCACCTACATGATGATGCCAATACGGAACCCCACCACACCACACGAGGTAAGATACAACACAGCCCACATTGCAACCCGGGGCATAGTGGAGAGCACATTCGGAGTGCTGAAGTCATGCTTTCGCTCCCTTGACCGCTCTGGTGGGCAGCTGCTATATGCACCCCCAGTAGTGTGCAGGATCATAGTGGCAGCATGTGTCCTGCACAACGTTGCAACCCGGCAGGGCATGCCGGTGGACATGGTTGTGCCCCCACATCCCCAACCACATGCACGGCCGCTGCGCAATGGAGGTGAAAGGGCACGTGGTGAGGCAGCCCCTACCCAGCTTGTGGCAAATTTCTTCACCTAAAATCCCACCCCTGCGGAGTGCACACTGGCCTGGCACATACCAGCTGACAATTTATGATGATGACAAAAGGGACAGTCAACTGTCACAATCATACCACCCTGAGATTGTTTACCTGGAAGTGCTACATTGTGTGCATCCCCAGCTACTTAAACACACCCAATGCTGTGTCAGTAAAAGGCACACATTCATGCAGCATGAAGGACTACCCCCTTGCAAAATACTACATCCAAATAGTGGCATGTCACCCAACCCCTCCCTAACCCCATCTCAGCTACCCAACACACCATGGCATGGCATGCAATGTGAAAGCAACCAAATTAATGCACAACACATGCCACACGTGTCACAAAGTGCACCGTCCCAAATGGAAAAAGGCCAGAGACAATTTCCTCTCACTATTGAAAAAAAACAGCACACATGAACAAATACTTACCAGCAAGACAAAACATCAGTACAGGATCCAACAGTGGCAACATATGACAGTAAAAAATGAACGTAGTGCAAGTGTCACAACCTGACAAAGGCAGCACATCGACCCCTTCCAACTGCAGTGTGTTGCTGGTAGCCAAATGTGGCAGTGTACTGCATACAACATGAACTGCATCTGCAATGGAGACGGGCTCATCAAGACATGAAGAAGTAACATGTATATATGCAAAAAGTCATGTATGTAAAACCATATACAAATCCATCATGCAGTGGAGAAATGAACACCAATCCCCACTCGGGATGTACACACAGTTTGGACTACAGACTGCCCACACAATTTATGGGAGCCCAATACCTCTGTGTAAGTTACTGTAACTTGGTCACACCCTTTGCGAGCCCATGGAAAGGGGAAGCAGGAGGGGCGTGTGTGTCAGGAACCCAAGTATCAAACCCAAAGACAGGACAAGCCTGCATGTGCCCAGCTGGAATACACAGTGGATGCCTATGGGAGCCACACAAAGCAACACACTTTAACATGACTTCACAATCTGAAAGAAAATGGTTATGAACAAAAAAGTAATAGCAAATTAAATAAAGGAAAAGAACAAGTAAATGTAAAGTAAACCAAATAAATAAAATAATAAAAGAAAATTCAGAATACAATTTAACTAAAAAAAATCTATTAAAATTAAAATAACAAATTACAAATGAAAATAAAATGAAAATAATAAATTGAAAAAAGAAGATGAAAAATACATAATAAATGAATTAAATACTAATTTCATTTTGCAATTCGGAATGAAATATGAAAAATGAAATATGAAATATGAAAAAACCAAAAGCAAATGGCCATGTGTCGACCAGGGGCGGTGGGGGAGGCCACCCAGGAGGGAGGAGGTACAGGGTGCACCCCAACACCCACATGCGTGGATGATGAGAAAAAAAAAACCCTCCATGGGCTCATGGCCTGCACGGCTACCCTACAGTGGGAGAACTGCCGTCGCTGTCATCACCCTCTGGTGGTACATTAGAAGGTTGGCGTGATATGGGAGGCAGACCATGCAAAGCCCTGGCTTGCTCCTCCATGGCAGCAAGCATGCAGGTCTGAAAGGTTTGGTTCTGCAGGATGATGGTACGGAGATCCACATGCAGCACCTCACGAGTAGCATGCATTTCTGCCTGCAAGACCTCGCGTGATGCCTGGATCTCCTCACAGGTTGCCTGGAGCTCAGCTGAGAGTGTGCGTGTTAGCTGCTCCAGCTGCTGCTCTGAATCTTGTACACTGGGACACCTCAGGTGCACCCAGAGTATCTCTGAGGGACCTGTGTTCTAACCTCAGGGCATCCATTTGGCCCTGTGACTCTACAGATATGGCTGTGCACAGAGTTTCCAGTCCAGCCCATCGGTCCCTGTTGGACGCCAACATGTCCTCCCTGTGTGAGTGACACATGAACTCTATTGCCTGCTGCTGGAGCTCCACCTGCCTTTCACAGGGGAGAATGGAAGTGGCCACCCTATCCATGGCCTGAGCCATCATCTCAAATGATGCCCCCTGTTGTGCTGCAATACTATACGTGGAGTTCTCACACACAGTATTGCCTGGTGGCACACACACGGCCACCACGTTGGCGGGCACCACACCTGTTTGAGGCAAGGTGATGGTCACCTTGCTGTGCTGGCACTGCCTGAGGCTGCAGGACTACATTCCTCCTTTGATTTGCTGGCCCAGGAACAGGAGCAAATATAGTGGAGTGTGACCCTGCATCCGTAACCGCCACAGGCGGACTTTCCAACACTGAATGGGCCATAGCGGGGTCAACACCCAGTGCAGGTGGGTTGGACAGAACAGCATCCCTGCCAGAAACACTCACCTGCAACGGGAAATTTGTCTCAATGTCAGATTCAGCACCTGAGCTGTAGAGGTCTGCAGAGGTGTACCCAGTGACACCCGTGGACAGGATTGTCTGTAGGAGTAATGGATTTTCACCCACCACCACCCCACGTCCTCCACTGGTGCCTGGTTGTGTCTGTGAGTACTCTTGCCTCTGTGCCATCTCCTCCTCCTCAACAGCATCTAGTGCCCCATGTCACGATTCTGCTCGCCTGCCTCCCAGCACCTTTACATGCGCCTAATCCTTTATTTCCTTGTTCTACCGCTGCAGTTCTGGACTAATCTAATTGCATGTTCCATTCCGGATTTTGGATTAAACCAGCAGATGCATTCTGGGACATGTAGGCTGTCCATTAGGCAGAGGGCTGGAGGAGGCATATTAAATACATTTGTTTGCAGCAAGCTACTAAGAGCTACAGTGGGCCTGATTGCATTCACCTGTTCCAAGCTACTGCAGGCTCGGCTACAGAGAGCTGGAGAGCACTTGATTAGAATCCTCTGCTGCTACTGCTGCAGGCTACTGAACCCAGGGCTGGACTTAATTGAACACAGCTGCCAGAGTCTGCAATCAGCTCCACCCTGCTGGCATGCTGGCTGGGAGGGCCTTTATAAGCTCACTCTGAACAGAAGCAGTTGTCAGTCAACTGCTTTCTCTGGGAGTTCGTGCTGGTGCTCTTGTTACCAGTTTTTGACCTTTCCTGGAAATCCTCATTTGGCCTTTTGATTCCTATTGCTGTTGCTGTTGATGCTTGCAGATCCCTCTCCATTCTGCTGCAGCCTTTTGCCCTGTTCCTTTGGGCTTCCACCTGACGGCTCTGCCGTACTCCGCTGCCTTCCACCCATGCTCCTCTGGGCTCCCACCTGATGGCTCTGCCGTACTCCGCTGCCTTCCGCCGTGCTCCTCTGGGCTCCCACCTGACAGCTCTGCCGTACTCCGCTGCCTTCCGCCCTGCTCCTCTGGGCTCCCACCTGATGGCTCTGCCATACTTCCCTGCCTTCTGCCCTGCTCCTCTGGGCTCCCACCTGACGGCTCTGCCGTACTCCGCTGCCTTCTGCCCTGCTCCTCTGAGCTCCCACCTGACGGCTCTGCTGTACTCCGCTGCCTTCCGCCCTGCTCCTCTGGGCTCCCACCTGGTGGCTCTGTCACACTCCACTGCCTTATGCCCTGCTCCTTTGGGCTCCCACCTGACGGCTCTACCGTACTCCACTACCTTCTGCCATTCTCCTCTGGGCTTCCTTGCCTGGCAGCCTTACCACACTCCTCTGCCTTCTGCTCTGTTCCTCTGGGCTCCTTGCCTTGCTTCCTGCCTGTTCCAACTTCTGCTATCCTATCCTGTCCTGTACCTGGTTATTTCTTCCAACACTGCTTTCTACTTGCATACATCTTGGTCCACTGTAGTGTCTCCACTTGAATCCGTTTTACAGTGTGACCCTGGGTTGGTCTCCGTTCAGATCAGATAAGGGAAGACTTCTGTTGCCTTCAACTAGTCAGTTGAAGTCGTACCTGCCTCAGTATATGGTCTTTCAGTTTTACCCTTGCAAAGTACAGTTTCTTCGGCACACCCAAGTCATGACGTTGCTGTATGACTGTTGTTAAGAGTAATATGCTAGTACCTATCCCAAGGGCTTTCCTTAATCCCTGGAGACACCTTATCATATTCCAGTAGACCCTTATTTCTGATCAATCCGTGTGGCCCAGTGTACTTGCTTGTCTTTGTCTTTTCTCTGTCTCTTTGTTTACAGCCTGCTCCTGCAGTTCCTGTGAATTCCTGTTTCAACTAACAGCATGGTATGTACCTTTAATCTGTTATTTGCTAGCATTGTCTCCGGAATCCCCCTTATATCTACTTACATACAGGGAGAGACAGCCTCTGCCCTGTGCTCTCCGCCTAGACTTCTGAGACCCCATCACCTGCAAAAAACATAAAATAAAAGTAATGAACACAGGCATGAGCAGCATAGCCCACACACACAGCATAGCCCACACACATAGCATCACCAGGTACACATCTAATACATAAATGACACATGTAACACATGACAATAACTGGCAATGAAGTGGAAGGGGAGGCTAAAAGCAGCCACTGAGGACTCCAAGATGGGAAAGCAACACATGTGCTGCATGCTGCATAGCACCGGCCTCACACATTAGCCTGTGAGTGGCATGGACAATCCACATACATGACACATGCCAGCACACAGATGGCACGTAGCATAGCCATGGCAGATTTGACAAGGGCACCCAGATGGTAGCAAATCAGTACTGTCACCCATCCATGTGAGATGGACATCATGAAATAGAACAAACAAAAGAGTGTGACAAAACACGCATGTGCCACACGCTGCAACAAAGCCAGTGTTCACTAGTGCAGTGATGGCAGGCACATGGATACATCAATGGTTCGTCACTTTAACATGACTGAAGACAATTGTCATGTTGAACATTCAAACAGGGGTCCGTAGTGATATTGTGCAGGCCATGTTTAGGTGCACATTACTCAATCAGCCTGATTGATGAAATCATTCCCATAATAAGTAAACAAATGTGGGGCATTGTGGGGTGTAATTTATGTCTGAAGTATGTTACATTGGGGCAGAATGGCACATACATGTGTGGTAAACATGCAAAGGATTTCATCAATCAGGCAGAATGAACAGAAAACACTATGAACAAAGGTGTGGAATGATGGCAGTTGAATGGCAAGTGCAGTAATTGGGTGCAAATTGTCAAAAGCGGTCAGACGGGATACTGTAAAACCCAAACCGAAGGCCGGGGGATGGTTTGGAGGCACCACATGGGTGACCCATAGCAGTCATGACTACACAGCCTCACCTGGCACTCAATCAGAACACATCACCCAAACAACATACACATGGTTTGCACACAAATGCATGGCCACTCACCGGACATTGCCTCAAGATCTGGTAGGTCTCCAACGCCTTGGATCTGATCGTCTGTGATGAAGCCTCCAGCGAAAGACTCATGTTTTGTGAGTACTTCCTCCTCTGGTGGAGACCCACTGCCAGTCACCAGAGTAGAGGCATGATTGGAAGCCAGCTTGTTCTTTGCTCTGCGTTTGAGGTAATTTGACCACTTAGAGCAATCATCAGCTGTGCGCCTCACAAATCCAAGGGAACTAATCTGGTCCGCGATGCACTGCCAGTGGGCTCTACTTTGAGCAATTGTAGTCTTTCACCCTGCAGTCACCAGCATTTCGAGGCCATGGGCCGACACGTAGCCCACAAGTGCGTCTAGTCGCCTCCCAACCATGCACTGATGTTCTTGTGCGAATGGGAGGTGCAGCAAACAATTGTCCTGGGCAATTGGGGTGAAAGGGGCAATGCACTAGATGGAATACGTACCCTAGTGCTCTAGAAAGGCTGTCTGTAACCCCTGGGGGAAGATGACGGGTCACACAACACTCATGGACGCGAGCCCTGGTAGCCCACGTGCGTGGAATAAAGAACCTGCACTACGCTGTGGCATCCAGAAACACAAAAATAAGCGTACGCCTGGTACACGCAGGCTACAATGACCTCTGAATGGGTACGTAACACACGGGGTCAACCACAGTTCAGAAATACACGCGCAACTCAACATCTGCCTGGAAAAAGAACATGAAAAAGACGCACGTGTGCACATTGCCAACACCCCCGCCAAAAGAAGAATTGAATGCTGTTTGAGTATACAAGGAGTACGAACTGGAAACGTTGTGAAGTAATCGCGTGTGAACCGACAAGAAGTACAAGAATCACCCACTCGCTATCCACAAAAAGCATGTACAAGAGAAAGGCATCCTACGCGAACCTTTTAACCCAGCCCACACGTGCGAAGTCACTTACGCGCGTACGCGCTAAGGGCCTTTCCTCCAATTATACGCAGTGACACCCGGATGTGCAGTTTTTGCATGTGTACAATCAACATGCACCCGTGTGGCGGGAAACGCCCACGCACATTACATCACATACAAGCTTACGCGCTAAGGGCCTTTCCTCAAATTATACGCTGATGTGCAGTTTTTTCACGTGCCAAATCACTCCGTATCAAGCTGGCCACGCGACAACACACAGAAGACCACGCTCCTGCCCAGAAGGCCATTTCCTGCCCCCCAGAGCCCTGAGCCCACTCTCACCTGCCATCTGCTGCTGCCTGGATTCCTGCTGGCCACGTGCCCTGCTGTTTGGTGCCTGCATGTCAGCCATCTGCAGGGGTCCAGTTGCTGTGACCACCCCTGCTGGAACAGAAGACTCCCGACTGAAGTTCCATCGCTCCACAGCCCAGCCCCAGGACCCAGTTGCCCACCCACACCTGCCTCAGGCGTTGCCATGTCCGAAACAACACCATCTGGCACCAGTGGCAACCCCCCAGCAGAGAGGCAGAGGGCTGCCAGATTCACTGCCAATGAAGTTGGCATCCTAGTGGAGCAAGTCCTGGTGCATTATGATGCCCTCTTTGGAAGTTCTCACGCCGACAATGAAGGATGGAAGAGGATCTGGAAGGACATCGTGGCTGCCATCAACGTGGGGGGGGTGGCAGCCCATGACACGCAACACGTCCGGAAGCACTGGGAGGACTTCAGGTCCAGGACCCTCAGCAAGGCCCGGCGCCTCTTGAAGGCAAAGCATGCAGAGGGGTGCCGGGTCCACCTTACCAACATCCAGATGAAGGTCCTGGAACGCATACACCCAGCGCTCCACCTCCAGATCCTTCAGAGGCAGACCCGTGCGGAGTCGAGCGGTAAGTGTCCATGCATACTGATTGGAAGCTGTGCATGTTGAGGTGTGGTAGGAGTGTGCAGGTTGCACATATGTCTTGGAAGGCCCATGTATGGATGTGTATGTGCAGGGGACATGAGCCTGCCACATGTGAGTCCAGTTGTGACTGTTTATGCTGTTGAACCCCTTTGTCCTCCCGTACCTCCACACTCTCCTCACCTGAACCTTCGGAGTTGTCTGAGTCCAGTAGGTTCCGCCGGCTAAGGTAATCCCTTCCTTTTTTTAGTGGCACTTGCCTGCCTCGGAGAGAAGCCACAGTGACCGCTGACTGGACAGCTGTCCTGGGACTCCTCTTCCGGGAACAAGCCGGAACAAAAGGGAAAAACCCACACGGGGGAGAAAAAACCCTTTGCGAGGAGATAGATGGCAGGTGAGTAGGCGAAGATCCAAGGCAACTTGTTGGCAGGATGATGTGCCGAAATCCACAGGAGAGATCTCAATAAAATAAATCCAACAAGGGAATAGGCTCCGGTGACTGAGGAGAATGCTGCCGGTGAGTATAGAATGCCTGCGAGGAAGGGAATAGGTAGGTGAGGGAGGAAGGCAGCAGCGGAGCAAAACAGGGCCCAGAGGGACACGGTCCCGGAGGAGGGAGCAATAAACACCAGAGAAGAAAAAAGAAGGAAGGAAGGGAAAACTGGAGGACCGCTAGGGTGAAGAACGCGGCAAAGAGGAAAAACCCGCCGAGAGAAGGATATTTAGCTAGAAAAACCGCCGAAGGATCAGCGGAAGAGAAAGGGAGAAGGGAGAGCCACTGCCGGACAAACCGACAGACAGGAAGGAAAGCAGAAACCCGTTCCGCAAGAAAAGCGAAACTAGCCGGCACCAATACCGCCGCAACGCCGAGGTGAGCAGAGGATAGCAGGAGGAGCCAAGAAAGTAAAGCGAAGGAACCAAGGTAGCTGGAGCGAGAACCAGCGAGGTTGAAACGCAGCGACTGCCGGGAGTGTAAAGCAGATAACTTCCGGCAGTCCTGCGACCGGCCAATGGGCCGATACCAAACACAAAGAAGGGACTGCCATCCCTACCTGCTGGGTTGCAGTTTCCAACGTGGAAGGAGCCGCCACCCGAGAATCGTACTGTTTTGAAATTGTGTTTCTATCACAAAAACTGAGGGAGTAATAGAGGTTTTAGTAAAGGTCGTTTTTGCGAGATAAGCGCGAGAATGGAAAACAGAAATGCACTTTTGAAAATGACAATGGGGTTTGCTTATACTAGAGGATGACTATGAAAAAGCGAATACCAAACAGGGATCTTACAGTCACTTGATCAGGGTGACCCGCCTGCTAAGGAAACTTGACTTCTTCAGATGAGAAAAGGGCCAGCGCAAAGATGGTTCTAAAAATACTGGTTCTGAAGGAAAGATAGGATGGGTTTGAGATAGGGATAAGACAATGCAAAGATACTCTTAACAATACTGGTTCTGAATGAAAGATAGGATGGGCTCGAGATAGGGATAAGGCAAAGTACATATACCATGGGCCACGGTTCTTCCTATTAATACTCACAGGATATGTTTTTAAATTGGACCGTCAGTTCTGGTCATGGATCAGGTCTGGTGTAGGAAAGACAGCACATCAGGCACGGTACTGGGTCAGCTATGCCGGTCGCCGGATTTGCACAGGACATGCCCTCCTAGTCTGTGGATTTTTGAATCAACTGGATGGTGAGTTCCTCAGCCAAGCCTAGTGGTGGCAAGCCAGAGAATTTCAGGATACTTGTTCAAAAGGCCTTCTCACACCACACAGCTCTTTACTGGGTAGAGAGAATATATTTAAGGACCTTCCTGAAATCAATAGTGTCTATTGCTTGCAAGAGATTTGGCATCTGGATCTGGAAGAATATTAAAGCTGGATGTAGGATGCTGGATCAGAGTGCTTCGCCGGAATCAGGAAAGTGGCTGGATCAGTGAATCCCTATGTGTTGTCAGCTGTCTCTATTTATGCTATAGGATGAAATCACAAAGGGGGTGTGTGGGCCAGTTTAGCTAAGCTTGCCCCTGTGAAAGGTGATTGGGTCAGAGTCAACTCTCTGCCTTGATAGGAGGAGAGAAACAGAGTGTCATCTTTATGGTATAATTTTATGATGCTGAGAATCCACCCCTAGCCACTGGAACACAAAGTCTAATTTTGGCAAAATACATATTTACACATATGCAACCTCTATAAAAATCGCATACACAGATTGCATATTTTATGAAGTATCTGCTCATCAAAATTCCACAGCTCTGAGACTTTGTTTCGACTTTCTGCAGAATTTTTTCCATTTTGTAATGAGAACATGTTCCAATATTTCTGTACATTTACACAAATATACACATTCATCCTGGGAATGTGTGTATAAAGTTTCACCATTGTAGCAGAAATTCAGTCCCCATAAACCTACATTTAATGCCATTCCTGTTCAGAGTAAGCTACACGGTTGAACTAAGTTTTCAAAGATAGTGCTAAAAATTAGGTTAATTTATCTGCCATTTTCAGATTTTTCACCCCTTCTGATAATAAGTTATACACCTTCTAAAAATGTCCATTACATATCCTATTAACACCACCAAATGGTCAGTATTTGTGACTCCTTGAAGCATGTGGTAGCCTCCTCCTTTGGAATTTTCTTCTGTCAGCCAGGAGTTTCCTGTGCTGCAGCAGTTTTATGACCTTTCACACCTTCAATATCCTGGGTTGCAGGATGTCCATTGTTCAGTCCGTCCTGGGCTAACCAGCAATTAGCACCTCCCAGTGAGTTTCTGTTGAGAGGAAGGCCCTCCTTCCGGGAGAAAAACCTGCTTTTCCAGTTCTTGCAGCTTCAGCCAGGCAAATTAAATTTTTAAACCCAGCAAAAACCAAATTTGTTACATCAACCATAAATACATTTCTTTCTTGGCCCTAATATCTGTGGGAAAAACACAACTAAAATATGTATTCCTTTTTGGCAACAATCCTTTTTATGTTTGCTAATCCAGCAGACTTTTTAGTTTTAGGTCATTTTAAAGTTTCCTCAGTACTCTTCTGACAGCTATCATTCAGGTTGCCCCGGGTACTGCACCCAGATTGTGGCATAGATGCTGTCAGTTTTCAGACTTTGTATGTTTCACAATGCTTCATTTGATACATGAATTTTAGGACCAGGCAAGATTTTGAATGTTGAAAAGTGTTGTGTTATGGGCATTTTAGAGTTTTTTGGCAACAAAGCAAATGTCATTTGTAGGCACATTTTGGGGTTTCGCTTGCAAAGTGCTGCTTTTCTCTCTGCACTCTGTTTGCTGGTCATGGGGCCAACTGGCACATTTTCTGCAGGGTGTGCTCTATCCCCCCCCACACATGCACCATGGGTGGCAGGTTGTGCATCCCTCTTTTTGTGTGCTGAAGCATGCGGTTTTTGGCAAGCACAAGGGTTTTGCTGCCATTGTTGCTGTTTCTTTCACCATAACTGGCAGGGTAATGCCGCATAGCATAGCGGAGTGGGTCAATACACCCCACACATCATAATCCAAATAACAATTTAACATGATGATGCTTCTTTGATGCCTCTGTGTATCTCAAACCAAGAGTCAACTGTGAAGGAAAAACAAGTGAAACAGATGTTTACCACATGGAAATGACTTAAAAAACCTTTAACTGATCTTCCTATATATCACCTGTACTTCACATGCTCTGCCATGAAGCCAGTGTATAAGTAGCTGTCTTCCTGCAAGACATAAGATTGAAACAAGACTGTTTACTATCTTATTTCAAAGTAACTGATGCTCCTGTGCATGCATACAGTTCCTTTTCATTTCTATCTTACCTCTATTGTGCAACAAGCTTCAACACAGGTGGAAACTCCAAAAGATGAAGGCAGCAACCCTTGTCGTCCATAACGTACCTGCTATAGTTATGCTGGTGGTGATATCAGTGAGCTCAGTCTCGGGAGGATAGCTCAGCAGCAGCGTGCTCGCCTTGGAAGCAAGACGACACAGAGCAACATGTGTTCGATCCCCGGGTCCACGCTTAGTAACCTCTGGGTATTAAGCACGTTATAAATTAAATATCATATAATATCATGTCGACGTCACATGAGTGTATTTCCATCAGTCTGATACCATAGGTATGTGATCTTGCTGTGGAGTCGGGTTAAACACCCAACCCCGATTTTATTTAAAACCATACTTACACCAGGAATTAATCTCAATACATAACATGCTTTTGACAACTTAACATGATGCAATGTAAAGAGATGTAAAAAAGATCATTTGTTACCAGTAATCACCCACATTGTCAATCAGATTCAGTACTAAATTCCCGCCTCAAATAACATTCAAAGATTTCCATATTTCTAATGTCTGCCATCATCACTTTTCGAAATCATGGGTGGTGACCTTAATACACAGTGGAGTTAAACATTCAACTCTTTCTTGACATAAATATATTATGCTGAATATGTGACTTGGCTCATGACATAATTCAATTCAAAGGGAACTTCTATTCCCAGTCACCACCCCTTATTCTAAATTAGAATCAATGGGCCTCATTACGACCCAGGCGTTAAGGGGTTAATGGCGCTGTAAAAGGTTAACGCCTTACTACGAGGTCCCTTTGCGGCTGCCGACCTTAATGGCTGGTCTGTACCAGCCGTTAAAGTAGGGACCCGCAAAGGGACCTTGAAGGTAATTACGGTACCGCAATTTGCAGTACCGTAATTACCGCCTTCCCCATTCCCACTGAGCCCTATGGGGCAAAAATGGGAATGGGGAAGGGCCAATGGTAAATGGGGAATTACCACCCCGCCAACCTTGGAATGGGGTGGTAATTCTCCATTTCACCATGGTGGATTCGGTAAGTTACCGGCGTTAACCAATGGCGCTAATAGCGCCATTGGGTAATGCCAGGGTAGTAATGAGGCCCAATGTATTGTTCCTAAATCAAAGGTCATTGTCAATGCTTGAACAAGTCTGATGGGAATGTCTGCCTGTTTATACCTAATATTTTCTACAAACCGCTTGTCATTTCACATTAATCTGACTAAACTATTATTAAACATTCAATTCAACATCATTCTGTCCCGTATGATAAGTCCCCAAAAACAATGGGAACTTCACAAATAACACAAAAAGGTAACTTCTTCATTTATCCTGTTAGGGTCCATAGAGTGCAATCTCTCAGTCCAAAATGTTTCTCTTTTGTCCATCATCATGCCAAATCACTGTAAAGTCCTCTCTTTGTTGCCACCTCCACAACGTGAAAACACATCTGTCAGATACCATGCCTCTTTTCAATCCAGTGACGAGACACTTCAGAGTTTGTATTTCTTGTCCGGATGCATGATCGATATTCGTTCCATCGGAAATTGCATTGTCTTGTGGGCTGTCCCACATAGCATAACTATAGCAAGTAGGTCATGGGCTGCAAGGGTTGCTGCCTTGACCATTCTGAGATTCAACCCATGTTGAAGTTTGATACACAATAGAGGTAAGATAGAAATGAAAAGGAACTGCATGTATATAGACAAGCATCAGTTACTTTGAAATGAGATAGTGTGGTGTAAAAAGACAGCCACAGAGTGACAGAGATGGAGATGCGATGCTAGGCCCCATTGTGAGAGTGAAGCTGGCTAGGTGTGGAGTTCCATTTGAAAAACAAAAGCCAGTACAAAACAGTGATTTCAACGTGAAGCCTAGTGAATGAGCAAGAAGGGGCCTTGCTCCATTTTGCTAGAATGTACAGGCACTCAGCGGAAGAATGTGCAACTTAGAACTGGAATATTGTTAACTGTGTCCAATGGATTCCAGAAGACACGGGGCACTGCATATGCTGACTTTGTGTAAATGCCCACTTTGACAGATTTAAAACTGCAACCGTGCACATGTAAAGAAAACATACATTTTAAACACTAGGCATTTGGAAGCTAAAAAGGAGGAATGATGCCTCACATTTGAAAAATAAAGTCACATGACAAATTGCCTTCATGAGGAATAAAGAGGCTTAATTTCAACATTTTATGGGACAATCCTATTTCGTTTTTTCATTAAATGTTCACTGTTTCTTATGTAACTGTGACCTATCTGTGTGCACTAGTTAATAGTGAATCTACCTCTATTCTAATGTAATAGAAAAGAAAGATTGTATTTATGAACAGCAGGCTTACATATAATTCTAAAATGTTACATGTAAGCACATCTTGTCGATTTAAAGCTGTATTTTCTGAAGGATGGTTGCAGTGGTGTTTTACCCACTAAACTGAAAGGTCTGTGACTTTGAAAATGTGAAATCAAGACATTTGGCATTTTGTGTCTGAGTGGGCTCACCCCGGGTTAATTGTAAAGGGGACAATAAGGCATTGGGACCATATAAAACGAGATTTCTGTGATGTACATGAATTAAGTTACGATCATAATTATGATTCTGGAATTATTATAAATCTGAGGAATTGGAAATATTGATAGAGGGATAGACAGTGAGATTAATGTTGGAAGTATGTAGTGTGAGAGTTGTAACTATTTTGGCGGAGCAGCAAACCGCGAAAAACGGTGGGTCTGCCCAGGAACAGCGTGCCGAAAAAGAATCATTATTTGCCATAAAATGTCCAAAAATATACAGATTTATGTAGTTATCAGAAAAATTTGCATAGCTGCCATGTTGTTAGATTTTCAGAACCCCAAAAAGTTAATCCCACATGTCGTTTTTGGATGACAAATCTTTCTCCTCCCTCAGCCTACATCATACACACACCCCAACTCTTGGTCCTATCAGCAGCCAGTGTGTGTCTTGGTGCAAGGTGAAGGGAGAGTGCTACCTAATCCGTACCATGGAAATTATGATAATTTAGGAGCATCATCAGAACATGGCTTTTTCCACTTGATTCCGAGAGTTATCCTGCTGCCGGACTCTTGCGAGGAACAACTAGCAGAGAGGCCTCAATCTTTGAATTGGAGACACTGACAGGGAAATCTAGAAGCTAGCTGGGACCTAATCAGAGGAGCCAGAGGGAGTCTGGGTGCAGGAGAAAATCCTTGACTGAAAATCCTTGGCCAGATCTGTGCTGTCCTTAGAGGAGCCCTGCTGTTTTTCCCTGATCAAGGCCTCCCATGTAAGTAGAGATATCCTAAATGCCATCAAAAGTGTGAGGGGGGAAACTGTCAGCCTTAATCTCCATCTCGCATAGCGGGTGGGGGGGTTTGTACTGGGAAGGCCCTTGGCACATGTATTAAATAAAATTCAAAGTATTTCCTCTATAGAAAATCACTCTATCCCTTCAAAATGAATTGTGTCGGGAACAGCCAGCCTTAATCCTTTCCATTAAATTGTGGGCAGAGGGGAAGCTCTGTAGATCCTTAGCACATTGAATTGAAGTTAAATCAGTTAATTCCCATATAAAAAATCACAGGATGAGTTTTGTTATAATTCGAAACTAATAAAGTTCATGCCAAGTGTGTTAGAGCTGGTAGAGACAATAAAGACTTGGGTGACTGTCTTCTAAACCCCTGCCTTCAGTCCCAAAGGGGGCTGTCCATAATCCCAAAATTAGTAACTCTAAAACGCTGTTATTCAATTGAATGTAGAGGGTGCAAAACGAAATTCGCTATTTGTTCTCTTGCGTCCCAAATCAGAATTACCAAGCATTACATCTCAAGTGCATGTGTGTTGCAAAAAGAAATGTCAGCTAACCAGAGCTGTATTGTCCTCTTTTTAGGAGCTGTTTGGGAAAGGACTATAATATATCACACAAAACACACCCATATAAATGGCTTCCTCCCTTTAGGGTATAGAGCTGTCTATGACATCAGCCTGACACATACACAATCCACCCTTTCTAACTTCAGGAAGGCACACAAGGTTGTTAAAAAAATATACATATTTTAATATCTATCCCATTTCATAAAAACAATCATAAAAAAGATCAGACATTTGTAAAAAATAGTTCACAAACGACTATTGTGTTTGTCTCTACTAAACACCATTTCATTGCAATCAGTATGAATTCTAAAACATCATGCCGTGTTCTTCTACCAGACTCTTGCAAATACCCACAAATTGGTTATATACACAAGATATGATATTCCCCTTTCGTAAGGAACACAGTTTGTCAACACTCAAAATGTGTTTCTGGAATCTATACCATTTTTAAATACAATCCAAACCAATTGTCTTTTGTATTTTCATAGATTCTGTCTTCAGGACACATTTTCTTTTATGTCACGCAGCCATGCTGTGTGCTGCATACTAAGAACGAGGTATTCCCCCGCGGATCTACAAAATTAAAACAGACAGACATACATATAAATATCTTGTGTGAACTTTGTGTAATACATCGACAAGGCAAATATGTCAAAAACATGTTCTATCTCATCTTTTTCAAAACCCCAAGGGACGTATCCCTGCTATAATTTAATCAGAGTACTCTCATCAACAACCTCTTTTGTGTTGAATATATACGTTTTCCATGCTTATTTAGGACATCATCCATTTCTTTTTTTATTTAATATTGTGTCGAAATAATCAAACACTATATCTTCTCATAACGTATTGTCATCATCAGCACTTCGGGTACAACAACCCTATCAGCATCTATCTCTACTAGGCTGATATCAAGTACCTCTTATTTTCACTTTCCCCTTCAAAAATTCTTCTCAGCTTCAGGGGTCTATCAGTTCAACAAATGGTGTGTCAAAATTCTCTGGGTTGCCGTATATCTACAAAAGACAATGCCACAAACGAGTTATAATCCCATCTTGTTTAACCCGTCTGCCTTGTCCCTTCATCACTATATCTTACCGAAAGTGTCTGGCCACGCCGAGTGCAGCACGACACGTATTTGTGGCTTTTATGTTCGATCGTATTTCCTAATGGCCATAGGTCATCACAAAAACTGGTCCCCAATAATTGGACCTGTAACAACAACATGTCTGATGTAAATGACAAAAAATATATCCACTCTCTATGCCTTCTTTTGTAAATTGAACGCTCCTTCTATTTAACTTTCTTTCACCACGAGTTTGCTCTGTCTCGTCTGCCTGCGCGCAAGTTTTCATCTGCACAGTGCATTCGTATTAGCCGGTGTCACATGATTGTTATCAGCCATATTGGCGTGGTAACGTCATGACGCTGCCTTCTGCGCTTGCGTGATGGACTACTACAGTCCCAGCGGTTCATGGGAAATGTAGTGTAGATTACGAAACTGTGTCACACCGGCCAAAGAACCTCAAAATTATGCAAAAAAGGGGCTGAATCCACAACGAATTCAGCGATTTGTAGATCATATCTCGGACACCCTGATTGCATTTTAATACTGTGTAGCAAAGCCATTGAGCAGATATCCGCATAATGTGTCTGTGTCTATGTCTAGTGTGTGAGTACCCTTAACAAACCAAGTCATTGGGAACAGTGTGTAGGTTTATCATAAACAGATAACAATGTCAAACGTTTCCACATCCAACCACCAACAAGGATGGGAATAGCGGCATGTAGGACATCATTCTAATGTATGTCTCCCCTCATATGTGTCTCAATGTATGAACAGCCCCCACTCTATGGCGATATTTAAGCCGTCTTTGACTGTATTGAGGTCAAAGATCCATTTCTGTTCTATCTTCCTTAATTTTAGATCTCTATCCCCCCCTCTTGGGTGGGGCCCAATTACTTGGATTATGGACCAGCGAATGTCTTCGTGGGTGTGTTTAGCTGAAAGGAAATGGGCCACGAGGGGCTTGTCAGGGACCTTATTTTTAACACAGGATCTGTGCTCAGAGATCCTCTGTCGTATGGGTCGCTTGGTCTTTCCAACATATAATAAGCCACAAGGGCATTTTATCACGTAAATAGCCTATTTTGTGTTGCAATTAGAAAAGGTCCGTAGTTTCCAATTTCTACCCTTTAAATCAATCTCCTTCATGTTGGTTGTGAGACTACATATAGAACAATTGCCACATTTGAAGTGACCCACTACTGGTTGTGTGTTCCACAGTGTGGACTGCATTGGGCCCTTCTCTACGGTATCCGATTCATATGTGTGGACCAATTTGTCACGTAGGTTTGTCATACGTTTAAAAGCAAAACGTGGTTTGCTTATTGTGAAATCCTCCGTATTAATCATCGCCCAGTTCTTGAGTATACTACGTCGCAGCGCATTGCTTACAGGTGAAAAAAAGTTGAAACGCACGTAATTTTATCTTCTTTCGTCATAGGCTGTTTTTTAAGGCAATCCTGCCTATTGATATTCTCAGCTCTTTTAAAAGATCACCGTATTACGTGGGACGGATATCCTCGAGCTTTCAATCTAGTGGATAAATCTTTGCTGCTCATATCAAAATCCTCTCTTTGAGTGCAATTCATCTGAATGCGTAAGAATTGACTGAATGGTAAATTCTCACGCAAACTGGCTGGGTGGTAACTGTAAACACCAGTTGCGAGTTCTTGTCCGTTGGCTTTCTAAACAATCTTTTCCCCACAGTATTGTTTTCTCCCTTGTAGATTTCTAAGTCTAGAAAAGTGATCTTCTCAGTACTGGTTGTCATCGTAAAGTTTATGCATGGTTCTTGTTCATTCAACCATGTAAGGAACAAAGTCAGATCTTGTGCAATGCCTAACCATAACATGAATACATCACCGATGTATCTATGCCAGGTCTTCATCAGATGTTTGAATGGGTTGGTCTCTGCATAAACTGAACGGTTTTCCAAGTCATCCATGAACAGATTGGCCAAGTCCGGGGCAAAAGTGGAACCCTTTTGTGCCATGCTGTTGTAAATAAAAAGTGCCATTTAAAATGAAGTAATTGTTGGTCAAAGCTATTTTAATGCACTCAGTAATGAAATTGGAAGGAACCAACTTGTCTTCTCTTGTCTCTAGGAATTTTGTAGATCCGCAGGGGAATACTTCGTTCTTAGTATGCAACACGCACAGCATGGCTGCGTGACATAAAAGAAAATGTGTCCTGAAGACAGAATCTATGAAAATACAAAAGACAATTGGTTTGGATTGTATTTAAAAATTGTATAGATTCCAGAAACACATGTTGAGTGTTGACACACTGTGTTCCTTACAAAAGGGGAATATCATATCTTGTGTATATAACCAATTTGTGGGTATTTGCAAGAGTCGGGTAGAAGAACACGGCATGATGTGTTAGAATGCATACTGATTGCAATGAACTGGTGTTTAGTAGAGACAAACATATTACTCATTTGTGAACCATCTATGATATGAGCAGCAAAGATTTATCCACTAGATAGAAAGCTTGAGGATATCCGTCCCACGTAATATGGAGATCTTTTAAAAGAGCTAGGAATATCAATAGGCAGGATTGCCTTAAAAAACAGCCTAGGAAGAAAGAAGATAAAATCACGTGCGTGTCAACTTTTTCGCTGTAAGCAATGCGCTGCGACGTAGTATACTCAAGAACTGGGGGATGATTAATACAGAGGATTTCACAATAAGCAAACCATGTTTTGCTTTTAAACGTATGACAAACCTATGTGACAAATTGGTCCACACATATGAATCGGATAGCGTAGAGAAGGGCCCAATGCAGTCCACGCTGTGGAACACACAACCAGTAGTGGGTCACTTCAAATGTGGCAATTGTTCTGTATGTAGTCTCAAATCCAACATGAAGGAGATTGATTGAAAGGGTAGAAATTGGAAACTACGGACCTTTTCTAATTGCATCACAAAATGGGCTATTTTTGTGATAAAATGCCCTTGCGGCTTATTATATGTTGGAAAGACCAAGCGACCCATACGACAGAGGATCTCTGAGCACAGATCCTGTGTTAAAAATAAGGTACCTGACAAGCCCCTCGTGGCCCATTTCCTTTCAGCTAAACACACCCACGAAGACATTCGCTGGTCCATAATCCAAGTAATTGGGCTCCACCCAAGAGGGAGGGATAGAGATCTAAAATTAAGGAAGATAGAACAGAAATGGATCTTTGACCTCAATACAGTCAAAGACGGCTTAAATATCACCATAGAGTGGGGGCTGTTCATACATTGAGACACGTATGAGGGGAGACATACATTAGAATTATGTCCTACATGCCGCTATTCCCATCCTTGTTGGTGGTTTGATGTGGAAACTTTTGACATTGTCATCTGTCCATGATAAACCTGCACACTGTGCCCAATGCATTGGTTTGTTAAGGGTACTCACACACTAGACATAGACATAGACACATTATGCTGGATATCTGCTAAATGGCTCTGCTACACAGTATTAAAACCATGCAATCAGGGTGTCCGAGATATGAACTACAAATAGCTGAATTGATTGTGGCTTTAGCCCCTTTTTTCGCATAATTTTGAGGTTCTTTGGCAGGTGTGACACAGTTTCGTAATTTACACTACATTTCCCATGAACCGCTGGGACTGTAGTAGTCCATCACGCAAGCGCACAAGGCAGCGCCATGATGTTATCACGCCAATATGGCTGATAACAATCATGTGACACCGGCTAATACGAATGCACTGTGCAGACGAAAACTTGCGCGCAGGCAGACGAGACGGAGCAAACTCGCGATGAAAGAAAAGTAAATAGAAGGAGCGTTCATTTTACAAAAGAAGGCATAGAGAGTGGATATATTTTTTGTCATTTACATCAGACATGTTGTTGTTACAGGTCCTATTATTGGGGACCAGTTTTTGTGATGACCTATGGCCATTAGGAAATACGATCGAACATAAAAGCCATGAATACGTGTCGCGCTGCACTCGGCGTGCCCAGACACTTTCGGTAAGATATAGTGACAAAGGGACAAGGCAGACGGGTTAAACAAGATGGGATTATAACTCGTTTGTGGCATTGTCTTTTGTAGATATATGGCAACCCAGAGAATTTTGACACACCATTTGTTGAACTGATAGACCCCCGAAGATGAGAAGAATTTTTCAAGGGGAAAGTGAAAATAAGAGGTACTTGATATCAGCCTTGTAGAGATAGATGCCCGGGGTTGTTGTACTAGAAGTGCTGATGATGACAATACGTTATGAGAAGATATAGTGTTTGATTATTACGACACAATATTAAGTAAAAAAAGAAATGGATGATGTCCTAAATAAGCACAGAAAAAGTATATATTCAACACAAAAGAGGTTGTTGATGAGAGTACTCTGATTAAATTATAGTCAGGGATACGTCCGTTGGGGTTTTGAAAAAGATGAGATAGAACATGTATTTGACATATTTGCTTTGTCGATGCATTACACAAAGTTCACACAAAATATTTATATGTATGTCTGTCTGTTTTAATTTTGTAGATCCGCGGGGGAATACCTTGTTTGTTTAGTATGCAACACGCACAGCATGGCTGCGTGACATAAAAGAAAATCTGTCCTGAAGACAGAATCTATGAAAATACAAAAGACAATTGGTTTGGATTGTATTTAAAAATTGTATAGATTCCAGAAACACATGTTGAGTGTTGACACACTGTGTTCCTTAGAAAAGGTTAACATCATATCTTGTGTACATAACCGATTTGTGGGTATTTGCAAGAGTCGGGTAGAAGAACACGGCATGATGTGTTAGAATACATACTGATTGCATTGAAATGGTGTTTAGTAGAGACAAACACAATACTCGTTTGTGAACCATTTTTACAGATGTATGATCTTTTTTATGATTGTTTTTATGAAATGTGATAGATATTAAAATATGTATATTTTTTTAACAACCTTGTGTGCCTACCTGAAGTTAGAAAGGGTGGATTGTGTATGTGTCAGGCTGATGTCATAGACAGCTCTATACCCTAAAGGGACGAAGCCGCAAAAAGAAATGTGCCATTGATTCTCTTTCTTCCCAAGCCAGAATCCCAAAGCACTGCCTTTCATTTTAATGTGTGTTGCAATACGATTTTTCCATTGTATTCTGAAGGTTTTCTATTGGTTAATTTGCAATTAAATCTGATGTAAATTGTGCCTTTTCCATTGATTTTTCCATTGTATTTTGAAGGTTTTCTATTGGTTAATTTGCAATTAAATCTGATGTAAATTGTACCTGTGTTGTTTTAACAATGGAAAGTAATTGGGAGTTGTGATATTGGGTGTTGCCACAGCATTGGTAGTTGATGTTGGTTTATATTCCGTTTTGTCAAACCTTAAATAAATACACATATATTCTTACTGTACGCTGATCTGGTTCCTAGCTCATTAGAGCGATAGAGGGTGTTTGTTGGGGTGGTGCAAGACAAGTGGGAGGCCTCACTAAAGTTAAATCTGTAAAAGGGCTTTGGGTGCACGCCACCTTGCTTGGGGGGAGGGAGGAACCCCCTGAATTGCGGGTGACTGCTAATTAATCACGAAAATAGTAAACAGTCTCGTTTCTTATGTCTTGCAGGAAGACAGCTATTCATACACTGGCTTCATGCCAGAGCACGTGAGGCACAGGTGATATATAGGAAGATCAGTTAAATGTTTTTTTAGGTTATTTACATTTGGTAAACATTTGTTTCCCTTGTTTTCTCTTCATAGTTGACTGTTGGGTTGTGATACACACAGGTATCAGAGAAGCATCATCATGTTAAATTATTGTTTGGATTATGAAGTTTTCACAATTATCTAACAATCATATTTTGTGTTTTTATTCCCTTTTTACATTTATTTCTGGTTTACCAAGCAAAGGGCCTAGCCCTGAAGACAGACTGTCCGAAATGCATTGGCCAAAATAGGCTTGTGTATAAACACTGCTTCACTCAATAAAACAGTTAAAATAAAAAGATTCAGATTACATTGTTAAAGTATGCATTTTAGACATTAAGAATTATGTATTAACTTGTGAAGATATGAGGTAACATGTGCAGCTCTAACTGAGCAGGGCGAGAGCACATGGTTTTCCAAGGGCAACTTTGGGATTTGTTTTTGTGCTTGTGTGATTACAGCACTTAGGTGAGGAGCTCTTTGAACAGTAGAGATGTAAGTACTTTCTTGAATGTGGGAGCAATGGGGACGTATGGATGTCGTACGGATGTCTGGTGGGGTGGTTTTCTACAGTGACACCACTTAGCAGGCAACAGTCCGATTCTGGTTTTCTCCTACAGGAATTTGTTTGTTTTCCATCTCACAATGGTGTGACTTCTAGACTTTTCTTGATCTAGGAATTGTCTAGCCTTTTAGGTAGCTAAGATGGTACTTAGATCAAGAGTGCTTTGAATTGAATTCTGGTTGACTTGAAGACGTTTCAAGATGATATTGACAACCAACGCAACTTTGTGACCGTAGAAGGCTATGCTTGAATTTTCTGAGGCCCATTGTAATTCTTGCAGCAGTATGATGTACTCCCTTGAGTGGGGTCAAATACTAAAGTTGAACAACTCAGAGAAGAGCATTTCTTCTCATCGATATGTAACAGTTCTAGTGATTGTAGGCTGTGCTGGAGTCAGGGGGAATTAGGAAGGGTTTTGCTTTCTGCAAGAGTAATAGTTGTTACCATGACATGCAGGCATTTTAAACAGTGTGTTGTTTGAACAAGAACTTGCCTTCAGTGGAGAAAATCAGTTTCATTGTGAACAGTTTGAGGTCCAAACCCGGAGAGCGGTGATTGGATAAGAAGTTGCCTAAAGTGGGAAATAAAATGTTTTTCTCTACTTGCTGGTGAGATTCATCTGTTAATTCCTCTCTAAATTTAGGAGTATTTCCATTGGTTTGGAAACAAGACATGACTAGAATCCCTTTTTAAAAGGGCCTATTTGGACCCAACAGATCCAGTAAACCATAGACCAATCCCCTACCGTATGTACCTCACAGAACAACAGAACGAATGGTGGTAAATCCCTTACAGACATTTGTGGAGGAATTCATCCTTTTTCCTAGATCTTGCCTAGGTAGGATTTAGATGTGCTTGCAGCACAGAATTAGTGACAAAAGCCATCCTGTAGCAGCTGAGATAGTTTCATGGTGCTGGGGCAAAGACCAGGATTCTGTTTGATTTATCAGCAGCTTTGAATGCCATCGACCATAAAGTACTCCTGATCAAACCGGAAGACCAGGGCATTCAGGCCTGAAGTTCCAGAAGCTGCTCAAAACTTTCCTCTTCTCCTCTGCTTTCTCTCTCTCCCTCCCCAGCTGACCTACTTGACCTACCTCTTTGCTGTACCGACTGGTTGCTTAGCAACCCTCAGAGTCTCACTTGGTACCAGGCTCTTTCTTGATCAGTCACCCTTGCACTGCCTGCGGGCCTACCACGCACTTCGGGGCTGTAAGTGTAACCCTACAGTCCCTTGTTCTCCATGCACTACCCAGAGCTGCGCTGCCTTGGCAGCACTTACTCAGAGCCTTTTGTGTTATTACACATTGCTTCCAACTTTGTTGGGTTCTTTGTCCAAAGACTACTGACACATTGTAGGCAGTCTTGGCAATAAAAAGCAGTGGATTTTACTGCACAATTACATATATCATAATAAAATTGTATTTATAACATTTTGCATAAAAAACATGAAAAAAGTCCTTTTGGGCATGATGGCCAGTGGGTGTCCCCATGGTCTGTGCCCCCTTCGTTTCCCACAATGCTTGTTGTACTGTCATTCTTTTCTGTGTCCATCTTTCATTTTTTAAATTATTTTTCCGGGTTGGGTGGAAAAGTAGAAGTCTTCTGCTTTTGCAAAACGGCTCATTTTGTGCTCAGCTAGGAGTGAGGCGGAATTGGAGAGCTTTGCTGGCTGGGCTCCTTTTGTTCGCTTTTCGTGGTTTGGTGGTGGCCTCGATGGCCTTGCTGGCCGGCTGGTGCCATACATTTTGCATATGCGTGTGTTACCCCCATCCTCCTATGCCGCACTTCCTTCCCTTCCTTTCTTGTCATGCAGACTAACACCTGGGTCTTTTCGGCACCATGGTGTGAGATCCTAACTTGCCTTTTGGTTCCCCCTGTGGTCCCCTTTTTGTAGTGTGGCTAAAGGGAAAGGGGGGGACAAGTAAAAGGGAACTTAGGTGGGAAAAGGGTGCATAACAACCACTGTTGGTGTTCTGTACTTTGTGCTATACTAAAGTTGTACAGCTTCAGCGCTGCTGTACTCGCCTTATGGGACCCCACAGCCCCGGCTTATGTTCCTGCACCTTCTAGCTACATATGGTGCCCTTATTTCGTGGTGCTGGCACTTGTAATAGTCCTCCTCTTACTTTTACCTAGAAGTGGAACGTGTGTAGAGGAATGGTACTTTGTAGGCATCCTTGATGGTTGTTTTAAGGATGAAATTGAAGAGCCTTGTATTATCGAAAAGGCTGTTCAGCCCATGGAAACACACTATCTGCAGCTCTTTCTGACAAGCTACTTTTCTTCACAATATATTCGATGTTGCTGCTACAACTGTGTGCTACGGAAATGCTTCATTTATCTCAGAGCAGGTGGAACATTACTATTGACATATAGGGAAATATGTGCCTGTGTGCACCGTGGGTAAGGCTATTTTTGAGAAAAAAAATGTAATTGTATTGTAAAAAAGCATGTTGATACCGGTAAAAAGGAAGTAAATATAATGATATGTTGTTTACTTAAAATATTTGGTTGTTTTTACAGTACACTTTTTGCAAGTAATAGTGGTAATTGATATGGCATGTGTTTCCAGAAATGAAACTGACTTGCACATGCTGTGAACGCTATATGAAGGGTGGTATTGTTACGTGTCCTTCAAAACAGTGGACTAAGAATTTGTGCGAGTAAATGTGTCGACAATACGCAAAGAAATGATAAGATTCACTGTATTAAAAGCAGACATCGGAAAGTAAAGTTTCTATTTCAGAAAACTGTGTTGTGAAGCGGTTCATCCTGTACAACATTGGAAAGATGGATTCTCAAAACTGTATGTAAACTACATTTTACGTGACAGCTATGTAAAGTGTATTGTATGCCATATGATCAATGCTGTGACGCATGAATGTTGAATTTGCCGCAAATATAAGACATCCAACACATTACGAGAACATATAATTTATAGCCAAAATATGAATGTATTTGTATATTGAATTGTAAAGTGCTTAATGAAATATGTTTTTTTTAATTATTTATTTAAATAGTTATATACTCCCGCTATGTGCGTGTCATGTGTTCAGTCTATCGGCTTACGGCTTTTTCAACAGTGTTTGGACAATGATTATCAACAACGGCTCTCTTATAAACAGTGGTCGAAGTGTACTAAAAGAATTAGTGGAACTTTGTTCTTCGCTGGCCCGCCCCGCTCTCCACAAACCCCATCACCACGCCTCCTCCCATGCGCAATCCAAACCCCCAAACAAACACACCTGCTCTTTAAAGGAATGTTCAGCGAAGTGCGCTGAAGTGCAAGCTTGAACTTCTTCCTACACTTTTATTTTAAATCTAAACCATTACAGAACGGTTTCTTTTTAAAATAAAAGTATAGGAACTGTGAAACTTAAGGCACACCTCTCCTGACCTCTCCCGCCCACTTCGACCTCTGCTTATAAATATTGTGTGGGTTGATCGCCAGACAACCATTCGTCTTTTTAGCCATTGCAGTAAAAAGAAGCAACATGGTCTCATATATGTTTTAGAAAAGTGCGGATGTGAAAATATTGCATTTATTTAAATTTCAAAGCAGTAATATGTCCTGCGTAATGGAGTGGTATGTGCACAGATAATTTGTCGGTTATGGAAAATAATTTTTGGTGGAGAACGCACAAAGACTTGCATTAATAGATTGATGATCGGATTTGGCAGTAGAAGATTACAGTTGTGAGTTTCAGTGAAAATCTGAATGCTGTGCCGTTCGGTAGCTATGAACTGTGTTAGAAAAAGTTAACAAACTTTTAGTGGACTTAAGTGAATGTTTTCATTGTTGTGTCAAAATTAAAAGCATTTCTTACGGTCCCCAATATTCCTGTTTTCTTCAAAATCAAATGTTTCTATCATTTCTGTAAAAAAGACCAACATTTTACATTTGTTGTGGATGTTTGTATTTAAGTTCCTTGTTCTGTCTAACATAACTTTATGACGCTGGTGATGACCGTGTATGTTTGACTACGCTGCCCACTAACGTCATTGAAGTATATTGATGTTAGCGTTAGGGGCGGGTGACAGTAATCAGTGCCATGGGGCTCTTTGAAGTTCGGCTGATAGCATCTTATTGAGTTTTTCTACTTTATTGAACATGCACAGTAGATGAATTCTATAAGATTACTTTTTTAGTTCTATTTTTTAACTGTGAGAGGTGGATGCTACTGGAAATTTTCTTTTATTTCTTCAGGAAAGTTGACAATGTAAGGTGGGGCGGGAATGAGGGAATAGGCACCAAGCATTAATAGGGAGGGGCAGGTGGAGAGGAGAAGATGTTGCATGTGTGTTACATCTAAGGTAGTGGGCAGCGTGCTTCATGCTCTTTGATTACAGCTTCAAAAGCACTTCAAAATTGCTCCCCGCTGCAGAGTGGTGTATTGCAGTATGTACAGAGGACTGTTGTCGGATCAACAGCCTCTTTTGTTGCTTGCAAAGTAGCTGGTGCAATTTTGTGTCCCACACAACTAGGCTGTGTGGTTATAGTACTGGTTGATGAAGATGAAGTGGAAGAAGACAGGCTACAACTTGCTAAGAAAGGAACAGCCTTTCTCGGAGAATTGTGGTGGTTGGATTGTGTCTGGTGGTGCAAGGATGTGGTCCCATACGAGTATTGTCCAGGCAGACAGCGACTAATTATAACGTTGCACTCAGTGCATTTCACTTTTGTAGCTTTAGCCTTTGGTACATTCCCAACAGTGGTAAAGAACTGCCAAACCCATGATTGTCTCTTGGTGCTAGAGGTAGGCACTTCTTCTACCTCCTTTTCTTCGTCCTCTAATTTATCTTTGGAAGTGCTGCTTTTTTTGTTGTGGTGTCCTAGAGCTGGTAGTGGTGATGGTGGCTGTTGGGGAGGAGGGATGGCAGTAGATGATGCCATTGTTACGATAAATAGCAGTTTTGCTCATATTCTTCTAGGTATGTGCTGTGTGCTAGATTGTTAGTGGATAAGGAGTAAGAATAGATGTAGGAGCTGTGCAAGGGTAAATTGTGAGCTTGGAGTTGCTAGATCAGTAGAAAGTGCAGTTTGGAACTGTCTGCGAAGCACAGACCCGATCACAAAGTGCGGACACGTTCATGAACACGTCATCATGCCGCGCGCACGTGCGGCTGGTCGTGTGACACAGTCTGGAAAAGTCTGCAATGAGGTTAGACGTTTGCAAACGTTGATGGATGCAAAAACAGTGGAAAAAGTTGCAAAAAGTGTATACAAGTGTTCGAAATGATGCTAAAAGGTGGGAAAAGGCAGAGTTTTAAGGTGAAACATTGTATATTGTAAAACAATTTTGCTATATCGGGCTAAGTATGATATTGGTAAGTTATAGGAAGTTAGCATGCGCTGGTAAAAACCCATGAAATTCACTGAAAAAACTCTGTTAAAGGGACGTTATGGTTAAGTTGCACTAATCAAAACCTATGAAATTCAATGAAAAAAACATTAAAGGCACATTATGGTTACAAGTTACACTGAAAATCGTCAGAAATTCACCAGTTATGGTAAGCTAAGCAACCATAACTCGAGCCACCAGCGTGCACTGCTAAGACTAACACCCAGGACATCAAAGATGACATCACAAATGTCATAGATGCCATCACTGATTACATCACATATCTGGAACACTTGTTTTTGCTCATTGACATAGCTATGTTAGGCGCTTTTATTCACTGACAGTCAGAATATAAAAATTGAAAATGTATTATATATCTTGACATTACCCATCTTGTATGTTCTTAAAGTACTTTCCTTAGGGTTTGGTCTCAGTTCATGGTGCACATATATGGGTAAATAACCAGGCCTCAAACACACAAATCATTTATATACATGATGATGAACTTTAATGTTATTGACATTTTCTTGTGATGTTGTTTCTTTATTCCTTACTTTAGTTTCCCTATATGTGTCTGTGATTTGTATGCTTTGTGGGTTTTCATATGTATTGTTTGTACTAACACAAGTATGTTGTACGTCTTGAATTATTAGCTATTTATTCCATATTTAACATTACTGAAAACGCTGATAAGGTACCATTCATTATTTTACTATCCAAAATTACCAGATTAGAAATATTGCACTTGGTGCATGCTGCAGCCATTGCCTATGTGTGTGTGTGATTAGGTTCCTGTAATAACAACAACACTCCAATATAATGTTTTGTATAATGTTTTGTTTAGATGAGTATATTCTTTAATACATTGGGCCTCATTACGAGTTTGGAGGTAGCCTTGTCGGTAAAACCGGCAAGGCTACCTGCAAACTCGCATCCGGGTCCAGCACCCGCGAATGGGAAATTACCGGGCTATTCTGGACCAGTCGGACCCAGTAATTGCCCTTTCGCGGGTGCCGGGACCGGTACATCCCCATTCCCATTTGAGACCCATAGGGCTCAATGGGAATGGGGACGTCGGATGCACCGGCACCGTTAACAATGGTGGCGGTGCATTCGACTTGCTATGCTTGCGGGTGCCGCTCTGCCCCCCAGGTCAGACCTGGTGGGCTGACAGGCACCCGCGAGCACAGCTCGGAGTATGGCGGTACGGTAGCAACGGTGCAGGTAGCGTTACCAGCACCCTTGTTGCCTTAACGCCATACTTATAATGAGGCCCATTAAGTAGTTCAGAATAGGTTCCCCAATCATTCCTGATATCTTGTTAACAACATTATAAACACACCCCCTTCTAGAGACTTGTCATCACAATTAATTGCATATGTGATGTCATAAGTGATGTAATCAATGACATTTGTGATGTCAACTTTGATGTCCTGGGTGTTGGTCTTAGCAGTGGTGTGAGTTATGGGTGCTTTCCTTATCAGAACTGGCGAATCTCTGAGTTTTTTCCTTTTACCTGTAACCGTAACGTCCCATTTAGACCGTTTTTCCATTGAATATATATATATATTCACTGAAAAACGTTGTTAAAGGGACGTTATGGTTAAGTTGAACTAATAGAAACCTATGAAATTCAATGAAAAATCTCAAGTTCACTGTCAATGATATAGGCATCTAGAAGAATGAACATTCCTACAGAAATACACTACCAGTGCTATAGAGCCCCAACTGTTTTCATATTCTCTAGGACCCTAGCTGTGTGAGCCTGTTCAGGCAGTGCTGTCTGTTCTATAAGCCTCCAGCAGTGTGAGCTTTGTTTAGCAGTACACTGTCAATGCTTTCAAGCACTAGCATTGGGGGCTATCCTAAAGAAATGCATTGGCAGTGATGAAGCCCTAGCTGTGCCTTGTCACCTGGATATGGCTTAAGGTGCGTCAACTACTTCTAGTAGTGCCTCCTCGGGTATAAAGAGCAACGCTGTGTGAGCTTCAGCCATTGCTGCCCTGCCGCTTGCACAGGAACCCAGCATTACTCAATGTGAATCTCCTGAAGCAGTGTTCTCTTATGGCTGTAGACCCAGAGCAGTTTGAGCTTCATCCAGGAGGCCGAGGAGGATGATCTCTCAGTGTATTATGTCTTCTAGAACTCTTATAAAGTGTGCTTCTTTCAGAAGCACACGGTCACTCATAAAGACCTCCAGAAATGTACTGCTGGTTAGTGAGGGTCCCAGTACTTCCTCTGGAAGTGCCATATCAGTGCTGTAGGATTCGAGTAATGTAAGCTTCCTCCAGTTGTGCCCTGTCAGTCTACAAGGGCTCAGAAGGGTTGGCTTCATCCAGCAGTGCACATAACAGTGTGAGTTGCCTCCAGTGGAAAAGTGAAAACATTTCTGTGCTACTGAACCCTAGCAGAGAACTACTGCTGCTATTGGACTGTAAACCTGTGAACGTGTGCCTCTGTCAGTGCTATTACACTGCAGCTGTCACAGCATCCATCAGCCGTGCCCTCTTAGATCCATAGGAAATGGCATGGTGTGTGTATGACTTGCCTTGAAATAGCTTCCGGGGCCAGCACTTTTAGATTCATCCAGACGTGCCATGTGAGCATACTAGGGCCCCGTTATTACCCTGCATACTATGCAGGACTCTAGAATTGTGAGACCCTGCAGCAGACCTCCATTATGGATACAGGACCCTACCAGTGAGGGATTACTCCCATGATGCCTTGGCAGTGCTATAGGACTCTAGTCGTGTGGGTTCCCTACCCCCAGAAGAACATTGTCAGTGCTTCAGGACCCCAGCAGTATATTGTTCATGAGGTAGGGTTCCGGTGGTTTGAAATTAACCTGGAAGTATCACTTCAGTGCTATACTGCTCTAGCATATGTTATTCCTTAAGCAGTGCCCTGTCAAGACTACAGGACACCCGAGGAGTGGGATTATTTCTTTATAGGTACACTGTCATTCAGTGCCTAATTTGTAAATAAATAAGTGCCTGGGCCCAAATATTTTTGTGCACTCATTGGACACTGCAGGTGGGCAGTTCCCCACCACTGCTGCCACCGCCCACAGCTGCTACCCACAGTGTCGACATATTTTAGGTTACATACAGCTCATAACTGCTCATTGTGGTTGATGGATGCACTGGCTATCACCACTGCATCATTAAAGTGAATCTGAGACAAGTGCTGGGCACCAGAAATAAGTGCCCCCACGAATTAAGCCCTGTTGTCATTTTAATACAGCTATAGCATTGTGGGCATCCACCAGAAGTACAGTGGCACTGCATTAGGACTCTGGCAGTGAGGGCTCCCCGTACTGGTGCTCTGACAGTGTCATGGGACTCCAGCACTTTGAGACTTCCCCACGAGAACACACTGTGATTTAGGATTCTAGTAGTGTCTTGTCACTGTTATAGGACTCTACTGGGAGGACAGTTACACTGATAGAGCCCTTCATCACTGATAGGACACTGATGGCGGAAGCAGAAGATAAAGGGTGCCAACATAGTGTTATGTTGACTGAGGGAAAAGCGGGAGGGAGGGTGACACTTTCCCATACTCCACATGCTGAAAATGGAGGTCACATGAGTGTCAGACCCACTATCACCTTCAAATCAATACCGGGCCAGGTGTCCCTGACTCTTCTGCAAATAGTCAATGCATATCTCTTACAATGAGCCTTCCTCACATTTATCCAAGCAGGCTTATTATGCCTGCGTCTTAAAAGAATCTGGACTCACTAATCTAAAATATAAGAGAAGGAACAATGCTCTTCTGTTCACAAAAGAACGTACAGTTGATAACAGATAAGAAAACAGATTTGACACCAGGCAGTGAGCTTCTTACTATGGGGTGAGTTTTGAGTGACTGGTTGTGAAGTTCAAGGATGTTGTCGAGAGGACAGAAAGCATAGTTGGGGAGACCAAAGAGGAGGCTGGCACAGTAGACCAGTTTAGAGAAGACAAGAGTGGTTAACAGACGATTAGCAGTGTTAAAAGGAAGCAGGTGCCTCAGTACTGCAAATTCAAACAAGTGCATGCAGGTAGACCAAGTAATCAATCAATCAATAGATGAGATACTCTGAGAGACCATACCATCAGCAAGGTTTCTCCAAAGATGCAATCTGGAGAAAACAAGAAAGTGCCCACCTCCTCCAAGAAACGCATAGGTGTTGCTTAGTCTGGGATAAAGCAATCACAATTCTTCAGAAATCTGCAGCAGCCAAGGTATGGTGTACTTGGTGCATCCACCAGTAATGAGAAATCGTTGTCGACAAGGAAGTGCTGTTGACTCTGAGCCCAAGGCATCATCGGATTTGAATCACAGGGAAAAGAAGATGTCTGGTGCTGTAGTGCCTGAGAAAGTCTTCGGTGGCGAGGTACAGTCACAAGAGGAGTGACAAGCACTGGCAACAAAACAGGAGGTTTTGGCTGGGATTGTAAACAAGGCAAGTCCTCCAGAAGGAGGTGGTAATGGTGTTGAAAATGACCCCAGGTTCACAGGCAGCCATTGCTCACCATTGCTGCATTCAAGCAATGATGATAGTGATGATGACGCGGACCCACTCTAGACCCCTACTGTCCCGGTAACAGCAAGATGCAAGAGTCACTAACTCTCTCTAGTGTTGATGATAACAGCGAGTGCTGATGCTGGTACTGTGAGTGGGAGTATGACTGAGAAGCAACAGAAGCAAAGCATAGAGGATGCAGCAATTATACCATCCATCAGTGCCATTTTGCCAAAGAAAAATAAACTGAGCTTGCGAAGGGCAAGTAGTCCATGCATGACTGGAAGCAGAGTGACAGCCACCCTAGTGCCGGGGGTTCTTGTTCACAACCAGATCTGCAAGCACAACCATGAAAATAAGAGGTTTCGTTACTGACTTTGCCAGTGGGAAAACATCCACATCAAGGGCCCGGGATTCTTTCACTACTGCAAAGGACAATAACCGCATTGAAGTCACTCAAACATATGCATGATGGGAAACCAGTCTAACATTATGGCACTGGGGGACAGTGGAGTCAATTGAAAAACAATCATGCATTAGATTGCATGCTCATCAGAAGATCAAAATGGGGGTGGGTGGCTGTTGTAAATTCTTCTGAATTGTATTGTATTTAATTTTTGTAATTTCTGTATAATATTTGAACAATTGTGTCTGACAACTAAACAAATAAAACATTTTTTTTAAAACTCTTCTGAAGGGTCAGTTCTAAGGGCTAAGTTAGAAGATGAAGATGGTGAAGAAGCTGTCAGAACACATCAGTATGTGAGCTTGGCATAAAGCCCCCCAGTAAACACAGCAATATCTTCCCTGCTTATTCGTTGTCATCAATTAGTGAGCCAGCCACTCCTGCTAGCAAGTCTGGAAGAACACTTTCCATATCTAGTACTCTTAAAGAAACCATCCCTTGGTGGATTTTTACAATTGCAAGTTTGCCAAAATGTTGGCAGCTACATTCCTGCCATATTCATTGGTGTACACTGAAGAGTTTGTGGAAGCCATTTGTCCAAAATACCATGTACCCAGCAACACATATGTTTCAAAAGTTGTAATGCCCGATCTTCAAAAAACACTTTAAGCAACTATCGGAAGAGCACTGATGATGTCTATCATGTACACCCTTCATGTGACAACTGACATGTGGACTAACGGACAGGCAACACACAATATATGAGCATCACGTTGGGCATCTATTAAGCAACGAACCTACGGCTGCTTAAGCCCGACTATCTCATCTGCCACGCCTCAAAACTTCACCAGCAAACAACTTTCTTAATACTTGCCAGGGAGGAAGCAAATACAGCACCAAACATTCTGCCAGTATTCAAAGACATGGTTTTTGCATGCCTTAAATCAAAAGGAATGACTGCTGGGTTTGATGTTAGTGTCAATGATAGCAACATTGTGTGTGCAATCTACTTAACCAAGTATATAGTGCTATTCCTTCCCAGAACATGTCCGAGCACTTTGCTAAATTCAAAAGGAAGATGTGAGAGAAGAACTTACAATTGTTTAGAACATTGTGGGAAGAGCAGGATAGATCACATTTACCAGGGAAGGAAGTCTGGCAGTGGCGTCTAGTGAGACGGCTCATCCAGCTTCTAGCTCAATTTGAATAGGGCTACTGAAGCTGTGAGCAATGAAAAAACAACTATAACTCTGGATCATTTACTCAAAGAACATATCCAGACCATGGCACGGGAACTTATAGAAGAAGAGGATTTGGAAGGTCTGGCTCTAGCAAGCATTATGCACAAGCCCCGAGGGACAGATGCCAGGGTCAACATAGACATATGCCACAATTTCACACTCACATGGCACATTTCGATTGTCAAGACATGTACTGGGACGAATGCCGTGGCATACGTGGGATTGGTCTTTCTTGCTTGCAAATTACCAAGAACTGGAGAAATGCACTTTTCTTCCAATTCCAAACAGAAAATTCACAGTGGCACCACCCCAAGGCCCACCCTGCTGTTACGCTCCAGGACAGTGGAAATCACCAGCATCTCCACTATCGCCTCCATCTGTTACCACGGAGTGCAGCATTCTAGGTCCACGTCCTTCTTCATCTCCTGCACAGCTTCCTAAGTTAAGTCAAAAACATACAACCCAATTTGGAAAGGCATTGCCAAATTTGAATTCAAGTCACATGTAACACAACAAATGTTGGTATCAATGTGGAGAGCAGAAGAAATGCTTGCACAGTATGGTGCAGACAATTAGTGGTTGGCCATATATGACGAGCCTCTTCTTAATGGCGCAGCAAAATGGGGCTGTGATCAACACTAAGCAGGCTGGCAATCAAATATCTAATGTGCCCCACAACCAGCGTCAACTCTGAATATGTTTTTAGTGCTAAGGGAGCCATCATCAGAGGCAACTCTGTCATCTAAAAATATAGGAATCCTGATGATGTTGAAAAGGAACAAGCTCCTCCGACCCCAGCAATCACAAGATGGGGGACTGTTGAGCATCTCTTCAAAACACCCAATCATGGCCCCAGCATGGTTGAACTGTTTGTCAATGTCCCAGAAATTCAATGTATTCTCTCCAACACTCCCTGAAGGCTGTGTCAGCAGCAGTGGACCTGGCAGTTGCCATTTGGACGGGGGTCACTGCAGGCTTCTCGGTCTCCGTAGGGTACACTTCCTGTGGACACCACTCTTGGCACCGTGACTTCCCAGCTCCCCTAACGTTGTCCATCTATGAAAAAGAAATATGTGCATATAGTATTTAGGATATAGTACAGAATAGATTAGAGTTTAGTTAGGTTAGAGCTGAGAATGTTTAGAGTGCAGAATATTTAGAGTTTAAAGTGCAGCTTTAAGAGTCTTTGGAGCTTAGACTGTTTAGAGTTTAGACAGATACAGTTTAGAGTTCGGATTCCGTTTTTCTAATTTATCTCTTAAAATACGTTAAAGTTAAATGAGACACAGATTTGACAATTAACTTGCTCTTGCTTACCACCAGCTTTGACTCTGTTGCAAGCCTGTGTTTCACGGCCTCCACATCTGCACGCACAGGTTTAGAACAGGGTTAGCACCCAGCACCACACACCATTCTATCGATGATGTGTATATTTGGGTGTGCAATGAATGCCAGTTTTCGCATCCATTTTGGTGACAACTTTCCATCAGAATGCCTTCCTTACTGAGATGGATGTATTCCCTCCCACTCCACTCCAGCATACATGGCATGTAACAGGAGGCCTAGCATGTTGGACCAGCCAGCTCCGCCTTGCTGACATGTGCGCTCCGGTGGGCCATCTCCCAAACGAAAAGCAGCCAAAGGCAGTCATCAGGTAGAAGCAGTAGCTAGTCTGACTGCAAAGTTGTGCGTGTTGTCCGCATAAACGGACTTCCACTACCGACGAAGTCATGTGCTTGATTGGTGAACAAACTTATGCTAATGCGGCTATGCTTCTTTTGTTTTTCGCTAAATGTATATTTATCCATTAATAATGCTCGCAAATGTGGTTACACATGTTTATATATTTATTATGTGCACTTAATGTGCTTTAACAAGCAATAAAGTTTGCGTAGGGAGTCATGCGTCTCAGTGCTTCAGCCCTACTGTATTTTGTAGGACTCATTTTTGCACGTATGTGTGTGTGGGGACTGGAAATTGAATATGCAAGAAATGTCATTTTCAAAACAAACTTTCTAACTTCGCCCAGCAGCAAAGCCAGGAACTTTGCACAATTATACCATCACAAAAAAACTAAACTTTGCACCCCACAACTCACAGATACACCCCACTGTTATGAGATAATGTTGTATGGGTCAGCGTGTTGTGAGATTCCTTGTTTGGCTAAATGGATAATGTTCTGTTTTGTCGCAGGCCGATATGGCGGTTCTGCATATTACTCTTAAATCACATTTGTGAACTTTCACTTCTTTAGAGAGGCCTCTGTGGCTCTCTTGCACTATTGAGGTCAACAAATGCACCTCAGAGAATTTCCTTTCCATATAAGTACATTTCCTCAAACGCTGGGGCCCTACATCGGGGGACACATTTCAGTCATTCATTTACCTGACAGTCAGAGCCTAACTGCTATATCTTGCCTTAGGCATTTGGTCTTGGTAACCTAGGCACACCCCTTGTGGGCACTCCTTCCAGAGAGATCACATGAAAGCGTGATCTCGCGAGATTTGGAGTGTGATCAGCAGTGAGAGAAGTCGGAATGAGCCTGGCCTGCAATTCAGACCCGGTGCTCCTCCTGAGAAGGAGCCTAAGACTACAACAGGGCCCACCTGACAGAGCGTAATACCAAGGCTGAGGGCAGCCTCCTGGGTGCTCTTGCTGCTTCAGTGTGTCAGATCCCCTGACACCTTGCATGCAGTGAAGTTAACTGCATGATTGGACAGTGCAACTGTGAGTACGGACCCCAACCCTGCAAAGGACTATATCCCCCCCTTCCCACATTGTTGTACTGTCAGGTGTCTTAATAAACACCCACTCAACCGATACAAAGTCTTGTCATCCTTCCAGGCCACCCCCACCCCCTATGCCATCTTAAAATGTCCTTCCCTTCAGCCCTTGGGATTATGCTTTCCTTTTTCCATTTCCTCATTGGGTCAAACCTTTGCTGACTTGTATCTAGTTGTTCCTCGTATGCTATGACGTTGACTGCTGTTTCCTCCAATTCCTGTGAGTTTGTGTCTGCTGATGTGCTAATCCCCATGCCCTCTCTCTCTCTCTGCACCAGCACCGCGCCTGCCAATATGGTCATCAGGCACCCTGCTGTCTCCCTAGCCTTTTCTCCTAGTACATCCAACACCTTGTCTCTAAGTTCAATTCAGACCTTTTACCGCTCACATCCCTCACCGAGCATTCCCCGGGTGCATAGGCTGAAAGCACACTGCCATTTTCACAGCTAGCATGAGGTCAGGCCCTCATTCATCCATACACTTTCCAGCCTGGCGCCAGGTTTCTTTGCCCTGAGACATTTTAACACCCGATCTTCCTGTTGCAGTCTGATTTTTAAAATAAAGAACACAATATTCTGTCTTCCATTATCTGCCACTTCACGTTGTGTGGGTGTCATGTGCACACGCCATAATAACAGCTTTTGATGAGAAAGGGAAACACAGGCTTAATCATTGGGACATTTGTTATTATTAAGAAAGCATATAATTTCTTCTCTTGTGTCAGGCATTGTCATAGGCCTTATATTTTCCATCCTGTACTTGAGCTCAGTTGGGTATTTCCTGTTCTCCAAATCACTATACCTTTAACCCTCCTAGAATGTGGTATCACCCAGGTAAGATTGATCTTTTTTTTTTAATTTTGTTACAGTAAATGTAAATGTTACAATTATGACTTTTCACAAAATGTTATAACAGTAGAGGAAAAAAAGCAAATGTCTACCGAAAATCTAAATCATTACATTCTAAAAGAAGAAAAGTCAATTTGTTATTAATTTCATCCGTAAGAGAAAAATGAAACTAAATTTAAAATAGAAGGAATAAAAAACAATTCAGATCACATAATTCACATCTCAAATCATGAAATTACTTTAAGAAACTGAGTTCGTGCAAAAAGGATATCACTGCCCAAGTCAGTATAATGTCATGCCTAGAACTAAGACGATCCCAGAAAGATTCGGTCTCTAGCCACTAAACCTTATCCACAAACTTAGCAAACGTTTCCAAACTGATGGAGCGAGTTCCTGGACATTCAAGATTCCTCAGCTCAGGTAATGTTGCAAATATACTGGGTGACAGTGAACATTTTTACTTTTTAAATAGATAGCCCCCCCCAAACAAGATGATAGGCCAGAGTCCCTCAAGCTCCTCATTTTTAGGCTTCCCACAATTCCCATTAGTGAAATCGCCCTCATGGAGAGGCCATCCAGGTTTTGCTCTTGCGGAATGATATCACTTTCTCTTCCCTGCTCCCTCTCTCCCACAGTGGTTCACTGTATTAACCTTTTAAATAGCCATTCCAAGTCACTTAGGACACATGGCTATCCCAGGTTATTACCCTGGGGTTTGCAGGGAGGGCCTAAAAAAAACAATTCCTGAAAATTGGTATCTGTATCTGTTGCACTTCCTGTTAGGGAGAATTCTCCAAAATGGCTAATTTCGCTTACCTACTGAGGCCCTCAGCAGCTTTGCTAGATTTCTAGGGTTTATTTTTTTCACCTGGTAAGAGTGTGAGCCTTTTTCCCACTCTTACATGTATTTTGCTGTGTGTATTCTTACCAATTGTGTGATCTTGGGCTCTGGAGCCTCACCTACTCCATGGGCATCATTGTTTTGTGTGTTACCCATCACATTCAGTGCAGTGACACAGGGTTGTCTTTCAGACTTCCCACTGACTCAAATTTTCTGGGACTGACTACTGTCTCCCAGAAACATGTAAAGTTGCCATTAACTTTATGTAGTCTCTTTAAACCACAGACCCAGTACACCCCATCTTACATGGAGTATTGGAAAGGGTTAATTCTTATCCCTTTTTGTCTGTTTCTCTTGGAGCACTGTTTAACTTCCTTTTCATCAGTACTTGGCTGGTGGCAGTGGTAACTACCCTCTTTTTCATACCCCGGTTATCTTAAATAACCATGTTATTGTTTTAGGCTATTTTATTAGCCTCAAACATAAATCTGCTTGACCAAATATATTTTATTTCTGCTCCGGCTGGGTTTATTTCGCCATTTCTTTTTGTAAAAGTCTTTCTCGTGTTTTACTCTGCACGACAAACCAGGTTTGGTCCCTTTGTTCGCCGTCTTTTCGCGGGCTTGGGCACAGAAGTCCTCCTTAAGGCGTCTGAAAGTCTGGGTAGGCAGGATGTGAGGGAGGGGTCGTAGGACCCCTGCCATGGGTTCCCTTGGTAACCCAAGTCGCACTCCTGTTTGATTGGCTGGTTGACTGTCCTTGCCAGGACAGCCACCCTGCTGTGTGATTGACAGCCAGGCTGTGTGAATGGGGGAAGACTGCCTTTCCAATCCCAGAGACCTGCTTTTTATGCAGAGTCGCCACTGGAATTAAAGAACCAACGAGGAGCTGACAGAAGAGGACCCCTACAACGACTGAATGACCGGTGAGGCCCTGCTGCAGGTCCGAATCTTCAGAATCCGACGACAGAGAGGATCCTCCAGGAATCTTTCTCCCTTGAGCTGGTGGGACTAACCAGTTTGCCCAAACTTCAAGCTACGACCCCTCCTCTGGTCGAATTTGCTGTACAGCGCTACAGTGGACCGGATAGCAAGGAAGGTCGGACCCTGCTTGGGTTTTAAGGAGCGCACCATTTATTTGTTGCTTTGCTCTGCTGCTGGTTTCTTCCCTTGGTAGTGCAGGACCCTCCAGTCTCCTACTTCTTGTCCGTCCGACAGTCGCTTCAGGAACCATGAGCCTGCAGGAACTACCAGGAATGTCCGCCTCAGCTACAGCTTCCTCTCCGTTTTAAGGTACTGTGCAAATCTGGTTGTTTGTTTCGTTCAGCTGTGAGGAAAATGTGTAAAATCTTTCTCCAATCCGAGGGCTTGTCCTTCTCTTCTCTTTGAACTAACTTTTCTGCTGACCAACTTCGCTCGGAACTCGTGGCACGAACTTTACTGCAAAATACCCTGAACCGTGTGATCTTGAGCAAAAGACTTTTGACCTAGTGGCTTTAGCCCTAAGCCTTTTTTACCTGATTCTCTCACTGTAGTTCCTCTTGCTCAATTGCCCTGAGTACGTACCTGTTGATGTGGTTCAATTTCTATTAACCTTGTCTTTCCCTCCCTTTTTCAATTGCTGGACTGCCATTTTGCTCCCACTTCATTTTGTGAGCTTAACTTGTCTGAAACTTATTGGGAGTGGTGTGGTGTATTAAGAGTGTGTTTTTCAAACTACTTTACTTTAGTGAAATGTTATACAACGGAAAAAAGAGTAAATACATGTATATTCTTTTACTTGAAAACCTTGAGTCAGTGTTTGTTTGAATCATAGTAATTGCTGTCCTTTGTGTAACTATTTGATACTGCTCACTTGCTCTTGAGATAAGTGTGGCTGCTCAGCCATCACTACCACTTTTTCTGTGTAGTACAGGCTTGTACCAAAGGTGAATTTGTACTGTCACTTGTAGTCTTGATTGTGTGTGGTGTTCCCAAATGGTACTGCATATAATTCTGGCTAGTACTGGTGTACAGCGGTGAGGATCAAAGAGTGCTGCTATTACCCTGGATCAACTAACCACAAGGCTAACATCACTAAAAAGAAATATTAATCATGTCTGATATGGAAAGCCACAGTCAGGAGACCCTCCTGAGTTACACTGCAGATTATCTAAGAAATCTGTATAAAGAAAGGAAACTCTCTGCCAAAGGCAAAAAGTCTGAATTGATTGAAAAGTTGTTAAAGAACCAAAGTCTGGAGAGTGGGTCTGAAATACCTGACTATCTAGCAAATGTGGAAAGTATTGAGGATGATAATATGTCTGTTAATGATGAGTTGGAAGAGGCAGAAGTATCTTCTAATGTAGGCCTCTCTGCTTCCTTGCCCGCTCAGCAACCTCAACCCTTGTCCACTGGGACCCTCACAGGTCCTACACTCAGTCCTGAATTCATTGCTCTAGAGAAAATGAGGCTTGAACTGGAATTCACACGTTTAAATGCTCAAACTGAACACAAACACCAAGAATTTAAGCTCAGAGAAATGGAGTTGAATCATGAACTAGAATTGAAAAGATTGTCTCTTCAATATGCTTCTCTTCCAGATTCTTCTAGGTCTTCTAGTCCTAAGAGACCCATATGCCTAAAGAAATTGTGGGTATGTATGAGGTTAAGCTTGACATTTTGGATTGCTTGGCAATGTTTGAATATAACCATGGTATTCAAGGTCTTTCAGGGAATCAATTGCTCGCCTGGCTCTTCTCTAGGCTACCCGCTGTTGCATCTGATGTTGTGATGGAGTTGGGGGAGGTGGATAGGATGGATTATGAGTGTGTGAAGCTAGCTTTAATTGCTAGATTTGGGAAGACCCCTTCCCAGTACCTTAAGAGGTTTAGGACCCTCAAAAAGCATGATGGTACCGCTTGGGCTACCTGGGTATGTGAATGTTTGAAAAACTTAGATGGTTGGATTAAGGGTTACAGAGTAAACACTTATGAAGGAAAGAGACATCTTGTTATGTTGGAGTCTATTTTTGATGTCTGCTCTCCTGAGCTTAGACAGCACTTGGCTGAGTCTAAGGAGATAGATCCAAGGAAGTTAGCTAAGGCTGCTGACTTGTGGGTTGCCAACAGGGCTACTCACAAGGATTCTGGGGCTACTCAGAAAAAGGATGAGGAAAAACACCAAAAGAAAGATAACAAGGAGAATTCTAATACCTCCCACCCAAACAAGGGACACAAACAACAACATAAGGGTAAACCACAGGGGAAAACAAATCAGGATAGTGCACCATCTGGACCCAAACCAGATGGAGGTCAGAACAACCCCCCATTCATCAAGACATTTGGGAAATGTTATGTTTGTGGGTCAACTGTCCATATGAAAGGGGATCCCAGATGCAAGGGTAAACCTTCAGGGGTCAACACTGTCTCCTTAGCCTTCTCCCCAGAGGAAGAAGTACTTATGGCAAGTGGAAACTTTCACCTACTGGCTGATGAACCCATGAGAGTCTCAGCTAGTGTTTCTTTAGTGTCCCTGGGCTTGTGGGAACAACAGAATTTAGATGTCTATAATTCCATCCCAGATAATATTAAAGAGTATTATAAATATAGTGTTCTTGTAAATGGTCAGGAGACCCATGCCATCAGAGACACTGGAGCCAGCATAACTGTGATGGATGAATCATTTTTCAAGGTGGAAGATGTTGCTAAGGCACCCAAATTAGCTGGAGGCTCTGTGCAAATGCTTCCCCGGTTACCAGCTCTCATCCAGTGTAATGATATGACTGTCAAAATACCTGTTAGTGTGCAGAGTGAAGTGCCTGGGAAAGTCCTGTTGGGTAATGACCTGAAAACTCTTGGAGTTGTGTCAAGCACCCCCAGGCCTCCCAGTAAGAGGAGATCACTAGGCCTGCAAGGGAGAGAACCTTGAGAGGCTCTCCAGAGGAGTTAATAGAGGAAACTATCACTCCCACTCCACAGGAGTTGCTCACTGCTATTTCCAGGAAAACAGAGGCAAAGGAGAAACCCAAAACCTCCAGGAAAAAATCAGACAGTACCCCTGTGCTACCAACAAGGACATCCCCAAGATTGTCCAAAGTCACATCTGTGACTCCTACACCTGCTGAGGCAGAGTGTGAGGTGCAACCTTGTGTGGTTAAGCCAGGTTCTGAAGAATCAGATCGGGAAGAAAACAGTGTTTTAGTTGGAGATCTTGACCCTGTTGACCATCCTGAGCTGAAGTCTTTACTGGCAGAAGGTGGGCCCAACAGGGCAGAAGGTGGGCCCAACAGGGCAGACTTCAGCAAAGGACAGAGAGAGTGCCCTACTCTTGAAGGTCTTCGACAACAGGCTGCTAACCAACTTGATGGGCAAGAAGTTGGAAAGAACAGGTTAAGCTGGGAAGATGGCCTCTTCTACAGTGAACCAACTGAGTCTATCCCTGGGGACTGCAAAATAATTGTATTGTCCCTTGCCAACAGACTCCAGTTCCTACAGTTAGCCCATGAGATACCTTTGGCTGGTCACTTGTGTTTCAAGAATACCAAGGAAAGGCTCTCCCTCTACTTCTACTGGCCTAAAACGGGTTCTGAAGTTGACAAATTCTGTTGGATCTGTCACACTTGCCAAACTTCTGGCAAGAGTGGAGCCAAGAATGTGGCACCCCTGGTGCCTCTCCCAGTTGTGGGAGTTCCTTTTGAGAGGGTGGGCATTGACATTGTCGGTCCCCTTGATCCTTCCACATCTTCAGGGAACAGGTTTATCCTGGTTGTAGTAGACCATGCTACAAGATACCCAGAAGCCATACCAATGAGAACTGATATGGCTCAGGCTGTGGCTAAGGCTCTACTTGGTATTTTTTTTACCAGAGTAGGGTTTCCTAAGGAAGTGATATCCGACAGGGAATCCAATTGTATGTCCCACTACATGCAAGCCATGTGGAAAAACTGTGGTGTCACTTACATGTTCTCTACAGCCTACCATCCACAGACAAATGGACTGGTAGAGAGGTTTAATCGTACTATGAAGAGCATGATAGCTGCTTTAGAAGAACCCCTTAAGAGAAAGTGGGACCTTCTACTGCCATGCCTTCTCTTTGCAAATAGAGAAGTCCCTCAGGAGGGAGCTGGTTACAGTCCCTTTGAACTTCTCTATGGCCATCCAGTTAGAGGTCCATTGGCCCTGATTATGGAGGGGCTGGAGAGTGCTCCTTCCCCCAAGCCAGTCACAGTGACTGACTATGTGATAGGTCTCCGGAGGGGAATGTCACACATGATGGCAGAAGCAAGTGATAACTTGAAAGCAGGTCAGGCTCTGGTCAAACATTTGCATGACCCTGAGGCCAGCATGGTTGAGTTTACTCAAGACCAGCTTCTATTAGTTATGGTGCCAACAAGACAGAGGGCCTTGCAGGACAAATGGATAGGACACTTCAAGGTTGTGGGCAAACTTGGAGAGGTGAACTATTTGGTGGACTTAGGCAGACCTAAGGAGGCTCCCAGAGTCTTTCACACCAACTGTTTAAAGGCCTATGTCTCGAGACCAGAAGTGGGAGCTTTGCTTCTAGCTTCAGCTCAAGAGGAAGAGGAGAGTGAACCTCTACCTGACCTCCTCAGAAGCCAACCTTTAGATGAAAAGATAGGAGTTAATATCTGTTCTCAGCTGACTTCTGAACAACAGGAGGAGTGCAAAGTTCTGTTGAATCAGTTTGCCTCCCTGATTTCACTATGACCAGGCTTGACCCCAATGTGGCCAGCGTGATATTCTCACTGGTGACTGTTTACCTGTGAAAAGCAGAGGATACAGAATGTCAAAACATGTGAGAACCCACATTGAAGGAGAGGTTAACAAGATGCTTGATCTTGGGTTTATAGAGCCACCTACAAGTCCATGGTCTAGTCCAGTTGTTCTAGTGCCAAAGGCAGGACTCAAGGAGTTTAGATTATGTGTGGACTATATAGATCTAATTGCAGTCACTAAGACTGATGCCCATCCTTTGCCAAGGACAGATGAACTGGTGGATAGACTTGGTTCAGCCAAGTACTTCAGTACATTTGATATAACCTCAGGCTATTGGCAAATAGCACTGACAGACCATGCCAAGGAGAAAACTGCATTTTCCACCCCAGCAGACCTCTACCAGTTTAAGGTTATGCCTTTTGGACTAAAGAATGCACCTGCTGAATTTCAAAAGATGGTTAATCAAGTTCTGAATGGGATGGCAGACTTTTGCATGGCATACTCGGATGACATTGCAGTGTTCAGCCCTACATGAAAGAACCTATTGATCACCTGGGATATGTTTTACAGGCTATTGAGCAGGCCCAGCTGACCATAAAGGTAAGCAAATGTCAAATTGGTCAGAGCAAAGTGGTCTACCTTGGTCATGAGGTAAGAGGAGGTGAAATAAGGCCATTGCCCAGCAAAGTACAAGCTGTGCAAAACTGGGCCACCCCTACTACTCAAACCCAAGTGAGAGCTTTCCTAGGTCTCACTGGGTACTACAGGAATTTCATAGAGAACTATGGGACCTCTCCAAAATTCCCTAAAAAGGTTAGATGGAATGAGGAGTGCACTTAAGCCTTTGAAAACAGGAAGAAAGCCCTTTGTCAAGCTCCAGAGCCCCTGATTATCACCAACCCTTCATTGTGCTGACAGATGCATCCAATACAGGTATAGGTGCAGTCCTTAGTCAACTGGATGAGAAAGGTAGGGAGCACCCCATTTGCTTCATCAGTAGGAAACAGAAGGAACCAGAAACAAGGTGGACAACCATAGAGCGTGAATGTTTTGCCATTGTGTGGTCTTTGAAGAAGTTTAGACCATACTTGTATGGATCTACTTTTGTGATTCAAACTGACCACCAACCCTTGAGATGGTTAATGCAAATCAAAGGGGAGAACCCAAAACTTCTAAGATGGTCAATCTTTTATTATTTTTTTTTATTTGATACAATTGTACAAACAATTTTTTCAAAAATAAAATTAAAACAAGTCCAATGTATCCGTAAGGATCCGTAAAGATCCCCTTCAATCTTAAATGTTCAGAAATCCCATCCAGGTCATCCATTTTGACCATTTCCGATGTTACCACAGCCTGTCCTGTTGAGTTCCTTACGTAAACCTAGTTGTACTAAGGGTCTTTAACCAATTTATATTGTCGATCTTCTTTCCGTTTATTTATTTAATCCCTTAGGAGACTTCACAATGTTCACGTTGTTGTGTTAACTCAGGTTTTTGTAAGACATACTCAGACAATTTCACATGGGAAGTCTTCTCCCTCCATAGGGTTTTTCACACATTAGACAACAAGTGAAATTCCTCCTGTTCCCTTTAAGTCGTCAGCTTAATATTTTCGAAGAAGGATGCCACCGCAATCACACTTTTGGTATTTTCTCCTTCATTAAAGGCCTGCCACCAGTTATTCTCCGTTAGAGTAGTGAACGGTTGCATTATTTTTCCTAGATAGGCTGATCTAGATGTACTTGTACCTTCACATTCGAGTAGAAGATGTCGGCTGGTTTCTACTATCTCCGCCGATTTGCAGTATCTACATTTGTTATGTGATGACAATTTCCTTATGAATTGAATTTTGTTAGTTTGTAGTTGATAGCCGAAATCTCAGATATGTTCTGGCTAACCTTTTATCCGGGAACTTTTTCAAGTAACTTCTTGTGTCATATAGTTTTTTGGGGACCATTGGAAAGTCTTTCATCAGCTTGTATGATCGCACTATATCCTCCGTCCTGATCCAGTCTGCTTCATAGAGTTTTTTTGACATTTTATCTGGGTTTATTCCAAGTGTCTCTTCTGAGACATCTAGATCTTTCAATAGACCCATGTATCTCAGCTTCCAGTCTTTCAGTGCATGGATCTTGTCAGTTGTCATCTCTTTATTCACCAACTCCAATGCTTTTGGTTTATTCTCCAATTGGACTTTTCAGTATAGCATTAGCATATTTATCTCCTGAATCGCTTTTAGTGATACAAGACATAGTTGTAACGCTCACCTGATTCCCGCAGAGGCGCCGGTCTTGACTGGGTGAATGCCGTATCTTCAAAGGTGATGTGTAACACACGGTTGGCTCTTTGGGCTGGACCTCTGTGCACTGTATGTCTCACTCGAAGAGTAAGATGTCTGCAGATAGAAAATATGGGATTAATGAACTGGGGTTATTGGGTGCCTCTCTCCTCTTCCCTTTCTCTTCTCCTGTTGAACCCCAAAGGTTAACGCCCTCAACTTAGGTAAGTGAACGCCGAGCTCTCCATCTGCCTCAGGGCAGGGTGCCGTAACCAGTTTCTTCACTGGATAAGGGTGCAGGCCTCTTGACCTTAGAGGACTGCTGTCCGTCGTTAACTGCACGAACGGTAAGTTCTGGGCACTTCAAATGTCTTAAAAGTCTTTTGTAATGATATCTCTTGTTTTGCAGGGTTCCGGCGATGGCGGATGGTGGGCTGATGAGAGTTGAGGATCGAACCCGCGTGAGGAATAGAAGCGCCTGGAAGCACATAAGTAAGCGCTTGTAGCCTGCTTCACGATGCGCACTAACTGTCCCTTTTATCTTGCAGGTACAAGTTCAGAGCTTTAGAGAAGCTGAAGGGTGCTGGAATACCCACTGGATTCGGCGTGGGAAGGAGTAATGGCACGTGAGTAATAAAGTTGCCCAATGTCTTTAAACGCACCTTCTTTTGTCTTTCAGATGCGGGATGCAGCGCCAAAGGCCTCCGGAGCGTGCGAAGAGCTGGTAAGCTTTTGTCTTTCAGATGCCGGAATGCAGTGCGAAGACCTCCGGAGCATGCGAAGAGTAGGTAAGCCTTTGTCTTTCAGATGCCGGAATGCAGCGCAAGGCTTTGGTGACAGCCGATGGACCAGGTAAGAGATGCGCTGCCACTGAAGACCGTAGTGCTAACCTGTTCTTTCTTTGTCTTTACAGGTGCTGCTGAAGACTGGATTCCAGGATGGTAAGCCTTTGTTCCCTTAGGCCCAGGATCAGAAGCAGAAGACACGATGAGCGTTCTGCTGCAGAGAATGCAGAATAACGCAAAGCAAGATTCATCCATCGGGTGTGGTTTAAATAGCCTCCTGTAGTGCTTAGGTGTCTCCTTCCACAGCCTCGCCTAGGTAAGAAAAGAGTTCCTGCTTTCCAGAAGAGTTCCAGTGTTCTGAACCTAGGGAGTGGCTCCTGCCCCACCCAACAGGAAAAGTAGTCCCAAACAGAAGAGGATCAGGGGCTCAACTGGCAGGTAAGTAAGCAGCATGGTCTGCTGCAGGTAAGTCCACCCAAGCATTATGAGCCCGGCGCTTCCAGCGCTGGGACTGGGCATCTTTATGAGCCTGGTGCCACTGGCGCCAGGACAGGGTCCAAAAGGTCCCAATTGGGACTGGCTGGCACTCGGAACCGGGGTTATGGGTCTGCTTCCAAGGGAGTCGGGCAAGTCCTGATCTTTTGGAAGCAGAGATCATGACAGCACCCTCCTCAAGGCCCCTCCCAAACCGGGCTTCTCCGGGGGTTTGGGCTTGTTAGGAAATCTTCGATGAAATCTTTTGATTAGACGAGGCACGTGGACATATTCTGCAGGTTCCCAGGATCTTTCTTGGGGACCGTAGCCTTTCCAGTCAATTAGGTAAAATAGTTTAGATTTGGAGATCTTGGAATCCAGGATGCTTTTGACTTCAAACTCGAGTTCTCCATCAACTAGAATAGGTTTTGGAGATTTAGTTAGTCGGGTTTGAGGTTGCCCGGGTTTTAATAGAGAGACGTGGAAGACCGGATGTATCTTCATGTGAGGGGGCAAGTCCAACTTGACCGCTACTGGATTTACTATGGTAGTGATGGAATAGGGACCAAGGTATCTTGGGTTGAATGTGCGTGGTCCTTTTAGAGGTAGATATTTGGTGGATAACCAGACTTGATCTCCTACTTGATATTGGGGGGCTTCCTTCCGATGTTGGTCTGCTCCTTTCTTGTATTGTTCTTTAGCCCTTTGAAGGTGAGAAACGGCTTCCTTAAAGGCTTGGGTGATTGTAGAATGCAGGTGGTCTACTTCTGGTGTTCCAAGATCTTGGAGTGGATCCAACTCCGAGGTTCGAGGTTGAATACCGTATAAAAGAAAAAACGGGGTCTTCCCAGTTCCCGAGTGGACAGAGTTATTGTAGGCATATTCGGCTATCCAAAGGATATCTTTCCAAGTTTTTTCAGTTTGTTGTAGCATGCAGCGCAAATACTGTTCCAGAGTTTGATTGGTCCTCTCGGTTTGTCCGTCGGTTTGAGGGTGGTGGCTGGTCGAAAGTCTCACATCAATTTGAGCCGACCGACAGCAACTTCGCCAAAAATGAGAAATAAATGGACTACCTCGATCCGAAATTAGAACTGAAGGAAAACCGTGAAGTCGGACGATGTTTTCGAGAAATTCTCGGGGCAGAGTTGCTGCTGTTGGTAAGCCTTTGAGTGGAATGAAATGCGCCATCTTGGAGAATAGGTCCACGATTACTAGGATCGTATTGTATCCGGAGCATGGAGGTAGATCGGTGATGAAGTCCATAGAAAGCGTATGCCAAGGGCGAGGTGGGATGTCAATAGGGCGTAAGAGGCCGGCTGGTTTTTCCTTTTGACTCTTGTTTTGGGTGCATACTCCACAGGACATTATAAAGTCTCTGATATCTTTTTTCCAAGACGGTCACCAGAAGTAGCGCTTGATCTTTTCCGAGGTCTTGGTCATACCGGGATGTCCTTCCATTAAAGAATCGTGATAACAAGAGATTACCTTTTTCTGTAAATCTGTGCTGGGCAGGTATAACCGTTCTTGGAAAATAATAGGTTGTCCTTCACCGTAAAGTCCTTTCCTTGCAGATGCCAATTCTGTATGTCTGCTGGAGTTACCAGTAGCCTGGCTTTATCCTTAACTTCCTCTATGGATTGTGTGGCAATTACACCTAGAATTCTTTGTTCGGGAATGATAGGTACAGGTTTAGGATTGATCAAATGTTCTTCCAGTCCCATCCGAGAAAGGGCATCAGCTTTACCGTTTTTTGTACCAGGTCGATAGGTAATTATGAAGTCAAACTCGGCAAAGAATAGTGCCCAACGGAGTTGCCTAGAGGATTGAGCTTTTGCGGTTTTCAAATATTGCAGGTTTCGGTGATCTGTAATCACAGTAACGGTGTGTCGGGCCCCCAGAAGATAATGCCGCCAAGCCTTAAAGGCGGACTTGATAGCTAGAAGTTCCTTATCAGTAATAGTGTAATTGATTTCAGGAGGCAAGAATTTGCGGGACCAAAATGCCACGGGATGCAACTGATTGGTTACTGGGTCCTTTTGTGATAGAACTGCCCCCATGGCAAGGCTCGAAGCATCAGTTTCAACGATGTAGGGGAGTTCTGGGCGAGGATGTTTTAAGATTGGTGCAGAGATAAATCTAGTCTTCAAATTCTGGAAAGCTTGTTCCGCCTCGGTAGACCATTCAAAACGTTTGTTTTTCTTTAACAAGGCGGTGATGGGCTGGACTATTCGAGAGAATACGGGGATAAACCTGCGGTAAAAGTTAGCGAAGCCTAACATGCTTTGAACACCTTTTACGGAGGATGGCGATGGCCATTTGAGAATTGCATCGACCTTCTTTGAATCCATACGCACTCCGCTAGGTGATAATATGAATCCCAAGAATTCAACTTCAGTCACGTTGAAAACACATTTTTCCAATTTAGCGAAAAGTTTGTGTTGACGCAATCTCTCGAGGACCATTTTCACGTGTTTCCGATGTTCAGTTTCCGATGAAGAATAAACGAGGATGTCGTCAATGTAAACAACAACACACACATCTATGAGCTCTCTGAGGACATCGTTCATAAAATATTGAAAGGCGGCCGGGGCATTGCAAAGTCCGAAGGGCATGACCTGATATTCAAATAGCCCATACTTGGTGCGTAAGGCCGTCTTCCATTCATCGCCCTCTTTTACTCGTACCAAGTGGTAGGCTCCTCTAAGATCCAGCTTTGTATATATGCATGCTTTTCTGACTTGGTCCAGGAGTTCAGGGATCAAAGGTAACGGATATCTATTCTTAATGGTGATCTGGTTCAGGGCGCGATAATCTATACAAGTTCTAAGGTCCCCTTCTTTTTTTGGAACGAAGAACAAAGCTGAGGAAGCAGGGGACTTGGAAGGACGAATAAACCCATTCGCTAGGTATTGATCCAGGTATTGTCGGAGGTGAAGATTCTCAGGCTCGGTGAGGGCATAAATTCTACTACAAGGAGGAGTAGATCCAGGTATCAGGTCTATCTGGCAGTCATAAGACCTATGAGGAGGTAGAGAGTTAGCCTGATCCTTCCGGAAAACATCTTGGAATTCTAGGTATTCAGGAGGTAACTGGGGAGCCTCCGAGGAAATTGCTGCCAGTACAACACCAGGTCGAGGGTGACAAGTAGAGACACATTCTGGAAACTGAACCGTTCTTGCTCGCCAATCGATCTGAGGATTGTGCTTCTCTAACCAAGGAATTCCTAGAATAATCTGGAACTGAGGGGCCTTGATCACATCGAACACGATCTTCTCATGGTGTCCATCTTGACTTACTAGCGTCACTTCTTGGGTGGTATGCGTTACTGGTCCGGAGGCTATCTCCGTACCATCCACCGTAGTAATGACGTCCTTTACAGCCTTTGGACAAAGAGTCAGATTCATCCTCAAAACCATTTCATGATCCACATAATTGCCGATGGCACCGCTGTCGACGTAAGCTTCAATCGCATGTAATCGATCCGGATGTTCAGGGCTAATGAGGACCGTAGGTATCACGAAATGCGAGGTCACGGAACTGGTTTTAACGCTCGGCAAGAGGACCTCTATTCTTGTCGGGTGAGGTCGTTTCCCTGCTCAGAGTTTGTGACCCTGGTAACTGCAGCTCCTACTGCCTTCTTGGCTGGTTTCACCGGACAGTCTCGAAGAAAGTGCCCCGAGTTTCCACAATAGAGGCATAATTGCAGCTGTTTTCTCCTTTCCCGCTCCTTTTGTGTTAGTGGTCCTTTCAGGCCCCCTATTTGCATTGGTTCCCCGGAGTCTACTCCTTTGGTAGGAGTTGGTGGTTTGGAAAATACTCGAGCATCAAACTTGGAACGATCGGCCTTCCTGTTCTGCAGTCTGTTGTCAATTTGAACGACTAAGTCAATATAGTCCGAACAGTCTTGCGGGGGATTCACTACTTGGGCTAACACATCTTTGAGCTCTCCACGTAGACCTCTATAAAACAGCGTAATCCTTTTGTCCTCAGGCCATCGAGTTTCCACTATCAGTCTGTTGAAAGACGCAATATAAGCCAAAAGGTCTTGATTACCCTGTCGCAATGAAAGGAGCTCATTGTCCAAGGCCTGCCCCTGTGAATGTCTTGCAAACAGTTTTTCCATACTGAGCTGAAAAGCTTGAAAATCATGGAGAACCGGATCATCTTGATTAACTAGAGGGATCGACCAGTCTGCCGCATTGCCACTAAGGTACGAAAGCACGAAAGCTACCTTAGCTTGATCAGTTGGAAAGGCTGCTGGCCGGCATAAGAAGTGCAACCGGCACTGATTAATAAATACTGCAAACCTCTTTGGGTCACCAGAAAATCGTTCGGGCAGAGCCAGAGGTACATTCCCAGGTAGGTTTATCTGCACTGGGTTCGTAGAGGATGTTGAAGGAAGATTTGCCCCTGAAGCGGGTAACGGAGTTTGTCCGGCTTGTGACTGTAGCAATTGTCTAGCGAGATCGTCTGTTCGCTCTTTGGAAATAATCAGTTCCCTTCTTAGAGCATTCGTTTCCTGACGGGCTGCATGCACTTCTGCTCTTAGTTCCCCAAGTAACTGGGCTAGCTGGTCGGTATCCGAGGTTTCCATAGCGCCTGGGTGGGAGTTTTGCGGTAAGCTTTGCGTTCTGTAACGCTCACCTGATTCCCGCAGAGGCGCCGGTCTTGACTGGGTGAATGCCGTATCTTCAAAGGTGATGTGTAACACACGGTTGGCTCTTTGGGCTGGACCTCTGTGCACTGTATGTCTGACTCGAAGAGTAAGATGTCTGCAGATAGAAAATATGGGATTAATGAACTGGGGTTATTGGGTGCCTCTCTCCTCTTCCCTTTCTCTTCTCCTGTAGAACCCCAAAGGTTAACGCCCTCACTTTAGGTAAGTGAACGCCGAGCTCTCCATCTGCCTCGGGGCAGGGTGCCGTAACCAGTTTCTTCACTGGATAAGGGTGCAGGCCTCTTGACCTCAGAGGACTGCTGTCCGTCGTTAACTGCACGAACGGTAAGTTCTGGGCACTTCAAATGTCTTAAAAGTCTTTTGTAATGATATCTCTTGTTTTGCAGGGTTCCGGCGATGGCGGATGGTGGGCTGATGAGAGTTGAGGATCGAACCCGCGTGAGGAATAGAAGCGCCTGGAAGCACGTAAGTAAGCGCTTGTAGCCTGCTTCACGATGCGCACTAACTGTCCCTTTTATCTTGCAGGTACAAGTTCGGAGCTTTAGATAAGCTGAAGGGTGCTGGAATACCCACTGGATTCGGCGTGGGAAGGAGTAATGGCACGTGAGTAATAAAGTTGCCCAATGTCTTTAAACGCACCTTCTTTTGTCTTTCAGATGCGGGATGCAGCGCCAAAGGCCTCCGGAGCGTGCGAAGAGCTGGTAAGCTTTTGTCTTTCAGATGCCGGAATGCAGTGCGAAGACCTCCGGAGCATGCGAAGAGTAGGTAAGCCTTTGTCTTTCAGATGCCGGAATGCAGCGCGAGGCTTTGGTGACAGCCGATGGACCAGGTAAGAGATGTGCTGCCACTGAAGACCGTAGTGCTAACCTGTTCTTTCTTTGTCTTTACAGGTGCTGCTGAAGACTGGATTCCAGGATGGTAAGCCTTTGTTCCCTTAGGCCCAGGATCAGAAGCAGAAGACACGATGAGCGTTCTGCTGCAGAGAATGCAGAATAACGCAAAGCAAGATTCATCCATCGGGTGTGGTTTAAATAGCCTCCTGTAGTGCTTAGGTGTCTCCTTCCACAGCCTCGCCTAGGTAAGAAAAGAGTTCCTGCTTTCCAGAAGAGTTCCAGTGTTCTGAACCTAGGGAGTGGCTCCTGCCCCACCCAACAGGAAAAGTAGTCCCAAACAGAAGAGGATCAGGGGCTCAACTGGCAGGTAAGTAAGCAGCATGGTCTGCTGCAGGTAAGTCCACCCAAGCATTATGAGCCCGGCGCTTCCAGCGCTGGGACTGGGCATCTTTATGAGCCTGGTGCCACTGGCGCCAGGACAGGGTCCAAAAGGTCCCAATTGGGACTGGCTGGCACTCGGAACCGGGGTTATGGGTCTGCTTCCAAGGGAGTCGGGCAAGTCCTGATCTTTTGGAAGCAGAGATCATGACAGCACCCCCCCTCAAGGCCCCTCCCAAACCGGGCTTCTCCGGGGGTTTGGGCTTGTTAGGAAATGTTCGATGAAATCTTTTGATTAGACGAGGCGCGTGGACATATTCTGCAGGTTCCCAGGATCTTTCTTGGGGACCGTAGCCTTTCCAGTCAATTAGGTAAAATAGTTTAGATTTGGAGATCTTGGAATCCAGGATGCTTTTGACTTCAAACTCGAGTTCTCCATCAACTAGAATAGGTTTTGGAGATTTAGTTAGTCAGGTTTGAGGTTGCCCGGGTTTTAATAGAGAGACGTGGAAGACCGGATGTATCTTCATGTGAGGGGGCAAGTCCAACTTGACCGCTACTGGATTTACTATGGTAGTGATGGAATAGGGACCAAGGTATCTTGGGTTGAATGTGCGTGGTCCTTTTAGAGGTAGATATTTGGTGGATAACCAGACTTGATCTCCTACTTGATATTGGGGGGCTTCCTTCCGATGTTGGTCTGCTCCTTTCTTGTATTGTTCTTTAGCCCTTTGAAGGTGAGAAACGGCTTCCTTAAAGGCTTGGGTGATTGTAGAATGCAGGTGGTCTACTGCTGGTGTTCCAAGATCTTGGAGTGGATCCAACTCCGAGGTTCGAGGGTGAATACCGTATAAAAGAAAAAACGGGGTCTTCCCAGTTCCCGAGTGGACAGAGTTATTGTAGGCATATTCGGCTATCCAAAGGATATCTTTCCAAGTTTTTTCAGTTTGTTGTAGCATGCAGCGCAAATACTGTTCCAGAGTTTGATTGGTCCTCTCGGTTTGTCTGTCGGTTTGAGGGTGGTGGCTGGTCGAAAGTCTCACATCAATTTGAGCCGACCGACAGCAACTTCGCCAAAAATGAGAAATAAATTGACTACCTCGATCCGAAATTAGAACTGAAGGAAAACCGTGCAGTCGAACGATGTTTTCGAGAAATTCTCGGGCCAGAGTTGCTGCTGTTGGTAAGCCTTTGAGTGGAATGAAATGCGCCATCTTGGAGAATAGGTCCACGATTACTAGGATCGTATTGTATCCGGAGCATGGAGGTAGATTGGTGATGAAGTCCATAGAAAGCGAGGTGGGATGTCAATAGGGCGTAAGAGGCCGGCTGGTTTTTCCTTTTGACTCTTGTTTTGGGCGCATACTCCACAGGACATTATAAAGTCTCTGATATCTTTTTTCCAAGACGGTCACCAGAAGTAGCGCTTGATCTTTTCCGAGGTCTTGGTCATACCGGGATGTCCTTCCATTAAAGAATCGTGATAACAAGAGATTACCTTTTTCTGTAAATCTGTGCTGGGCAGGTATAACCGTTCTTGGAAATATAATAGGTTGTCCTTCACCGTAAAGTCCTTTCCCTGCAGATGCCAATTCTGTATGTCTGCTGGAGTTACCAGTAGCCTGGCTTTATCCTTAACTTCCTCTATGGATTGTGTGGCGATTACACCTAGAATTCTTTGTTCGGGAATGATAGGTACAGGTTTAGGATTGATCAAATGTTCTTCCACTCCCATCCGAGAAAGGGCATCAGCTTTACCGTTTTTTGTACCAGGTCGATAGGTAATTATGAAGTCAAACTCGGCAAAGAATAGTGCCCAACGGAGTTGCCTAGAGGATTGAGCTTTTGCGGTTTTCAAATATTGCAGGTTTCGGTGATCTGTAATCACAGTAACGGTGTGTCGGGCCCCCAGAAGATAATGCCGCCAAGCCTTAAAGGCGGACTTGATAGCTAGAAGTTCCTTATCAGTAATAGTGTAATTGATTTCAGGAGGCGAGAATTTGCGGGACCAAAATGCCACGGGATGCAACTGATTGGTTACTGGGTCCTTTTGTGATAGAACTGCCCCCATGGCAAGGCTCGAAGCATCAGTTTCAACGATGTAGGGGAGTTCTGGGCGAGGATGTTTTAAGATCGGTGCAGAGATAAATCTAGTCTTCAAATTCTGGAAAGCTTGTTCCGCCTCGGTAGACCATTCAAAACGTTTGTTTTTCTTTAACAAGGCGGTGATGGGCTGGACTATTCGAGAGAATTCGGGGATAAACCTGCGGTAAAAGTTAGCGAAGCCTAACATGCTTTGAACACCTTTTACGGAGGATGGCGATGGCCATTTGAGAATTGCATTGACCTTCTTTGAATCCATACGCACTCCGCTAGGTGATAATATGAATCCCAAGAATTCAACTTCAGTCACGTTGAAAACACATTTTTCCAACTTAGCGAAAAGTTTGTGTTGACGCAATCTCTCGAGGACCATTTTCACGTGTTTCCGATGTTCAGTTTCCGATGAAGAATAAACGAGGATGTCGTCAATATAAACAACAACACACACATCTATGAGCTCTCTGAGGACATCGTTCATAAAATATTGAAAGGCGGCCGGGGCATTGCAAAGTCCGAAGGGCATGACCTGATATTCAAATAGCCCATACTTGGTGCGGAAGGCCGTCTTCCATTCATCGCCGTCTTTTACTCGTACCAAGTGGTAGGCTCCTCTAAGATCCAGCTTTGTATATATGCATGCTTTTCTGACTTGGTCCAGGTGTTCAGGGATCAAAGGTAACGGATATCTATTCTTAATGGTGATCTGGTTCAGGGCGCGATAATCTATACAAGTTCTAAGGTCCCCTTCTTTTTTTGGAACGAAGAACAAAGCTGAGGAAGCAGGGGACTTGGAAGGACGAATAAACCCATTCGCTAGGTATTGATCCAGGTATTGTCGGAGGTGAAGATTCTCAGGCTCGGTGAGGGCATAAATTCTACTACAAGGAGGAGTAGATCCAGGTATCAGGTCTATCTGTCAGTCATAAGACCTATGAGGAGGTAGAGAGTTAGCCTGATCCTTCCGGAAAACATCTTGGAATTCTAGGTATTCAGGAGGTAACTGGGGAGCCTCCGAGGAAATTGCTGCCAGTGCAACACCAGGTCGAGGGTGACAAGTAGAGACACATTCTGGAAACTGAACCGTTCTTGCTCGCCAATCGATCTGAGGATTGTGCTTCTCTAACCAAGGAATTCCTAGAATAATCTGGAACTGAGGGGCCTTGATCACATCGAACACGATCTTCTCATGGTGTCCATCTTGACTTACTAGCGTCACTTCTTGGGTGGTATGCGTTACTGGTCCGGAGGCTATCTCCGTACCATCCACCGTAGTAATGACGTCCTTTACAGTCTTTGGACAAAGAGTCAGATTCATCCTCAAAACCATTTAATGATCCACATAATTGCCGATGGCACCGCTGTCGACGTAAGCTTCAATCGTATGTAATCGATCCGGATGTTCAGGGCTAATGAGGACCATAGGTATCACGAAATGCGAGGTCACGGAACTGGTTTTAACGCTCGGCAAGAGGACCTCTATTCTTGTCGCGCGAGGTCGTTTCCCTGCTCAGAGTTTGTGACCCTGGTAACTGCAGCTCCTACTGCCTTCTTGGCTGGTTTCACCGGACAGTCTCGAAGAAAGTGCCCCGAGTTTCCACAATAGAGGCATAATTGCAGCTGTTTTCTCCTTTCCCGCTCCTTTTGTGTTAGTGGTCCTTTCAGGCCCCCTATTTGCATGGGTTCCCCGGAGTCTACTCCTTTGGTAGGAGTTGGTGGTTTGGAAAATACTCGAGCATCAAACTTGGAACGATCGGCCTTCCTGTTCTGCAGTCTGTGGTCAATTTGAACGACTAAGTCAATATAGTCCGAACAGTCTTGCGGGGGATTCACTACTTGGGCTAACACATCTTTGAGCTCTCCACGTAGACCTCTATAAAACAGCGTAATCCTTTTGTCCTCAGGCCATCGAGTTTCCACTATCAGTCTGTTGAAAGACGCAATATAAGCCAAAAGGTCTTGATTACCCTGTCGCAATGAAAGGAGCTCATTGTCCAAGGCCTGCCCCTGTGAATGTCTTGCAAACAGTTTTTCCATACTGAGCTGAAAAGCTTGAAAATCATGGAGAACCGGATCATCTTGATTAACTAGAGGGATCGACCAGTCTGCCGCATTGCCACTAAGGTACGAAAGCACGAAAGCTACCTTAGCTTGATCAGTTGGAAAGGCTGCTGGCCGGCATAAGAAGTGCAACCGGCACTGATTAATAAATAATGCAAACCTCTTTGGGTCACCAGAAAATCGTTCGGGCGGAGCCAGAGGTACATTCCCAGGTAGGTTGATCTGCACTGGGTTCGTAGAGGATGTTGAAGGAAGATTTGCCCCTGAAGCGGGTAACGGAGTTTGTCCGGCTTGTGACTGTAGCAATTGTCTGGCGAGATCGTCTGTTCGCTCTTTGGAAATAATCAGTTCCCTTCTTAGAGCATTCGTTTCCTGACGGGCTGCATGCACTTCTGCTCTTAGTTCCCCAAGTAACTGGGCTAGCTGGTCGGTATCCGAGGTTTCCATAGCGCCTGGGTGGGAGTTTTGCGGTAGGCTTTGCGTTCTGTAACGCTCACCTGATTCCCGCAGAGGCGCCGGTCTTGACTGGGTGAATGCCGTATCTTCAAAGGTGATGTGTAACACACGTTTGGCTCTTTGGGCTGGACCTCTGTGCACTGTATGTCTGACTCGAAGAGTAAGATGTCTGCAGATAGAAAATATGGGATTAATGAACTGGGGTTATTGGGTGCCTCTCTCCTCTTCCCTTTCTCTTCTCCTGTAGAACCCCAAAGGTTAACGCCCTCACCTTAGGTAAGTGAACGCCGAGCTCTCCATCTGCCTCGGGGCAGGGTGCCGTAACCAGTTTCTTCACTGGATAAGGGTGCAGGCCTCTTGACCTCAGAGGACTGCTGTCCGTCGTTAACTGCACGAACGGTAAGTTCTGGGCACTTCAAATGTCTTAAAAGTCTTTTGTAATGATATCTCTTGTTTTGCAGGGTTCCGGTGATGGCGGACGGCGGGCTGATGAGAGTTGAGGATCGAACCCGCGTGAGGAATAGAAGCGCCTGGAAGCACGTAAGTAAGCGCTTGTAGCCTGCTTCACGATGCGCCCTAACTGTCCCTTTTATCTTGCAGGTACAAGTTCGGAGCTTTAGAGAAGCTGAAGGGTGCTGGAATACCCACTGGATTCGGCGTGGGAAGGAGTAATGGCACGTGAGTAATAAAGTTGCCCAATGTCTTTAAACGCACCTTCTTTTGTCTTTCAGATGCGGGATGCAGCGCCGAAGGGCTCCGGAGCGTGCGAAGAGCTGGTAAGCTTTTGTCTTTCAGATGCCGGAATGCAGTGCGAAGACCTCCGGAGCATGCGAAGAGTAGGTAAGCCTTTGTCTTTCAGATGCCGGAATGCAGCGCGAGGCGTTGGTGACAGCCGATGGACCAGGTAAGAGATGCGCTGCCACTGAAGACCGTAGTGCTAACCTGTTCTTTCTTTGTCTTTACAGGTGCTGCTGAAGACTGGATTCCAGGATGGTAAGCCTTTGTTCCCTTAGGCCCAGGATCAGAAGCAGAAGACACGATGAGCGTTCTGCTGCAGAGAATGCAGAATAACGCAAAGCAAGATTCATCCATCGGGTGTGGTTTAAATAGCCTCCTGTAGTGCTTAGGTGTCTCCTTCCACAGCCTCGCCTAGGTAAGAAAATAGTTCCTGCTTTCCAGAAGAGTTCCAGTGTTCTGAACCTAGGGAGTGGCTCCTGCCCCACCCAACAGGAAAAGTAGTCCCAAACAGAAGAGGATCAGGGGCTCAACTGGCAGGTAAGTAAGCAGCATGGTCTGCTGCAGGTAATTCCACCCAAGCATTATGAGCCCGGCGCTTCCAGCGCTGGGACTGGGCATCTTTATGAGCCTGGTGCCACTGGTGCCAAGACAGGGTCCAAAAGGTCCCAATTGGGACTTGCTGGCACTCGGAACCGGGGTTATGGGTCTGCTTCCAAGGGAGTCGGGCAAGTCCTGATCTTTTGGAAGCAGAGATCATGACAATAGTTCTCTCCTTAATAGTGGTATCGGTGTTGATTGTGCCAGATTGAGGACTTTCTTCCAGAAATAACTCTCGAGTTTAGTCCACAGTATTTCTGGTACTAGGAACATTGCATCTGCTCCGTAAAGGTTTGAAGGTACCACCTTTGCTTTATAGAAGTTGATTACTGCCAATAGTGAAAATTTCCCGTATTTTTTGTCGATCATCCGTACTTGTATGGTTAAAGTTTTTACCTTTGTCCATAGCAGATTTTGCATTGCAGTTTCAGCCCTGCTGATGGACATCATGACTCCCAGGTATTTGAAGTCTTTTACTTTTTCCAATTTTAGCCCCTCCACGAACCAGTTCTGCTTGTTTTGACTCTTCTTTTTCTTGCCTTCCCAGGCCATTATCTTGGTTTTTTCTGGATTCAGCTTTAGATTGTTTCGCTTCAGATATGCGATCAAGTTCGTGAGCTGTCTTTGCAGACCTATTGGAGTGTTATCCAACAGGATGATGTCGTCGGCATATAACAAGCGCGATATTTTTTCGCCACCAATAGCTGGAGGGAAGCATCTTATTTCCTTCTCATGCTCAGCGTAGTCAGCGATATACACGTTATATAATGCAGGAGCCAGAGGGCATCCTTGCTTCACACTTCTGAAGGTAGGTATTTCCCTCGACAGTAATCCGTCTTGCCCAAGCCTTACTTTAATAGATGTATCCTGATACAAGGTTTGAATCGGGCTATTAATAGAAACAGGGCATTTCATAGCTTCCAGCTTTTCCCATAATATATGCCTGTTGACCTGGTCAAACCCCTGTACCAGGTCAACGAATGCCATATATACGGGTTGACCGGTCTGCATGGCCTTGGCTTTGATTGTTGTCAACGTCAATATATTGGTCGATGTTCCTGCATTTTTTACGAATCCTGTCTGGAATGGATCGCCCCTATTTTCAGCTTTGAGCCAGGCTTGAAATGCTTCCAAGGCGAGCCCACCGTATATTTTCCCAGTAATATCCAGTAAGGATATAGGGCGGTAGTGGCATGGATCTTCTCGATTTCCACGTTTAAAGATTGGGACTACTATAGCTTTTCTCCATGATGGTGGTATGTTTTGCTCCTGTTTGCAGTTCTTAAAGATGTTGCTAATCAAGGGGGCCCATATCTCTTGATGTTGTTTTAAGTCACTATTTGTGAGTTTTTTTATTTTTGTTAGGATATCTTCTTCTTTGTTGTAATATTCCATGGAGACTCAATCCCCCTTTTCTTTTTTTGCGGACAAGCACTCTCCGTAACAGGCAGTGGTGCATATAGGTTGGAAAAATGGGACATCCAACTCGCTTCTCCCACGCTGTTTTGCAATGCAATAATACAGGACGTCATAGTGCCCTTCATTAGGGTCCAAAAGTCTCTTGATTTTTTTCCACATAATGTTTTTAACATTGATTCCGAGTCTGCCTGGTATAGGGAATGCCTTTTTTGTATTATCCAGGATTTATAGTTCCAATTGGCGTTTTTCCAGCTTTCTTGTGCCAGTTGTGTCCCGGATCTGTTTGCTATCCGTTTTAATTTTTGTAGGGTTCTTCTTCTCGTTACTAATTCCTGGTTATAGGCATGGAGGTGGTTCTTTGGGGTCTCCTTGATTTTTTTTTCCGTCTTTATGTATTTTTTTAACAGGAGTGTGTAATCCACCAGCTTTTCTGACTTTTTTTTCCATTGGCTTCACCTTCCATTATGATAGAATAATTTTCAGCAATTTGCTTAATTGCGTTCTCTTTCAGTTTTAACCTGGTTCCATTGCTGTTCATGTCCAGATCATGGTTAAGAAGCTGTTGGGATTTCTGTAGATTCACCCATCTTGTATGCTGTAAATTATGGTCACTGTTTAGGGTCAATCTTCCTGCAAGGGTTTGATTTTACCATTGAGCACAGAGCAGAATGTCACCACCAAAATTCTGATGATGGTCTATCTAGGATGTTTTTAACCGACTAGAGGCAGAGATACATCCAGGAGTGGATTAAATCCTCCTGTCCCTTAGTCTAGGGGGGGGGCAGAGTTAAGGAGAATTCTCCAAAATGGCTAATTTCCCTTACCTACTGAGTCCCTCAGCAGCTTTGCTGGATTTCTAGGGTTTATTTTTTTCACCTGGTAATAGTGTGAGCCTTTTTCCCACTCTTACATGTATTTTGCTCTGTGCATTTTTACCAATTGTGTGATCTTAGGCTCTGGAGCCTCACCTACTCCATGGGCATCATGTTTTTGTGTGTTACACAGCACCTTCAATGCAGTGACACAGGGTTGTCTTTCAGACTTCCCACAGACTCCATTTTCCTGGGACTGACTACTGTCTCCCAGAAACATATAAAGTTGCCATGAACTTTATGTAGTCTCTTTAAACCACAGACCCAGTACACCCCATCTTACATGGATGTTGGAAAGGGTTAATTCTCATCCCTTTTTGTCTGTTTCTCTTGGAGCACTGTTTCGCTTCCTTTTCATCAAGACTTGGCTGGTGGCAGTGGTAACTACCCTATTTTTCATACCGCGGTTATCTTAAATAACCATGATATTGTTTTAGGCTATTTTATTGGCCTCGAACATAAATCCGCTTGACCAAATATTTTTTATTTCGGTTCTGGCTGGGTTTATTCACCATTTCTTGTTGTAAAAGTCTTTCTCGTGTTTTACTCTGCGCGCCAAACCAGGTTTGGTCCCTTTGTTCGCCGTCTTTTCACAGGCTTCTGCACAGAAGCCCTCCTTAAGGTGCCTGAAAGTCTGGGTAGGCAAGATGTGAGGGAGGGGTCGTAGGACCCCTGCCATGGGTTCCCTTGGTAACCCAAGTCGCACTCCTGTTCGATTGGCTGGGTGAGTGTCCTTGCCAGGACAGACACCCTGCTGTGTGATTGACAGCCAGGCTGTGTGAAGGGGGGAAAACTGCATAAAAAACAGGTCTCTGGGGCTTTAAAGGCAGAGTCGCCACTGGAACGAAAGAACTGACTAGGAGCTGCCAGAAGAGGACACCTGTAACGGCTGAACCGCCCGGTTAAGCGCTGCTGCAGGTCCGAATCTTCAGAATCCGAAGTCAGAGAGGATCCTCCAGTAATCTTCTTCCCTGGAGCTGGTGGGACCAACCAGTTCTCCCAAACTTCAAGCCAGGACCCCTCCTCTGGTCGAATTCGTGTACAGAGCTACAGTGGACCGGATAGCCAGGAAGGTCGGAGCCTGCTTGGGTTTTAAGGAGCGCACCTTTTATTTGTTGCTTTGCTCTGCTGCTGGTTTCTTCCCTGGGTAGTGCAGGAGCCTCCAGTCTTCCTACTTCTTGTCAGTCCGACAGTTGCTTCAGGAACCGTGAGCCTGCAGGAACTACCAGGAACGTCTGCCTCAGCTACAGCTTTCTCTCCGTTTTAAGGTACTGTGCAAATCCGGCTGTTCGTTTCGTTCAGCCGCGGGGAAAGTGTGTGAAATCTTTCTCCAATCCAAGGTCTTATCCTTCTCTTCTCTTTGAACTAACTTTTCTGCTGACCCACTTCGTCCAGAACTCGTGGCACGAACTTTACCGCAAACTACCCTGAACTGTGTGATCTTGAGTAAAAGACTTTTGACCTAGTGACTTTGGCCCTAAGCCTTTTTTACCTGATTCTCTCACTGTAGTTTCTCTTGCTCAATTGCCCTGAGTACTTACCTATTGGTGTTGTTCAATTTCTATTAACTTTGTCTTTCCCTCCCTTTTTAATTGCTGGAGTGCCATTTTGGTCCCACTTCATTTTGTGGGCTTAACTTGTCTGGAACCTATTGGGAGTGGTGTGGTGTATTAAGAGTGTGATTTTTAAACTGCTTTACTTTAGTGAAATGTTATAGAACTGAAGAGTAAATAAATGTATATTCTTTTACTTGAAAACCTTGAGTCAGTGTTTGTTTGAATCATAGTTATTTCTGTCCTTTGTGTAAATATTTGATACTGCTCACTTGCTCTTGAGATAAGTCTGGATGCTCAGCCATCGCTACCACTTTTTCTGTGTAGTACAGGCTTGTACCAAAGTTGAATTTGTACTGTCACTTGTACTCTTAATTGTGTGTGGTGTTGCCAAAGGTTACTGCATATAATTCTGCCTAACACTTCCATAGCACTTTACACCAAAGTGATGTTGATATTTAATGAAATGACACTGTAGATGATATGACAACTTCAATAACAGAACAGAGAGCAAGGAGAAAAGAAAACAGGCAAAGAAAAACCATGACAAAATTAAAATGTAAAGATGAGGCGATACTACTGTGCAACATGGATGTCAAATTGAACATTTAGCTAGAGGAATAAAGCACTGATTTAACAATAAACTAAAAAGGTGTTGGAGAGCTAAAGAATGAATAGCAAGGAAGCCAAGGAAGCAACGAAGAAGCCCCGGGAGCGCATGGCTAAGAAACAACAGTAAGATTGAGGCCCATTGCAGCACAGGCAAGACAGCAATATGATCTAAAACTCCAGCTCCATACGGACGAGCCACAATGCCAAATAGCCCCACCATAATCAATACCACGGGTAAACAAGACATCACCTCAGAGTCAGTACTGGCACCCAAAGCATCCAGTGCTACCTCACCACTCCAACTCTCGATGAGCAACTATGAGACCAAGAAGCAGGACCTGACTGCTCCACTTGCTAGGCAATCCTCGCAGGGGCACAGCTCCATAACTTAACACCAAAGCACCACCAGGACACAAGAATGCTAGGAGAGACAGTTCACACCCTGGTGGAAAATCTCTTTAATTCATGTCATTCTGCTGCCATGCGCAACACACTCGACCTCTGTTCTACATCTCCTCTGCAGGTCCGGTTGCTAACTCCATGCTCATTGTCTCCAGTTCCACCAACACAACAGTGGCGACCATTGCAGTGACATATATTGCTACAGAATATAGCCTGCAGATTTCAAGGGCTCGCCTGAGTACATCTCGTGGACATCACACATCCATGTTTTCACCAGTATTTCCTTCTGAAATACTAGAAATGGTTATCACTGGGAAATTCGCATTACCACAATAACCTTTCTGGCTGATCGGATCCATTGCCTTGCATCACACACACACCTCTGTGTGTACAATTACAGCCCTTCTACCTAACCTCCCTCCTTCAATCACAATTTATTAATCTCTTTGTCCCATTCCTATGCCTGTTTTCCCCTCCCTCCCACTTTCCCCCATTGACTTTTTCTCCTCCATAGACAATGTTCTGATTACCGCAGGCAGGGGCATAATATACCAATTTGTAAGACAAGTACTGGTGACATAAGGCCACTATGGCCTTGATTGCCTAATATAAAAGCTTAAGAACATGACATAACGCATGGTAGAACTAATGGATAGAGCAAATAATGGCAGCGAGACACATTCAATGTGATCATTTCGCCTTGAAACTTACCTTATGCAATATTACTCCAAAATGGATGCTTTAAATCCTTTGCCATTGTCTCTGTGAATTCCAATCCATTGACATCACGTACCATCCATTTTTAAAAAGGCCACATCATGAATGTGGAGACAAGCACTGGGCGTGACAAAAGCCCCCGCAGCCACCGTCGTCTGCGGGCCCACACAACCATCAAATCCATGGGGTCCCGCCTGCCTTGAGCCATGATTGACCTTTACAAATTATGGAAAGGAACAGATGTGTCCTCTTACTTTCCCTCCATAACTGTGACATACATTTACTTTCACTTCATACCAGTAATTCGCCAAATTATATTGAACATTGAAAAGACTTTAAATTCATCTCTTTTAATGCTGGTGAAGGAGGCATCTCTGAGTGTCTGATTACTTTTTTAACAGTGATAAATCAGATTTTAAAGACCCTTAAGGTGAACTGAAATGCTAATACTATGATTGGGGGCGCTCATGCGAAACCCAGTATTTTAAATACCCGTAACCACCCCAATAACTGCAATGGGGCTAATGGCATACCCAGGGAGACAAGAGTTGGGGTTTTTTGCTGTAATAAGGGAAATTATCAAACACCTGGTTCAGCCAAATTGAAGGCTTTGTATGTTCAGACTTTTGTAGATTGAAGAGAACATCCTCTGTTCCCACCTTTTCCTATACTCTCCAGGCACTGTAGTGGGTTTAGGACAAACCCCAAGAAAATCCCAAGGGCCTATCATTTCTTTCAACTGCGTCTGCAACTGATAAATTGAATAAAGGCTACTTACTAGGCACAACAGTGATTAGCGCAGGAGTTTGGTACCCCCCATGAACAAATATCAGTGCTGAACTAGATTGCGTGAACACTGATTTAGTATGGATAACAGCGTGGCGTACAAAGAATAGGAATTCATAAAAGCAGTCAGCTTATTCAAGGTTAAGGACTGATGGTTAAGGAATCATTCCACCCTATATCAAAATGTATTATTTGGCTTCTGTGTTGCAATGAGAGTGTGTAGTCATGCGTGAAATTCATAACAGGTAGGGGAGAGGGGGAAAATATGCCAAGAAGTGAAATAAAACGTTCAGCTCCCGAGGACCACAGATCATCACAAATCCATTGACCAGAAACAGTCATTTGTTATTCAGCCAAGATCTGTGATACATGTGGTAACCAAGACTGGTCAAATTCAGATGAGGCATGAGTATAGACTAGTTCATGGATCTAGGGTCGGGAAAGTAGCCCAGGGGCAATGTTTTTGTTTTGGAAGCGAGACAATGCAGAGCGATCCAGATTCGAATCCTAGTCAAGTGCTTAAATACTGGTCCCCGGGATTAAGCACATATGAAAGATTAATTCATGAATTATCTGTAAGAGGAAGGAAGGAATATTTTACTCTAATATCTGGGAGGGTTGATATGTTAGACAAGCAAATATGACAAGTGGAGACTGTATCGTCTTTAGCTGTGGATGCTTATAAAGCACAGCTTGAACTAATTAAGCCTTAAATAGATAAGCTTGAAGACCGGAAGTATATTCTAGATTTTGGCATTAGCTGCCCGTTCCAAGGACTGGAAATGGGGGGGGGGGTAACAGCCTGGCAGCCCGAGCCATGAGAACATATCAAGTTATAGGCCCAAGCGAAGCCTGGTGCTTGACACCGAGGATTGTTTTTACTCTGCTTCAGAATGCCAGTGTCTTAGTGGTGCATTATAATAATCATCTATGAGACACCAGTGGCAACATATTGGCATATCTAGAAAAGGATTGTTGGACCTTTTGCCTGAACTTTCACATTTCCTTTCCGGCAGACTTCCTCCCTGTGCTCTCAAATGATCGTCACTCCCTTTTCCTCCATAATTCCATCAATTTATTGTCGGATTGGGAAGTACTTGCTTGCCTCAACCTCCTTTGGGGCCCTTTGTGGTGACCTTTGCCTCTTGCCTCCTCTGCTGTCAGCCTTTCGCAGCTGGCATCTGGAAGCAGATGACATCTTGCAGACTTGCACAGAATATGCGTGGCTGCCCTTTGCCATGCATTCAAGGGTCCTTCTCCAAGAGGAGCAGACCAGGTCAGTTCTTGCTCTGGATTTCCCTTTTGACTGGTACCTCCTTGTTTGCTGGTTCAGTTAAATGTAGACTTGCAGGAAGTGATTTACCTGTCACTCTCCCAAGATATTCTTATAGACATGATGCACATTCGATCCTTTGCATCTTCTTGCATGAAGGAAATCCATCATTCCAAAGGGCTTCAGGGGCTTTTGGCTCAGGCCCGATATCTCTTTCAGATTTCCTGCGTTCAGAGGCAGATGAAAATGTCATGAAAATGTCATTCATAGCTGCTGCTCCTTCCCCATTTGAATATTGCACAGGTGAGAAACGTTACTCACTAAGACAACCATACCGCCCTTATCCCAGGCAGGAACAGTAGGAGATGGATACAATCTAAGTTGAAGATGGCATGAGTAAAACCAAACCAACAGTGTGATAATACATGTGCATGCATTAGACATGAAGCAAATGTGCACCCAAAATGAGGAACGCGAACACTAGGTAACATGCATTTATACATGGAGAATATTAACACAGCATCCATAAGACATGAAGAATACTAACATAAGCAGTGTATAAGCTGAATCTAACATGAACGACACTTGAATATAGCTTACTAACATAGAAACTCAACAGTAATGCGCGGCCATCTTTTCACAATACGCTTTAAGAAATCGATAGGCCTCAAGTCTTCACAGAACTGATGCTGAAAGAATAAACACAGATACGTGCTGAGCTCAGACAGTAGCTAACAGCCCCAACCAAGGTTACCCCGAATTAAGAGAGCATCATAACGTTGCAGTGAAAGCATGAGATAGCAATTCTCAGGATGCAAGAAGGATACTCCTGGATTAACTAAGGTTGTATAAAAATACAAACAACCTTTGTAAGCCAGGTGTAAAAGACTCCATTAAGAATAACTCAAGTGTGTACCCAGTGATAAAAGAAGTCATAACACACACCAATGTTAGCTAAAATCCTAATAAATGCATGTTGCAATAATTCCAAACACAGTCCCATCACACATGACCCGTAGTTTAAGAACACTGTCTATTCATTAGCAGCGGACCCAGATAGGAAACCTGCCTTACTCCTTGCACGTATCGCCACACACGAGACGCTGCACAAGGCCAAATACAAAGGGATTGCCCTGGCTCATGACCTAGAAATGAGCGATGGTATCTTCTTTAATTAAAAGGAAAGCACTCCTTGGATCTCTCTCCCCCTATTCCTGTTTGGCTCATGTCTTGACGACCTGTCAGTTGTCCAAAGTTGTTCAGTAGAAAGCCAACCAATCAAAACCCCTGATCTTAGGCCGCCCATTATGTATTATGACAACCAATAGTTCATTGTAGAGATTATGGGGGTCGTTTAGAGGTAGGCGGTACGGGGTTAACGGTGCCAGTAAAGGTGCCAGAGCCGTCAACCCCTTACCACCTCATTACGAGTTCTGCTCGCGGGACCGCTAAGGGCGCCTGGTAAAACCAGGCGTCCTTAGCGGGTCCCGCAAGCAGGCCAGGCTGCTAACAACAGGCCCGTTTTTAATGGGCCCGTTGTTAGCACCCTCCCCATTCCCATTGAACCCTCTGGGGGCTCAAATGAGGATGGGTTCCTTGAATGAGTAATTACCAGGTCCTATAAGGTTGGAATGGCCCGGTAATTCCTCATTCAAGGAACCCAGACCAGGTACCCGGTAAGGGGGTAGCTATGCCACTAATAGCGGCATGGTTACCTCTTACCTCGTAATGACCCCCATACTGTTATCAATTTAGAGGTGGTCTTAGGAGGTGCCATCAGACAAGCATTACCCAATCACAAATATAACCCTTATAGAATGTATATGTAGTGACCACTATTAACCAATCTCTGTCCCCCATAGGTTTTGGTAACTAAGATTACAGTATGACATCAGTTATTAGGAATATTGAATATATAAACTGTTATTATTGATAAGCATGTTGAGAGTGTCAAGGACGTTATACTTGTATGCTGTCCCCACTTTATTTGGATGATAATATAGATGGGTTCTGCCTTTCACTTTGTCTATTTCCGTTACTGAGCCCGGTTTTATCTGGCTCCAAAACCTTGGTGTAACTGGGGACTTACCAGGCAGTCTTAACACCTGCTTACTGACAGCTAGATGTCACTATATGCAGTGAGTATCATTGATATGATAGGTTATTTATAATGTGCTTAATACCCAGAGGTTTCTAAGCACAGACCCGGGGACCGAACCCGGTGTTGCTCTGTGTCGGCTTGCTTCCCAGGTGAACACATTGCCCCTGAGCTATCCTCCCGAGATCATTGACGTGGGGAGATTTTGTAGCATGTTGATATCCTTGAAACACTGCATTGCTGAGTCAGACACTGTTGCATTAGGAGTCCCCAAGCCATTCCATATGACTTAACTTTAATTCCTTCACTCAGCCCCAGACTAACTGCAAGGGGAGATGATTAACAGATGTATGTCTCCAGGTACACACATTACAATAGTGTCAAGGGTTTTGACCCATGTTGAATCAATAGACTGGGTAGATGTGGGGATGAGCTGTCGCCGCCCATTATTCTATCCCAGAACGAACTAAATCAATAGACTGGGTGGATGTGGGGATGAGCTATCGCTGCCCACATTCACGCCAGAATAGGAGAACTGAGCAGTTGGCACGAGACCACTCCAAAGATACAACCTTCTTGTGGGGGGTTCCACATCACCACTCTACTGTAAGGATGCCATCAAAACAATGTTAAGCAAGGGTCCTATACTATCAAGCAAAAGACCACTCTATTGAAATGCAGTAATTCAAGACAACTCAAAAATGGATGCAGTACCGACAAATTCCCCAAGGTGGTGCTAGCGGTCTAAACTCTGACAGGGAAACTGTATTTAGGAGTTGCAAGAGGGGCAAGGACTTCAAAGCTAGTTGGTTAATTGGAAACCTTAGCCACCTGCTGTTCCCAGAGGCCAAGAGGCTGGGAAACCTTAACACCTCAGAGATTCCACACCAGGAGGCAGGATATCACTTGACCCTGTTGATTGATTGAGGAGAGACTTCCAGGCAGCCTGCTGGAGCCCACACAAAAGGCTCTTTCTGTTGAATGGGGTATGTTAATTTTGAGTGTTTCCTGTCAACAGCCCTCTGCCAGCAAGGAGAGACATGTGATCACTGACCCACCCAGACTCCTGGAGGCAGACCCAAACACTTTGGGGAGTTGAATTGCAACAAATATATATTTTATAGAAACAGTGATAATTTATTGTAACCAAATGACAGGAATGTACAACTTTGAGAGTCTTAGTTTGAAAAATGCCCTCATGATTTGAGTCCAAACTCCAATTTGTACCATGTTCTGGGGCAAAACGCTGCTAATTATGATTAGTGTAGACAATGTGTTTAAGCTAGAGACATGGAAAGTTACTGGGATATATGTGGAAGGGAAATGTACCTTTGTATAATTTTTGATGAAAAACCAATGTTGCAAAACCCACTAAAATCGAAAATAAGTTGCCATTTTTGAATGCAAGCTCCTAGAAACGCCAGAGTCGGGACAGGGACTATCTTTAGTAATATATGATGTGTGTATGTGATGTCAAACAACTGTGTATCTGGGAAATATGTATTTGGATCAGGAATAGATTTGTGTGCACATTGACCAGGGGAGTGTCATTTCTGCAGGTCATAAAAATGACATCACTCTGACGCACTATCCCTTCCCAAATCAGGGACCAGAGAATCTATTGACCTATCAAATCAAGAGAGGGGCAGGCTTAGGGATGCTAGCCTCTCCACCCACTTTTTAAAACACATAAAAAGAGACTGCTGGGACAGGTAGAGAGATTCAATTCCATTTTCTGCGGGACGCTCTGCCGGGAGACTCCAGACTTCACATCCATCAATCTCCAAAGACCAGAACTTTACTTCAGAACTTACAGCAAGGGCCTAAACCCACAAACTGAGAACTCTTCTCAGCAGGCCTCAGCATCCTTAAAATCATTTGCAAACTATTCCACAGCCGGGCGAGCTGTTTGAATTCTTTGCCAAGAACAATTGCCAGAGACCAGACCAGAGAACCAGAGAACCACAGGCCGCTGTATCCAGAGAGCTGACCCAGACCGCTGTGAGCAGAACCAGAGATCTGGATCACTGTGAGCAGAACCAGTGCCTGATTGACCCGCCGAGCAGAGAGAACCGAAGTCCAGTCCAGTTGACCAGATCCATGACGAGGCCCATTCATTTCAAAATTAGGAGTGAGTATCCACCAGAACTGTGCAGAACCCAATCTCTTAGTTAAAATAATCTAATTCAAGCTATTTTAACCTAATTAGAACAGCCTCCTAGAAATCGTGTCATCTGTCATATGTAAAGCTGCACAACTGTCACCTGTCAATTCTGAAGCTGCAAGCTGTCACCTGTCATTTTGTGTTTTACTTTAAATCCGAAAATCTACCTTTATTAAATCATCCGTATCTCCGGAACCGTTTGTGCTAGGAACGAGACTTTCATCTGAAAGCTTAGAATCTAGGCTTTCCAACGAACCTAGAACCGCTCCCTATACTTTTTCCGTAATCGCGAGACACGCACTCGCGAAATTTACTGTGATTTGCGATTTGGCCCGATTTCTTCATCTGTAGAAATCAGCAGCTTTTTGCTTCTCTTTGCTAAAATTCGTTTGCAATCTGCTAATCATTCATAGAGTATTGTTAAAGTGAGCCTGAGCTAATATAAAGTAGCCATCACCTACCCTGAACCTCTAGAGGGAATTAAAAGCAATTTTAGCACCTTTTCACTTCCTTGCAAACCACATTAAAGTAATTTGCCTGTGTTTAAAACTCATCCCTGTTTTCCCTAAGCTTGCTGGGAGAACTGGAACTGTGTATTGCATTATAAAGTGTGATTTGTTGGGATTCTTGAAGACTGTGTGCTCTCCTTCCATTTCTTGTATTGCATAGGGGGGGGGGAGTGAATTGTCAAAAGAAAAAGTGATCATATTACCTTTTGCTAAAATCATAACAAGTTATTTCTGTACTGCATTTTATTCCACCTTGTGTTTCCTTGAACCATATAAAGCATTCTTTCCCACCTTATTCTTCTGTTCCTATTCATAAGTTACCTCTTGCTGACTACTGCTCATATTCACAAGTGTAATATCCATTATCAATTTATTTATAGAAGTGTGATATATATATATGTTGTTTACATTTTCAAATAAACCTTTTAATTTTCAAAACAAACCTAATTCTTGGCTCAGTGGGGTCAGGGGGATTCTAAGAGGGGGGTGTTATACAAGGGTTGTCATCCAGAGTACTGAACTGGACATAAAAATACATCAATAAGGGTTTTCCTCAGCATCCCAGACTAGGCATTGACTTAGCTGTAGTGTTGATTGAATATCGCTTACAAAAGTGGAGGCTAAGCCGGGATATTCTGGGTTAGATTTACGACTTGTGCAGATTAATACAGTGTGCCAACTGACCAGATACACATATTCGGTTAGATCACCACGCTGTTTTACACTGTGAAAGCATCCCTCAAAGGAACGCTCTAAGGAAACGGTCTGTTTTGCAAAATAAAATACAAACTTCTGTAAGTCAGGAAGGAACTCAAATTCCAGAATGACGACCTTGGTAGATATGAAAATAGCCAGAGAGCACTTCTTAAATAAGCTATTTGTGAGAGGTGAGTGGACTCATCAGGACCAAACGGTCTGGTTGCAGGCAATCACGCAACAGGTCCCTGAAACAGGGTCAGATATATGGGGAGATCAGGGTCCCCTACATGTGGCCCTGAGTGAACTATATATGGCCCCTAAAGCCAAAGATGAACATAATAAGATTGCCAGGATAGCGGCATATATGTATCTATATATGGGAGCTATGCAGGACAAATGTGCTGAAGGCCAAGACCTGGCAAATAGGCAACAGATGGCGTTAGAAAAGGCCCAATCTGACCTGGTCTCTTCTGAGCAGAGGCTGCAGAGGAGCCAGGAGTCAGAAAATGATAGTAGGCAGTATATCATTAAAATAAAAGAGGACATGGATATACTGCAACAGGAAAAGACAGACCCGGATACCAGAATTCTGGCTTTGCAGAAGGAACACCAAGACAGTTTGGACTCCTTACTGCAGAGCCAGAAAAAGCTGGAGAAACAGATCAATTTCAACAGCGCATGCACAGAGCAGGTAACCACCCTGCAAATCCAACTAGACAGAGAGAAAGAGGAAAGCAATACATTGATTTTGAAAGACCTGGATACCCAGGCAGAGTTTGATGAAGAACGCCAGAAAGCTGGTGCCTTTCAAAGGCAGAGGGACGACCTGGCATCACAAATGCAGGCTCTTGGTCAGGAAAGGGATACCTTAGGCCAGGAAGTCTGCCATTTAAAAGGAAAAATTGAAGAAAATCACGTGGCCCTCCAGGGGCTGGGTGACCTCCAAAAAGAGCATCAGGGCTTGCTAGATCACAACAGGAGGGTGGAGGAGGCTCTGGCAAGAAAGGAGCAGGCCAGTAGGGATGGGACTGAGGAGGTAACTCTCCTGCAGCAGAGACTGGCCAAGTACTCCAGGACCAATCAGGAGGCACAGAGAGAAAATGAGGCTCTCTGTCAGCACAATGATAGGCTCCAGCAACAGGTTGCCATTCAGGAGAGACTGATAGAGTCTAGTAAGGCCTTAACTGAGGAACTGAAAGCGCAGGCTCTTGCATTGCAACAGGGAGCAGGGGCTGATAGAGACGAGGTTCGCTGGGAAAGAGAAACTCCTGAGCATAACCTCAGGAGCCCTAGTACCAGAGGCCTTCATCTCTCCCAGTCCTTGGACTCTGCCACCCCCATGTCCCCTCGCGCACATGAGCCCAGGGCCACAGGGATGGCAGATTACTATCCAGCTAGAAGTATGGGGCTCATAGGCCAGTACCTCCCAGGAATGGATGGGCGGCCATCCGGGTATGGGCACCCAAGCACAGTGCAATTTATTGGGGAACCCCAGGAGAGTAGGCCCTTTAAGGGCATCCTGAAAACCTCCGCACAGTTAGGTCAATGGGGGGTACCCATCAAATCCTGGCAGCAAGGAGGGATCTGAAGACTCCTTTGAGCATTACAGGACACAGGAGACCAGGTCCCCACATTCTGCCAGCCATTCCCAGGCTCGCAGAATCCAGGAAAACCTGGAAGATCAGACGGGCACCTCTGGGAGCAGCTCTTCTGAGTCGGAGGATGAATGGACCAGGGTTACCCGAACCAAAAAGGCCAATAAGGCAAAAAGGGCCTTGCTTAAAGGCGTGGTCTAGTAAAAATGTTTATTGTCCCTACGGGTTGGCCATGTTTTTTTAAGTCTCAGTGGCTCGATTTTAGAAAACTTTCCTACGGACCTTACCCGAGTTTCCGTCCATTAAACGCACTCGAAAACAAGCACCAGGGAGCTGCCATTTCGTGATAATCCTATCACTTGCCGCATCGCCCTGGCTGACCTGCTTTTGCAGCACTAAATCAATTTCCCCGCCCCTGAGCCTGTCATCAGCAGACTCGTACCACCCATTTCCCAACGCCAAAGCACGTCTTGTGTCAACAATCGCTGCGCCTCAGCTAATGACGTGTCGCCATGGAAATGGCAGGACGCCTCTTTCCTCAATAAGTATAAACAGACCGTTTCACAACACGCAGCAGCAGATTTTCGATTCCATTCCTCTCTCTGTGTTACTTTGAGTATTCTGTGACTCGTTTCAGTGCTCTGGTCAGCTACCTTCGTTGCTTGTAGCCCGTGTGAACAGATACCAGTACTACCGCTATAAATTATTTTAGTTTGTTTAACTCACAATGGCTACTATAATGCCCTACATGTACAAGCCCGAGTATACCGAGGAGGAACTACTGGAAAGGGAAGCACGCGAAAACGATGGGGATTCGGACGGCAGTTGGCAGGACGAATCAACAGATGAAGAGCCTCGGCCTAGTCGCATGGACGGCGTCTCCACCTGGTGCACATGCAATCGGTGCGAGCTAATGCCGACCAAGGAGGAGAACTGCTGCTGCCGAGAAAACTCGGGATGCCTGGCCTACATTTCGGAAGGCGAGCCACGACCGCAATGCATCACCGAGCTGCCAGACTTCAGGGCAGCCTGCCTCACATGGGCCGTGTTGAGGATAATGATGGTGCTTATGCACGAACTTTGCGCAACTGTTTGCCCTCATAATCCGAGTAATGAGTAAGTATACTCTGCTTGTCATGCCACTCCTATTTCATGTTCTTCTACTATATCCAAGATTACATCTACATATCATTGTAACGCATGTAAGTCGTTCAATAAATAGTGTGCATTGTCTAGATAGCATTTGTCCATGCAGAATGCCATTAGTTACAAGAATTGTCATTGACAACAAACGTTTATTAAACTTATCTTGGTCATTTAAAAACAGTTTGTTTCATTCATTTTCACAGGTGGTACAGGCTGGTGGCCTATCGTTCCTTTAGATGGTGGCTCCACGGGAGGCTTGGACACCGCGTTCGAAGAGTGATACCCGCCTGTGCCGTTCGTGCCATTAGAGAAACGTTCCCGAATGACAGCGGTCAGTGCAGGGGATTTTCTCTCGCTGTGCTGCAACCTGACCTGTATAATCTTTAAAGTTTTGTATTTTTGTGTCATGAAAATAAGATACAAAATAAAACACCACATATATTTTAACAACGGTTGTTTCGACTTTGTAAATGAATCAAGTGTGTCTCCATTCAAGGATGGACGTCAGACATCTGTGCTCCGAATGGGTGAAGGTCTGGTCGCTGTGAAGCAGGGTGGTCACTATCTATCTAAGCTAACATAACATATTCTCGATAATGCATGCACTAAATAACACTTGTTCAAAGTCTTTCAGTAGGTTATGTCTCTATAAAAGTCACACATATATCTATACTAACAATTACCATTGGATTATACAGGCCTTAGGTTCTTGACCACTATAATACACCGGTTGAAGTGTGGGTCCGTGCTCACAAGAATCTCTGGTATGTGGCATTTGTTATTGATAAGCAACAATATACTATCATTGATATAAAGGCGATATACTATATATTGATATAAAGGCGGTTCGCGCCAGTGGATGAGCGCTGGCATGGGGGGCTGTCAGGGGCGCGAAAGGCCAAGGTGCCAAAGTACATGTACACTTCAAAAGGTATCCCACGCCAAGGGGCCATCGGTCACATGGCCTCCTCAGACCCCGTGTCCCCAGCCAAGCCTCCCCTTGAAGCAGGGCGCCCCCCTGCAATCCACATAAGTGTGTCTCCATTCAGCAGTCTTCCTGTGCCTTATCTGCACTCCCCAGGCCCATCCATCCCACCCCCTCTATCAAAGGCGATTCGCACCCGGGGATGCGCGCTGTCAGGGGTGCGAAAGGCCAAGGTGCCAAACTGCATGTACACTTCCAAAGGTATCCCATGCCAAGGGGCCATTGCTCACATGGCCTCCTCAGACCCGGTGTCTCCAGCCAGGCCTCCCCTTGAAGCAGGCCGCCCCCCTGCAATCCACATAAGTGTGTCTCTATTCAGCAGTCTTCCTGTGCCTTATCTTCACGCCCCAAGCCCATCCATCCCACACCCCTCTATCAAAGGCGTTTCGCGCCAGTGGATGAGCGCTGGCATGGGGGGCTGTCAGGGGCGCAAAAGGCCAAGGTGCCAAAGTACATGTACACTTCAAAAGGTATCCCACACCAAGGGGCCATCGGTCACAAGGCCTCCTCAGACCCCGTGTCTCCAGCCAAGCCTCCCCTTGAAGCAGGCCGCCCCCCTGCAATCCACATAAATGTGTCTCCATTCAGCAGTCTTCCTGTGCCTTATCTGCACGCCCCAGTCCCATCCATCCCACCCACCCTCTATCAAAGGCGGTTCGCGCCAGTGGATGCGCGCTGTCAGGGGCGCGAAAGGCCAAGGTGCCAAACTGCATATACACTTCAAAAGGTATCAAACGCCAAGGGGCCATCGGTCACATGGCCTCCTCAGACCCCGTGTCTCCAGCCAGGCCTCCCCTTGAAGCAGGCTGCCCCCCTAAGACCACGACATACATACGTCATTCATTCACAAACACACCCCTGTTTCTAATACTTTATAAACCACTTGATATGTCTCATGAGAACATCTTTGTGCTTTGCAAGTCAACTCCAGAGCGTGTAACCTGGCAACCACTGAGATCTACGCTAATCTGCTCGTCGTCGTGCTATCCGTGAACTTCTGTGACCGCTTAGAGCAAACCCATCAGTGTGCTACCTGTGGCCACCCACCTATTCTCCTGCAACATACTGCTCTGCTTGCTGAATCCGACTGTTTGTTGGTCAAGGTAAGGCCATGTATCCTAGTCATATTTCGCAGATTTTAAAATTTCTATCTATTTGCGAGTAGAGTACACAATAGTGCTATGTTCATTGGTCTCATTGCTATTGACTTGAGTTTCCATTGCTATGCTATCAATAGATCTATTTATTTTCATCGGTGTCTATTGTCATCGAATTGCATTCTTTGGGGGTCCAGTCTATAATGTAAGCATGTTTCCTTCTCGTGCAATACAGAACATCCAAGGGATGAGTCACATGTTCAGATTCTAGTCACATCATTTATACATTTCTACAACTTATGCAAATACTAAGCCGCACATAATGAACTGGTACAGTTCATGCGACCAAAACAAACCTTGCATTGATCATTGTATGATTCATTTACTTTTATATCAAATCTTTATTCTTGAAGATTGTATAATAATGTCGATATTTACTTTTCAGATTTATCAACAATGCCTGCCTGTTCGATTAGCGGTTGCCCTTCGAAGACCCATGCAAAATCTGAAGGCACTAAAATGCATGTATTCCCGAAAACTGTTGATCGAATAAGAGAATGAGTCAGACATTGCGGATATCCACTGGATGAGCTGGAAAGTAGAGTCCAACAAGTCTTACAGGACAAGAGGGGTGATCGATACCGCATCTGCAGCCGTCACTTTTCCTTGGACATGTACACAACATCTTGGGTAACAAAGAAGAATAAACGGCGAACGACACGGAAATTGCTCGAAAACGCTATTCCCACTCTATTCGTCCACATTCCGCCACCGGTGAGTCAAGTGTCCGGATTTAGCTTTAGGCCTTGCGGTAGTGTGTAGGTATCCAAAAGGATGAATTGATATTGTAGGTGTTCTATCCCTTGTAATAATTTCGATATTGATATGAGTGTATAGTTTTTTGAATTATGACATTCATCAATATATTCTTTTTCGATTTCATAACCCACAAACGCAATGTATATATATGGGAACAGGGAACTGTGCTGTATTGAGCATTTTCCAAGTATTCTGTCGCCTTACATGGCTATTTTTAATATTGGCATTTCATTATCAATCATTAATTTACCTTTACAACTTCTTGACTATCCCTTGAATCTGAAGCAAGTCATTCTACATCCTTGACGTGGTCGCAGTTATCAACCACTTCTAGCGTGTATCAGGTAATCTTACTAGGCTAATCCGCTACAGACTTGTTTTATGCATGTCAAGTAATAGTTTTATTTTATCGTGTAATTATTTTACCGAATGTTTGGTTAGTGCTTTCCAATTGATATACACCTTAGTTATCGTCCACTGGTGTTTGTTTTCAGTTATAATTAGTGTTATCCATACTAATTCTAGTACTGTCTTTCAGGGAGATGCTGAAGCGTCCGCCACATCTACAACATTTCTAGATGTTCTTCACCAGCAGGAGGTATGGATACTGACAGCTCCATCGAGCGTCATCATCAGAGCTGGAATTCGTGTCGTTTGATTGTTCTACACAATGTTTCATTCGTAGTTAGCCGTTCATATGTACCTGTGCTGTCGACCCCAGGTGTGTATTATGTTTTCACTATTGTAATCCTCACTAATGCAAGTACTATGTTTCAGGCAGTTGATGGAGCGTCAACCCCTGCACTTGATGCAGAGCCTGACATTCAAGTAATTCCAGGGGAAGTGGAAGCGGGACCATGCGTATACGAATTGGCGCAACAGCTTTCGGAAGTGCGCACTACATTTGCAACATCCATAGATATTCTTCAGCAGCACGAGGTATGGATAATGACAGCTCCATCATGCGTGATCATATAACGTGATTCCTTTGCTATACTTTCTTCCCTATTAATGCAAGTGCTGTGTTTCAGGGAGACGACGAAGCTTCCACTACAATCACAACATCTTATTTAGATGATGCAGATGTAAATAAATTGTAGAAATAAGTCGATGAAATGTGATCATATTTAGATTTTCCTTGATTCTTTTGGACAATGCATCATTTGTGGTTATCTCTTTATATGTACCTGTGCGTTCGACCCCAAGTGTGTGTTATGTTTCCAATATTGAAAACCATACTAATCCAAGTACTGTGTTTCAGGGAGACGACGGAGCTTCCACCACAATCACTACATCTCATTTAGATGATGCAGATGTAAAGGAATCGGAGAAATAAGTCGATGAAATGTGATCATATTTAGATTTTCCTTGATTCTTTTGGACAATGCATCATTTGTGGTTATCTCTTTATATGTACCTGTGCCGTCGACCCCAAGTGTGTGTTGTGTTTCCAATATTGAAAAGCATACTAATGCAAGTACTGTGTTTCAGGGAGATGCGGATGCCTCCTCTCCAATACAACCATTCATGGCAGTCCATGCAGAGCCAGAGGTATGGATACTAACAGCTCCATCGATGTAGATCATCACTGGTCGAATACTTGTCGTTTGATTGTTGCACACAATGTTTAAATTGTGTTTGGCTATTGAGATGTACCCGTGTGTTCATCCTCACGTGTGTTTTATGCTAACAATATTTTGATACATAGTAATGAAAGTACTATGTTTCAGGGAGACGATGGAGCCTCATTCCGTGCTGTCTATGCGGATACAGAAAATATAGTCGTTGCAGCGCAAGAGGAAGGGAGGACATGCGGAAACGAATGGGAGCTACAGCGTGCAGACATTGAAGGTCGAGTCAAAAAAGTTGCAAAGAAAAAAAAACAAAAAAAGGTTAGTTACAAACAGTTCATAACTTTAAAAAAATGTTTGTGCTGGGGACTATTTTATGTTTTTTTCCAGTCAATTGTACTACACTTTATCATGTGTTTAAACTGAACATCCCTTTTCCAATCTCTCCTCCAGTTACCCGTGGGTGTCAGAACTATACATACACAGACAGTGAAGCGAATGGGAGATGTGGCTTGCCAGACCGTGTACACTATGGAGGAACTATTAATTGAGGCGAGGCGTGTTCAGGCTCGAGATGCTCATGTCCAATGGCCAGAACATGAATTAACTGTGTTTGGAGACTACAGCAACGTTGCATTGGACCATAGCTACAGTGTGACCGCACCACCACAAGAAGATGTTATTGAATGTATTGAAGATAGCTCTGAAGTAGTTGCAGATCAATTCACACAATCTACACCCGCCAAAAATTTGCCACCAAAAAACCTGTCGACATTGTTGTGTTCTCCCATCAATGTTGAAGTAATAGATGTCAAAATGACAGAGAATGAACCAGCCGCAGCATCCATAGACGCATCAGAACTTGATATCAGCGATATTACTTTCCAATGTGTTGAAATCTCCACAACGTCACAGGCCGAAACAACGTTGACGCAGGATAACAGTCTAATGAAAGAGAGCAAATACATTGTATTCAACAGTTGTTTGATGGAAATTCTAAGTATGCTGAAATGTTTGCATTCCATTAGAGGGAAAGTATGTGGGAAGCCATTGATTAATGTGACTCGTCAAATAAAAGGCAGTAATGTCAAAATAAATGCCGCCTGTAGATTAAATCATAGGTTCTCATGGTCTGCACAACCGATGCTGGGTAAACTGCCAGCAGGCAATCTACTGTGTGCAGCTGCATCACTTTTTAGTGGCTCCAGTTTTAGAAAGTTAGAGGCTTTCTTTCAGTTTGTGGGACTCCATTTCATTTCTAAGCGCTGTACTACATATACCAACGTGATTATCTGTTTCCGACCATTAGTGATGCTTGGAAAATTGAACAATTGTCTCTAGCAAGTACATTCTAAGGCAAATGATTCAGGCTAGCCGGCGATGGACAGTGCGACAGCCTTGGATTTTATGCCAAGTACTGCACCTACCACTTTCAGGACATGGATAGTAAGAAAATTGTGAGTTCGGTGGTCGTGCAGGTAACACAATGTACATCCTCAGTGGCCATGGAGAAACTAGGATTTATAAAATCAGTGGAATATCTACAATCAAGGGGAATGCACATCGACCTCATAGCCACGGATAGACACGTTTCAATTGCCAAGACAATGAGAGAGCAGTTCCCACATATTAAACATCAATTTGACGTATGGCATCTTGCTAAATCAATCAATAAGAAAATCTCGGCTGCAGGGAAAAAAAAAGGTTTTGAAAGTATTTTGCAGTGGTCCCATTCTATCACCAACCATCTTTGGTGGAGCTCAAAAACTTGTGAAGGGTCAGTGGAAATACTACTTGAAAAATGGCGGTCACTGATGCACCACTGTACCAACGTTCACCGCTGGACAGCAAATCAACATTTCCACCAATGTGAACATGGCCCCTTGTCCCCAGAGGAGGCACGGAAGAAGACGTGGTTGATTCCATCTTCACCGACACACAAAGCCATTGAGAAGATTGTTTTCGACAAAACTCTATCAAGAGATTTGAGAGGACTGACAGAATTCTGTCACACAGGAGATTTGGAGGTCTTCCACAATATGTGCCTAAAGTACAGGCCAAAGCGCTTGCATTTTAGCTTTCGGGGCATGAAACATTGCACTCTGCTAGCGGTCTTGGCCCATAACAGCAATGTCGGACGTGAACAATCTAGGACTAGGGGTAAAGTAAGGATGCCTCGCTACACTAAGGTGTTTTCAAAACGAAGTAAGCAATGAGTGATCAAACCAGTCTATGATGAAATGCAGTTCGTCTTTGTGAAAGTCCTTATTGTTTCTGTGTTAGAGAAGCACAGATATGGAATTTTGGACGTTTCTGTGCAGAGCAGTGATCCATTGACACCGAACATTGCGACTGTGCCATGCCCACCCGAAGCACAGCTGATTGTGAAGTACAAATCTCGGTTTAAATAATTGCAATACGATTGTCTTTTTGTAAATAAATGTTATTGTACAGTGTACCTGTAACCCTAACCCCTACCTTCACCATCATGGGTGGCGAACAAGCTGGGTGTCATCTTTGAATTCTCTCTATTCACCTCATATATGTGTATGTATATATTTTTCTCATTTCTCATCTCATGTAAATGTAAATGCTGCGCACTGTTAACGGAGGGGAGGCTTGCGTATTGCAAATAATAAAACAAACAAACAAACAATAAATCTCACTTTTAACTCAACTCCTGTGGTACTTTATACTTTTCCTGACCTTCCGCCAAAAATTAAATGTCTCAATTTGGGCTGCAAAGCTCGCAGACAACGGGGACAAAATTGGGGCACTTAGAACGCGCCAGCCAAGCGGGCCGTGGCATTTGGGAGAGAAGCCAGTTTGCATTTGCACATTGAGGCGCACTACATAGACGGATTCTAAACTTCAAGTTCTCACAGATGCCTATACTACGTGATGTTGCAAACAAAGAATGCGAAGGACAGCGCCCAGATGAGGCCCACAAGTCGCACTGGAAGTATAAGGGTCTATTGTTTTTTGACCTTGAGACAGGGACCATGCTGAAAGAACTACATTTGAAGGGGGTGCGCAATAACGTAAGAGACGATAAGGCAGAAAATTCAGAAACTAGACTGAGTTTCATTTTAGTTCAGTATATGAAAAATCATTGTCAAGAGCACGGTCCGTTTTACAGACTGCATTACGAAGAGACACAATGGAAATTTCAAATATAATGTAAGTAAATCTTTACACGCTTTTATACCGGAATGAAGATTTAATGAATGGATGCATGAATAAATGAATGAATGAAGAGCTAGGAAAAGCAAGTAAAACGTGTTCGTAGTGGGCACATGGGCATGCAGGTCCACTGGTCTCACCGATCTCGGTCCTTGGCCCAGCCACTTTTCCCTGCACTGCCTACCTGCACTACGGGACTGTCTCTGTATCCTTCAGCCCCTTCTCCCGGCATTTACCTTGCACTTGCCACCAGCTGGCCCTATTATTTAATTTGTATTCAACTAACCATGTACATGACTTTTACTATGCCTCCCCCCTTCCCCATGCGCGATCAGAAAGACACCTGGCCTAGTAGGATCGTTGTCTGTCTGCCCTTGTTCCCCACCTGCCTTGTCGCGCCTAGAAACACTTGAGTATAGGCGCGTTACAAATGCCATATCATATATCATATCATTCCTCACGCATGTAGACTAACTGTCGTTTATCATTGTGTGTTGGCCTCGATTTATTTCGTTACTTTTCGCATTGATTTTAGAGCCGAACATACTCCGTTGAACTATCCTTGCAAGCAAATAGTTTCTGATTGGCTGTAATAAATAAAATAAGTAATATCAATGAAGATCGGCTGGCAAGACTATTTATAATTTTTTTGTTTTCATAACAGGTATTTGTTCCCCTTCTGCTACTGCCATCGGTTTGAGACACCAGCAGATGGCTTTTACAGTAGACACCTGCAGCTTCGTGTGAACAACTGGAGCACACTGACAATTTTATGGGACGATCGCCAAGGGCCCACATGCCCTTACGCTGTACTAGTGGCTAGAAGCAAAATATCAACCTTTACGATGGACTAGTGCCTAGTTGATGGAACAGCCTTGCGGTTCACCGTGCTTCCAAAGTGCTTCTTTTAACGAAAAGCAACACCCTGTGTACCATGGCGGATACAGATAAAAGTAAATAAATGGCTTTCGGAGTTCATATGGCAATTGCTGAATATTCTCTAAACATTTAATGTAAAATAAATGTACTTTACCAAATGTACCGTGTTGCTGTTTGATTTTAAAGTACAGTTTCATATTCCGAATTGTGGCGCGCTGTGTTGTGAGATGGTCTGTGTTGGTTTCCGGGTTCTGTGTGGAGTCGCGTAGAAGACGACTTGGCGCGTTTGCCTACGCAGCACAGTAACGTCACGCAGAGAGGCAGGGAATATGAATGTTTGGATAATGTCAGGCTCAGGGGCGGGGGAATTTATTTAATGCCGCAAAAGCAGGTCAGCCAGGGCGATGCGGCAAGTGATAGGATTATCAGAAAATGGCGGCGCTCTGGTGCTTGTTTTCGCGTGCGTTTAATGGACGAAAACTCGGGTAAGGTCCATAGGAAAGTTTTCTAAAATCGAGCCACTTAGGCTTAAAAAAACATGGCCGACCCGTAGGGACAATAAAACATTTTACTAGACCATGCCTTTCAGGACCCATTGAAACAAATAAAGGCAATAAGGAGTGTCATCACGCCTTATCATAAGAACGCCAAGTATTCTGTTTGGGAACACTTGGAGCTCTATGAGCAAATGATGGAGACTTTCCATTTGAAGGACAGCCAAAGCTGTATTCAATATGTAAAGTGGACCTTCTCACCAGAATACTCCAGTTTCTTTGCAGGGCTGGAGGATCAAAACCATTCAAGGTGGTCCACATACAGGGCGGCCATCTTGAAACATCTTTCTGTGCACAGAAATCCTCAAGAGGCTCGCAAGGCAGCCTACAATTTGCAATGTGGGGAGGATCAGGCCCCACAAGAGTTTGTGCAAGAATTAAAGCGTGCTTTTACGCAGACCACCAGAAGGGTGCGCACGGATAGCAGAGAATTTATCAATACATTTTTCCATGCCTTACCCAAATACATAATGACCCAGCTCGTGAGAGATTTTCATGAGAAAAGATCTTTAGACTGGGTCATTGAACAGGCTACCCGGATCTATGAGGTGCAGAAGCCCATCGAAAATAAAAATAATGCGCAGAAAAACCCCAAAACCAACAGCACCCCTGCTGCTGCCAAGGTGGCAGAGGTAAAGGTCACCCCCGTTTTGGATTTGGAGATGGGGGGGCCTAAAAACCCACCTGCACCTAATAATGCCAAGCCCAGAAGGCCCTCGGGCCAGTCACAGACAGGGAGCCAAGGAGGTAGTCCCACAAATGGGGTCACTCACTCCCCTGATTATGTCAATCCCCGCTACAAGGGAAACCAACCCATCCTGGGTATGTGTGGACTCCTCCAGCCCAAGGGGGGGATCCAGCCAAGCACCTAACCCAGGGAACTTCCCTCCCAACTTCCCACAGGAGGGCAGAAATTCTCCAAATCCTGGGCAGAACTTTTTCCCCAGGTATCCGCCCAACTTCCAACCCCAAAATCATCCATCCTTCTTTCCCCAATTCCCTGAGCCCAGACAACCTAATCCGGGAGAGGGGAGGCCAAGGGTGGAGGGGTACCCAAATCTTCCCAATCCGGGGTATTACCAGAGAAGGGATAGCTGCCCTTCCTGGGATCAGCCCAGGGGAGAAAATAGAGCCCTGAATCAGCCTGAGCGGGTTTCACATCTTGAGGGCCAGGTCCAAAATATGGCACGAGATCTAGGTCACATACTGAGGGCTCAACAGAACCCTCAGATGAGCATGCCACCGCAGAATGCCCCCAACTCTGGACCTGGTGCTCCAGAACAATGACGGGGGCAGCACCCCGATAACCCACCGGTTCCCAGGGAGGAGGCACAAGGGGAAGGGGGGTGTAAAGCCTTGGAGGAAGCTTCCTTCCCAACTTGTAAACAGCCCCTGGAAAACCAGGAACCGGAAACAAAATCTCCTGCCCCTGAAAGCCTGCCTCCCAAGGAGCAGAGGGGGGGTAGGAGAAACAAAGGACCCAAACAGACCCACTTTGTGGAGGAGGTACAGGTCTTCCAACTTGAGGTAGAGGGATCCTCAGAAGATCCTGGGAAAATGATCTTCTCCTTCAGAGATGGGGGAACTCCTCCCAAGGAAAAATTGGTCCCCAGGGATGCCAATTCAGACTGGGGAGATGTGGAGATTGAGCTACCGCCGCCCATCATCTCATCCCAGAACCCACAATACCGAAATCCCCTGGTTCAAACCCATCCTGGTGACTGCCTCCAAAAAGGGGATGGGGCAGCCCAGAACCGGAACCAGGGGAACCCACAATGGCTCTGATCTCCAGTTGCCAACTTTTTCTTTCAGATTCCCAAGGCTCTCCACAGAATTCTGCCCAAATCGCTTCTCTTGAAATGTCCAAAACCAGAAGGTTAGCCCACCAGTTGTCCAAAAATGTGCATTATCTGTGCCCCCTTGAGGAGAAAGAGGGAAGATATTATGCCCCGGTACAAGTACAGGGGCAGGGTACAATTTCGGCACTGGTGGACACTGGATCCCAAGCTACCCTTCTGTCCAAAAGGGCCTTTGATGAACTAAATGCAGGAAGGGGGGAGAATTACCGTATTCCTCTCACCTCTCTTCCTGGACAACTGCAGAACTTTGACGGGAAGGAAATTCCTGTCGAGGGGACTGTAGATTTGGACATCAAAATTGGGCGACACAAGGTGAAACACCCGGTCATAGTAGTGACTCCAGAGGGCACCCCTTGTTTACTAGGGAATGACCTCCTGAGAAGGTTGTCACCCCTAATATATTGCGTAAACAAGGTCCTCTGGACCCAGACTAGTCGACCAATAAAATTAAAACAGAGTGTCAACCATGTTAGTTTAAACGGCACCTGCCACATGGTTGAACAAAAATCTGACCAAGTAGAATTTCACTTCCAGAACAACCAAATTCCAGACGTGACAGTAATAGCAGTAGGACAACAGAGTGGTGGTGGGAGGTCCTCTCTATTTCTGAAAATCAACCATCCTTCCAGTTTAAGGTGGTATTCCACACTGGAAGGAAATACTCTGAAATTCTTTACCAATCCACAATCAGACACTCCCACTCCTATAGTCCAGAAAGAGGTGAAATCAGCTCAGAGCCTGGCTGATATTCAGCAAATTGGAGAGCAGTTGTTCATCCCTGTTCAGTTAAATGATGGGAAGGACTCTGTTCTCGCCCAAGTGTGTGTGAACAACGGTAAGAGCTTCATCAGCGAAGCCATGTTCCGCCAACTCCCAAAAGATCCAGCCATTCCCACATTCAAACTGATAGACAAATGGGAAATGGACCTGGAAGCACCCAATTCAAAACATCTCCTGCCAAGCAGGTGTATGCCCAAAATCTCCATTGGCAACAAGAGTCCATAATTGTTGGGTCGTGCGAGACGTCACGGCCGCCTTTTACTTAGGCAGTGACATTCTCAATCGCTTTGCCATTAGTTTGGACCTAATAAACTTCAAAGCTTGGTCCCGATTAGCGGATAATCCCATGGGCTTTGATGACCCAGAAAAAGCATTTAGGTCAGCTCAATTGCTACCTTATGCAGTTGAAATTCAGATCAAAGAGGAAGTCACCATCCCAGAAAGGACCCGACAATTCTCCCTGGAAGTGAAAGTTAAAAGAGGACAAAAATTGAAAAACCCTGATGCTTATATACATCTAAATGCTTCTCTCCAACAGCAAGGGTTGGGGGTAAACCCAACACCATTAGTCAACATAGAACATGACACCATTCCAATAGAGGTGGATAACAGCGACTTAAAGAGTGTTACTCTAGCCGCAGGCACCATTATTGGAATGGCGGTTGATGACCGACATTTTTCCATTGATTTAGGAAATGAACTGTTAGGACCGATCCCTAAGGACTGTTTTGACAGTGACAGTGATGACAACACAACACCAGACAGGATTTTCACCTGGCATGGGGGGAACTTCCTGGTGTACACTTCTTGTCCTTATGGTAAGGAAGATGTGACTTGTGACTTCAGAAGGGATGAGGTGATTTTCCAGGTCCATGAGGGCTGCCTTTCCCACCTGAAGCCTCCAGTCCAAATCAGCACTCTGACCAGGGACTTCTCCACCCAGCTGGAGGAGGCTGCTGAGATAGCAAAATCAGAAGTCTTACCAGGCTTCAGGCAGATGGTGGAAGAGAGAGTCAACCTGGCTGATGCCTGCGTGACTCTGGAACAGAAGCAAAAGTTGAAACAAGTTTTCTTGGATTTCCAAGATCTCTTTGCGGTAGACTCATATGACTGTGGTCGCACCGACATCCACACAACAACAATTCCCACGGACCCTGGCATGACTCCAGTGTTTGTGAAGCAATATCGTTTGCCTCTCGCATCCATGGAGTCCCTTACTGAAATAATTAAGAACCTTGAGTCCCGGGGAATAATCCGTCCAGTGCACAGCACCTTCAATAATCCGGTGCTGGGAATATTGAAGCCAAACGGCCAGTGGAGACTCTGCACCGACCTTAGGGAGCTCAACAAACGGCTCCATACTTCCCGATGGCCTCTTCCCTACATTGACCAAGGGCTGGCCCAGATCCAGGGGTCACAGGTATTCACTGCAATAGACCTGACCAACGGGTACTGGACCGTGCCTGTCAGTAGGGAGGACCAATACAAACTGGCTTTTACCTTTGGGGGCCAGCAGTACACATGGACCCGGACTCCCTTCGGATACTTCAACTCCCGCAATAAATTCAACATTTTCCTACATAAGGCCATGCCCGACCTGGGTGCGAGGGGTAACCTGGCTTATGTAGATGATGTCCTCATCAAAAGTTCATCTGTGGAAGAACACGTAGGGGAGATCCGTTATGTTCTGACACAGTTGAGGGCCGCCGGAGCAAAACTTTCCTTCCAGAAAGCACAGTGGTGTAGAACCCGTGTTAATTTCTTGGGGCATGAGATTACTCCTCAGGGTCTCTGTCCCCAAGAAAAGAAAGTGGAAGCACTCCAGAAACTGAAGGATCCCACAACTCTGCGGGAACTAAGGAGCCTCCTTGGACTGACTAATTACAGCAGAAAGTTCATTGAGGGCTACGCAGAGATCGCTAGACCCCTGATTCATCTCCTGAAGGGGGGGTCAAGTGGGAATGGGGTCCAGAACAATCCGAGGCAGTAAGACAACTCAAAAGAAGCCTCTCACAAGCGCCTTGCCTAGCTTACCCTGTCAGAAACAAGGAGTTCTTCCTGGAGACAGGGTTCTCTAATACGTGCTTGACGGCAGTATTATACCAAAAGCATGACAAGGTCAATAAAGTAATCTCCTATGCGAGCAAAACTTTATCCTCTGTGGAGGAAAAATTCAACGATTGTGAGAAGGCACTCCTGGCAACGGTGTGGGCATTGAAGAATTACCACCCGTTTATCCAGGGGGAACACATCATAGTGGAGACTCCACACCAGCCTCTGCAATATCTCCAAAGTGACAGAATCCGGGCCGGAAATGTGAGTAATTCCCGGATTACTTCCTGGATTCTGTCAATGCAAGGCTTTCCTGTGGAGGTCAGATATGGCCAAAACAAGAAGAGTCCACTCGCGCAAAGTCTGGCTGACTTGCATGATTGTGCCAGAGAAAACTGTCTCGAGGACGAAAGTCTAAAAATCAAGGACAACATGGAGGCATACCTTAATTCCCCACACAAAGTCTTTGAAGAAGACAAGTGCGAGGGAATGCCCACTGTCTATGTGGATGTATGCTCGTACCATGTTGACAACGATGGGGAGAAAGAACTGGTGGCCGGCGTAGGGAATGCATGGGTGAATGAGTCCCCAGAACCCTCCGCTGGGTACAAAATTGGTCCCCGAAGTAGTCAGGTGGCAGAATTGATGGCTGTGCATCAGGCCATCCTCACTGCTGTCCAACATCAACTCCACGAACTGGTCATAATCACAGATTCGGATTATGCACGGAACGGGTTCGTGGAGCACCTGGTTAATTGGAAAACCAGAGGCATGTTATGTGCTAATAACAAACCCCTGAAACATGGGAAGTTAATCCAAAATATTGATGATCTGGCCACCTCGAATGGGATGACCATCTACTGGAAAAAGATCAAGGGTCATTCCAAAGTAGAGGGACCAGACAAAACAACTGGAAATGACTTAGCTGATCAGCTGGCCAAAACTGGGGCCATCCAAGGCGATCTAATAGAAATAGAGTCCCTGTTGGGGGAAATCCAGGTCACTGCCATCACTAGGTCCCAGACCAATGCTCACAATGATCTTTCAACTGCATAATCGAGTAAGGAGACCCCTGATGCTGATTTAATTACAGCTCAGAAGGGGGATCCAATAATTGGTAAGTTTTACCAACACACTGAGGACCCTGAGAACTTTCCTCTGACGGATACCGATTACGTTGGGAAAGAGGACCTAAGAGTGTTGATGAAATGTCCAAAAAGGTTCCGAATCCAAGATGGTTTGTTGGTAAGGAAATCCCAAGCTGGCCATTATCAGTGGGTGGTCCCTACCTCATTCTGAAGCCTGATGTTAAGTCATGCCCATGATGCGACCACCACCAGTCATAGGGGGTTTCACACAACACTGGAAATCTTAAGAGAGGTTGCATTCTGGCCACACATGGGGCAGGACCTCGACCAATACTTGAAGGGGTGTCTTGTGTGTGCACAATTTCAGCCATCATCCCTCACACCGTGCGCCTCTCCAAATGAGGGGGATGACACTGCCATGGTCAGATTTGCAAATCGACTTTGTAGGTCCTGTAATTCGCTCTTCTAGAGGAAACGAGTACATGTTCACCGTTACATGCTTGTTTACCAAGTGGGTGGAATGTCTCCCAGCCCCAAACTGCAAGGCAGAAACAGCAGCTGCCCTGATGATTAACCACAGCTTTTCCCGTTTTGGTCTACCTCAACGGATTGAGTCAGACAGAGGTAGCCACTTCACCAGTGAAGTAATGACAAAGATGTGGGAGATACTGGGGGTTAAAAGGAAGCTACACATTGCTTACAGGCCAGCTTCTTCTGGAGCAGTAGAGAGATATAACCGAATCATTGTGAGCATCTTAAAAAAGTTTGTGGCAGATTCTGGGCCAAGTTGGGATATCCGATTACCTCTGGTCCTAATGGCCATCAGATCTACCCCTTCATCTGCAACTAAAATGTCACCATTTGAGTTGATGACTGGACGCAAGATGGTATTTCCCCAGCATTTGCTCTGCAGAACCCAAGAGCAAACGTTGATAAATGCCTCCACAACTCATGAGTATGTGGAGAATTTAAGGAAACACCTTCAGCATGCTTTTGCCTATGCTCAGCGGAGTCTAGAAAGATCAGCCGAGAGCATGAAGACCCACTATGATTTAAAAACTACCCGAAAGGAATATAAGGTGGGTGATCGGGTCTATCTATACAATTTCCAAAGGAACCAGGCCAAACAGCGAAAATTCTTGCCTACATGGAAGGGACCGTTTGAAATTATAGACAAGATCTCCCCTGTTGCCTATAAGATGTGCATCCCCAAAGGCAGTTTGGCAGAGGGGGAAGATAAGTGGGTCCATTTAAATCAGCTAAAGTGTTGCCATCCCAGCCACACTCTGCAACAACTGGAGGAGTCCTCTGCAATACCAGAGGGGACCGCTCCAGAGTAATTCAATTCCAACCCTAAAATATCCCACATATAGTCTCTAAAATATTATGATTTGAAAAAAAAATGTCTTATAATTATATCTTGTTTTTGTTAAAATAAGAACGCAAATGTTTTGACTATAAAATGTTTATGCCACCCCACTATATCAATGGTGGGGAAGAAATGTCTACGAATAGGTATTGCCGCTTTCCTTTGTCGTCCTAGGAGAAAGAAAACCTGGAGACTGGCCATGGAGGACGATCCGGGGACCGGGAGCAGAGACCCGAGGGGCCCGGGGTACCGCCCAATATTCCCATCAGGACCGGCGAGGAGAACCGATCGATCCAACTGGGTGGAGGAAAAGATGCTGAACTGTACCATCTACAGACTTGGAAGAAGATAATGCGGACATACCAGCGCAAGGGCTCAAAACCTCCTTTGCACCCGACTTCCCCTCGACTTGAATCAAAGTGCAGTCGGGCGGGGGTTTTGTCAAGGGTTTTGACCCATGTTGAATCAATAGACTGGGTAGATGTGGGGATGAGCTGTTGCCGCCCATTATTCTATCCCAGAACAAACTAAATCAATAGACTGGGTGGATGTGGGGATGAGCTATCGCCGCCCACATTCACGCCAGAATAGGAGAACTGCGCAGTTGGCACGAGACCACTCCAAAGATACAACCTTCTTGTGGGGGGTTCCACATCACCACTATACTGTAAGGATACCCTGAACCTCTAGAGGGAATTAAAAGCAATTTTAGCACCTTTTCACTTCCTTGCAAACCACATTAAAGTAATTTGCCTGTGTTTAAAACTCATCCCTGTTTTCCCTAAGCTTGCTGGGAGAACTGGAACTGTGTATTGCATTATAAAGTGTGATTTGTTGGGATTCTTGAAGACTGTGTGCTCTCCTTCCATTTCTTGTATTGCATAGGGGGGGGAGTGAATTGTCAAAAGAAAAAGTGATCATATTACCTTTTGCTAAAATCATAACAAGTTATTTCTGTACTGCATTTTATTCCACCTTGCGTTTCCTTGAACCATATAAAGCATTCTTTCCCACCTTATTCTTCTGTTCCTATTCATAAGTTACCTCTTGCTGACTACTGCTCATATTCACAAGTGTAATATCCATTATCAATTTATTTATAGAAGTGTGATATATATATATATTGTTTACATTTGCAAATAAACCTTTTAATTTGCAAAACAAACCTAATTCTTGGCTCAGTGGGGTCAGGGGGATTCTAAGAGTGTGGTGTTATACAAGGGTTGTCATCCAGAGTACTGAACTGGACATAAAAATACATCAATAAAGGTTTTCCTCAGCATCCCAGACTAGGCATTGACTTAGCTGTAGTGTTGATTGAATATCGCTTACAAAAGGCACATGTTGTCTTGATCATCCTCCCCCCTCCCAGCATAATTTGGTTGGCATTTAACATTTGCACAATAGCTCTTGGCACATGTAAATCACACTTCAGCTCAGAAACTATGCAGTTATAGAGATTGTTTTTCAGGGATGATAAATGTATTACATGCAAAGTGACATGCTGGAAAACAATCCAGATTGAAAGTGTTGACTAAACAATTGGGGTCAAGTGTACAAACATAGCAGTGTCTGCTAGTATTATTCGCAGGGTTGGAAGGGAAAACGTGTCAATAATGAAAATAATCACTTTGGAAAACCAATGGCAGCTCTTTATTATCGACGTCTCATGCCCCGAATAAAAAATTGCTCCATGATTGTAGACGCAACAACCACAGTGTGGAATAGTCATACAATTATTTCCAATGAATGCAGACTGCTGTGCTTACAAGTGGAACATTCAGGAAGCGTTTATGGTGGCGGATTGGTAGATTGGTGTAAGTAGAACGGCATTGTTCATGCAGTTGTCGGCCCTTTTGTAAAAGCTGAGCATGCATCCGACAAGAGCAAAGGGAGGCCACCCAGAATGCACTTTCCTCCCGCTCTCCCCTCCAGGCCAAACTCTCCAAAAATAACGTAAATGAAACATGCACAGAGGTGTTTTATTATTTGTGGTACTTTGACAAAGGTGGCTTGTGCATTTCTGAGGGTTTGCAGCGCAAATGGTGCGCTGACCAGGCTCCTTACACGCAATCCTGTCTGGAGCCTGTTTGCGACACCAATGCATAACAGGCTGTTCTGGGAGCACATTTCACAGTGACAAACCGTTAAATGGGCTTTGAGAAATGTGTAAAACATACCAAAAAATATTGTATCCCTGTGTGAGGGCTAGAAATGCAAGTGGAAGAACAGTGGTTCAAACCACTGCTGTTACACTTAGGAAATCTATGAATTGTCAGAAATTACTATAAGGCCTCATTACGAGTTAGCCGGTCTGGAAATAAGGGTGCCGGTAGCAACGTACTGGCACTCTTTCCAGACTGGCAAACTCTGAGTCTGCCGGTAGGGGCCACGGAACTCCATGGGGACTAACCGTTCCGCTGCAACTTGTGATATCTTGGTGGCACCAGGGTGCCGCCGGGATATCAGGTGAAATAAACTGTGTTATGAGGTCGGCGGCAACCCACTGGTCGCACCGGCTGGTTATGGCCGACCTCGTAATGAGGCCCATGTCTTGCTCTGAGCATCCCTGCGCACTTATTACTAACAGGCACAGAGGACTGTGTTTGTTTTCTGCAACATTTTCATGTAGATTTTGTGAATTCTGGATGCACATTGATATGCACAGAACTCCCTCCTTATTTGTGCAAATGCACACAAGTGATGAATAAAGGCACCTGAATATGTGCATTTATGACTGCACATTCAGTTGCCCTTTGTGAATTGGGGTGCAACATTACTTGGTGCAAGCGATAAGATGCACTAGCGCACCACTTGAGCCAGAAAAAGCTTTGGAGAAACTGGCCCTCTCTGCCTGGCAGGTCCTACGGGAGGCCAGATGCAGATGAAAGTGGAGTGCAGACAGGGATCTCTTCAGACTCTGCTGGCATGACAGTGCCCACAAGCACAGCACAGCACGAGGGTGTCATATTCTTTGCACGCTTCCAGCCTTAGTGATAGGGTGGAAATATATAACAATGTTTGTACGTGATGGGATTTTTAAGGCCCATCACTTGTAATGTGCTGACCCCAGGCATTCACTGACGCGGGTTCAAGAGAGCAGATACTGCATGATTGCTGCCCCTCCATGTCACCATGTGCACGCAATGTGCATTTGTGAATAAGGGCACCTGCGAACATAGCTCATTGGCTGCAGAATAGGACACGCAACGTGCTTATTGCACTAGATGGCCACCTGAGATTGTGAATCCAGGCATTAGAGTGTGGTCTAGCCGTCTGGAGGCAACACGGTTATGTGCTATTAAAGATCGCAATGAGATGTAAAATGACTTAAATGAGTGCATGTGAAAAGCACCGTGCTAGCTCCACGCAGTGAATGCTGTTATAATCACACGTGTTCTGGCACCTAGAATCCCTGGCAGCATCCCCTAATACTAGCGATGTCTCATCGCTCACTGCTACATGAAGACCTGTACGCAGAAATAGCAGTCCCGTGTATAGCCTTTTTTTATGATAATTAAATGTGTTCACAGCTGTCCTTTCTGAACTGACACATGCTCAGAACATGTTAACATCGGTATCTCAAGTCCTGTGTGTGCTTCTTTGAGCAGCAACACTTCAGTAAGATTCTACCTACAGCACATGACTTAATCTAGAGCGCAGCTAATATTGGTCTCAAAAAGAGCTTGGTTAGCCCTGGGGAGGGCTAGGAGAACCTGCGCGTCCGAATCATGTGCATGTTGATAAATGTGTCTAGGTGTAGCTTCTCGGAATGCTTTTGCGGTTCAGACTAAAGACTTTTTCAGAGACTTCCACCTCCATTGGTTATATGAGGAGCACGTGACTTAGAGGTTCGGGATCAGTTTTCAGAGATAAACCTTCATCAGGGACTTGATGCCAATACATGGGAGAGGAAGAAGCCAGGCTGAGTTGATAGTTGTAAAGCGACGAGAGGTTCAGCCCCAATATGTCCAGAACCCAGGAGTGCAGCAGGGCTGACCTAAGCAGTATACAGTTCCTTGTGGCGACTGCTGCCAGAATTGCGAAGGGTACTTAGCATCAATCCTCTTCAGTTGAGCACCGCCTGGCGCACTTCCCTCTGGTTTGGAAAAGACTATAGCACATGCACAGGCGCTGCAGCCAAAACAGATGATCATGTGAACGGATGCTCAGACCAGTTGTCTGGTAAGGAAGGCAAGAGGTGCTGACAGTCAAGGGCAGGGAAAACAAACAGAGTGCAGAGAAGCGGTGATTAGCACATATTTTGTACCCTCCCACTTTCAATGAGTCAGAATTGGGGCAATGATAACTAAGATGGATAGTACGCTCCCATCAAGCCCCGGGCCAGGACAAATCATAAATATGGTGTCTAGTCAAATGGTCGACAGACAAATGGTCGACACAATTTGGTCGACAGGACAAATGATCGAATTTTGTTATATATATATTTTTAGGTTTTCGTTTAGGGAAATAAAGGGGTTTTTAGCAAAAAAAAAGGGGGTGGGGGGCCCCACAAAAAAAAATGTGAAAAAAAAAAAAATTCAACCATTTGACCTGTCGACCTTTTGGTGTCGACCATTTGTCCTGTTGACCATTTAGATTCGACCAGTTGACCTACAACCCTGAAATATATCTTGTGTAGACATTACTGATGCCAAAGACACAATACCAGAGATACAGTGCATGGAGGGATGGAGCGGGCAGTACATATTCCTTGTACTGTTGCATGCATTGTTAGTGACAGGATTAGTGGTCAATGCAATATGCACTTTCTGCTTGGCTGCTGTGCCTCAATCACTTTCTGCCAAAGCCATCCATGAAATTGAGGAGAGACAATTGTTCTATTATAACCGAAGGCCAATTTTAAAATTTGAAGCTGATCTGATGACATGGGCGAGATTACAGAAACTTTGCACCTGTGCAAGTGCACATTTCCACTGTATTAGCACTTTATTAGTACATTTTGTCCTGGTGCAAAAAGGCATTGAAAGTGCATGGTTTTTTGGATTATGGACATTTTTGCCCTAGTGATTATACCTTGAAACACTGCGCTTGTCACCTTGTAAACGTTTTCCAATATGGGCGCAATTTTTGTTGCACTAAGGCAAACTTTGCCCTAAAGTTACTACGGTGCAACTTTGTGCTTGCACCGGTACACAGTTTCTGTAATCTGGCCCCAGGTGCTGTTTGATGATATGCTCATGTTCAGAGCTTTTTGGTGTCCGGGGGCGGCCATAATTACTGTTGTTCCCTTCCTCAGTGCGTCACACATCACATATTAAAACACTTTACCTTCATGCATTTATATCTCCACGGCACCTGCTGCGCCACCACCACCTAGAAAGAGAAAAATGGGCTCCTCGTAGAGCACGCCTTCCTCTTTACATGCGGACGTTTTGTTATGTATGGGTTTTTGTGGCAAAAAAGAATTGCATGGACGCACAAAGCTGTTTTTTTCAATTAAAACTAATACATTTTCCACAGGTGTTTCTTGGAAAAAATACTTTAAGGGCAGGCTATACCAGCTAGTAATAGCACAAAGACCATGGCAATATTAAAAGGAAATACCAGCCATGTCACACCATAGCTTACCTAGGTAGGACTGGGGCACCCAGTACATAGAGAAACCGCTCAGAAGCATAGATTGACAAATAAAATATGCAACAACGGAGAGGAATTCTGGGCAAATTGCCATTTTAGGGGAGAGCATCCCAAGTGAGATGCACCACTCACACCCAATGGGAATCTGGCTAATTTATAAAGCATATACTTTCCACCCTGAGTCAGAAAATGACAATATTATGTACATGTGAGTCATGTTGACATCTTTTTTTGAAGCGGCAAAGTATTAAACATGTGCATATTTTTTCAATTATTTTTTGCAAGTTGTTTTGTTTCGTTGTGCAGAAGAGTTTGTAAAGTATCTGTGTATATGCGGTTTGTACAACATAGAGGGGATGGGGTTTGACTGTGTGGGGGTAATTCATGGAATAAATGTGCGGTGAAATTTGTGGCGCAAGCTGGCACAAGCGTGATAAAGCCAGCGCACGCGTGCGAACCGCACACGTGCGATTCATGGAAGGCCCTGCGCATGTTTTTCCCAGGATGTGCGCCAAATCCACGCATGGCACACACGGGCACACACGCCACTGCAACATCCAGAACGCTGTGCGCGACACGCACAGCAAAAGCGCACAACATTAGCGCACACACCAAAAAGGGGGCTGAACACGGGGTGGAACATGAGGAATGGGGAACAACGTGTGAAAACAAGGGCGTAACTGGTGAAGTACTACTGAGAAGTACACGGAACGCCCACACGCACACGAACTACACGTATTCATGGAATCGAATAGGGAAAACCCGCGTACGTGAAAACACATGCACAATTACGTCCGCCACACGAAGGCAGGCGGAAGCGCCCCGTGCAGCATAAAAGTGCGGGCAAACAACAAGCAAGCATAAACAGCTACGATGAATGTCCCGTTCCTCGCAGCAGTGATCGTGGGACACCGCAGGAGGAGGAGAATAGCCAGGCCCTGCCTTTTTTTGCCCAGGACCAGCCTTTTTGGGATGCCTGATGACCAGGTCTATGGCAGGTATAGGTTTCTACCTCATATCATCCTAGAGCTGGTCAGGGAGTGGGAGGATGAACTCACATCACCCACCCTGTGCTCCCAAGCATTGAGCCCCTTGGAGAAGGTGCTCAATGTACTGCATTTTTTGGGCACTGGGTCATTTCAGCGGACATCTGCCATAGTGGGGGGCTTCTCACAGGCCACGCAGTCACATTGCCTACACCAGGTGTTGGCAATCATCACTGCGCGCCCCTCAGTCCGCAGGCACATATACATGCCCAGAACACCTGCAGAAAGGCAGGCTGCGGTCCTGGACTTCTACAGGGTGGCACACTTCCCCAAAGTGCTTGGTGCCATAGATTGCACCCATGTGGCCCAACGTCCACCTAGGGCCACTGAGAACATCTATCGAAACCGCAAGCACTGGCATGCCATCAACATGCAGGTGGTATGCGATGCCAAGGGAATCATCACCTCTGTCTATGCAAACTATCCTGGGTCCACCCATGATAGTTTCATATTCAGAATCTCTGCCCTGAGCCGGGCCCTGGAAGCTGGGAAGCATGGCGACACATGGCTCCTAGGTGAGTACAAATGCCTGTGCACATGCATGCATGTCACACACAGACAAATACACAAGCCCAACTAATGACAACCATTATCACCTTACCAGGGGACAGTGCCTACCCTCTGAGCACCTACATGATGACGCCAATACGGAACCCCACCACACCACCCCAGGTAAGATACAACGCAGCCCATATTGCAACCAGGTCCATAGTGGAGCACACATTCGGAGTGCTCAAGTGACGCTTCCGCTCCCTTGACCGCTCTGGCGGACAGCTACTATATGCACCCCCGGTGGTGTGCAGGATCATTGTGGCAGCATGTGTCCTGCACAACATTGCAACACGGCATGGCGTACCGGTGGACATGGTGGTGCCTCCACATCCCCAACCACACGCATGGCCGCTGCGCATGGGAGGGGAAAGGGCATGTGGCGAGGCAGCCCGTACCCAGCTTGTGGCCACATTTTTCACCTAAACTCCAACCCCTGCGGAGTGCACACAGGCCTGGCACATACCAGGTCACAATCGATGATGAGATAGGGATTTTTAACTGTCACAACCTTACCACCCTGAGAATGTGTCCATGGAAGTGCCACATTGTGTGCATCCCTAGCTAATTAAACTCAACCAATCCCATGTGAGCAAAGGGAACACATGCAAGGTGCAGATCCCCCCCCCCCCTTGCTAAACAGGGCATGAAAGTACTGGTATGCCACCCAAACCCTCCCAACACCCATGAACCCCGTCTGCCACACCATACCATGGTATGCAATGGCAAAACATCATACCATATGCACAACACATGACACAATAGTCATGAAGTGCCACGTGAAAAATGTAAATAGGCACCAGACAATTACACCTGACATGGAACCTGAAGAAATAACTGACCAAAACCTCACACCCTGAAAACGGTTGCACAAATGCATGCCACCAGTGGTGCAAGCAACAAAAGTCAGAATACCTGTTGCCATGCACATTGGACAATCGAAAATTGGCATTTCAAACACTGCTCACTGGACAGCAAAGTGAGTGTGCATTGCATTGGGGAAACCCCTTGAGCATCATTTGAAAAAAGGGCATTCAACCAAATAGTACCCTGTCATGCATGTACACGATCAATGACTCAAAAGTGAACATGGATTGTCGGGACAGAGCATGCCTGATAAGGTAATCTGAGTGCATGTGTGTGCATGGTGTCAATGTAGTTGGTGGGGGGGGGGCGTTGCCTAAGTGTTTGTGTCAGTAGGGACATGCATTGAATACATGCATGTGAAATGAAGTGAACCTCAGTTTCCTGTACACAGCACATGTGAACATTGCACTCAAGGACCCCCCTGTGTGTTAAACCACACCCATCCCCTGACACCTCAAAATGAAGCACAACATAGCATGAGCCATTGACCAGCACAGCATATCATGTACAGAGTACCCCACATCGACAATGGCAGACAGTGACCCATCACTGAATCATAGAAATACATAATACGACCTACACACAAAGTTCATCAAAGTGCATCAATGAGGGAGGGAACAAGGGTGAAGAACAGTACATTCCTACAAGTCCTTCAAACAGTCCACAATGAGAAAATGAACTATCAAATCAAAGTACATATTACAAGTGCCTGGAACAACAAGGGAGAGTCTAGGAAGAGAATGTTGGAAAACAAAACTAGCATCAACATTGCTATTCCTGATGAAAATAGTTGCAGTGCAGGAGTCACATAAGGAGGGGAGTGAGTGAAGAGGAAGGAAGAGGTGAGAAAAGTAACAAAACAAGTGACAAACTGTGGAAGGTCGACAAAGAATCAAGATATTGCTGGGGAGGGGGAGATGAAAGACAAAAGGGAATGGGGGAACAGACGACCTGTAATCAGTGGTGGAGGGACCAATGATAAAAGTAAATGCCAAAACAATACTAAAAAAGGTGAAGCTGGGTGGTGGATGGACGGAGGCAGAACGGCAATTGTCTGCAAAGACCAAGCGGCTACGCATCACCATGCCTGATGGCAATTGGGGTAGTGGTTGAAAATGACAAACAGAGGACAAGGAGGAGGGGAAAGGGTGGTGGAGAGGGAGAGGCAGGAGAGAAGGGAGGAGGGGGCCAAGGTCAAAATGCATGAAGATGGAGATGGGGAAAGAAAGCACACACAGGGGACAGACGGAAAGAAGACAGTACAGAAGGGGAGGGGATGTGATGTTGAAGGGGGAGACAGAGGGAGACAGGCAGGGGCAGGGTAGACAGGGGACAATCAAGGGACCCAGAAGGCTGGTGGACAGGGCTAGTCAGGGCCTCCATTGTGGGCTTTTTGTAGTGGTGGCAGGCCCCAGCCTCCCAGTTGGCTGGATTGTCACAAGGGCCAAGTGCAACCAATGGGAGGGGGGAGCAGGTCCAGGACACAAACATGACAGTCAAATCAAAAGCAATGCAGCCATACTTCAAAAGGCACATCAAAGCACCAGCCAGGGCTGCAAGATGGCCAAAGTGGTGCAAGCAAGGAATGGGTAGTCATTGAAATGCGTGGTGACATGGGGAGCTCGGCATGCAACCTTCATGTGCCACATCCAAATCACTGTGGGGAAAGTGTCCAATTCAACATTTTCAGCACACAGATCCCTCCGACCATCAGTGTGTGTTACACAGCCAAAGGTTCCATTGTACCACCTACAGCAGGAAGTGCATGAACATAGACAGTCAATACACAACAAATATCATAAGCAACATGATGAAATTCACAGTCAACAGAATACTCACCAAAGTGAAGTGCAGGCATGCATTTGAGAATCCATCCGGAATACCCACTAGGGGTTTACACACAAGTAGGACTGTAGGCTGGCCACAGATATGACACAAGCCCAATGCCCCTGTGGGAGATGCTGTTACACTGAGCCATCCTTGTGAGCCCATGGAAAGGGGAAGCAGGAGTAGCATATGTGTCAGGACCCCAAGCAAAACACATACACAAGACAAGCCTGAATGGGCCCAGCTGGAACACACAGTGGATGCCTTCCAATGCCAAAAAGCACCACACTGTCACATGTATGCACAATAGACAAAAGAAAATGCAATAAATAAAAAATCTGCAGAAAATAAAAATCAAATTAAATAATTATTTGAATTAAAAAAATGAATAGTTAAAAAATAAATTTTAAAAAAGTACAATTTCTTGTAAAAAAAAAGTAATAAATAAAGTAATTAAAAAAAAATTGAAAAAAATATTGGAAAAGAAAAAAAAACATACTTACCAGAAGCTATAAAATTTGGAGGAAAAAATAATATTTTTGCAGGACAAAAAAAACTGCTAAAAGAAATTGCATGAAAAAAAATTAAAATCAAAAATGCCCATATATGACCCGGGGGGCACCCTGGAGGGGGGAAGGTACAGGGTGCACCTCAACACTCACATGTGTAGATGTTGAGATTAAAAAAATAAAGCTCAATGGGCTCAGCGCCTGCACGGCCTCACCTATGTGGGAGATAGGTTGTCATCATTGACCCTCTGGATGGAAATCAGAAGGTGGACGTGGCCCAGTTGACTCACCACGCCTAGCCGCTCCTTGCCCCTCAATGGCAGCAGGAATGCAGGTCTGGTAAGCCAGGTCCTGGCTGGCAATGAGACTGAGGTCAGCATGCATTACCTCACGTGTCACACATGCTTCCTCTTGCAAGGACTGAAGTGTAAGACAGAGTTCTGCCTGCATGGCCTCACATGACAAACGGAGCAACTCCCGGCTTACATGGATTTCAGCTGAGATGGTTCTTTCAAGCTGCACCATCCTGTCTTCTGTCTGCCTACTCTCGTCCATCCGGAGCACAGCCAGAGTAGATCGGAGAGATTGCTGTTCCACCCTCAGGGCCTCACGGTGTGCCTCTGCTTGAGCATCAAGTGCTTGACGCAGAGCCACCATTTCAGCCCAGCGCGCCCTGTCAGATGCTGCCATGCCCAACCTGAGTGAGCGGCACGTGGACTGTGTAGCCCGCTGCTGGAGCACCATTTGCCTTACAGAGAGGAGGATGGAATCGACAACACTTTCCATACCTTGAGCAATCATCTCAACTGCTCCCCCCTGTTGCTGTGCTATGGCAATCATGGAACGCTCCCACTCAGTCGACCCCTGTGGCACATGGCCACCGCGTTGCCGGACACCACACCTGCTGGGCCCAAGGAGCCGTGGTCCTTGGTGGGTTGGTGCCACCCGTGGCTGCATCCCCCCATCGACCTGATGCCCCAGGATCTTGGCCAACTGGTGTTGAGTGTGACCGTGCACCCGTAACCACCACAGGCAGACATCCCAACCCTGCCTGGCCCCCTACTGCAGGTATCGCGGACAGAAGATCATCCAACACAGGATCACTTACCGGCGACGACACGTCATGATGCAGATCCAGCTCAACATAGTGGTTAGAGGATACATCAGAGCCTGACTCAGAGTCAGCTCTGGACACGATGGCCTGGAGCACCTGTGGGTTCTCGTGGGATGCCACCCCGCGACCACCACTGGTGCCTGGTTGGTCATGTGAACTGACCACCGTGTCTGGGATGACATCTTCATCCTCTGCCGCCAGTGCGTCATCACCTGCAACATAAAGAAAATAAACAAGGACACGCATGTCAGTAGCACATACCACACACATACAGTTCACAACATTGACAGCCAAATAATGAAACAGCCATGTCACAGGCAACTCAAACCACAACATGCATCCAGTGGCATTGCAATGCAAGGGTATCCCAAAAGCAGAAAAGGATGTGTGCAAAATGTGAAGGCAACACCTGATTTGCATGTTGCACATCACCTGCATCACACATGACCTCTAGCAGGCATATATCCAATGCAGAAATTAGAGATGGCAACAAAGAGATGGCACCTAGCATAAGCATGTGGGAACACACAAATAGCCACAGCTAGAAATCAAACCAAACACACCATGATACATGTAACATGATTCTTCATGTCAGCACTCAACTACCATCAAATATGCAGAGCACATGTGTCACAGGAGGCACATACGCTAGTGCCTTTCTATACATTGAAAGGAGGGACATGAGTACATACATGTCAGGTCACCATCACACAGCAGCATTGTGTTTGCATGTTGAAGGGCTGAACTTGGCACAGGAGTGGGTGTGTGCGGTGCAGTGCATGTTTAGCCCCTCGAATTCCAACATCAACACGTACGTAGTGATGACAATCTCCAAACATGATGGCAGAGTAAGGGCAATTGCAGCCATCATGTGCAAATGGCATGCACCATGTCGCATGGATTCCGTGAAACACCCACCCTCTGGACAGTAGCAGGGAGGCACTGCATGGCAACAAAATGTTCCCCACAGAACTGTGCATTGGCAGAGAGTGTTGCCATGTGTCTATTGCATTTCATCATTCAAATGTCACTTCAGCTGATGAGAAATGGACATGATGGAGGACAGATAAGGAACCATCAATAGTACACCCATGCATGTAGGAGACAACACCAGTTGAAAATAGGCAGTGGGCCGGTAACAGGGGGAGCCATTTTCATGATACAGATGTGGACATCCTGAAGTCGTGCATGATGACACACAGACCTACAGTGAGCATGACATGGCTGTCCAAATGAGATGACACTTGGATCATCCTGGACACATACTACAATGAGCAGATGGTTAAGGACACCTAGGGGCATACATGGAATGCACACGGAACATGATTGTGCACACATGTGCATGGGGAGCCACTGCCATCAGCACAGTCAGAGTGAGACACACTGCACCAAGGACAAAGGATGTATATGACATGATAGGACATCTCATCAAGATTGCACTCGTATACAAGCGGCTCAGAGCGCAAACAAGCTAAGGGAGTGGAACAAGGGAGAAAAGGAATTCAAAACAACTATCATACTGGGCACAGTCACATTGAGACATGCAAATGCATGGAGAAGGGATAAAGGGTTGAAGACCCCGGAAGGGGGAGAAGGGGAACGTGCCAAATAGAGGAGACCAAAGAAGGAAAATGTAGTACAATGATAGAATAGGCATTCAAAAGGTGGCAGTGCAGCTAGCAATTGGCAAGTTCAAGATAATTTGGATAGGGCAAATCTGATGAGTGCAGAAGAAGAGTGGTGGACTGTATGGGTACATGCACAGGACCCATTGGAATGGGAGGCCTGGAGGCATTGCAGCAGGGAGGCAGGGTGAGAAGGTACCTGGGCCCGAAGGACAGAGTGTGTGCAGGGGCACAGTTCCTCTCCAATCGACCCACCCAGGTCCAACTGGGGTCTTTCCTCTCTTGACATCTTTTTCTCTACCTGTGGTGTCCCCAGGGATCTAACCTCTCTCCCTGGCTGTTCAACCAGTATCTGGCATTTCTCACCCAGCGCATCGCTGCTCTCTACCCCAACTTTCAGTGCTATGCAGATGATACCCAGCTCATTTTCAGGCTACCCTCGACCTCCTCTTCTCCTTCCCTCATCTCTGACTGTCTTTCTGCTATACAGGAATGGTGTGCCGCCAACGACCTCTGCCTTAATGCCAGTAAGACTGAGATTCTACTCATCGGCACACCCACTCCATCCTTCCCTGCAGCTCTCTGGCCGGCCTCTCTTGGCCCTCTTCCTGCTCCTACCTGCAAGGCAAAAAACCTTGGGGTCATCTTCGACTCCACACTCTCTTTCTCTCCTCATATATCCGACGTCTCTAAGAAGTCACACTACCAGCTACACCTCCTCAGAGGTATCCTTCCTTTCCTCTCCTTCCCCCAGAAGCTCACTGTCTCTAGAGCCCTGGTTCTCTCGAAGCTGGACTACTGTAACAACCTCTATCTAAATCTGCCCGCCTCTACTCTCCACCCTTTGCAACTCATCCAGAACAGGACTGCGAGACTTGTCCTTGGCCTCAAGCCCAGGGACCGTATCTCTCCAGGACTGAAATCACTGCACTGGCTCCCAGTGACTGCGAGGATCAAGTTCAAAACCCTCTGCATTATCCACAAGGCCATCTGGGACCTTGGGCCAAAATACCTTCAACTCTCTCTTCCTAAATATCTTCCCTCTCGAGCTCTTCGCTCATCCACCTCCAACTCCCTCAGGGTCAGCCGCTTCTCCAAACAACGAGTTGGGGGCAGATCTCTCTCCGCTGAAGGGCACAGCCTTCCTGCCTCCCTGAAACTTGAGGAGAACCATCTCCGGTTCCGGAAGCACCTCAAAACCTTCCTCTTTGCCTCCGCTTTCTCTCACCCTCTCCCCTGCTAATACTACTGAAACTGAATCTGCAACTGGGCCACTCACCGTTCTCGGTCCTTGGCCCAGCCACTCTCCCCTGCACTGCCTCCATGGCAACCCCTGCACTACGGGACTGTGTCTGTATCCCTACAGCTCCCCTTCCCAGCACTTATCTGCACTTACTTCGCACTTGCCACCATCTGGCCCTTGTTATTATCCTGTTTGCTGTATGCTATTAACCTTGTACTGCACTTTCCCCTCTCCCTTTCCCCCTTGCACTTTTGCCTTTTCCTCTACCCTTTGCACTTGCGCGATCTGAATGACACCTGGCCTAGTAGGATCGTTGTCTATCTCCCCTTGTTACCCCCCTGCCTCGTCGCGCCTTGAAACACTTGTGTATAGGCGCGTTACAAATGCCATATCATATCATAACAGAGGAAACCGTCCAGATGGGGAGAAGAGAGGCTAATGCAGGAGCAAATAGGAAGGTCTCGGGGTGCTTCTGGAAGCACAGATGTTTCTCCTCAAGTTTCAACGTGGCCAGTTGGCTGTTCCAAAAGGAGTACCCAGCCGTACACACAGATCTGCACTCAGCTTATCTATTCAAATAACGACTAACCCGGATGGAGTGTGCGGTAGACGAGCAAAGGACTCAAGAGGGGAGGAATTGGCAGAGGGATTGTTGAAGGTAGTTTGGACATAGTCCCAAAAAATCATTGCGCACAATGCAGAGGGTCTGAAGTATCATCTTTGCATCCACTGGTAGATAATTAAGGGATTACGGAGCTGGAAAGGTAGGAGCCAAGTGCATGAGGCCAAGGAAAAGTCTTGCAGTCCTGTACTGGATTAGTAGTAGAGGGCAGATTGTGGTGACAGGTCGAATTTTGGAAGAGCCTGTCACAGTACTCCAACCATAAGTAAAACAGAGCAAGAGAGACCGTGAGCATGTAGGTGAACGATAGGAAAGGCACAGTACCCCTGAGGAGGTGAAGAAGTTGATCTATCTCAAGATACGTCAGAAATGTGTTTGTAAAAGGAATGTGTTGAGTCAAAGGTGACCCTGAGGTTGTTGGCCTTGCAGGTGGAGGTAAGAGTAGGGCCAAGTGGGGCTGGCGCAGGAGTGAGGGGAAAGGATGGCGAAGGTGTACCAATGAGGAAGATGTCAGTCTTGCTGGCATTCAGACAGAGATCGTTGGTAGTACACCAATAGCAAATGGCAATGAGGCTATCAGAAATAAGGGAGGGAGAAGAGGTAGCCAAGGGCAGACTGGAAATTAGTTGGTTGTCATCAGCATAGCACTGGAAGTCATAGAAGAAACTGAAAATGCAGTAGGCGAGAGCTTCCAGATGAGGTTTGTAAAGTGAGGCCAAGAGGTCAGACCCCTGGTGAACACCACAGGTAGAGAGGGAGATTGAAGAAAGGAAAGAGCCAACTTGTAGCTGGGCGGGTCACACATGCCAAACACACATGTCATTGAGTTACATGCATCAATACTCACCAGATGATGCATCATAATCCATCCTCTCTCCCACTCCACGGATTTGTTCTTCCGGGATGAACTCAGAAGCGATCTCCTCATGCTGAGTGAGTTCATCCTCCTCTGGTGGTGGCCCACCTCTAGTCACCAGAGACATGGAATATTTGGAGGCACGCTTTTGTTTTGCACTGTGTCGGAGGTCATTCCAATGGTTGTAGCATTCCTGAGCTGTGCGCACTTGGAATCCCATGGCCGTCACACCATCTGCAACATGCTGCCAGTGGACCCAACGCTGGTGATGTGTTGTATGGCACTGTGGGCCCACAAGCATATCGCGATGGTGTTCCGACACGTAATCCACAAGGAAGTCCAGTTCCTGCTTGCAGAAAGGCTTCTTACTTGATGTGCTGGAGGCCGGAGCCGTGTCTGGGGTCCCAGCCTCTTGTGCAGGAGCACGCTTCCTCCTTTTGGCCGGTGGTACTGACCCTGACCCGTGACAGCAGATGTAAATTGCTGTTGGGTCATATGGGTGCCAGGTTGTGATGCAACAGCTGCATCACCAGGACCACAGGGGGGTGGTGGCATGTCTGCACCAGCACGTGGCTGGGCATCCGGCCCCAGTGGGGCCCCCCTGCCTCTTACCCCTCTGTAGCCACTCTGGCCACCCTGGACTCCCTGTACTCCTTGGTCTCTGCGCCTACGTGCCCGACCACTCCCAGCCCTGGGAGGATGCCCAGTTTTGCCGCCCTTAGTCTTTGGTGGCCTCCCAACCATGGCACAGATGTAAAGTGGCCAATGGGAGGTGCACTCAACAATTGTCCTGGGCAATTGGCTAGAAGGGGACTGGAAGGAATAGGCACCCCAATGCTCCTGCAAGGCTGTCTTTGACCCCTGGGGAAAAATGACGGGTCACGCAACGCTCAGGCACCCCCCAAAAAAAAAGAAAAAAAAGAAAAATATTGAAAAAGTATAAAAACAAAAAATTGTAATTTCACTAAAGAAAAAAGTGCATGCGACCCCGGTAGCCCAGTAGTACGGTGTGGCACCCAGGGACACAAAAAACACGTACGCGTGGAACACGCGGGCTACTGTGACCTCAAAAACGGTACGCGATGTACAGGGGGAACCACAGTGGGAAAAATAGTTTGCGCAACTCACCGCCTGCCTTGCATGATAAAAAAGCAAAAACACACGCGCTTGTGTGTGTAGGCAACACCCCACCAAAAGAAGAGGTACGAACTTCAAACGCTGTGAAGTAATCACGTGTGATTCCAGAAGAGTAAACACATGCATCGGTCTCCACGAACAGCACGTACAGTGGACTGCTGGCCCGTGCTCACCTTTAACCCGTGCTGAGGGAAATGCCCACGCGTCTTACGTCACATACGCGCTTACGCGCTAAGGGCCTATTCTTGAATTACACGTATTGACACACCTCAACATGCACTGCGTCCAATAAATCTGCATGGCCACTTACCGCTCGACTCCGGTATTCGGAGTGGTGTGCAGGGAGTTTTACACGCGATTACACTAGCGCGAGCAGGGTACTCATATTCGGAGGGGTGCGCAGGGAGTTTTACATGCGATTTCACTAGCACGAGCGGGGGACGCATATCGGAGGGGTGCGCAGGGAGTTTTCCACATGATTTCACTGGCACAAGCGGGGTACGCGTATTCTGAGGGGTGCACAGGGAGTTTTCCACACATTTTGGTGGTTGGGGGGCTGTATGCTGGTCCACTGGCCTTTGCGCCATGTACTGGATTTGGGCGATGTTTTTCGCGCATGGGCGGGGTTAGGGGCGTAACTGGCACTGCTGCAGGGTCGCTGCATCACTCTGCGCCACGGCTGGTTATGGATGTAAGTATCCATGAATACGCTGTGCGCTAAAATGGGTTTTGGTGCACGCGGCTGGCGCAGACTGCCGCACGCGCACTCTGAACGTCAGCCGCGTGCGCCACTTGTGCGCTAAATTCTATGAATTACCCCCTGTGTGTGTGTGGTTTAGTGGCTACAATTCAGTAGCTTCATGGACTTTTTTCATTTTGCTTTGCCTCATCTGACCATATTGAACATGATGCCTGTCAGTCCTACAGAGTGTTGGTTGCGGCAGATCATTGATTTGTGTTACACAGAATATTGGTACATTTATGGACCATTTTTCATTTCATTTTCTCCTGCTGCCCTATTGCAACTATCCAAGGGACCTACAGCGTACTGTGTGCAGTGCATCTCTTTTAATGTTTTGCAGAACACATTTGTTTTGCTGTATATTTTTCATTTCAATGTCTCCCTCCTATGCTATTGTGCATGCACAGCAGCCATGCAGCAGAATGGGTGCAGCAGATCATCTTTCACAGAATTGTTTTCATTCACTGTATATTATTCATTTATTTTCTCCTTCCAGCAAACTGCATGTGGAGGGTGGCCTACAGAATGGCGTGTGCAGCAGATCAACTAGTGTCTTTCTCAGAATATTTTTGATTTTGTGGAATATTTTTTTAATAAAATTTTGTGTGTTGGGTACCTGGATCATCTAGTATATTTTTCAATTTTTCTGTACTTTTTCATTTCTTTTTTTTCCTTCAGATCCTACTGTACTTGATGTAAGAAGGGATGTTTTGTGTGCTGTATGTTATTGTCTTTACTCCATTTTGTCCCGCCTCGCCTACAGTGCAGGCTTGATTAATTATAGTAAAAATTGGAAATCTCAGGTTTTGCAGATACGTTTTTCAAAATGCTTTCAGCGTGCACAACTACACTATATCGCTTAGATGCGTGGCAAAAATCTCAAAACTCAGTGTACAATTTTGAATTATGTTCGAGGAAAGTGTGTCCATAGAAATCTTAATGCAAAACGTCACCAAATGTGCTTGAGTGATCCAATCTGACTGGGTCATTAGCAAACCAAATTTGGTGAACTTTTATCGATGAAAACAAAAGTGACAGAGAAAAAACGTTTTCCATGTTCCTATGTAAAGTGTGATGTAAGCTTGACTATAGAGCCGGCAATGTTACTATGTATTTTCTCAATATATATAAGGGACATTTGTGGAAATGTGTGTGTCTATTCGAAATGCTCAGCATACTTCCCAACATGCTACAAACCTGAAATTTGGCATGTGAGTAGGTTCCATGGTGTAAACAATGTAAACCGTATATCATGTACATTTTTCTAATTCTGTTTTTTTAAGCGTTTTATTTTTTAAGCAGTCTGCAATGCTTGGATGTGTATGTGTATGTTCAAAATGCTCAGCATACTTCCCAACATGCTACAAATCTGATATTTGGCATGTGGGTTGGTTCCATGGTGTACACAATGTAAAAAGTATAAAATGCAAATTTTTCCAATTTTATTTTTTTAAGCTTTTTGTATGCAGTCTGCAATACTTGGATATGTGTGTTTCGGTTCGAAATGTTCAGCATACTTTCCAACATGTTATAAATCTGAGATTTGGCACATGGGTAGCTTCCATGGTGTAGACAATGTAAAAAGTATAAACTATACATTTTTCTAACTTTTATTTTTTTAAGAGTTTTTTTAATGCGGCCTGCAATGCTTCGATATGTTTGTCTGTTTGAAATGATCAGCATATTGCCCAACATGCTACAAACCTGAAATTCAGCATGTGGATAGGTTCCTGTGTGTAGACAATGTAAAAAGTATAAAATGTAAATGTTTCTAACAATTTTTTTAGTTTTTTGTAAGCAGTATGCATACTTCCCAACGTGCAACAAAACTGAAATTTGACATGTGGGTAGGTAACCAAAACTCAGGACATCTTTTCTTCAGTGGTCGAAGTGTACAAAAAGAAGTAGTGGAACTATGTTCCCTGCTGGCCTGCCCCGCCCCCCACAAACCCCGTCGCCATGCCCCGCCCACATGCACCTGCTGTTTAAGAGAATGTTCAGTGTAGTGCACTGAAAGTTCAAGTTTCAACTTCTTCCTATAGTTTTATTTTAAAACGAAACCATTCTGAACGGGTTCTTTTTAAAATAAAAATATAGGAACAGTAAAACTTAATTTAAAGAAGTAGAGGAGCACCGCTCCCAACCGCTCCCACTCACTTCGACCACTGGTCCTCACTCTCCTCTACACCCCTCCATTCTCCTTCACTCACTCTCAGGCCAACCTTGGCCCCCTCACCTCTTCCGTCCTCCTCTCTTCTTCCTCACCCATATCACCGGATTAGGTCTCTGTACAAGTCCTTTCTATGAAAGTCTCTTCCAAACATGTGCTCCCCTGCTCCTCAAGAGCTATCAAGGACGCCATTGCCTCCGTTGCTCCACCCTTGGCTAATTTCTGTAAACACTCCTTTGCCCTGGCTCCTTCCCACTACTCCTCAAGCACTCCCTTGTGCACTTTCACCTCAAAAAGGCTTCTGCCGACCTCTCCTGCCTGGCCAGCTACCGCTCTATCTCCATCCTCCACTCTTGGAGAAGCTGATCATCTCCCAGCTGATCCACCACACTGAATATGTTGGTTGTCTCCATGAAGAAGCAGAGAAGCCAGAGGCAAGGAAACCACACTCCTGAAAACCAGTGAAGACTTGCTCTCAGATCTCGACTCAACTCTCCTTCCTTTCTCATCCTAGCTGACCTCTCCTCTGCCTTTGATACGGCCAATCATGTCACCCTCATAAATTGGCTTTGTGATACCCTTGGCATCACAGACCTGGAATTGGACTGGTTGACCTCCTTCCTCTCTGACCGACCATCCCAGGTCCAACTGGGCCCTTGTCTCTTCTCCATCACACTCTCTACCTGTGACGTCCCTCAGAGATCGATCCTCTCACTGTGGCTCTTCAACATCTACCTGGCACCTCTAGCCCATTTGATCTCTGCAGTCTTGCCTCACTTCCAGTGTTATGCGTACAACACGCAACAGCCTCTTCCTAAAACTGCCTAAATCCTCCTTTTGCCCCCTTCAACTAATCCAGAATAAGAATGCAAGATTTATCCTAGTCCCCAAGCCAGGGACCACATCTCTCCAGCCCTAAGATCTCTCCACTGGCTCCCAGTTGCTACGAGGATCATGTTCAAGGATTTATGCATCACCCACAAGGCTTTCTGGGGCCTGAGACCTTGCTACATCCGGCTCTCTCTCCCCAAATACCTCCATGCTAGAGCACTTTGGTCTTCTAGCTCCACCTCTCTGCAGATCAGATGCTTTTCCTTCCAAGCATAGAGTGGGGGTAGGTCTCTCTTTTCCACATGAGCCTCCCTCTTGAATGCCCCCTCTGGCCCTCTCAGACTTGAAGTGGATCTCCTTAGGTTCCTGATTCATACAGGGCACCAGGCCCCCTCGTTCAGTCTACCCCAGCACCTTGGTTTCTCCCGCCCACTCCCCTAACCTGCACTTGTCCTTCGGGGCTCTTTCCCCCTACACTTGCCTGGCTGGGCCTGCACTCATGTTGAGCCCATCTAGCCCCTTCCTTGCACTTAACATATGGCCCTTTCCTCTGCACTCTGCATTCCCCTGGCACGTGTCCACCTGGCCCCAGATTAGCATTTGCCTTGCCCAGGGACCCTCTACCCCTTTCCTCCTCCCCCCAGCATTTGCATGCTCTCCACTCTGACCTAAACTCCTTTCCCTCCTCGGCATTTCCACATTCTGCTCTCACTGGCACTTCCCCCACCTGCCCATTCCCCTGCACTACTTGTTACTGCACTTGCATGACCCGAATGACACAAGGCCTAGTAGGACCGTTTTTGTTATTCTTCATCTATCTCCCCCTCCCCCTTTGTCTGTGTTGTTGCACCTTGAAATACCATTTGCTGTAAAGGCACCTTATAAATACCCAATACGTGAAATAAATGGTGTAGACAGTGTAAAAAGTTTAAAATATAAATATCCCTTTGTCTAATATTTTTTGGGAGGGAAATATTTCCATATGTTTGTGTGTGTCTGTTTGAAATGTTCAGCATAGTTCCCAATATGCCACAAACCTGAAATTTGGCATGTGGGTAGGTTCCATGGTGTAGACAATGTAAAAAGTATAATATACAAATATACCTTTGTCTAATTGTTTTGTTTTTAGTAGGAATATCTGTTTTTAGACAGATTTGCATCAAACTTGTATGAGGAGCTTCAGACAGGTACTGAAAGTTTGCTTTTGCAAATTCTGTGTTAAATCGTCTTGTGTTTTATCGTTCAACAGTGCCAAAATGTAGGTAAAACATAATATAACTGTGGTACCTGAGGCATTGCCTGTGTCCATGGCAAGTGTACAGAGTGTCCCAAATATGGCCATGCCCTGGACAGTCTGTCCACTGTCCATGGCCACCAGAAGGCCAGTTATGGGTTTAAAGTGGACACTCCTCCTGATCTCGAGTAATGCAAAATGTCTTCTCTTAGATGTCTAGCAGGGTTTATAGTGATAATACCGAACGCAAAAATCTCGAAAACAAAAATATCGAAAAAAAAGGTCGAAAACAAAAATATCGAATTTTTTTTATGACGTTTTTTTTTCGAAATGGGGGGGTTCCCCCCAACCTCCCTTTTTTCTATTTTTTTTTATTTTAACCCTTTTTTTTTACTTACCTGACCCCCCAAAACACATATAAATAAATAATTAAATTATTCGATATTTTTTTTTTCGATATTTTTGTTTCAAGATTTTTGTCGTTCGGTATTATTGATTCGGCCTTTTGACTGACCACCGGCTAGCAGGGCCTGCAACATGGCTGAAGCCCAGGCCGCAGAGATTGTGGTCACTCTCCATTGTCGCAAGCCATGAACAGAAGCCTGCAGTCCCATTCTTGAGAAATAGTGGCCACTGTGCCAGGCCAGTCTTTACTGTAGGTTGATTTGTGGTGCAGGCAGCATGGCTGAGTATCATGGCTCAGGGTGTGTGGCCAGTGGCCATGGTCTCAAGTTATGGACAGACACAACAGTGCCAGAATTGGGCTATTGTGGCTACAGGGCCGGGCTACAGGCCAAACCCAATCTCTCCTATGGGTTGTTTTGCAAAGACAGAAACACCTCTGTAGCCCATACCCTGGGGTAGGTGGCCACAGGCCATGGCCACAAGCTGTGGACAGTGGTCACCATACTAAGGTATAATTAAGGTATAATGGGAATTGCAAAAGCTGCAGGCTAGGTCCAATGGCTATTGCTTCTGGGTTGGTTGAGCCATGTTCATGGATGAGCCTCATGCCCTTGGCAATTCATCCATGGCTTTCATCCCCAAAATGGGCTGCTCAAAGTGACACATGTCAGTATGCGCTGCAAACAAATATGTTTTTTAAAGGAGAGTCATATAGTTCCTATAATCATGAAACTTCTTTAGTTATAAAAACATTGAAATTCAGTGAACAAAAACCTTTTTAAAGGGGTGTCATGTTCAAGCTTCACTAATAAAAACCTGAACAATTCAGTGAAAAATCATTGTGTGTTAAAGGGATGTTATGGTTAAATTGTTCCCAAAAAATCCCATTGAAATTCAATGAAAAAACGTTGTTAAAGGGACATTATGGTTACGTTTCTCTATTAAAACCTTTGCAATTTAGAGAAAAAACATTGTTAAAGGAATATTATGTTTGAAGCACAAAATTGAAAAACCAAAGACATTCTCCAGTTATGATAAGCTATGGAACCATAACCCACGCCCCACCATTCACCGCTCAGACTAACACCCAGGAAATTAAAGATGACATCACAAATGGCATCATCAATGATATCACTGATGACATCACTAAATTGTAACCATCCTGACAGAAAGTTCTTACAAAGAGTTGTGTTTAGTGTATTACTACCAACATATGTAGGGTGGTAGGTAGACCTCTCATGAACTAGTCCATGTGTCATCAAATGTACTCGAAGTTCTTTTGATAATAGAGCAATATAAAAATACATAAACATAGGCAAAGAATGCAGGATGGATCATCAAAGTAGAGTTTTCTTTATCTGGTAGATTTGGCCAGTTGAATTATAAGTGTAAGCCTATCAGGACCTTGAGTAATGGCAAACCTGGAGCCAGGGGCTAAGTATACAAGAATTACTAGACATGTATGTGGATAAGCAGAGACAGGTACCATCTAGTAAAGTGGGAAACAAATACTACGACAAGCAAATTAAATTAAGATTAAAGTAAGTCGTCATACACATAAAGGATACAAATTGTATTATCTGTATGGGGCTAGGTTATTTTTCCATGTACGTGCACCATGAGCTCGGCAAACCCTAAGGAAACTATCTTTTTGTGCAAGCCAAATACTTAAATGTATAGCACCTCCAAAGTATGGTTTTCATGTTTTCAATGCACTATTCTAAACCTTCCAGCCATCGCCTCTTGTATTTTGCTATAGACACCCATAGTGGGATGTGTGCGCCCAGACATGGGTCCCATGCCAGCTGGGCCTAGAGACCCAAGTTACTCCTCAATGATTAGGCCCAACAGGGCTGAAACATGTCTGCGGATGCTTGTCGTCTCATGCCGAAGGTATGTGACCTTGATCAACTGAAGGGAAATTCCCTACTCTGTGTGGGACTGGAAAAATATTGACAAGAACATACAAGAATGTGTCCGTACAGGAAAGAAGTTCAAGGTATACTAGTCCAACCAATGGACTGCAACCTGTCTCTCTATGAAGGCGAAACCCTCCAACCACTTCCCTAAATGGGTGTGTGGTACCAGTTCTAGACTTGATTGCTAGAACGTAAATCTTTATCAGTCACATATACCGACAAGACAAAATGCTGTATAAAGAAACATATAAAGTACTTAGTGTTATAATCTAAATCTATATCACAATTTATTATAAGCAGTTCAAAAAGATACACATTCTTGTATGCTCCTGAAGGGATGTGACCTAGCAGTTCAGACTGGACTGCTCCATTTGAGGTGGAACTAAGCCTGATTTGCATATGATCTTTCCACTTCTGTAATGGCTTGGCAGGCGAAGAACGATGGTCTGGAGGGTTGCTCAGAGCAATGCCAGAGTTTATGATTAATTCTCAACCTTCCAGCCATCACCTCTTGTGTTTTGCTGTAGTCACCCTGAGTAGGAGGGGTATGCCCGGTCATGGGTCCTACGCCTGCTGGGCCTAGAGACCCAAGCTACCCCTTACATATGAGGCCCAACAAGGCCAAAACAAGTCTGAGGATGTTTGCGGTAAATGCAGAAGGAATGTGACCTAGCAGTTCAGACTGGACTGCCCCTTTTTAGGTGGGACAAAGCCTGATTTGCATATACATATACATTTGTGATCTTATTTTTGATGTCCTGGGTGTTAGTCTGAGCAGTGCAGGGTGGTGGTGTGAGTTATGGTTACTTAGCTTACCATAAATGGAAAATTTCTGCAGGTTTTCCGGGTTTACTTGTAACCATAACATCCCTTTAACACGTTTTCTCCACTGAATTTGATAGGTTTTAATTTGAGCAACTTACCCAAAATGTCCCTTTAACAATGTTTTTTCACTTAATTTCATAGGTTTTTATTAGTGAAACTTAACCATAACATCCCTTTAACAACTTTTCTTCTGTGAATTTCATAGGTTTTATGAGTGAAAATGTTTCATGATGTTACATCACTGTGTATAAATTATTAATAATTCCTCTTTTAACATATACAAATGAACTATAAACCTCCTCTAACAAACATATTTTTGCAACGCATACTGATGTATGTCGTTATCAGCAGCGCATGCTGGGGATGCAAGTCACGGTTGAATTGCCTAGGGCATGAGGCTTGACCATAACCATAGCCCCGCCAAACCACCCCGTTACCCACTGCACCTACCCTGCATCCTAGTTCAGTGTCCACTATACCCTCATAATGTGACCAATGGCCAGTGCTCATGGCTTGCAGTCCTGGCCAGTCTCCACAATACACGGGGCATGGGGTTTGGCCATGCCGCATTCCCCAATAGGCAAATGAGAGCAGAAATGTGTCTTTGCCGAGGACCAAGCCCACTGCCCAGGCAGCAAAGTTATATCACTACTTTTTGTACTTACATTTTGACACTTTCAAAAAAATAAAACACAGGAAAAATTTGCAAAAGCATGCTTTCAGGTCCTTACTGATACTCTTCGCGCAAGTTTGCTCTAATCCCGTCCAGCACTTTGGGCTGCAGCAACAAGCAGAATTTCTTTTTCCCATTCAAACCTAGGGCCGCATGCCCCAATAAGTAAATCAGAGTAGGCATTCATACTTGCCGAGGGCCAGGCCCATTGTCCATGCACCAAAGTTATATCACTATGTTTTGTGCTTACATTTTGGAAAAATAAACAACAAGACAGATTTGCAAAAGCATGATTTCAGGTCCTTGCTAATGCTCCTCAGGCAGGTGTGTTGTAATCCAGTCCAGCATTTCGTTGCTGTAGCCGCAAGCAGAATATTTTTTCCCATTCAAACCTAGAGCTTTGGCCACACCGCACGCCCCAATAAGAAAATCAGATAACACATTTGTCCTTGCTCACGGTCAGGCCCGTTGCCAGGCACCAAAGTTATATCACATTTGTTTGTACTTACATTTTGACATTTGAAAAAAAATAAAACACACAACAGATTTGCAAAATCATGCTTTAAGGTTCATGCTGATGCTCCTCGCAAATGTTTGCTGCAATCCTGTCCAGCACTTCGGGCTGTAGTCACAAGCAGAATTTTTTTTCCCATTCAAACCTATCCCGATTTTGAATAACTTTACCACATAGCCAGTCCCTGGTGGCCATGCCCACTTTAACCCCATTGCCGGTCCTTCGTGGTCATGGCCAGCAGCCAGATCATCCGGGCCATAACCCGGACAATCTGGCCACTGTCCATAGCCCCAGGCTATACCTCAGTCACCAAAGGTATATCACTATTTTTTGTACCTACATTATGACACTTTTCAAATGGACACATTTGCGAAACAATGTTTTCGGGTCCTTGCCAATGCTCCTTGCATGAGTTTGCTGCAAATCAGCCCATGTTTTATTTGCTGAAAAACGTACGTTAAAAAAAATAGTCATATAATTTAGCCCCACTCGACAAAATCCATTCAGAATTTGTACAAACATTCAAGGGTAGTTCCATAATCTTTCTGAAAACCTTTGTGCAGATTTGTCAAACAGCAATAAAGTTATAAGCCATCTAAAAATGTTGAGACCTGCCTCTAATTTTGCCCCCTCTTGACAAAAACCCACCAGACTTTGCAAAAACATTCAAATGTAACTCGAAAATCTGTTTGCAAACTTTTATGCAGATTTGTCAAATGGCACCAAATGTATAAGCCTTTCAAATATTTTGGGACCCCCAAATGTGTGCAAATCCTCATGGACACAATGGAAACAAAATTTTGCTCATGCCTACATCCCAAATCGCTGGACCGATTTTCACCAAATTTGCGGTAGGAATGGCAGCTTGTTTTCGAAAGCAAGCTTTTGTAAATTTGGTGTAAATCCGTGCAGTAGTTTAATTTTAAATGTGCAAAAAATAGGTAAAACAAATTTGTGATATCTGGAACCGGTCCGCAGACTCACTTACATATTTGATCTGCAGACAGCCCTATGGACCAATCAGAGAGGGTGGCAAGATGTCCACGGACATCGTACGCACCCATTGATTGGATGGTGAAAAGCGCGAGGGGAGTCATATTTTGGGAAACAGATGGCATGTGGATCTGTGCCCCTGGTGTCCCCGGATAGCGCACTGGGGACAAAGTCTGGAGAGCACATTTGGGGTTATTTGGTGGTTGATAGGAGGGACTGGAAAAGTTGTGGGGTGGAATAAAGATGATATTGCGCTATTTTTGTAGGTGAAAAAAGTGGGTGCGGGTGCCGCCCGCTCTGTGGACACTGCAGTAGTCCACTGACAGCATTGTGAATGAGCAGCTTGCAAAACACATTTTAGGTTATTTGATGGGTGAAAGAGGGCTTGCAAAGGGTGGAGGAGTGGCATAAAAATGATATGGAACTGTTTGCATAGGTGCAAAATGGGTTTGCAGATACAACCGAGTCTGCAATCAATTTTGGTGTCTGCTGACATAATTTCGATTGCAAGGGGGTTCGGGCGGGTTTTGTTATTTGAAGGTGTATTGTACATACTTGTTATATAGTTTAATTCTATTCTGATGGTTGTGGCCAGTGGCAGATTCTTGGGGCATGGCCTATGGCCTATGGCCATGCCCCCAAGAATCTGCCACTGGCCACAACCACCACAGTAGTAATATGTGTATAGTTATTATAGGTAATGTAGTTGAAGTATAAAGTGTAATATGCCGGAATGAAGTAATTGAACTGTATATGGTATTCATGACTGTAGTAAAATTGAGGATACTGCTTATGGAAAATGTATTTGTTATACTTGGTATGGTTACTTAGTTGCATACAGTAATGGAGCTGGAATCTCTGGTTTATTTTCTGTGGGAAAAACAGTATTATTTGCTAAGAATCATAGTTTAAGAGCTTTAATTGCATACAGTTTTACACATACATTTACTTTTATTTGACCCTCATAAACAGAACATTATATGTATTAAGTTTGGTACAACATTAGTGTATGATACACTGTTGTTGTACTGACATTAAATAATCATGGGGTCATTGGGAAAAAAATTCCATTAAAAAACTATTACAATTATGTGAGTGTTAGTGTGATAGTATGTTTGTTTGAAGTATGTTGTCATTACGGGAATGTTATATACCTGTTGGTGTATTCTAACTACATTAGCCGTTAGAAGAAATGTTGTAATAACAAGAATTGTGATGGCATAATTGAAGTGGACTGTAACGAAGGATATTTTTGAAGTAGTTAGATACCTGTTGGCATATTCTAACTAGATTGACCTTTAAAAGTGTGATTGTAGTATTATGTAGTTAGATACCCGTTGATGTATTCTAACTGTTGATTGTGTTAGAGTTAAGTGGGTACATTTGGGTTGAAGGAATATTAAGTAGGCATTTGTTAGATTTGCTGGTAACCTATGTTTTGAAGTAACGGAGGTGCCGTTACATCAAACTAACCACTTCCTTTTTTGACACATGCAGTATAGAATGCCCCTGCCACTTTTCAGAGGATGGTTAACCAGGTTTTGTCTGGACTGGAAAACTTCAGCATCACCTATCTAGACGACATTGCTGTGTTCAACCACACCTGGGAGGATCATGTTTCCCACCTGAAACAAGTGTTCAGGCGCTGCAGAATGCAGGCCTGACTATCAAGGCCACAAAGTGCAAGATAGTGCAGGGAACCGTGACATACCTAGGCCACCTAGTCGGTGGAGGTAAGAAACAACCTCTTGAAGATAAGGTACAGGCTGTGAAGGATTGGGACATCCCCACCACTCAGACACAGGTGAGAGCCTTTCTAGGTCTCACCGGGTACTGCCGGTCATTCATCAGAGGGTATGGGACCATTGCCATGCCCCTGAATGATGTAACATCCAAAAAGATGCCAAAGAAAATAACTTGGACCCTCGCCTGTCAAAAGGATGTTAAAGAATGAATTGTGCAGGGCCCCACTTATGAAAGTGCCACACTATGGTCAGGAATTCATTATCTAGACAGATGCCTGTGATTTTGGGATTGGAGCAGTGTTAGCTCAGCTGAACTCTGAGGGGGTAGAGCAACCTGTAGCCTACATTAGCAGGTGGTTGACAAAAAGGGAAAGGAACTGGGCTGTTGTAGAGAAATAGGCATATGCGGTCATGTGAGCCGTAAAGAAGCTGAAACCCTACCTCTTTGGGTCTCACTTTATGATCTAGACGGACCACAGGCCTCTGCGATGGTTAATGGCCATGCAAGGGGAGAACCCTAAGCTTTTGTGTTGAGCCATATCCCTACAGGCACTAGATATGAACATCCAGCACAAGCGAGGCTCCCAGCATGTAAATGCAGATGGCCTCAGCTGGTACTGTCGCCTTGATGATGAACCAGACTCTCTGTAGGGTGGGGGTTACATGTTGAGGCTGGGGGGCATGTGAGGAATTCAACCATCGGCACAGGGAGAGTGCGCTCACCTGGGCTATTTGATTTTTTGTTTATTTAAAAGAATAAATGATGGGAGATCAACCTCTGGAAAATATGTGGGGCCATTCCCGCACATATTTTCCATGCTCACCGCATAGCAGAAAAATAGTCATGTACTCTGGGAGGACACAATTTACCAGCACTGCTATCCCCTGTCATGTGTAGCTGACACCTGACAGCTGTGGGTACCTTAAAAGCCCCTGGCCGTGGGCAGCCTGATTAGCATTTCAAGGCCCCATTGATTTGCATCTCATTGTTACACATTGCTGGTGGCGGCGAATACTGAAGAATGTTAATTAGCAAGCCTCAGAAAGGCCTGGGTGCAGGAAGTGACAATGGAGACCATAGCACCTCTTTGTAATGCAATGTGTCAACTTTGTAATAACACCCCTCCTTTGTATGAAAGGACAGTGAATGTCCTGTCTGTAACCACTCTGTTCAGAGCAGGGAAGCATGTGAATTGTAGAGACAAAAGTCTGCCTGCAACCCCCTACTTCAAAGGAGGCCCATCTTGTAACCAAGCGCTGCATAGGGCTCACTTAATTAGGGAGACAATTAGATGTACAGTAGACAGAAAGATGGGTGAGACTTAGAAGTATATGTTGTCATCCTTCCCCTGTCTGTTGCCAAGCACTCTGATTCAGACCTGAAGCATCACTGAAGACAGTTAGTGGGGACCCTGGATTGGTTCAATAAGGAGGGCTTAGCTTGCACCAATCACTGGGGCCCGATTGACTTTAAAAGAGGAATGAGCCCCTCACTGATCAGACCATCTGAAGACTTTGCAAGGAGTAAGAAGAGGGACTCGTTTGGACCCAAGCTGAAGGTACAGTCTACATTACATCTTCCGCCAGTGAAGGCAGGCCAGGCATTCCAAGATGGAAGCAAGATCCCTCCCCTAAACATCTCCCAGGGAACAGAAGGAGATATCGGACCCAGAGGACCTGTCCAGCAGCTCCAGAACTGGTACACAGCCAGCACACAGCGTGCCCTGCTAGGTTCTGACACAAAGCCACCTAGGTGGTAAGTGCTGGAGAGTCTCTAGACAAAGGACAATGCCGTTGCCTGCTAATACCCTCCTGAGCTTTGGGACGTCTGCCTTGAAAGGACACAAGCCCTGCGAAGAAGCTAAGAGGAGGGCCACACAAGCATCATCCAGTGTCCATCTTTTTAAGGACAATTTCGAGACAGTCGAGTCCTCGAACAGCATCCGGCGGCACCGCTTAGTGTTTTCACACCGCAGTCATCAGAGCCGTCCGAGATGCCTGACCAGCATTCCAGATCCGACAAGCAGCACAGAGACAATGATTCTTTGCCACGAGCCACCGCGCTGGACAGACTGCAGACATCCATACAGCCTTGCGTGCCGTACTGCCTGCCGCCTAATACCCGCAGCTGTCTCCCACCACTAACTCTGTCTCACGGGTTGCGAAACGCCCTGGAACCACCTCGACCCTGTAAAGCACCAAGAACTTGTTCAGCACCAGGTACATTGTGTTTCTGCACCCCTGGCCCTTCCCTGTAGGCTCCTATAGACAGTTATGACCCTTTGCCCCTTTGGTGTTGAAACCAATTAATCTTGAACTATAAGACTGATTACTTTACCAGCTACCCTGTGTCAATATCCAGAGTGCATCCCTTTGGTTTGTGAAACTGTTTGTCATCTGTGTTCCTTTACAGTGGTAGTTGTAATTGTAGTGTGCTAGAACTGTCTGTTTTAGTAATAATAGAGTAGATTTGTATTTTCGCTGTGTTGCAAGTAATCAATGATCCACAACCTTGCAGAGATAAGCCTGCTGTTCGGTCCACGTTAACAAAATTTGAGAAGGAGGTTTTATAAGTTACTTGTATTCCAATCTGTTCAGATCGCTTCTGGTGTACTATAGGTGTGCGGTTGATTGATGGTTTAGAAACCGATATTCATCCCTCGACCACTGGTGCCCCGGAAGTTGATTTGTCACAATGACTTCCCCGATTCATCCAGATTTCAAAAGTGGTTGGAAGCAGGTCTGAAAAGTGTGGGACAGCTCTGGAGGGCCGGAGGATTTGTTCCAATACATGATCTTGATACCCAACTGGGAAATAGTCTTGTTTTAGTTACTTGCAGCTGGCAGGGTGCTCACTGCTGATGAATGGAGGCAACAGCTTTAGATGGAGCTTACCCTATGGAATCTATTTTGAATATATTTGTGGGATCTCGGGGACTGATCTCAAAGCTTTATGAATCTCTGCTGATTGCAAAGCTGAAGGGGACATTTCAGATTAGAAGTAGGTGGGAGGCTGATTAAGGAATGGAATTGGAAGAGGATACTCTGTGCGCCTACGCACACAAGATGCCACTACACGCTGCATAGTATTAAGCTGCTACATAGGTAGCAGTATGACCCCCATAAGGTCATCTAATATGTTTCCCGGTGTTAGTCCATTCTGTTGGAGACAATGTGGTGAAAGAGCCAATTATCGGCATATGTGGTGGGCCTGCTCCAGGGTTCAGCCCTATTGGAAAGAGGTACTTGGGTGGATTAGGGACCTCGATGAGATTCATATTTATAATTATAATTGTTCTTTTATAAAACGCTTAATAGCAGCGAGTGGTTTCTAAGCACAGGATTGGGATTTGAGCTTGTATTGCGCTGCATTGTCTTGCTTCCAAGACAAACGTGTTGCCCGTGAGATATCCTTCCTCATACGGAAGCTGACCCGATACAAGAGGGATAAGTTGCCTAGTGAAGGCGATTTTTGAAAATGAGAATTTAACTGGTATGTTTCATGAGACTAGACCATCTCGGGAGGTAGAATGGTCTCTGTTCATTTTCAGATATAAATAAGGGGGAGGGCCTTTTCGAAGTTCGGATCTGCCCTTTTGTAGAGTTTATTTTGACAGATACTTGTCGATACTGTGAAGTACCTATTGTAGACGCTGTGCCTCATAAGGGGGGGTATAGGCAGAAGCAGGGTAAGGGAGTAGACTGTGTTATTGTCATGTGATTTCTTGTATTTGTTGCTCCCTTTAGATGAAACACTGAATAAAATTCTAATTTACAAAAAAGAGAGTACTTCAAATGTTCTCTCTGTATACACATGACAAGGCCATTTGTTAACTGAGTACCTGCTCACAAAAATGCATATTGACCATGAAGCATACCTGTATGCTTCAGATGCCCCTTTAATGGGGAATTCATATGCACGTTTATTCACATTAATAAGTCAACATCTGCAAAGGGTTGTTTTTTTTGTACAGAGAGCTGTCAGCAAATTAACCACCTTGTATTATTTTGTCCGCGCTATAAAACCCCTAGTCATCTGTCTGGCATTTAGACTGTGCACAAAGCACCCCTATTAACCAGATCATCAAAGCCAGAATATAAATTTGCTTTATAAACCTAGCGGATAAGGAGGTGGTGAATCAAAGTGTCTGTAAATAGGTTTAATATTATGGATTTGCCTTTTTAATATTGCAGTGAATTTTAATTTGTCATAATAGTTGGAGTGCCACAACTGTTACCCTAAATTATTTAAAGTATTGTTATGAATATTGTATGTTTATTTTTGACATTGTGCATTTGTGTTTGTATTTTTGACATTGTATCATATCATGTGTTGTGCTTGTATGAACATTTTTCGTGTTCAAAGTAAAGCTTTATGAATAAATGATTATCGATACAGAGCCTGCTCTGGCAATGCAAGTAAACAGGACCAAACAAGGCCAGAGCTGTGCCCACCAGGAGGGCTGAGCAAGTCACCACAATGCCAGCAGCACTGGAACCAGGATAGATTATCGCCCCAAGTGCTTGACATGGTTGGTGAAACTGAATAGGACACTGTGATGTGAGGCACAAAGATGGACTGCCGTAGAATATGCCCAAAGAAAGAATTTGGGGCACAAGTCCTACATTGTGCAATGACATATGTGTTGCAAATATTGCCAAATCCATTACCGAATCAAAGACAAATGTTGCACTATATTTTTTGGGGGATTTCCCAGACCTATACAGTACCTGACAGCAATGCCTGTAGGAATTGCTGTTTCACTATCCATTGGATAGGAAACATCATGCATTCATCTCAACACTATGTGCACCCTATTGTGTCTTTGATTCATCCCCTACACATCCTTTCAAGGTGCTGTTTATTGTTGGACCACAAAGTGGCCCCATGTCATTCAATAGGGCTGGAAACACCAGCACCTTCATGCATTGGCTCTGGTAAGAAGCCCAAGCAACCTGCCAGAGCGAGGAGAGTGTGACGTAGGCCTCCTGTCAAGCAGGTAGTTGTTCAGATGCCTTTTGCTCTCAGTTGCAGCAGTGGCTGTGGGATGGAAAGCCTACTGTGTGCGCCCATGCTAGACGGCTCCCAAAGGCACTGCTGTTGCCGTAGTTGCCTATGGGTGCCAATCACCTCCCCAATAGAAGTTCTCAGCCAGCATCTGCGGTCATGGGTGGTGGATGGTAAGGCTGGGGTTGGGATGGCTGAAGCAATAGGTGGCTTTGGTCAGAAAAACGCTGTCAGATATATGGCCAATGCATAGTGAAACATGCCATCTCTCAGGGTTATCAAGCCCCAGCACTCACAGACGGTCAGGGCATATATGATACCCTTTTATGCAAGGCCATCTAAGGGTTTTTGGTGCCCAGGCTAACAGCACATTTTCCCATCTCCCAAAACCAAAGAAAATAATGGTATCCAAGAACCTCTGTTCCGCCACCACTAATTTTGTCACAGTTACATCCGAGAATTTGACAGGTAGCCACTAACACAAGGTGAGCATGGGCTCTCCTTGAACGTCACAGATCCTCTTCATCCATACTGGAATTAGAATAATAAGTATGACTAAAGTACACAGATCAGAAACAGTACTCAAGCATAGTTACAGAACAGAATCTATGTTAAACCTTACACAGATGCCATATATTCACATCAGAGAATACTGTTTGGATTATACTTAGAAGCCATAACAAAGGTACATGTCCATAGCCTGTATTTTGAACACAGATTCAGAGCCATTGGAAAGGTACAGTATATGTGATATAGCACAAACACATGACTGGAATTTGAAGCTACAGAAAGGGTAAAGTACAACTAGACCTACTGTATCATTCATTCAAGCCAAAGATCAGCAGAATGAAACTACTGCACAGGCATTCATTGCTTTGGTTCAACTCCCAATCACCCATCTGCTTGCACCTGACTTTGCCCCAATCTTAAAAGGGAGTCATAATTAGCATACAAAAAGATCATTATGATACACACATATTTTTCTGTTTATACTGTTTGCATATTGCGATTCCACCCCTCTCATACCATGGACACCGATAACCAGACATGACCACATCAGGTTGAGTTTTCAAAACGTATTCTGTTTTTCTTTGCTTCTGCTGATCCCATTTAAAAACATAAGGAACAAGTGATCAAAGTGAGTGGGAACGGTCGGGAGCGGTGTTCCACTACTTTTATTTTTTTCTGTTTACCATTCCTTTACTTTTTACAACTATATTGACATTCTATATAGATGATTTGTCCATTCGTGATCTAATGCAAGTGTAAAGGTGTAATAGGAGATTTAGTTACTAGTCACTTAGACTATTGCAATGCTCCGGCCACAACACCTTTTTACATGTTGCACTATGCGTCTGCCTACCCTCTCCCCTAAAAAATTACACAGGGCCTCATTCCGACTCAGGTGTTAAGGGGTTTACGGCGCCGTAAACGGCGCCGACCCTTAACACCTGATTACAAGATTCCCTTTGCGGGATGACTGTTTAACGCCTGCTTTTTGCAGACGTTAAAAGCCATGCCGCAAAGGGACCTTGACGATAATTACGGCACCGTAATTTACGGTGCCGTAATTATCGCCTTTCCCCATTCCCATTATGCCCTATGGGGCAAAAATGGGAATGGGGAAGGGGCCATTGGTGAATGGGGAATTACCGCCCCACTCACCTTGGAATGGGGCGGTAATTCCGCTATCCACCATGGCGGAATTGCAACCTTAGCGGCATGGACCATGGTGCTAATAGCACCATGGTCCTCCGCCAAGGTTGTAATGAGGGCCACAGACTTGATGTTTGGAGTCTACAGCTATTCAAGGGTGTATTGAGACACCAGCACTACTAATACCATATGAAGAGGTATGCAGTTATTTTTCAGAGATTGTGAGGCAGGGTTGATAGCAACCTTTGGACCTCACCCAGTATAATGCGTTTAAGAAGCATATATGCTGGGTTGTAGAGCTATGTTTTGAGTTTATACTGACTTTTCTAGATGGATGATGGTGACACTCATTTTATAGCACCCCCTTTTGCTTTGTACCCTGGCTTTAGGAGCATATTGGAATATCTAGGTGTGGCCCTGGATTACATGGTGGAGACTAGGAAAATCGAGTTCTTCCCCTGAAGAAAGTTTGTGCAATTAGTGCAACAAAGAACTGAAACATGTCGGGATCTGTGTTGGTCTGAGTTAGAATACTCAGTTTTTGTAAGAGGTGTCAAAGCCATTCGTATGTCTTGTACTGTTTTTTACTATTGTATGTGGTTATATTTATGTGAATTCAGTGATTTGTATTGCTTTTATACCTGCCAGGTTTTGTTATGTTGGGTCATACTCATGCAGAACATTTTTAGGAATTTTTTATCTCTGCGTAAAACTTTATTAACATTTTTTTTGTACTGTGCATAAGCATCACGTACTTGGTCTATTTTTTCAAGACTAGAGGTACAGGAAGGGTTTGTTTGCATCAGACCGTCTATATAGATCAGTAAATTTGAGACTCTTGAAACTGTCTCCTTTATATACAAACATTTGTGGTCACCCCCTGACCATGCGAGAGAGGGAGTATTCTATAGGGCTACTTTTTGCCTTTAGTAAGGTTGAATTCCTCATCACTCTGCCATGTGCTCATTCCTCTTCCCTCCATTGGGATCCACCCCTTCAGATTGTGCCTACAGTTCTGCTCCCGCATAATGCATTGTTTGCCCTCCGAACCTGCCTCCTCATACTAGTTCTAAGCTTACTTGATGTCTCCCTTTCCTCCTTCTTCTCGCTGCTGTTGGACGCCTGTTGTTTTCCTGCTTTCAACACTGTTCTTCTCCTGTCACCACATGTTGTTCCTTGCTCTCGTCCTGTCATCACCTGTTATTTCTTTTCTCATTTGAACCCCTCTTGTTCTCCTCCTTCCAAGTTCAGAGGTTCTCCTCCTTCAACCCTTTGGCAGTGTCCTTCTTCCACTCTCTTTGGCTCTCCTTCCAATCGGTTTTGGTTTTTGCTTTCTCTTCTACCCCTCTTGCCTCTAAACTTCTCCACTCCTTTGCCTTTTTCTCCTCTCTCTTTGTCTTCTTAGCTCTCGGTCCCAATGGTAAGTTGCTCCAAACTCTGCTCCTCCTCTCCTCCAAATGCCCACACGGACACTTTCCTGGTTGTCCCTTTTAGACCCGTTCAGCCTCTCCCTTGAGGTTTGGTTTGGGCTTAGGGCTTCTACTTTTGTGTTATTATTCACCTTGGCTTGCCATTGGTTTGATTCAAAAAGCTATTGCAGCTCATGTGTTATGTTTGCTAGTGTTACTAACAAAAGCAGAGGAAAGACCATGGATTTAAAACTGCATGCAGCAATTTGTGGCTGAGTAGCGAGTCCTCCTGTGGTTGTGTGGGTGGCAACATTTCTGGAACAAAGCTGCAGCTGATTCTTTCTAGTCGTTACATTCTTTTGAAGTGCGGCCCACCTGAAGCCCGGCATGTCATTTCACCAACATTTCTCGGGTAGCGGAAGAGGCATCACACAACCCTTGACCTCTGATGGCATCACACGAAGTGATGTCATTTCACCCCACCCTGAAGTGACATCACAGGAAGAAATGGAACATGGCCTTTAACCCTTGACAAAACAGGAAGTGACATCACATAGCATTGTTCCTAAGTACACTACAGAAAATATGGTTATGATATCACTATAATGTGATATACATTTCATACAAGAAGTGATCACCATATGTATCGTTAATATCAGTGTGTATAAGCCCATGTTACCAAATTACTGTGAATGCAAGCAGACGTCCAAGGCCAAATGATAATGATGTGTCATTATAGAGCACTTATGCTTAAACGCTTTATATAGAACAAATATATATATACACTATCATTCAACCTGTGTGGGTTCTCATTTATCAACCTCAGAAGGATGAAAGGCTGAGCTGAGTTTTTAAAGAACAGACATAGTCAGTGACTCACCCCTGAAGTGTGCCTGAAATAAACCTTTAATGAGTCTAGCAATTATTGTATATAATTCCAGAAAGACAAATCATTTGTTATTCCTATTCTTTCTTATTTGGGGTCACTGTTCAAAGTGTTACACTTGTGGAACCACCTATTTGTTTTAAGAGGCCTGAACAAGAAAGCCAGCCACTCCATAAATAAAAAGTCACACAGTGCTGGCCACAGCCCAGGAGCTTACATGAAAAAAAGAAAAATGCAGATTTCTTTTTTAGAGGATCAAGGGAGACCACAGTGCTAGCAATGGAGACTTGAGTGGTCGCAGCTGAGACCCCTGGCTACCCCCAAAGGACGTCCATGCTTGTAGAGGTAAATGAAAAAGCAAGGTTTTCTGGCCAGGAGGAAGACCACTGTATATTTGGGTTTCCCTTGTTCAGGCAAGTTAGTGTACAGAGCCTGGAAGCTCAGATTGGGGATGCCTTTGCATTTTCTGCCATACTGTTATTTTCCTTAAGGGGCGAGGTGCAGTTAGTGTACACAAGTGATTGTACCCTGCCTGATGAATGGGGCGAAGTGTGGTTGACCACGGGATACTCCCCATTCCTCACTTGGGTCTCACCTCCACTGGCTCAGGGAGGCACACAACTCCCTGAGTCACTCCCTGAGTCCCCAAAACAGGACAGGGGGCTAAATCACACCCATTTTGGCTTTTGCTCCAAATGCAACAAAATGAACTAAAGAATAAATGAAAAGTAAAGAAATAAAAAAAATGTGGCAGCATAGATACAAGTATGACTATGGACCGGGAACTAAAGAGCAAAGTTGGATGTCAAGGGGTTTCCAACCTGTGCTTATCCAGAATTGTGCCAAAGGGCCACCCCCATTGTCCTTACCTTGCTGTGAGGTTGTTTCCCCAGCCGACATGAGCATTAAAACATCAGTCTATGCCAGTTTCGATCCCATATTGCCCTAAGTATTGGTTTGTATCCTGTTTAAACATGCAAAAAAAAGCAACACAAGAAAATAAAAAAAATACAAGGTTATTTAAAAGGTCAATGCCAGAGGTGGTATTTGAATCCAGCTTTTACAAACTGCTACTCATTCGGGGGCCCATTTCCTAATCACTATCATAACTAGCGACTTTCTCAGAAATGACAAGTCGCACTGCATCCATTCATATGTTATTTTAATGATAATTTCAAGGTGATTTTTTGTTGAAATAAAATGTATCCACATGCGATTTATGGAATTGCAATAGCAAGCTAAAATGTGTTTTCTCGCTGCCCCAAAAATGTCCTGAATTTAAGAATTGGTGGGCTGATGGGCATCTGGATTAGGTATCTGGAGATTAAATTGCATGTTCATAACTATTATATTTTTTACGAAAAAGGGCAAATAATCATAGTATGCTTGTGCAATGAGGTGCTGAAATGAAATTAAGTTTCACTGATCCATCATGAGAAGAAGTATATTAATATCTATATCTCATGGCATGTATTTGTAAATTACACATCTTGCCATGTAGGGACATTTTGGGTAAAATTGGACATGGACACAAAAGATTAAACACATGTGAATCTCAAAGCTGATTTGCAATATTTCTGGTCTAGACTCCTGAACCAATTCTTAGAAAGGGGCTGGACTTGGGGAGTGCAGGGACATGTAAATGTCCAATCCTGGCTGCAAAATCATAAGTTAGCACCACCAAATGTTCATTTTTCATAGGAGGGGCTTGGGGAATAATAAGGCCTTGCACTTTAAGAGAGAAAAAGAGCTGCTAAATATCACCAAAGGAGATCCACTGAAACATCATATGGGTGGAAATATTGGAAGAGGGCTGGAGATTGCCATTGATGGGGAGACCAGAAAACAGAGGCTGTGATACTTACCTGGAGCCATAGAGGGTGGATTGCTGTGGGAGTGCTGGCCAGATCCTGTTTTTTCCCAAAAGCAAAGCCCTGCTAAGTCTCCATGAGTGCCAAGCCCAGAGATTTAGAAAGGTAAGTAGATTGTCCAACAAAATGTCAGCATGGGGATCTATTTAATTACCCTTGTCCCTTTCATTAGTGGGTTCCTTTCAATTAGTGGGTCGGGGGGGGGGAGTGTGTAGATTCTTAGCATATTTGAATGTATGTTACTCTAATTAACTCCCAAAATAATTGACGCAGGGGGGACCTTGGAATAATTCAAAACTTTCACCCTCTCTCTTAGCAGGAATAATGTTATAGCCACCTAAAGTAATTGGGGTATTCTTGCCACCAAAATGAAATTGGTAATTGTCACCAACCCCAAATTCTGCCTTTTAAACAAAAAGGGGTGTATTCCATTCCTAAAACCTCACCTTTCAATCCAGAAGATCATTGTCCCTAAAACGAAATTCCCCACTGAAACCCATTCCCAAAAACTTGCTTTTAAATAAAAGGTATACTTATCTTAAAATGAAATTCCCAAATGAAACCCATTCCCAGAAACTTGTATTTAAATAAAGCGCATACTTATTTTAAAATGAAAATCCCAATGGTCACCCCTCTTTCAACATTGTATTTAACAAAGGGGTGCCCTTCGTCCAAAAACGAAAATTGTAAACTGTCGCAACTCTCTAGAACTGGCCTTTGAACAGAAGCGTGCTGCATGCAATTGATGCTTGGGTTATTGGAGCTCGGGCGAAGTGCTTTGCAAAAGCGAGACTTCATGTATCCAACACTGAACGTGTATGTATGTCTTGTTTTAAAACCAAACCTGTATTTAATTTTAAGCTACATTTTGATGTGAATTACAAAAAAGAAAGCAATTGTGTGTGAAGCTTTCTTTTGTGGCACAAAGAATGTGGCGTGTGTTTGTTTGTTTATTATTTATAATGCACGTCAGACCCGAAGGTAAAAGGGCACAGCAGATACAAGATAATGCAAGACTTAGTTACAGGAGGTCACCAGTGTGACACATAAATTACAGAACATGGAAGAGATTACTTATTATATACAGATATTGCAATCATTATGTACAGAAATATGGTTATCCTTATGGGAAACATGTGAGCGTGGGATACGTATTTTACAATGGCAGGGTTTAAAGGTATTTATACATGTTGTATGTTGAGGACAGCGGATACTAGTAACAGATTGGGATGATCAGTTTTGATTACAGTACAGTTGACATGGTGCAATAGTTAGCAGTCATTAGCTAGTTCTAAAGTTGGGATAGGACTGGTCTATTCTCAATGTGGGCGGCAGGGAGTTCCAAAGTTTAGCTGCTTTGACGAGAAAGTTATTACCTCTGATAGTGATGAGTTTGAATTTAGGGATGGTCAGACGATCCTTATCTGCTAATCTGGTGGGTATTATGGATGTTTGTTTGTGGAATCTCTCAGATAGGTAAATGGGGTGCTGTTATTGAGTGATATATGGGTGAGTGACAGAGTTTTTAGGAGAATTTTGTCTTTGGTTTGGAGCCAATTATTCTGTTGTCTACTCTCTGAGATATGGTTTCTTTTAGAAATGCCTAGTGCCGCTCTAAGGGCATTGTTTTGTAGGGTTTGAATTTATTTGATGATGGTTTTGTTGGACCCTATGTACAGTGCATTGCAGTAATCCAGACGGGATAGGATTAGTGCTTTGGCCAGGATGGTACAGCTGTTATTGGATAGAAAAGGCTTTCCTGTTCTTATAAGTTTACACGTATAGGCCGTAGAGGAAGCTATTGTGTTAACTTGTTTGGCAAATGAAAGTGTGGAGTCAAGATAGAAACCTAAGTTTTTACCTCCTGAGCTACCTTAATACAGTTGCCGTCGATTATAAATGAAGAGTAATCAGGTCCCAATTTTTTAAAGTTTGTGCGTTTGCCCAGGATGATGAGTTCTGTTTTATGATGTACGCTCTGTTCACCAAAGCCAAATCCTTATCGTAATCTCCTGAAAGTGGGAGGAGGATCTGGGTATCATCTGCGTAGTTAGTGTAGGTGATACCGAGATGGTCCAGATCATCGAAAAGGGGATTGGTGACAATGTTGTACAGAGTAGGTGAAATGCAGGATCCCTGTAGAACACCGCAGGTAATGGGAATGTGGTCTGCAGCTGCAGAGGGTGAGAAGACCCTCATTGTTCTGCCACTAAGGAATAATCTAATCCAGGTTGTAGCGTCCTTAGAAAAGTGTGCTGCTGTGTCAAGATGGTTACATAGATTGTATGATCCACCAGATCAAACGCAGCTGAGAGGTCCAGGAGAAGGAGCAAGGCTGATTTGCCTCTGTCTCTGAGCTCGTCGACTTGGGTCTTGAGATCAATGAGGGCAGTCTCTGTTCCATGTTGAGGGCGGAAGCCTGATTGTCTGGTTCCTAGTAAGTGGTGTAGTTCTAAGTATTTTTTTTTTGTATTTGCGTGTAGGCCACCTTATCTAGTATTTTTAGGAGAAAGGGGACTGTTGTAATAGGCCTGTAATTAGTGGATATTGAGGGATATAATGTTTTTTAGGAGTGGAAGTAGCCAGGATTGTTTGAAGTTGGTAGGTATGGTGCCAGTGGTGAATGAAGGGTTAATGAGCCTAGTTATGAATGGTGATAGATCTCGAGACGCATCCTTGATAAGTTGCGCCGGGCATAGATCGCCCTGACAATTCGATGGTTTGAGGGATAGGATGATTCTTTCCACCTCGATAATGATTACTTTGGTGAAATTAAATCGAGTAGTTTGGGTCTCGGTTGTGTTCCCAGTTATTTTGTGAGGTGGTGGGTTCTTTAAAGAGTCCTTTTTTTGTGATATTTTATTTTGCAGGGTAGATACTTTTTTGGCCAGTGCCTGTTGGATGTCTGAGCACCCTTTTTTTATCTTTATCACAGGTGTCTGGTATAGCGATAGGGGTCTCTAATTCTTTGAGAATGGTGAATAATTCTTTCATATTGGTATTAGTTTGTGAGATCCGGGTGTCATAGGAGGCTCGTTTAGCGAGGCAGATTTCTTTTTTGTAGAGGGAGGAGAGTTTAGTCAGCTTTCGTTTATTAGCTTCAGATGGTAGTGATTTCCAGGCTGTCTCACAATTTCTTTTTTGTTGCCTGAGGTTTTTTAGGAAGGGTGTGTACCATTTGTTCAGATTATCTTTAGTTTGCTGGGTCTAAGTTTAAGGGGGGCAATCTGGTCTAAGGATGCAGCCATGATTCTATTGTACTCATCAACCAAGCTCTCTGGATCAGAGCTAGCGGGAAGTGCATTAAGGGTAGGGAGTACAGCCTATCCACTGTAATGCTCTTTTTATTTCTGGTGAGTGTAGATGGAGCCGTAATGGGAGGAGTGGGCAGAGGTCTATTGTGGAGAGCGTGAATGAGAGAAGGTAATGGTCGGTCCAAGTTAGTGGTGAGATGGAGAGGGTGTTAGCGTGGCAGTTGTAGTCTGCCAGCCAAACTAGGGTTCTACCTTTGTTATGGGAGGGGGAGGTACTTCTTTGTGTGAAGCCTAGTTCTCTTAGTGTATTGGATATTGCCAGGGCAGGCAGGTCTGCAGGATCATTAAAACCTAGATTAAGGTCACCCAATAGTAATACTTGCAATGAGCTTTTAAGGTTGTTAGCTAGGATCATGTTGATGTTGTCTTCAAATGTCCCAATGGGGCCTGGAGGGCGGTATATCAAGTGTAAATTAAGGGTTTGTGAGTTATTTAGAGGTATTTTAGCTGACAATGCTTCACACAATTTGATATCATAGGGGGGTTAGTCTCATAGCAAGACTACATTTGCAGATAATTGCAATACCTCCTCCTCTAGTTCCTTGCTTGTCTTGTCTCAAGATGGTGTAATCATCTGGGACTGCTAGCATCAGCATGGGGGCCAGCTGCAGCATGTAACCATGTCTCAGTAATAGCGAGGAAGTCTAGGTTATCCTTCAGGATCAGATCCGCTATCTCCGTGGCATGAGCTACTAGAGATCTGGAATTTATTAAAACTCCTTTGATGGGCGGACTGAAGGGAGCTGTGTTAGGTAGGTGAGCAGTTCGTTGGTCAATGGGTTTTGGATACTGGGGTGTGCAGTTTCTTGGTTTAGGAGGGTCATTATGAGCTTGTACAGTCACAGTTGGCAGAGTTTTAGAGAGTCTTTTTCCTATGGAGACGGGTAGCAGTCTTCTGGGCAACTCGTAGATTTTGGCTAGTCTGGCTCTAAGTTGAATGTTCCTGGATTCCGTTGAGCAAGGGTTGCTCAGGATTTGGTATGAGAAGCCGTCCATAGCTAGAGGCTGTATGCTTGTCATGTTGTTATATAACTGACAATATAACGCTACAGTGCACATTTTTTATCCTGGAAGTGAACCTCAGTCCAGCACCAAGGAGACTGGGGACAAAATAATGTTTTGCTGCCATGAGTAAGTGTTTCGGTCCAAACAGCCCCAGCTCTATTTTCGTTGCATTGAGCTGGAGTTGATTTTCCGACATTCACTCACTCACTTTGTTGAGACACTGTTTAACCTTGAGGAAGGTTTTCTCAATATTTCCAATTTCTATGAAAATCATTGTTTCATCAGTGTATGAGTGATAGTTCCCCCCATGACTCCTCAGAATATCCATCAGAGGCCGCAATTAACTGTTGAAAAGTAGAGGTGACAATGATGACCCTTGAGGTACTCCACATACTATCAAAATAGGGTCTGAGATATATCCCCCAAATTTTGACCTGTTGTTGATGATCAGCCAAAAATGACAGAAAAATTCCACTATCGCCCAGTCTAGTACTTCACACATATATTCCCCACAGCCTAATGCTTTCTCTGGCTTGCAACCCTGAGCACACACGAGGAGTGCCCCACCCTACCTTCCAGATACACCATCATAAACCCAACCACAGTAGCTTACCCTAACAATATCAAGCTCACCCTGGAAACCATAGGTAAAACCATTAACCATCAAGCGAGCCACCCTATCTCACCACAGCATCTACCTTACCTACACAAGCACCCCTAAGTAATTGTACTCCACCCACCATAATTCTACCAATAGAAAACATACCCTACTAGCCCAGTCCCCATAAGGAACCACTGCACAAACGTAACCACACACTCACCCCAGCACCACATAGCCCACACTAAACCACACATCCATCCTAACTTACCCCAGCACCCACACTACATACACCTTCACCAGCTCAGAAACTCACCCCAACCCTTCAATCACCCATGATACATCTCTACTGTTTCCACATAAGAAGACAACAACTGGCAAATGAGTTGCCTGATCCCTGATAATATGATGGAAGTGGTTTTCAAATGCCTGTCAAATGCCTATACCAAAGCCCAACTGTGTGTCTTTGCCAATACTTCTTTAGTTTGAGTTATCAAAGAAAAATGGACCAAACAGTATGTATAATCGAGTAGTTGCTCTTTTTTGTGTACATGATGCAGTTAATAGAAACCTTCCTCTTAATTAGACTAACAATATTTAATCCCGCTTCAGCAATAACGCAGTCCATGAAGTGCTTTAATAAGCCTCCATGTTGTTTTCTCTAACCAAGAGAAAGCAAATTCCAAAACTCAGCAAATCCTCCCCAATATAACCGTTTCTCAAAAACAGGCTGGGCTAATTTTCTTTAATATGGTCATTGTAGGAAGGGGTCTATGGATCCGTGCATGCAATTTTCATGCTTTGCACGCACTAAGAAGTTCAAAAAATGTGTGTTAAATCTGGCAAAAACAGGTTAAAATAGGTTGTACAAAGTAATGTAAATGCCTGCCCCAATGAACGCTTAAAGGAGGCATTCACAATGGATTCCTATGGAATCCGCCAGGCGGATTCCTTCAGAATCCATTCAATGAAGTCAGCATGATAATTTGTTTTCATTTTTCTTTCATCGAGTCTCTGTATTCCGCATAAACTGCATGTTTTTTGGGCAGATGCCGGCTATAGGGCAGGCACAAACAGCAATGTGCTCCTGCTCCAAAAAAAATGGAAATGTCCTGGAATGTTAAAAGAGGTGCAAAACAATTCGTAAAACCTTTATGCCGCCTTTGTTCTCCAAGTTTAACACTCAGGGAACTTGGAAAATGACCACCATTTCGTTTCATCCAGTTTACTAATAAAAGGTGTTGTTTCAGTACAATGGTTCATTTCATTTCATTTTAAAAGTGTGTGTCACTACTTGCTCAAAAACCTATAAGAACAATGGAATGTTAACTGATTTAAAGATGCTGGCTTTTGGTGAACAGGGAGGGTTCCCAAATACATTGTAACAAGCAGTGTGCATAGTTTGTTCATTTGGAACCTTATATAATTCATACATTAAAATTACACATTACTCTCTTTGGATTGCACACACTATGGGCCTCATTACGACCCTGGCGGCACGGAGTGAACGGCGCCGTAAAAGTTGCCGGCGCCGTTCACCCCGTACTGCCGCATTACGAGTTCCCCTCGCGGGACACGGTAAGCACGCCTGGGAAAACCAGGCGTGCTTACCGGGTCCCGCGAGGGGAAGAGGGAGCAAACAACGGGCCATCTCGTAATGGCCCGTTGTTTGCTCCCTCTCCCATCCAGCCCTATGGGGGCTGGAATGGGGAAGGACCGTGTCCGGGTCCTTGGAGGGAGGAATTACCGGGCCTTCCGAACTCGGAATGGCCCGGTAAATCCTCATTCCGAGGACCCGGACCCCAACGCGATTTCGGCGGCAGCCATGTCGCCAATAGCGGCATGGTTACCGCCAAACTCGTAATGAGGGCCTATGTATTTAAGAATTCTACTATGCCAGTATTTATTTATTTATTTGCATTTATTAATAACAAATTTAAACCGTAGGCATCTAGGCACCGGTTACATGATAAGAGAAAAGACAGTAGATGAAGGTTCATGAGGATAAAGTCAGGTCAATTAGGGAGGCCTTAGGAGAAGAGCCCAATATGAAGGTTCAGATCTGAGTGTCAGTGGGTGATCGCTCCACAGTTTGGCGGATGTGACTGGGAAGCTGGCTCTGTCAGCTCTGGTGTGTCTGCAGGTGGGCACTTTGATGAAGTGTGCGTTTGAGGATCGCGTTGGGCGAGAATGTTTGTATTTTTCTATACAATGAGGTAGGCTGCTGCAGTGTTGGTGAAGCAACGGTTGGTATTGGAGAGGGTTTTGAATTTGATTTGTTTGCATATTAATAGCCAGTGTACGTTTCTACTGGCTTCAGAGATGTGGCTGTATTTGGTGAAACCTAAAGCTGAGTGGAGGACGTTGTATTGGACAATATGGAGTTTGCATAGGTTTCTTTTGGAGGTGCCTACTAAGAGAGCATTGCAGTAGTTGAATGTTGGTCCAATTATAGCTCTACCTATAGTAAGATTATTGTCTAAGGAGGGGAAGGTTCTTCTGGCAGTTAATAGTTCTGAAGTGGGTGCAGCGGACGTGGTGATGGCATTTACCTGACCTGACATGTCAATGGTGGTATCTAAGTAAATGCCTAGGGTTTAGACAGCCACTGAGGTTGGGATGGAGTTGCGGATGGTAGCATGTGTGAAGATAAGGAGGATTTCGTTCTTGTCATCATTGAGGCAGAGGAGGTGGGATGGCATTCATTCTTGTATGGTTTCATAGATGGAATTGATGGTTGTGGCATCTTGTTGGTAGTTGCCTGTAGGTAAAAATATGGGTGGTTCTATCTACAAGGAAGGAGGCAACCCAGTTTGTGGAGGCAGGATAAATGGTGGTGGTAGTGGAAAGCTGTTGGCATAGGGTTTGGTGGTTGTCAAGATCAAAGGCCGCAGAGAGGTTCAGCATGAGAAGGAGGGATAATTTGCCAGAGTCTCCAATTTCATCTAGCTGATTTTTAGGTCAAGCAAGGCGGTTTCAGTTCCGTGTCTTGGCCGATAACCTGATTCTCGGAGTCCCAGGATGTGATTATTTTCTAAATAGAGTTGGATCTGTGGATAGGCGGCTTGGTCTAGAATTTTTAGGATGAATGGGACGGTGTTGATGGGGCAGTAATTGCTTAGAATGGATGAGTCTAGAGAGGGTTTCTTGACCAGAAGGTCTTTTAACATTGTCTGCGACTCAATTTGTGGAGATTGAGGTGTTGATGATAGCCGAGATGAAGGGTGGGAGTACTTCAGTGCAGTCTTTGATGATAGGAGCAGGGCAGGCATCTCCTTTGCATTGCCAGGGTTTTAGACTTTCTATTATATTAATTGGTTCCTGCTCAGTTACGGGGTGGAAGTTAAATGGGGAGAGCAGGTGAGAAGGAGGTTCTGGTGGAGGGCAGGTGGGGTGTTTAGTTTTGGAAAAAATGGAAATCTATTTGGCATGGATTTTGGCTTTTATAGTTTTTATTTCTCCGCATAAGGCTTCTTGTACCTTGCAACACCAAGGTAGATTTGGGTCTCCATTTGCTGACCTTAGATTGAATGCTGAAAGTCAAAGTTTATGTTTTGAGATTTGAACAGTGGTGGCTGGTGAACATTAAAAGTGGTGGGGCGTAAAAGTCAGCAAGCAAGCGTTGATCTGACAGCATTAAGGGGCGTATGGGGATAGGGCTCTCCCCCAGGATATTTTTTTTATGATGGAAATGGTGCTTTTTACAATTTAATTTTAGAGAAAACATTTTATATGAAGTCAATAGGTTTACAGGCAGCTTTCAAAGAGAAACACACTAAATATTCTTTAAATACCAGGCCACCAACAGTACAACAGAGAACAAACTTCTTCCAAATTCTCCCATCTAAAGTCAATCTTATAGCATTCACATCTCTTTTCTAGAAGATTATAGAACCCTCAAATGATGTTCTAGAAATATTAGCATTTTTTAATCCTTTAATAGGATTGCAGTTTTGTTATTCCTTCTTTGTAAGCATAGGACAAGCATGAGAATGCAAACTCGTTTGATTGTCTGAACAGCATACAATTGAGGGGCACTTGAGATCGCCACATTTCCTATTACTTTAATCATTGTAAGTACGAGCCACTCACAAAGAACCTGTGATAAAGTAAAACACTTCAAAGTAATTATTTAATTGGCACTGTATGTTAATATTATACACAAACTTTTAGCGTATTCCAACTAGCCTGTCCATTGAATGTCAGAAGTGGCCCCTTTGAGGCACATATCATGAGCGATAAGAAAAAGGATAGGCATGTTTGAACTTTGTCATCACCTGTTCTCCTTGAACCTTACAAGTGAGATACAGAGCAAGGATATTAGATAAAGTACCTTAGCAGGGCACAATGTTTTGTTAGGTGCACCATGGTATATGTGAAGGAGACAACGCTCATACAACAGCAATGCATACAACAGCAGAGGCTAGGCCAAAGCACCAGACTGACAGGCTATGTGAAACAAACACAAGGATGGACCATTATGAACACGTGGGCTTTCAGCATGAATTATCAGTCATTGCAAGGAGAGTGCAAGCCACAAGGCTGTTGAAAACATAGGATTGCATGTGAAACCAGGAAGTGTGAAACACATACAGGCCGATTCATGGAATTAATGTGCGCAAGCGTGCGAAAACGTGCGATTCGCAGTGAAAGAGCGAAAATCGCAGTGCAAGTGCGAAAATCGCAGGGAAACCAGCGCACATCGATTCATGGAAGTCCGTGCGCGAGAAAAATATTGGATGTGCGCTGAAAAAGTGCGCGCGCACGCTCGCGCACGCTCGCGCACAGGTCACCGAACGCCGTGTGATAAGGCCACAGCGAATTCGCACATAGCGCAGCGCACATAACAAAAGTAGGCGTAACACGGGGCGTTACATGCAGAATGGGGAACAACTCGTGAAAATTTGGGCGTCACGGGGGAAGTACAGGAGGCAAGTGCGCGGAACGCCCACACGCTCGCCTACAACACGTATTCATGGAATGGAATAGGGTAAAACAGCGCACGGCCAAAGACGCGCACAGGCCCATCCATGTCCGCCACTCGAAAGCAGGCGGTAGCGTCCCTGCGCAGGCAAAAAATGTGCGCCAAAGTTCTACACGCGTGAGAAGTTCCACACGCGATCGGGCCTGGGGGAGCGTGTGCGTGTATTTCAGGGGTGCGCGCGAAGTTTCACACACGAATGGCCTGGGTGCGTGTATTTCAGGGGTGCGCAAGAAGTTCCACACGCGATTGGCCTGGGCGCGTGTATTTCAGAGGTGCGCGAGAAGTTCCATACGTGATTGGCCTGGGCGTGTGTATTTCAGGGGTGCGCGAGAAGTTTCACACGCGAACGGGCCTGGGGGAGCGTGTGAGTGTATTTCAGGGGTGCGCGAGAAGTTCCACATGCGATCGGGCCTGGGGGAGCGTGTGCGTGTATTTCAGGGGTGCGTGAGAAGTTCCACACGCGATTGGCCTGGCCGCGTTTATTTCAGAGGTGCGCGAGAAGTTTCACACGCGATTGGCCTGGGCGCGTGTATTTCAGAGGTGCACAAGAAGTTTCACATGCGAACGGGCCTGGGGGAGCGTGTGTGTGTATTTCAGGGGTGCGCGAGAAGTTCCACACGCGATTGGCCTGTGCGCGTGTATTTCAGGGGTGCGCGAGAAGTTCCACACGCGATCGGGCCTGGGGGAGCATGTGCGTGTATTTCAGGGGTGCGCGAGAAGTTCCACACGCGATTGGCCTGGGCGCATGTATTTCAGAGGTGGCGAGAAGTATCACACGCGATTGGCCTGGGTGCGTGTAGTTCAGAGGTGCGCGAGAAGTTTCACACGCAAACAGGCCTGGGGGAGCGTGTGCGTGTATTTCAGGGGTGCGCAAGAAGTTCCACACGCGATTGGCCTGTGCGCGTGTATTTCAGGGGTGCGCGAGAAGTTCCACACGCGATTGGCCTGTGTATGCGATTCCATTGGACCAAAGGCCCTGACAGCGCAGGCGCGTCTGTGTCGTGACACGCGCAGGCGTTTCCCTGTACCCGGGGGAATGTTACAAGACCAAAAACTGCACGTCCGAGTGTCAGCCGCGTAATTGGAGGATAGGGCCTCAGTGCGTATACGCGGAAGTGACGTTGGACGTGTGGTGCGGTTTAAAAGGTACGTGTAGTACGTCATTTCCTTGTACGTGCTTCTCGTGGAGAGCGAGTGGGTGAAATCTGTACTTCTTGTCAGTTCACACGCGATTTACTTCACAGCGTTTCTAGTTCGTACTCCCTGTTACCTCTGTCAGTATTTTTCTGATTTCCTCTTCGACCTGTTTCCTCAAACAGCGTTGACTTCTCCTTTTGTCCTGTCTCCTCAGGCAGTGTACAAATCTTCTTTTGGCGGGGGTGTTGCCAACGCGCACACGCGCGTATTTTTCACGCTCTTTTCCCAGGCACACGGTGAGTCGCGCACGTATTTACCAACTGTGCTAGCCCCGTGTGTAGCGTACCCCTTCAGAGGTCATTGTAGGCTGCGTGTGACACGCATACGTTCATTTTTGTGTTTCTGGGTGCCACAGCATAGTGCGGGTTCCTTTTCCCACGCACGTGGTCTACGAGGGGTCGCGTGCACGTCATTTTCTGTTTTAGGGGTGCCTGTGCGTTGCGTGACCCGTCATCTTTCCCCAGGGGTTCCATACAGCCTTGCTAGAGCACTTGGGTACGAATTCCATCTAGTACCCTACCCCTTTGACACCCAATTGCCCAGGACAATTGTCTACTGCAACTCCCATACGCCCAACTCCATCAGTTACATGGCTGGGAGGCGAGCAATCGGTAAGGGTGGCAAAGGTGGCCGAGCCTCAAGAGGTGGGCGTGGTGGGCGTGGTAGGGGACGTTGCCAGGATTTGCAAACTACCCCTAGCCCCCCACGTGTGGAGGACCAGTCAGGGACACACATCCCCCCCCCCATGGTTGAGGGAAACGTGGCTGACACCATCCCTGCTCAGCCCTTGTTGGACCGGCCCGTTGTGGCACCTGACCTAGTACAGGGTGACTCCCAGGCAGACTTCCAGGTCGCCAAGTCTAGGCCACGGGTGGCGGCGCAAGCCAGTGTCACCAGGCCACGTGGTACAGGGGCAGCCATGTCATTTGCTGCCCCGAGTAGGCGGGGTGGGGAGGCTGCAGGGGCAGCTGCAGCTCCGTCCACCCAAGCTCTGACTCTCCCAGCCAGGACAGTGTTGGTCCCAGTACATCAGACTGAGGTTCCCCCTGCCATCATCACACTTCAGCTAATGCCTGCAGAAAGTCATGTGGTCAGTGTGCCATTGCACACTACTACTACACAGTCCACCGGTGCTCCTGCCTCTAGTGTCCAGAGCGGCGTAGGGCACTCCGGATCCCCACCACCCACAAAAAGAAAGAGGAAGAGTGCTCGTCCAGTACAGGCTGATGACCCCGACACGGCTACACGGTCCGGCACGCCAAGGAAGCCTATCAATGATGCCGAACTGGATGCACTTGTGCAGTATGTGTCCGAACATGACGCCGAAATGTTGGTCACTTCAGGGTGTAGGATCACACCTGCTCGACGTCAGGCACACTGGGAGTCCATCGCGGACAGCATAAGTGCCCTTGGGTTTGTGTGGCGCACAGCTGTTGAGTGCTACAAGCGCTGGAACGACCTTAAGCGTAGGGCAAAGAAAAAGCTGGCCTCAAATCATGCCGCAACTCTGGTGACTGGAGGTGGGTCTCCACAAGAGGACATTGAACTCACTCTACATGAGCATGTTGCTGGGACCTACGTCACAGAGGAGCAGATCCAAGGTGTGGGAGAACTGCCAGATTACGAGGCATTTTCCGGTGAGTGCACATGCATGTGTGTGTGATCGATGTGTATTTGTTTGTGGGAGGGGTTCTGGTTGAGTGCCAGGTCAGAGTGTGTGTGCCTGAGTGTTTTGGGCAACCTATGTGCTTCATCCAATGCATTCGGCGCCCCGGGATTTGGGTATTACAGTATATCTTCTGCCCACAGTAGGCATTTTGCACTACATCGCGCCAGTTGCCCTTGAAGTGGCATCTTGCAACAACATTGTTCCGTATTTAGCTGTGTTCATTCAGGCTCATTGTAGAAATTCACCCGGTTCTACTGCGCATCACTCTGCCCTATTGTCACATATATGACATGCCTATGGTACATGCCATCTGTGTGATGGCATGTGTCATGTATGTGTATTGGACATGCCACTCCCAGGCCAATGTGTGATGGCACTGCTAGCCAGCATGCAGCTAATGTGTTGCTCTTCCATCTTGGTGTCATCAGTGTCTGACATTTTCCTCCCCTTCCAACACATGGACAGTGCATGCATGGCAGGGTTATAGTCATGTAGGACATGTGCAAATCAAGTACTGGTACTGTAGCTTGTCTGGCCTAATTGCGTGCCATGGTGCTAATGCCTGTTTTCATTTTTTGTCTTTCATGTTTTTGCAGAGGATGACGCACTTGATGCTGTTGAGGGTGAGGAGATGGTGCAGGCCCAGGAGGGATCTGAAGCACGACCAGGCACCAGTAGGGGACGTGGTTTGGTGGTGGAGGAGAACCCTCTCTTGCTGCAGGCCATACTGTCCAGGGGTGACCCTGGCTGCACCTCCCCAGAACTCTTTTCAGGTGTTGATTCAGATGAGACCTATGTGGATTCGCAGGTATGTGTTCATGGAAGGGATACTGTTCTGTCCGACCCACCTGCACCAGGGGTAGAGCCCACTATGGGGATGTCAGTGTTGGTAGGTGCGCCTGTGGTGGTTACGGATGCAGGGCCACACTCCGCAACATCTGATCCTGTTCCTGGGCCAGCAGATCAGAGGGGAAATGCAGTCCTGCAGCCAGTTGATGGAATGCCAGTGCTTGCGGTTTCTATAGATGTGCTCTGATGCCCTGGGGGGACGTAGAGCCACATGGGTGCAATCAATGGCACCTAGCACTTTGGGGAATTGTGCCACCCTGTAGAAATCCTGGGCAACAGCCTGCCTTTCTGCAGGTGTTCTGGGCAGGTATATGTGCCTGCGGACTGATGGGCGTGCAATGATGATGGCCAAGACCTGGTGTAGGCAGCGTGACTGCGTGGCCTGTGACACCCCCACCCCACTATGGCACTTGTCCGCTGAAATGATCCAGTGGCCAAGAAGTGCAGTACATTGAGGACCTTCTCCAGGGGGCTGAGTGCTTGGGAGCACAGGGTGGTTGATGTGAGGTCATCCTCCCACTCACTGACCAGGTCAAGTATTATGTGAGGTGGAAACCTGTACCTCCCATACACATGGTCATCAGGCATCCCAAAAAGGCTGGTTCTGGGTGTAAAAATTCTGGCCCTGACTATACTCCTCCTCCTCCGGTATCCCACGGCCACTGCTGCTAGGAACGGTATGTTCATCCTGGCGTCTGAGCTTGTTTGTTGTTTGCGTGCACTTTTATGCTGTGCGGGTGGACGTACGCCTACTTCCTGCTGGCGTACGTGTTTCCGGATTGGCCACGTTCGTTTCCATGAATACGTGTTGTAGGCGAGCGTGTAAAACTTCCCGCGCACCCCTGGAATACACGTACCCAGCCCAATCGCGTGTGAAACTTCCCGCGCACCCCTGAAATACCCGCACCCAGCCCATTTGCGTGTTAAACTTCCCGCGCACCCCTGAAATACACGTACCCAGCCCAATCGCGTGTGAAACTTCTCGCGCACCCCTGAAATACACGTACCCAGCCCAATCGCGTGTGAAACTTCTCGCGCACCCCTGAAATACATGTACCCAGCCCAATCGCGTGTGAAACTTCCCACGCACCCCTGAAATACACGTACCCAGCCCAATCGCGTGTGAAACTTCTCACGCACCCCTAAAATACACGTACCCAGCCCAATCGCGTGTAAAACTTCCCACGCACCCCTGAAATACACGTACCCAGCCCAATCGCGTGTGAAACTTCTCGCGCACCCCTGAAATACCCGCACCCAGCCCAATCGCGTGTGAAACTTCCCACGCACCCCTGAAATACACGTACCCAGCCCAATCGCGTGTGAAACTTCCCGCGCACCCCTGAAATACACGTACCCAGCCCAATTGCGTGTGAAACTTCTCACGCACCGCTGAAATACACATACCCAGCCCAATCGCGTGTGGAACTTCCCGCGCACCCCTGAAATACACGTACCCAGCCCAATCGCGTGTGGAACTTCTCGCGCACCCCTGAAATACCCGCACCCAGCCCAATCGCGTGTGAAACTTCCCGCGCACCCCTGAATTACACGTACCCAGCCCAATCGGGTGTGAAACTTCCCGCGCACCCCTGAAATACACGTACCGAGCCCAATCGCGTGTGAAACTTCCCGTGCACCCCTGAAATACACGTACCCAGCCCAATCGCGTGTGAAACTTCGCACGCACCCCTGGAATACACGCACACGCTCCTCCAGGCCCGATCGCGTGTGAAACTTCTCGCGCACCCCTGAAATACACGTACCCAGCCCAATCGCGTGTGGAACTTCTCACGCACCCCTGAAATACACGCACACGCTCCCCCAGGCCCGATCGGGTGTGGAACTTCTCGCGCACGCGTGTTCCCGAAACCCGTAATACACATTCCCCGCTTTGCGTTTGCTGTTTGCCAGTCCGGTGAACTTGTCCAGGGTTGGCGCAGCCCTTGGCGATGATTTTGCGATCTTGATGGCTTTTCCTTGCGCGAAGGCGTTCTTGGGGGCGTAACTGGCGCTGCTGCAGGCTCGCTGCGCCACTCTGCGCCACGTCTGCTTTTGGAGGCGAGAATCCATGAATACGCTGTGCGCGGAAATTGATTTTATCGCACGCGGCTGGCGCAGACATTCGCACGGGCACGCTGTGCGCCAGCCGCGTACGACACTTTTGTGCGAATTTCCATGAATTACCCTGATAGACTGTCTGACAGCCTGAAACAAAGTGTAAACAATACTGACAGGCAGTTTGAAACATATAGAGAAGAGAACCGCAGGTAACTGACATTGTGACAGCGACAAAGGTATAAACTATGTAGCTGTCAATCTAGGTCATACTGCAAATATGCCGCAAACATTGTGCACCCCTTCTTTGCAGTGCACAGGAAGTCGCAAGCTCCAACTGAATGCACTGCAGCATTAATATGCAGTGTTATTATCCAAACATTCTTTTTGTCATAAATAACTCCTACCGTCATAAAAACGTGTTTCAATCTCTAATGAGAGGTGACAGGTAATCAATAACTCACTATTTGTAGTGAAACAAATAATGCATTCTGGTCAATATAGTACTGTAGCTGCTGGTTCACTCAATTTTAGGTGGTTATGTCATTTCTACTTTGAGAAAGCAACTGAAAAGGATAATGATCAGAACAATGCATTACAGATGATGCGTCACTGAAAGAATGGCAGGTAGCTAGCTATACGAGTTCATATCCATCCAGTGAATCTCATTTCCTTTTCCTAAATAATTTCATCAATGGTTTATATTCAGCTAGTGTTCATTTGTTTCTGTCATGAAAAATGTCCAACTTCTCTTTGCGGAGAAGTGTGGGTGAGCAGACTTGAGCTGCTCACAGATGGAAGAGCAGCACGCCAGTCCTGACAGTGCCGCTTCCTGTTAATACGGCTCCTTTTGCTTACAATGTTTTGAGGAAAAGGAGAAGGCTGTGGTGTTCTTAGCAGATCATGGCAAAGCAGGAGAGGCAGACACGCCATGGCACAACATTACTTACCTGCAATTTCTGTATACAGTCCCAATGCACCTCTTCGTCCTCTCATTCACATGCTTTCAGTGGATTTTTCTGGAATCCTACTCAGCGGACTCAGGGGGGTAGAGGGATCTCGGCTCACAAGAGAGGAAAGTTCAACATAACAAGAGTGACAGGCTTTGAAGAAGGAAATGGGGGCAGCAGATTCCACCTTTCCTTGCCTCCGGCTTACAGCATTATACATGAACCCCACCACCTATCCTATCCCTACACTGGCTGGGTGGCGTCAGCAAACCACTGATTCCACCCCAACCTGTGCGAGATACATGATAGGGGGAGGGTTTAATAGCAATCTATGCCTCAAGGGCGTTTTCGTTTTAATGCCCTGAGACATGAATTAAGCACAGCTTGGGGAGTCTCTCTTGTCCACCTGTAGCAAACTGCACTGAGCATGTGCAGAGGGGATGGCTGAATAGAGCACTCACAAGGAATCCCCTGTCAGAGACACAGGCTCTTGTTGTGCCCTGCTCGTTGGTTGAACAAGTAGGGTTTCAATTCTAAAATAAGAACAGCATTTATGCACTATTACTCCTCACAGTTAAAGACCAAAGCTTCAAGAGCATTCGTAACAGTGTTATTTAATGTATATACAGAAATAAGGCAGTGCAGCGCTAACAAAAAGATGCATATGCATTAAAAGAGGCCTATGCATTTCGGATAATATCCGTCCTCAGGGCCAAACCCTGTCTTAATCAATGAACATGAAAAATAAAATGAAGTAAAATAAACAGTAATCAGTAATTCATGAAAAATTCCACATGATTATCAAATATGCCAGCACGTAAATGCAGCAGCAGTGACAAAAACAAGAACAAAAACAAAGACAAAATAAACTGTGGTTAGTGCCTGGTAAATGTATGATCAATATATGTAAACAAATTAAGCGAGAGCACATTTACCTTAGATCCCACTGGTAGATAAAAACGGCAAGAAATGAAAGTGAAATATACGTAATTGTGTATACGTGGTATAGGATGCACTGTCTCCTGGTGACAATGTGCTCCCTCACCTGTGTTCCTCCTCAATCCTTCCAGATTAGAATCAATAGCATGCATAGGTCTGCATTTGGGGAAACATTAATATATATATTGTCTTCAGTGACAATGAAGAGCTCTATAGCGGGGATACCCATTCTGACTGGCATGTAAATCATGGGGTCAAATGGCCATTCCTCTTACCATGAACTTTCCGTAGTTCCCAACTAACTGTTGCGTGAGTGAAGCTGCAGGTCCCCATTTGTGCTTGTAAAGAGCATCGGGACCCGTCCCGTCACGCACACGAGTGGCCGATGAGGTCACGGGACTCAGGTGATGGGATGCTGTGCTGAGCTCACGCGTTTGCTATGTAAACATAGTGCGTGATTCTAATCTTGAAAGTAGGATACTGATGTCACTATAGTGAATAAGCCTGCACCAAAATAATGTAACCCTTGGGTAGCTACAGTCCACGAGCGTTAAACAGCATTTAACTTCCAAAGTACATTAGGTTAACATGTAACATTTTGTACCAAAGCAGATTGCATAAGATCAACATGTAAAATTGTGTACAAAATACAAATATATACCTTCAGATGGATTACACTCAGAGAGCATTCAACCACAGATGGATACCAAAGGGCATATCATCTACATGTGAAGTTTGTCAGTAGAAGGGTCAAAATGAATGAACACTGATGAATCAATAATGCTCAAAGGGTGCCCTTCGGTGGTGGGTAGGATCTCCTGGAGTTAAGGTAGTAAATATCCATCAGGTGGTGTGTCATTTAGAAGTAACATGCAAAGTCAATTTCTTTGTTAATTCTGTGAGGGGCTAACGTGTGAAGTCTTTCAATCCAATAGGTTTCACATTGGTTAAATCTTCTTCCTAAATCTTCCTGTGGGCCCCTCCTGGTGACTACTTCAACTAATTGGAAGTGTATTTGTGGAATGTCGTGATGTTTTTCAATCTAATGGCACGCAAAGGCCGAGTTGCGGTTCTGAGTACATATATATGACCGATGTTCATTCCACAGTAGTTTACAATTGGCCGACATAGAAAACACTGCATGGGCATTTGATTGTGTAAATAATATTCCTAGTGTCACAAGTAGCAAAACTCTTAATGCTAATCTTCTCACCCATTCTAGGGTGAGGCAGGGTGTTGCCTGTGGTTACAAACCCGGTGTTTGTACAAAGAATACATGGGTACGTGCCAGTTTTTTTAGGAAAGGAAAGTGTCTTAGCGCTGCCTGTTTTAATTAGGTGTTCGTTGAATTTCACACTTCTTTTGTATGCAAATGTGGGTGGTTCCTGGAAAAGGTGTTCCACCCAGGCGTCGCATGTTACGGTCCTCCAATTCTTCTGAACAATTGACTTTATTTGGCTGCTTTGAATGGAGTATTTAGAAACATATACCAATGGTGGTGGTTTCTTTTCTTTGAGAACTATGGTGAGTTCTTAAGATTGTGTGATCTTTGCTACACATTCCTTGGATGAATCAACATCCTCCAGTCTGTAACCTTTTGCTAGAAATGTATGGTCCATTTTCTCAATTTGTTCTTCGGAATCCACAGGGTCGCTTAGTATCCTTCTCACTCTTAACATCTGACAGAAGGGGAGATTCTTCATTAGGCTCGGGTGATAGAAACTCAAGAGATGGAGTACATTTTTTCTGTCTGTTGTCTTACGATAAATGTTGGTGGTCTACCTATCATGTTTAACCGTGATCTCAACATCTAAGAAGTGGATCTGGTTGGCAGACACTTCACTGGTAAATTGTATTCTTGGGTCGATGGTGTTAAGGTATATAAGAAATCTATCTAAACATTTGTCGGATCCTGTCCACACACCAAAGATGTCATCAATATATCTGATGGAAAATTTCAAGTAGTGATGCCACACCGGATGGTTCAGGACATGGTCTTGTTCAAACTTGTGCATTAAGCAGTTTTCATAAGAGGTGCCTTGGTGGCGCCCATAGACATGTAGGTAAAAGCGATCTTTAAAGTGAAAATATGAGTTTTAAGCAATAAATTGCAGAAGCACCAGTATGAATTTGTGTGAGGCTCTAATCTGCTCTTCATTGAGGAGAACCATTCTACTGCTTCCATCCCGAGGTCGTGGGGGATTGAGGTATAAAGAACTTAGACAATAGTAAAAATAATACTTGCGGGGGGTGTGCTACCTGGTTGAACATCTGGAGAAAATGTGTAATATCTCGATTGTATGAATTGGTTCTTTGAATAATAGGTTGGAGAAAAAAATCAATGTATTGTCCCTATGGTTGTAACACACTTTCCATTCCTGTCACTATAGGTCACCCTGCAGGGTTGGTGGGATGTTTATGAATCTTGGATAAAGTGTAGAAGTTTGATATTCTAGTGTGGGTAGTTTGGAGAAATGTTCTAGTGTTATGGTTGATCCACTGTATTTCTTTCGCTTTGTTGAGTATCTCGGACAGCATAGCCATAATGCTGACTTTGAGGTAGGTGTTGAGGGAAGCGTACACTGTGTTGTGATTTAATTGTACCAATGCCTCAAAAGTGTCAATTCTTGGGGTTTCAAGTTGTTGTGTTTGGCCCATTTGTAACTGAGCCCAAATATGCGACACCTGGGTGGAACACCTTTTCCAGGAACCACCCACATTCGCATACAAAAGAAGTGCGAACTTCAAAGATTGCCTTATTAAAACAGACACCCCTAAGACACTTTCCTTCCCTAAAGAGACAGGCACGTTCCCATGTATGCATTGTACAAACGGCAGGTTTGTAACCACAGGCAACACCCTGCATCTCCCTAGAACGGGTGAGAAGATTAGCATTAAGAGTTTTGCTACTTGTGACACTAAGAATGTTATCTACACAGGCCAATCTAAAAGACATTGTAAACCATGGTGGAACGAACATTGGTCATGTATACGCACTCAGAACCGCAACTCAGCCGTTGCGCACCATTGGATAGAAAAACATCATGACATTCCACAAATACGATTCCAGGTAGTTGAAGTAGTCACCAGGAGGGGCCCACTCGAAGATTTAGGAAGAAGACTGAACCAACGTGAAACCTATTGGATTGAAAAACTTGACTCGTTAGCCCCTCACTGAATTAACTACGAAATTGACTTTGCATGCTATTTATAAATGACACCCCACCTGATGGACATTTACTACCTTAACTCAAGGAGATCCTACCCCCCAACGAAGGGCACCCTTTGAGCATTGATTCATCAGTGTTCATTCATTTTGACACTACTACTGACAAACTTCACATGTATATGCTATGCCCTTTGGGATCCATCTGTGGTTGAATGCTCTCTGACTGAAATTCATCTGAAGGTACATATTTGTATTTTGTAAAAAGGTTTACATGTTGACCTTATCCAATCTGCTTTGTTACAAAATTTTACATGTTAACCAAATGTGCTTTGGAATCTAAATGCTGTTTAACGCTCATGGACTGTACTTACCCAAAGGGTTACATTTGTTTTGTTGCAGGCTTATTCACTACAGTATCCTACTTTCAATATTGGCATCACGCACTATGTTTACATTGCAAACGTGTGAGCTCAGCGCGGCTTCCCGTCACTTGTGTCCTGTGAAGTGATTGCGTACCCATGCACGTGACATCACGGGTCCCAAGGCTCTTTACAAGCTTAGATGGGGGCCGGCAGCTTCACTCACACAACAGGTAGGTGGAAACTACGGAAAGTTTATGGTAAGAGGAATGGCCTTTTCACCCCATGATGTACATGCTGGTCACAGTGGGATCGAAGGTAAATGTGCTTTCGCTTAATTTGTTTATATATATTGATCAGACATTTACCAGGCACTAATCACAGTTCATGTTGTCTTTGTTTCTGTTCTTGTTTTTGTCACTGTGGCTACACTTATGGGCTGGCATATTTGATAATCATGTGGAATTTGTCATGGATTACTGTTTACTGTTTATTTTACTTCATTTTATTTTTCATGTTCATTGATCAACACAGGGTTTGGCCCTGAGAACGGATATTATCCGAAATGCATAGACATCTTTTAAACTCTTGTTAGCGCTTCAATGGGCATCATTACGACCCTGGCGGGGACGGTATGAACGGTGCCTGTAAGACACTGGCACCATTCATACCGTCCCGCCACATTACGAGTTCTGCTCACGGGTTCCTGACAGCCCGCCAGGTATAACCTGGCGGGCTGTACAGCACCTGTGAGCAGAACTCGTGATTGCACCGGCACCGTTGATAACCATGCTCCCCACCCTCATTCTGCCCTATGGGCCAGAATGGGGATCGGGAGCTCGGCAATACCGCAACCCGCGAATGGGCAATTACCGGCCCATTCAACTCGTAATGGGCCAGTTATTGCCCAATCGCGGGTGGCGGGGCCGGTAGCGAGCATGGCGGTAGCCGTGCCTGCTATACAGGCACGGCCACCGCCATGCTCGTAATGAGGCCCACTGTTTTATTTCTGTATATACATTAAATAACACTGTGTTACAATTGCTCTTGAAGCTTTGGTCTTTAACTCTGAGGAGTAATAGTGCAGAAATACTGTTCTAATCATTTAAGAATTGAAACCGTACTTGTTCAGCCCATAAGCAGGGCACCACGAGAGCCTGTGGCTCTCTCATGGGAATTCCTTGTGAGATTACTTGTATTATATGTTCTAGGCCCTGCGCCAGGGTTCTTTTTTCACCACGGTGCTCCACACTGATAAGATGAAATAATCTAAAAAAAAAAATTCGTTTAGAAACAGTATAATTGAAAATAGCAGTGCCCACCTGCATCGCACCGTTTCAATAGAGCGCTCCCCACTGCACATACTGTGTTTACAATTGTACAACATTACACTACAGAGGCAGCAACGAGACCCAAGCATTGCTGGTGGAAAGGGTGTGGGCTATATGATGGGAGCGGGTGGGCAGCGGGTGGGCACCGCCCATAACACCCGAATGTGCCAACCGTCCGTGGATTTGAAACTATAATATTTGCATGTTTACGCCAAACCCAAAAAAAAGCCTAACTTAACAATAAAGAACCTATGTCAGGAAATGAACATTTCTCCAGTCTACATAGGACTCAACTGCTCCAGATTCGTCCTTGACTAGCAGTCCGGGAGGAAAGGGGAAATGGTGAACAGACCTCACTAAAAAGAAACACAGATCATAAATGTGGCAATTACGGAAACGTTCTCTCTCTCTCTCTAATCCCACTTCCACACAAATGTCAAAAAGGCAGCAGGCGCCCCTTTCTCGAAAGAACATGCCATGATAACCTGTCACTTCCATAAACACTACCATTTTAGAACAAGCATTGCCAAAGCCAATAGGATTTACCAACCATTTTATACTTTTATTTTAGTTTATCGATGTTTCATAAACACTCAGATCTGGTCTGTCTGGTGGTGCAAAAAAGTTGTGGCAGGATGAAGCAAAGGTATGCAGGTACAAAAGGTAAATGAGGGAGGAGAAGAGAGATAGGGTTAGAAATGGGGTGTGCAGTGAACTATTTATAGTTGTTAATAAAGAACATGTTCCAGGAGAACCAACTGAAAGGTGTTTGGGTTAAGATGTTTTTGAAAAGAGTAGATGTCAGGACAACATGTAGCCTGTAGAACAAATACTTGCTACAAGTAATATGAAACAGCTGGCACAGAGAATGTCTGCCTCCTGCCCCCACACACCTAGCTCCATGGCTATGTTCAGATCAGTGGTACAAGCAGACTGGGGTCACAGAAAGGAGGTCTAATATCATTACTGCCTGATCTAAAGAGGAGCTTTAAAGTAAAACTGCATCTTTAAAGGTGCATACATTACTAAAGGTGTTTGGTTTCTTAAATGATATTCATTTTAGAGTTATAATACACGTTTACATGTTTGAAAAATACCCACATGGAAAATGGAAATGACTTTTTACATCCCAAAAAACACTCTTCTCGCATTTTCAAGAGAAGGAGAGGAAAATACCACTACTTCAAAAGATTAGCCTGAGCCCTGTGTATAGTCGTGTAGTGTGAATCCTTGAGGATGTTGTTAAGTCACCTAAGTGCCCTTTTCTTTGGAAGCCTACATTTAGATTTTTGCCTGAGACTACCGTGAATACAGACTATGAAGAAACTCAAAGTTTACATCAGAATGTTGTAATAATCAATCTATTTACCCTAGAAAGGCAGCGGAAGAAACAAATCTCCTGAACACTTTAAAAAACTATCACCTGATTTGCTGTTTTTCCTGATTTTGCTAATATTATTTAAAATGTCAGTATGTTTGTAATGTCAGAGTGCTATGCAGAAAATATGTTCCCGCATTAATGGGAGTGAAAAACCAAGTGCATCAGTCATATTCTAAACAAATGCAGTTAAGGTTAATATTGGGACCTTAATATAAAGAAAACAGTTAATAAATTAGAATTTTGTGACAAAATGGCTGGACCTAATGTATATATCTGGGAATATCAAAGATTATTTTAGAGGTCCTAAATAAGGCACGACTGAGCCAATCCTGCAGCTATTTGTCCTAACTAGCATTTATGCAACCAAGGCTGTCAGTCATTGCTACAGCATCATATGGAAGAATCTTCCAAAATATTGAGGGCTAGGTGTTGCACAAAGAAGGCTCGTTGTGACACTGAGAACTGATGCTATAACATTGTGGAACTTCCTACTGGGAGTTGTGTTGAACATGTAGCACTAATTCCAATAATAGAACATGTTGTTAAAGTAGGGCCAGTGGTAACAAAATGAATGAATGTATTAAATTGAACGAAGCCTCACATTGATATGACAATGAAATGTGTGTAGCACACATTTGTTGTAGATTAATGTTTGGTTTGTATTTCTTCAGGAATTGTTCATGTAAGTGTATTACTTTTGAATTAGTTTACATATGTCATGTATTCATACTTTACTTTATTGCATTTATATCGTGCACCACTGACCCGGAGGTTTAAGGGCGCACCACACAGACAAACATAGAAACTGGGCAACCAGGAGGAGCACGGTGTCAATTCAGAAGGTACAGAAGCATAGATCAGACCAGGACAAATATGGTGCTAGAATCCTCCACTATCTTATGAGAAAAGTCTATAGGGGCCGATTCATGGAACAAATGTGCGCCGAAATTTGTGGCGCTAGGTGGCGCAAGCGTGAAAAAGCAAGCCAACGGGCACGCGTGCGATTCATGGAAGGCCCTGTGCGTGTTTTCCCTGGGATGTGCATGAAATTCACAGGTGGCGCACACGGGCGCACATGTCATTACAACATCCAGAATGCCTTGCGCGATGCACACAGCGAAAGTGCACAATGTCAGAGTACACACCAAAAAGGGGGCGGAACATGGGGCGGAACACACAGAATGGGGAACAACGCGTGAAAAAGAAGGCGTAACTGCAGGGAAATACACGGAACGCCCAGATGTGCGCAAACAGCAAACACGTATATACAGCTACGATGAATACCCCATTTGTCGCAGCACTGATCGTGGGACACCACAGGAGGAGGAGAATAGCCAGGCCCCACATTTTTTTGCCCACGACCAGCCTTTTTGGGATGCCTGATGACCAGGTCTAAGGCAGGTATAGGTTTCCACCTCATATCATCCTAGACCTGGTCACTGAGTGGGAGGATGACCTCACATCACCCACCTTGTGCTCCCAAGCACTGAGCCCCTTGGAAAAGGTGCTCACTGTCCTGAATTTTTTGGCCACTGGTTCATTTCAGTGGACAACTGCCATAGTTCGGGGCGTCTCACAAGCCACGCAGTCACGCTGCCTACACCAGGTGTTGGCAATCTTGACTGCGCGCCCCTCAGTCCGCAGGCACATATACATGCCCAGAACACCCACAGAAAGGCAGACCGTGGTCTTGGACTTTTACAGGGTGGCACACTTCCCCGAAATGCTTGGTGCCACAGATTGCACCCATGTGGCCCTACGTCCACCTAGGGCCACTGAGCACATCTATCGAAACCGCAAGTACTGGCATTCCATCAACATACAGGTTGTATGCGATGCCAAGGGAATCTTCACCTCTGTCTATGCAAACTATCCTGGGTCTACCCAGGACAGTTTCATATACAGAATGTCTGCCCTGAGCCGGACCCTGAAAGCTGGGAAGCATGGCGACACATGGCTCCTAGGTGAGTACAAATGCCTGTGCACATGCATGCATGTCACACACAGACAAATACACAAACCCAACTAATCACAACCATTATGACCTCCCCGGGGGACAGTTCCTATCCTCTGAGCAACCACATGATGACGCCAATACGGAACACCACCACACCAGCCCAGGTAAAATACAACTCTGCCCATATTGCAACCAGCAGCATAGTAGAGCGCACGTTCAGAGTGCTCAAGTCATGCTTCCGCTCCCTTAACCGCTCTGGCGGGCATATACTATATGCCCATGGGAGGGGAAAGGGCACCTGGTGAGGCAGCCCGGATCTAGCTTGTGGCCACATTGTTCACCTAAACTCCCACCCCTGCAGAGTGCACACAGGCCTGGCACATACCAGGTGACAATCGATGATGACAAAGAGACAGTCAACTTTCGCAACCCTACCACCCTGAGAATTTTGCCACGGAAGTGCTACATTGTGTGCATCCCTAGCTACTTAAACATAATCAATCCTGTGTGAGCAAAAGGAACACATGCAAGGTGTACATCACACTACCCCCCTGCAAAACAGGCCATGACAATCACTGGTATGTCACCCAAAGCTTCCCAACCCACATCACCCTTGTCTGCCACACCATGACATGGCATGCAACAGCAAAATAGCAAACCAAAAGCCCAACACATGACCAATTATATACAAACTGACATGTGATGAATGGAAACAAGCCTGAGACAATCACACCTGACATGGAATCAGGTCAAATGACTGACCAACAACCCCCCCCACATAAAAGCTATACACAAATGCATGCCACCAGCGGTACCATCAACAAAAGACAGAATGCCTGTTGGCATGCACATTGTCCAAGCCAAATCCGCAAATCCCTAACCCGTGTGCTGTGTGTGTCTCCTGCAACATACCGCTCAGCACACAGCATAGTGAGCAGCCATTCTGTTGGGGATACAACTTGAGCATCATATAAAAAGGACAAGCAACAAAAATAACCCAATGACGCATGTACACGATCCACAAATGGTAAGGCAGAGAAGGCAGTCTGTGTGCACTTGTAGACATGGAAGGGTGGTTGTATGTGTGGTGGAGAATTGTGTAAGTGTGTGTGTCAGTAGAGACATGTACGCAATACATGGATGTGAAATCAAGTGACCCTCACTGTCCTGTACACATCACATGTGAACATTGCCCATGTGTACACCCCAGTATGTCAAACCACAACAATCCCCTGACACCTGAATAGTAAAGCCAACACAGGAACAGCCATTGACCAGCAGAACACATCATGTACATAGTACCCCACCATGAGAATGTCAGAGTACACAAACACCGTAAAGCAAGCATAATGTCCGACAACAAAAGGTCCTCCCTCATTTACTCATCACCATGACCTTCAGAAGAACTGTGTTTGGGGTCCATTGCCCTCTTCCTCCTACTCTACCTGTCTTCAGGATCCATCTACCCCTTGGTTTGCTTGTTCTACCCTGCCTGGAAATAGGATCCAGCCCCCTCAGAGCCACCTTGACTGGTAAAAATACCAAATTGCAGAGAACTCCACGGAACCAAACCCCCAAGCCCACAAATAACCCTGTAAGAGTATCCAGTAGATGACTTGAAGTTGCTCAATATGGTCAAGCACATGTCCAAGCAGAATGATAGAAGAACTACCAAGGTAGCACAGTTGAACAATGGATCAACAGGATGGGTGGCATTTTCAGTACACAATAATCAATGAGGATGCAACAACTGATGGGTAGTGTCACAGCTCCGGTCTCCAGTCGCAGGAGTGGCAGAAACCAACCACCCCCTCCACGGTCTGGGCGCCTGTAAAATCAAACTTACACAGGCCTCCGAGACCCCGGCGGGGAAAGAGGGTCAGGGATCCATTGGTTGGTTAGGCATCGGTATTCAGGATAACCGGTAAGAGGGTCAGGAGAGGGGAGGTGGATGGGCAAGGGAAAGTAGGCAAAAAACAAAATCCTACTATTGACAATTACACATACTCAATCAGATAAGCCATGTTTCTCATGCATATTGTACAAAATTGCTCAAAGCCGAGACAAAGAGAGACTTATCTCTGGGGTGAGTGCTGGCCTCCTGCCTACGCACTCTCAGGTCCAATAACAGGAGCAATTCAATGCTGCAAAGAGAGCGTGAGTTACTATTCTGTGTGTGTTTTCCCCACACCCATAACACCATTCATGCCTCAAACTTAGTGACTCCTCCCCAAACAAGCAATTCTTGTCTGCTGCTTAGTTCGTATACTTTTGCTTGCCCCCTTGATGGTTCATACACTGTTAATGCATTAAGGCAGCCACACGTGGGCCTGCGGTAAATGAAAGACCATGTGGTAAGAATCACACATGATAGAATGGTCCTTGGGTGAGCTGCTAGACGTGTGTGGCAAGGAGCTACTTCAGTACAAGTTGCGTTCTGCCCGCTGTGGATTTCTATAGTTAGCGCATGTGGCAATTTGCATATGCTAATGATATGCACTGCACTCGAGTTTGTGCGGTGCTGGGTGCCCCCCCTTGCGTTTTATTTTGTGTCTAGGAACGCTACTGCGCTAACAACTTAGCTTCTATGGAGCAGGGTGGACTCGAGGATATGGCTGATGCCCCCTGCGGGTGCCCCTGACAACTGGGAAAGCTTTTTGGCATTTTGTCCTCTATGCGGCTTAGCTGTACTGTGCGCATCTTCCCCAATGCCTGGCCAACCTCCCCAGCACTGGCGCAATTTAGCTTGCATGTGTGAGGGGCCTGGAGGAAGGTCGACTGGGACATGGCCCCTCGTGCTGCTAACCTTGCTTGGAGCTCCTGGAAATACGTCTGCTTCTGTCGGACATCTGAGCACAAGCCCCATGCTTCTGCTTGTGCGCGCATGCTCATGTGTGCCCCACCCAACGTGGCAAGGGTTTAGTAGTACTTGGACCGGTGTCTGCTGACAAGGGTAGTCTGAATGCTCCTTTTCCTGCAGAAAGGGCATACAAGGCATCTATAAGTCTTGAAAGTTTACTGTGTGTGGCTTCATGCTGGTTGTCAATGGGCCATGTCTGAGACCTACATCCCACCTCCTCCCACACAACCCCAGGTTCTGTACCCTGACAGGTAGAGCTGGAACTTGAGTCGAAAATAACCAAGGAGGCTGGCACAACAGGATGGTTGAGCTGAAACCCAATCAATCGTTGATAGTGTGAATTAAGAAAGGCAGAGACAGAAGAAGTCTTAAAAGGCACAGAGAATGTGAGATAGCTGGAAACGACTAACAGCAAGTCAAGAGCCACAACAGTTGAATAGCATTGGTAAAAGCCAACATCCAACATAAAGGCATGGATGTAATAGATGAAAGACAGGAGGAGTGCTGTTGAACAGAATTCTACAGAGGCAAACCTAGGCAGTGGAAGAGTATGTGGAAATAACATCCTGACAGACAGGCGGACAGATCTGCATCAAGTACAGTAACAGGAAGAAGAACAGGGACTAAAGGCACCAGAGTGTGAAAAACAAGTAAAAGAGCAGTAGTCCAGTAGGAAAACTGCTCCCTCAGGCAGCATCAAAGTCCAAGAGAGAAGACAGACACAACATGCGGTCCAAAGGGAACAGAGCGTAGTATTAGTATAGGCGGACATCTCAGGTGAGGACTGGACCGGGACTTGTGCCTCTTAGGTCACAATCCTAATGCATCCTCCTTTGCCGCAATCCCCAGGGGCTGAACTCAACATGCACCAACTTGACATTGTCAACATCTGGCCCCCCTCCCACCATCAGTGTGACTCTGACAGGCAAAGGGTGCAGGCTACTGTCTACAGCATGAAGGGAATCAGCCCATCTACAGGCAAGAAAAGAACATACATCACAATCAACATCAATAAATGGACATTTCAATAATGTACTCACAAAAATTGATTGCAAACATGCCGTGGAGAGAACATCCATAATCCCCACTAGGGGTGTTAACACAAGTCGTACAGCAGCAGACAGGCCACAGATATGACGAAAGTCCAATGCCCTTGTGTAAATGGTTGTAACACCGAACCATCCTTGCGAGCCCATGGATAGGGGAAGCAGGAGTGGCATATGTGAGTCAGGGCCCCAAGCTACAAACACATACACGAGACAAGCTTGAAGGGCCCAGCTGGAACCGACAGTGGATGCTTTCAAAAGCCACAAAGCACCACACCATCACATGAATGCACAATAGACAAGCAATTTTAAACTATATTAACTAATTAAACTAACTATAAAAACCAAAAATGGCCACATACAACCGGGGGGAAGGCACCCAGGAGGGGGGAGGAACAGGGTGCACCTCAACACCCACATGCAATGATGTTGAGATTAAAAAAAAAAACTCCATGGGCTCAACGCCTGCACGCCCCGACCTATGTGGGAGATAAGTCATCGTCCTCCTCACCCTCTGACTTAAAAGGTGGACGTGGCACAGTGCCCCGACCACGCCTATGCGCAGTTTGCCCCTCGTTGGCAGCAAGTCTGTGGGACCGGTGAGCCTGGTTCTGTGTGGCGATGAGACGTAGGTCAGCATGCAGAACCTCACGTGATATGCGTGCTTCCTCTTGCAAGGTAACACGTGTAACACTGAGTTCTTCCTGCATGGCCTGGCATGACATCTGTAGCACCTCCCGGCAAGCATGTAGCTCTGCCGAGATGGTATTCTCAAGCTGCTCCAACCTCTCCTCTGCCCGCTGCCTCTGGGACATCAATAGCACACCCAGAGTAGATTGGAGGAAAGCATGGTCTTCCCTCAGGGCCTCCCTGTGTGCCTCTGCGTGAGCAGCAAGTGCTTGACGCAGAGACAACATTTCAGCTCGGCATGCCCTGTCTGAGGCCGCCATGGCCAGCCTGAGCGAGCGGGCCATGGACTGTGCTGCCCGCTGCTGGAGATCCATCTGCCCAGCAGGGTGGAGCATGGATTGGGCCACACGTTCCATGCTCTGAGCGATATTATCAATTGCTGCCCTCTGTTGTTCAGAATTGGCAACCATGGCTTGCTCCCACTCAGTATACCCCAGTGGTGAATGGACACCGTGTTGCTGGGCTTGACACCCACGGGGCCCAAGGAGACGCGGTCCTTGTTGGGTTGGCAATGCCCGCGGCTGCAGGACTACATTCCTCTGTTGACGTGATGCCCCAGGCACATCAGCAACTGGTGTGGAGTGTGACCGTGCATCCCGATCCACCACAGGCGGAGGTCCCACCACAATCTGGCCCCTCAGTGCAGGTGTCGCGGACAGAGGATCGTCCACATCAGAATCACTCACCGTTGACGAATGGACATGACACACATCCAACTCAACATTGTCGTCAGAGTGATCATCCGGGCTAGACTGATTGCCAGCCCTAGACACGATGGTCTGGAGCACAAGTGGGTTCTCATGGCCTACCACCCCACAACCCCCACTTGTGCCAGGTTGCTGGTGTAATAGCAACCCTGTGTCTGGAATGACATCACCATCCTCTGCTTCCATTGCGTCATCATCTGAAAAGTGGAAAAAACAAACATGAGTACACATGTCAGAAGCACATAACCCACACACACATAGACATCACATCGACAGCCAACACATGAAGCAGACATGTCACACATAAATGAGAATCCGGCATGCATCCAGTGGCCTTGATATGAAAACACATCCCAAAAGCAGAAATGAATGTGTCTAAATAGCAAAGCCTACACAAGTACAAAATGTATTATATCACCTTCATCACACACCACCTCTGTCAGGCACATGTCACAGGCAGAAAAGACAGATGGCAACACAGAGATGGCACATACCATGATCATGTCAGAACTGCAAAATGGCCACAGCTGCAAGTGAATCCAAACAAACAATGACACATGTAATATGCATGTACACATGCATCACTAAACCATCATCACCAATATAGCTTCATTCATCTGCAGCTCGGCTCGTACCGGGTGTCATGGGCCATGTAGATATAGTGAATGTCCCGAGCAAAGCGAGGGCCTGCAACCAGGCATGAGGGACCATAACGCCCAGTATGGTCCGAGCTGCAGGCCATGAAACCTCCAGAACACCCCTCAGGGCCTGATTGAGCACATTGTGCTATGAATGTGCCCTATTCCATTATTCCATGTGTAAATTCATCACGGCCATGCCCCACCATATTAGCTAAGTGGGCCTGGGGCGTACACATACTGCACAACAGTGCACCTTCAGGATAACGCCAGTTGAACATAAGGTATACACCAAATTGTTCGTTTACAATTGTTCAAATGAACAATTGACCGATTTTAAAGGGTCACAATTGACCTTTTCACAATTGCCATTGACCGCAAATATATATATATATATATATATATATATATATATATATATATATATATATATATATATATATATATATATATATGGGTTTTGGGTTGGGTGGGGAGTTGCGGGGCGTTTCCCCCGCATATATGTTACAATTGACCTTCACAATTTGGTCAATTGTAAAAAGGTCAATTGTAATTCGAACAGTTGTAAAACGAACAATTCGTGTACAACCAAACATAACGGGCCCAATGCTGAAATCTCACCAGCATTAATGTCAATCAACTACATATTAGTCAACAAAAAAGCTGCGGAAGACACATGTGTAAATGAACACTTTCACACACACATAAGTGATTAGCCGCAATGTTGCACTACACAAGCTGCTTGCATATGTACATGTGAAAGTGTTCAAAAACACCCCTTTCCCCTACACACCTGTATTGTGAACATGAACAGCATCCAATACAGCAAAGCAAGCAACTACAACGCTGCTTGCTTTGATGTATGTGAAAGTATACACATACACACATGAAGGCAGCTCCACAGTCATTACAACCCGATTGGCAGGCTACAATCAATCTGCACCCTATACCAGTTGGTATAGGCCGCAGATTGCCAATCAAATTTGCTAAACACCCTCTAGGGTGTTCCAATACTGAGTACATATGTCACAGGATGCAACTGTGCCCGTGGTATTCATGACAGTGAAGGGATGAAAATCTGAACATACATGCCAGGTCACTTTGACATTGCAGCAGTGTGTTGGCATGTAACACGGCTCAGAAGTGGGTTGATGCAGTGCAGTCTACATGAACAAGTACATTATGATGTCAATTAATAAACATGAAGGCAGTGTAACGGCAAGTTCAGGCATCACGTGCAATGTGCATGCAATGGGTTGCATGGCTACAGGCAATCCCCCCCCCTTAGGGAAAATGCAGGGAGGCATTGCATGACAGCGAAAGGGTGACCAGAGAACTGTGTATTGGCAGTGTTGAGTAGTGTCAATTGCATCATCTGAGTCAACTGACAACACAGCAGATGAGAATGGGACAGTAAGGAGGACACATGATGAACCCTTAGTAGTAGACCCATGTGTGCAGAAGCCACTACACCAGTTGAACAGAGTCAGGAGGCCTAAAACAGGGGGAGGCCTGTGCCCCACACAGACTGTGACACCCTAAACATGTGTGTGATGCAGGACTGAGCCAGAGTGGGCATGGAATGGAGGATCAAATGCCATTAAGTGTATGTCATCCTGGACACGTACTACAATGATCACCCGGGCAAGGTCACCTAGGGGCATGCATGGAATGCACATGGAGCATGAATGGGCACTCATGTCCCTGCGGAGCATCTGCCATCTGCACAGTCCGAGTAAGACACCCTGCATCAAGGACAAAGGATGTACCCCACTGTATGTGTCTGGCAGGTTGGCAGGGGGAAGTGTGCATGTACACTGGGGCGTTGAACAGGCCATTGCAGTACTCCAACATGATACCCACCAGTGCCATGGTGAAATTGGGGTGGAGGGGGGTGGAGGGGCAAGGGAGCATGCCTACGTGGAGTACCCGAATGCATGCAGAACACACATGCACGTCAGTCATGCAATGACATAGTCCCAGTGCTGAGTGGAAAAACACCCCAGGCTACATGCAGAAGGGCCAGTGAGCTGGAACATGGACCGGAGGGGCAGCCGGGTGACTAGCATGTGAGCAGGGTGCAGGTGTGGTGATGAGGACGGTCCCCGTCTGCTCTACATGTCCAGCATCCTGCACAGCAGGCACGCATCAGTGAAGCATTGTATGACTCGCACATGAGAACCATGTACACATAGCATGTAGTGGCAGTCAAGCAAACCACACATGGTCTGTACAAACACACGGCAACACTCACTGGACGGGGCATCAAAGTCCAGCATCTCTCCCACTCCTTCGTACAATTCTGCCGGTATGAACTCTGCAGTGACTGACTCGTGCGAAGTGAGATCTTCCTCCTCAGGTGGTGGCCCACTGGCAGTCACCAGAGTCATTTTATAATTAGAGGCACGCTTTAGCTTAGCAGAGCGTCGGAGGTCATCCCAACGCTTTTTGCACTCCTGAGCTGTGCGCACCTCATGTCCGATTGCACGGACACCCTCCGCAACATGCTTCCAGTGGGACAAACGCTGGGCAGCCGTAGTGTGACAATTCGGGCCCACTAGCATATCACGGTCGTGTCCCGACACGTAGTCCACAAGGAAGTCCAGTTCCTGCTTGCAGAAAGGCTTCTTCCTCGACGTGCCGGAGGCCGGAGCCGTGTCTTGGGTCCCAGCCACTGCTGCAGATTCAACCTTCCTCCTCTTGTGCAGTGGTCTGAACCCTGACTGGCAAATGCCGCCCTGATCAGTATGGGCAGTGGCGCTGGTGGATTGAACCGAGGGAGTGGCAGGTGGCACAAGGACGAAAGCCCTGACTTGCGTCAGTGGCTGCTGGGTGCCCTTAACTTGACCCTGCGCAGCAACATCTGCTGTGCCAAGGTCATTGACCGGGACTTTCCTGGATGGTAGACTCACAGCAGGGGTGGTGTCGGATGCATCTGCCCATGCACTTGCCAACACCCGGCTGCTTGGGGCAACAGATGACAATACTGCCCCAGGGACATGTGCCTTGGTCAGGGCAGCCCTGCGTGCACTTACCGTGTGGCTCCTGACCTCATGGAAATCATCCTGGGACTCTTCAGGAGTCAACGCAGCATGCGCTGGCCGACCCTGAGCCTGGGTGGTGGTGTCCACAGCTGCACCTGCAGCTACCACTACCCTTGGGCCTGTGGCAGTCGATGAAACGGACTGCTGGGTCACATGGGAGCCAGTGCCAGATGCAAGAGCTGTATCTCCTGGAACCACAGGGGGTGGTGGCATGACTGCACCAACACATGGCACAGCATCGTGCCGAAGTGGCGCACCCCTGCCTCTTCCCCCTCTGCAGCCACCCTGGACACCCTGGAGTCCCCCTACTCCCTGGTCACCCCGGCCACGTCCCTGACCACGCCCGCCAGGTGGAGTACACCCAGCTGAGGCGCCCCACACCTTTCACAGCCTCCCAATCATGGCACAGATGTAGTAGTGCTGGCACAGATATAGTAGTGCCAATGGGAGGTGTACACGACAATTGTCCTGGACAATTGGGGTAAAGTGGGTGGGATACAAGATGTTAACAGCCCCCCTGTGCATCTGCAATGCTGCATGTGACCCCGGTGATAAAGTGACGGGTCACGCAATGCTCAGGCACCCCAAAACTGCAGTAAAACCGTGCACACAACCCCCGGTAGCCCACGTGTGTGGAATTAACCTCCTGCAGTACACGGTTGCACCCAGGGACACAAAAAACACATACACGTGGGACACACAGGCTACTATGACCTCAAAACTGGTACGCGATACACAGGGGGACCCGCAGTGGGAAAAATAGCATGTGCGACTCACCGTCTGACTAGAGTGATGAAGAAAAACATGCGTAGCCAATACCCCTGCCAAAAGAAGAGATACATCCTTGATCCGCTGTGAAGTTGTGATGGCACGTTAAGCAACCAGATGTAGCAACACACGTTGGTCTCCACGAAAGGCACGTACAGCGAACTGCTGGCCCCGCTCACCTTTAACCCGTGTTGAGGGAAACGCCCACGTGTGTCACATCACTTACGCGCTTAGGCCCTTTCCTCGAATTACACGCATTAACACGTGGACGTGCTGTTTTTTCACATGCTGAATCACTATGCACCCGCGACGAGGGAAACGCCCACACGTATCACGTCACATACGCGCTTATGCGCTAAGGGCCTTTCCTCGAATTACACACTGACGTGCTGTTTTTTCAACAGCCAAATCACTCCGTATCAAGCTGGCCATGCGACAACACACGTAAAACCACGCTCCTGCCCAGAAGGCCATTTTCCCCCCAGGCCCCCGAGTAAACTCCCACCTGCCATCTGCTGCTGCCTGCCTGCCTGCTGGCCACGTGCCCTGCCATTTGGTGCCTGCACGTCAGCCATCTGCAGGGGTCCAGTTGCTGTGACCACCCCTGCTGGAACAGAAGACTCCTGACTGCTGTTCCATCACTCCACAGCCCAGCCCCAGGACCCAGTTGCCCACAAACACCTGCCTCGGGGTTGTTATGTTGGGGGAAATACCATCAGACACCACTGGCAACCACCAGCCAGAGAGGCAGAGGGCTGGCAGCTTCTCAGCAGGAGCGGGTGGCATCCTGGTGGAGCAAGTCCTGGTGCATTATGATGCCCTGTACGGAAGAAGACGCGCCAACAAGGATGGATGGGAGAGGATCTGGCTGGACATTGTGGTTGCCATCAACACGGAGGGGGTGGCAACCCGCGACATACAACACGTCCGTAAGGGCTGGGAGGACTTCAGGTCCAGGACCCTCCGGAAGGCCCGTCGCCTCTTGGAAGCAGCACATGCAGTGCGGCGCCCGGTCCACCTTACCACCAACGACATGAGGGTCCTGGAACGTATTAACCCAGCGCTTCAACGCCAGGACCTCGAGAGGAAGACTGGTTCAGAGTCGAGCGGTAAGTGTCCATGCATACTTATTGGATGCAGTGCATGTTGAGGTGTGCAAGGAGTGTGCAGCTGTTGGTATTTCTCTGTATGTACTATGGCATGGTTGGGGTGTCACACATGGATGCTGGTTACACCTTCATGTATGTGCACGGCATACATGTGCATGTGTGGGTTGCACCTGTGCAACAGTGATACAACATGGATGCATGTGACACGGACATGTATGAACCCGATTGGCAGATGTGACATAGTTGCCGATGATTGCACTGTGACAGGTAGTGGAGATGTACGGATGCATGTCTGTCTATTGGCATGTGTGCATATGTTCGGCACTCCCCATGTTGCTTGTGATGTCATGCCAAACTTCAGATGGTCATGCTGGTGTGTGCGTATGGATGCTGCTGCCTGCTGCACGATTCCTGTCAATTTCTGCATGTGTGTGGGTTCAAATGATATGAGTGTTGGGGAGTGTGATGGCATCTGTGAATTTTGACACTGCCACTCATGTGCAACTGTCACATGTGTATCCAACCATTGTACAGTGCCCTGATGCCTGTGTTCTGTCTCTCCCTGTCTGCAGCGACGACTGATGAAGAGGGCGGAGACTGTGCTGTGGAGCACAGAGGCAGGGATCCCACCGCCAGCCGGAGACGCAAGGCCCAGCTCTCCTCCCACGTTGTCATCTCTTCCGGGGATGAGGAGTCTGGTGCCGCGTCCATGGCTGCAGCTGCCGAGGGAAGGTCCAAGAGGGGGACGTTGGAGGTGGACTCCTCGGCAGCAGTAGGGGCAGCTGAGCCCCCACATGGGCCTATGGAGGAAGATGGCACAAAGTCATCCAGGTTGGTAGGGAGTTTGGTTGAGGAGGAGGCTGTGGAAGGCCTACGCACAGGGCCTGAAGGGGGGCATTCCACTGTTGCTACTGGTGCAGTCGAGGGGCAGGGACAGGAGGCAGCACAGGCCACTGCGGAGGTGCCTGTGTGTAATCGTGTCCCGATCCTGTGACTGCATCATCCTGCACCAGCAGGGATGCCTTCGTCCAGACCTGTTTCCAGGGAGGGGATGCGCCAACAACAACTGGCCTTACTCTCCCTGCGGACATGGCAATCCGTGACTGGGTTGAGCCTGTCCTAGCTGGGGTGGCGATGCACCAATGTGGTATTTGGGATGACGTACAGGGTTCTCATGAGGACAATGCACGTCATTTTGAATACCTTATTGACCGCGTCGGCCTACTAGGACTGGTCACCAAGGCTGGGTTCCTCCGTGTACTGGATCTTCTAGCGACCCCCTCCTCAACTGAACCCCCTATGCGCCAGTTGTCCTCCGTGCCATCCTCCTGCCCAAGTATCACCTGGGCACCCTGTGGAGCTGCCCCTGACCCAGCAGCCAGGCTGGTGGAGGACACATCCCTGCCACAGTCGGGAGTCAGAGGTCCAGCAGGAGTGGCCACCACAACAACTGGACCCCAGCAAGAGGAGGATGTGCAGACATCGACAATCAGGGCACCTTTCCTCGGCTGCAGCAGGCTCAGGGTGGGAGCGATGATTTTTTCCATCATCACAGGGGCAGGAATCGGCCGGAGGGCAGGAGGACCCTGGATTGGGAGTGTCTTCCGTGTGGCAGCGGTTGGGCCAGCGGATAGATGCGGAGCGGCGGCAGGCGGAGGAGGCACGGCTCACTTTGGTCAGGGCAGAGAACTCCATGCGCAGGGCATAGATGCGGGCGGAGTGCCTCGAGGCATCTCGCAGGGAGATGGAGGAGGCCATGCTTGCATCTCTGCGAGACCTCGAGGCCAGGGAACGGGCCCGCCTCCGTGACATCAACGTCGAGTTCGATGATGCCCTGGCCTGGAACATCAACAAGTGAGCCGTTGGACTTTCCCACGCCTTTGTACTTTAGTGTTAGGCTTCCTTTGTTTTTTCTTTTTTTTTTGGAGTTAATGGACTTTGCTCCACTTCATGTATATAGTTTTCTAGTCATAGGACATTTTGGTAGGTTTCATTTTTTTGGGGATCATGGACCCTTTGGGCTTGGACTGTAAATAGTTGAAGACTTGTACATACTTTCTTTTTGACATTTTCCATGGATCAATGGTTTCATTTTTTTGGGATTCTTTTTTTCATATCGACATTGGAGATGGCCCTCTTTTCTTTTTTCATGCCGTGGATTTTGGATTTCATTGGATGTTTTGTTTCTTTTGGTAATATCTGTCATTGTTTATTGATTTTCAAGTTTTACTTTCTTTATGTTATTTCATTATGTTTTTAATACATTTATTCTAACTTAACTTCATGATTGGTGTTGTGTACTATCATTGTTTTTGTGCATGTCTCAATGACCATTGCCTCAATCATGTGTTGCCACTGTGTGGCTCTGTAGTGAATTCATGCATGGGCATGGTGGTTCTTTTAGACTGTCATGGCATGGGTAATTTGTGAGTGGGTGCTGTGGATGGTTGCTTACTTGTACTGGGTGGCAAGGGATATTTGGGTTGTCATTAGGGCCATGGGTCTGTTTTGTTAGGACATGTTGTTTGGTGGGCCATGTGTTGGGGCATGCTGGCAGGTGCCCGTCAATGGGATTGGGGTGGGGGTGTGGGGGGACATGAGTCGGGGCCTGCTGTCAGGTGCCCGTCAATGGGGGTCGGAGGGGGACATGTGTCGGTGCTCACGAGTGCATGGTGCCATGTGGGCTGCCTGTGGGGCATGGTGTGGGGTGATGGCTGCCTGTGGGACAAGGTCTGGGGTGATGGGCTGCCTGCGGGGCATGGGGAGGGGGGCACACCCAGGAGGGCACACATTGCCAGATCATGTGTGAAAGTCCATGCGCACCCCCGGAATACATGTACCCCACCCGCGCTAGCGGAAACGCATGTGAAACTCCCCGTGCACCCCACGGAATACACGTACCCCACCCGTGCTATAGAAAACGCATGTAAAAGTCCATGCACACCCCTCGGAATACACGTACCCCGCCCGCGCTAGCGAAAACATGTGTGAAACTCCCCGCACACCCCTCGGAATACACGTACCCCATCCGTGCTAGCTAAAACGCGTGTGAAAGTCCACGCACACCCCTCGGAATACACGTACCCCACCCACGCTAGCGAAAGCATGTGTGAAACTCCCCGCGCACCCCTCGGAATACATGTACCCCACCCGCGCTAGCGGAAACGCATGTGAAACTCCCCGTGCACCCCACGGAATACACGTACCCCACCCGTGCTATAGAAAACGCATGTAAAAGTCCATGCACACCCCTCGGAATACACGTACCCCGCCCGCGCTAGCGAAAACATGTGTGAAACTCCCCGCACACCCCTCGGAATACACGTACCCCACCTGCGCTAGCGAAAACACGTGTGAAAGTCCATGCACACTCCTGGAATACACATACCCCGCCCGTGCTAGTGAAATTGCGTGTGAAAGTCCACGCGCACTGGAATACACATACCCCACCCGTGCTAGCGAAAACGTGTGTAAGTCCATGCTCGTGGACCTTCTGGTAGTAGTCTCTACACTTGGTGTCAATTAATGGGCCTCATTACGACCCTGGCCTTAACCATGGCGCTATTAGCGCCATGGTTGACGCCGGTATTTTACCAACTCCGCCATGGTGAATGGCGGAATTACCGCCCCATTCCAAGGTTGACGGGCTGGTAATTCCCCATTCACCATTGGCCCTTCCCCATTCCCATTTTTGCCCCCATAGGGCTCAATGAGAATGGGGAAGGTGGTAATTACGGTACCGCAAATTGCATTACCATAATTACCTCGAAAGTCCCTTTGTGGGTTCCTTCCTTAACGGCTGGTAAGGTCGAGACCCGCAAAAGGACCTTGTAATTAGGCGGTAAGGGTTTAATGGCGCCAACACCTTTTACGGCGCCGTTAACCCCTTACTGCCTGGGTAGTAATGAGTCCCAATGATTTTCGCCATGTTAAATGTTAAGTTTTATTATATTTAATTTGCCAAGCATGGCTTGCTGAATGGATGTACACCATTCTGGATCCCTAGTAATGGTTTCTGTTTGTGTTGTGAGTTGTGTTGTCTAAGTAATTATCTAGGTTGGGATTGCACTGTATTAATTCTATCATCAAGCGACAACCTCTTTGCTAATATAATAGCTTTCTTGAAGATTTTTGCCGCTAACATATAGTTCTATTTATCTATCTCATTAAGAGAGGCTTTCCATCTGTAAAGGCATTTGATCTTGACACTCTTGAACATTTGTAGATTGGCAAAAACCAAGAGTTAGCCAGCCTCTGGGTGACTTTTTTCTTTTTCAAAGGTGCAAGTGTGTTGGTGGTGTAGAGGAGCTGCTGAATGCTTCTTCAGGAAGTCCAGACTCCATACTTCCTATGCGCTGGAAACCAGAAATTACTCCATGCATGACACCAGAGAATGTGCCAATTCCACTAAGAGCCTTGGAGAAAAGGCATCCATTGAGAAAACCCTATATGATGTATCCCCGTAGAGACGACAATCTCTTGGAGAAGATCCCCAAAGGAAAATGAAGGCGAGAGAAGGAGAAGTTGGTGGCATCACAAAAAGCAAACGTGATGCACTGAGAAGAGTGGCTAAAGAGGAGGATGTATAGACTTTATGGAATCTGATGATGAAATAAAAATTAAGTAAACTTTCATTTATTGAATGAAGTTTGCATGTGTGAAGAACACTGCAGAGAATGCCAGCCATTTAATAACTGTGCAGAGGCAGCAACACAAGTAGTCTAAGTAATCTTAAAGGCTAGCTATACGTATTGAATCGACTGCAGGCTGTGGCGTGATTATATAGAAGCTGTTCATCGGTGTCAAATATTTAGTAAGCTGAGACCCACGGAGAAAGAAGGATTGAAAAGCTGTGTCACAGCAACATGAAGCTAAGAACATGGAAAGGCTTGGAAGAGCTGTCTGGCTTGGTGTCAAAGAATGGAGCGGCCAAGAACTGGTCATCTATCCTTGAAGAACAGTAACCGTGAGACGCTAAATCATCTCGTGTTAAGGTACAAAGAAAGAACACCATGAGTTCCAAGTTTATTAATTAAAGACAATTAAATGCTGCAAAACACACTGAAATATGGTCTCCTGTCATGTGGGCTGTATATAGAAATAGAAGGTGGGCATACTGCTCTAGATTTGAGCTCGCATGTGCTTGCACTCCCTTTTATTCCCAGGAGCAAAGATACTTTGCAAGGCCAAGTTCAAAGACATTCTGAATTGCAGAAGGCATGAGCGATGAGAGATTTTGGGCTAATTGGGTGGGGACACACGGTCAAAGTCCACCCGCTGACAACTGGGGTACTAGCTTATGTGCTGCTAAGGAGCTGAATTTTCCTGACGGGTACAAGTATGCCAATCAATTTTAGAGGACCATATAACCAAGGGCCTTATATGTTTAGAGCCAATGACATACTGTGTATCTAATAACTGATGAAGATGACTTGCACTAGGGGTGGGCCTATGTTGTCCACCTGACCGTAGAGACCCAATTACAACCTGTCCCTAAATAGAAAGTATACTTAGATGTTCCCCTTGAGTGTATCACAACACCCTGTAGGTTTCTCTTATTTGCCACGTAGTATGATGTCATGTATGACACATGTTTTGTATATAAATGTGTTTTTATGCACATGTTTGAGAACTCGAGTGAACGTCCATTGATGTCCATTGTAACTCCCTGTTTTAGACAATTGATAATAGTCAGATGGGAGTGTTTGCCAACTTCCTGAGTCGGTCTTATTATTTGGTGTCCATCCATGTATGACATGTTACTGATGTAAGGACCCTTGGGTTCAGTGGCATCCCGAAGAGTATTTTGATACCTGTCAGCAATGTCATTCACTGATGCTAGGTCCTTCGTTTCCGGATTTAAGGCCAGAAACCAAGGGTGTAATGCATTTGGTGTGAGATTCTTAAGATTTCTTGAGAGTATTGTAATGTTAGGTGATTCCCTAAGAGTGGGCCCCTTCTCACAGACAACTTTAAAGTGAATAAAGCAATGGTCTGACCATGGACAGAGAACAATTTCTTGGCTAGTCAGGGTCATATTATGATGGGATATCTAAGGTCCCAAAGGGCAACTTCTGACGTTCCAAAGGGCAACTTCTAACACCTTTTCCAGGAACCACCCACATTCGCATACAAAAGAAGTGCGAACTTCAAAGATTGCCTTATTAAAACAGACACCCTTAAGACACTTTCCTTCCCTAAAGAGACAGGCACATTTCCATGTATGCATTGTACAAACGACAGGTTTGTAACCGCAGGCAACACCCTGCATCTCCCTAGAACGGGTGAGAAGATTAGCATTAAGAGTTTTGCTACTTGTGACACTAAGAATGTTATCTACACAGGCCAATCTAAAAGACATTGTAAACCATGGTGGAATGAACATTGGTCATGTATACGCACTCAGAACCGCAACTCAGCCGTTGCGCACCATTGGATAGAAAAACATCATGACATTCCACAAATACGATTCCAGGTAGTTGAAATAGTCACCAGGAGGGGCCCACACGAAGATTTAGGAAGAAGACTGAACCAACGTGAAACCTATTGGATTGAAAAACTTGACTCGTTAGCCCCTCACTGAATTAACTACGAAATTGACTTTGCATGCTATTTATAAATGACACCCCACCTGATGGACATTTACTACCTTAACTCCAGGAGATCCTACCCCCCACCGAAGGGCACCCTTTGAGCATTGATTCATCAGTGTTCATTCATTTTGACACTACTACTGACAAACTTCACATGTATATGCTATGCCCTTTGGGATCCATCTGTGGTTGAATGCTCTCTGACTGAAATTCATCTGAAGGTACATATTTGTATTTTGTAAAAAGGTTTACATGTTGACCTTATCCAATCTGCTTTGTTACAAAATTTTACATGATAACCAAATGTGCTTTGGAATCTAAATGCTGCTTAACGCTCATGGACTGTACTTACCCAAAGGGTTACATTTGTTTTGTTGCAGGCAGGGGCGTTGCTAGGGGGGGGATAAGGGGGCTATAGCCCCTGATCTTTTGGTTGTAGCCCCGGATAGAATCTCAGGAGCTACAGCCAAAAGGCTAGCTAGCCCCCAGTCCCAACAGTTCCTACATCAGCCTAGCCCCGGGTCTTTTCCAGACCTAGCAACTCCCCTGGTTGCAGGCTTATTCACTACAGTATCCTACTTTCAATATTGGCATCACGCACTATGTTTACATTGCAAACGTGTGAGCTCAGCGCGGCTTCTCGTCACTTGTGTCCTGTGAAGTGATTGCGTACCCATGCACGTGACATCACGGGTCCCAAGGCTCTTTACAAGCTTAGATGGGGGCCGGCAGCTTCACTCACACAACAGGTAGGTGGAAACTACGGAAAGTTTATGGTAAGAGGAATGGCCTTTTCACCCCATGATGTACATGCTGGTCACAGTGGGATCTAAGGTAAATGTGCTTTCGCTTAATTTGTTTATATATATTGATCAGACATTTACCAGGCACTAATCACAGTTCATGTTGTCTTTGTTTCTGTTCTTGTTTTTGTCACTGTGGCTACACTTATGGGCTGGCATATTTGATAATCATGTGGAATTTGTCATGGATTACTGTTTACTGTTTATTTTACTTCATTTTATTTTTCATGTTCATTGATCAACACAGGGTTTGGCCCTGAGAACGGATATTATCCGAAATGCATAGACATCTTTTAAACTCTTGTTAGCGCTTCAATGGGCATCATTACGACCCTGGCGGGGACGGTATGAACGGTGCCTGTAAGACACTGGAACCATTCATACCGTCCCGCCACATTACGAGTTGGGCCAGAATGGGGGATCGGGAGCCCGGCAATACCGCAACCCGTAAATGGGCAATTACCGGCCCATTCAACTCGTAATGGGCCAGTTATTGCCCAATCGCGGGTGGCAGGGCCGGTAGCGAGCATGGCGGTAGCCGTGCCTGCTATACAGGCACGGCCACCGCCATGCTCGTAATGAGGCCCACTGTTTTATTTCTGTATATACATTAAATAACACTGTTACAATTGCTCTTGAAGCTTTGGTCTTTAACTCTGAGGAGTAATAGTGCAGAAATACTGTTCTAATCATTTAAGAATTGAAACCGTACTTGTTCAGCCCATAAGCAGGGCACCACGAGAGCCTGTGGCTCTCTCATGGGAATTCCTTGTGAGATTACTTGTATTATATGTTCTAGGCCCTGCGCCAGGGTCCTTTTTTCACCACGGTGCTCCACACTGATAAAATGAAATAATCTAAAAAAAAAAAAAATCCGTTTAGAAACAGTATAATTGAAAATAGCAGTGCCCACCTGCATCGCACCGTTTCAATAGAGCGCTCCCCACTGCACATACTGTGTTTACAATTGTACAGCATTACACTACAGAGGCAGCAACGAGACCCAAGCATTGCTGGTGGAAAGGGTGTGGGCTATATGGTGGGAGCGGGTGGGCAGCGGGTGGGCACCGCCCATAACACCCGAATGTGCCAGCCGTCCGTGGATTTGAAACTATAATATTTGCATGTTTACACCAAACCCAAAAAAAAGCCTAACTTAACAATAAAGAACCTATGTCAGGAAATGAACATTTCTTCAGTCTACATAGGACTCAACTGCTCCAGATTCGTCCTTGACTAGCAGTCCGGGAGGAAAGGGGAAATGGTGAACAGACCTCACTAAAAAGAAACACAGATCATAAATGTGGCAATTACGGAAACGTTCTCTCTCTCTCTCTAATCCCACTTCCACACAAATGTCAAAAAGGCAGCAGGCGCCCCTTTCTCGAAAGAACATGGCATGATAACCTGTCACTTCCATAAACACTACCATTTTAGAACAAGCATTGCCAAAGCCAATAGGATTTACCAACCATTTTATACTTTTATTTTAGTTTATCGATGTTTCATAAACACTCAGATCTGGTCTGCTTGGTGGTGCAAAAAAGTCGTGGCAGGATGAAGCAAAGGTATGCAGGTACAAAAGGTAAATGAGGGAGGAGAAGAGAGATAGGGTTAGAAATGGGGTGTGCAGTGAACTATTTATAGTTGTTAATAAAGAACATGTTCCAGGAGAACCAACTGAAAGGTGTTTGGGTTAAGATGTTTTTGAAAAGAGTAGATGTCAAGACAACATGTAGCCTGTAGAACAAATACTTGCTACAAATAATATGAAACAGCTGGCACAGAGAATGTCTGCCTCCTGCCCCCACACACCTAGCTCCATGGCTATGTTCAGATCAGTGGTACAAGCAGACTGGGGTCACAGAAAGGAGGTCTAATATCATTACTGCCTGATCTAAAGAGGAGCTTTAAAGTAAAACTGCATCTTTAAAGATGCATACATTACTAAAGGTGTTTGGTTTCTTAAATGATATTCATTTTAGAGTTATAATACACGTTTACATGTTTGAAAAATACCCACATGGAAAATGGAAATGACTTTTTACATCCCAAAAAACACTCTTCTCGCATTTTCAAGAGAAGGAGAGGAAAATACCACTACTTCAAAATATTAGCCCGAGCCCTGTGTATAGTCGTGTAGTGTGAATCCTTGAGGATGTTGTTAAGTCACCTAAGTGCCCTTTTCTTTGGAAGCCTACATTTAGATTTTTGCCTGAGACTACCGTGAATACAGACTATGAAGAAACTCAAAGTTTACATCAGAATGTTGTAATAATCAATCTATTTACCCTAGAAAGGCAGCGGAAGAAACAAATCTCCTGATCACTTTAAAAAACTATCACCTGATTTGCTGTTTTTCCTGATTTTGCTAATATTATTTAAAATGTCAGTATGTTTGTAATGTCAGAGTGCTATGCAGAAAATATGTTCCCACATTAATGGGAGTGAAAAACGAAGTGCAGCAGTCATATTCTAAACAAATGCAGTTAAGGTTAATATTGGGACCTTAATATAAAGAAAACAGTTAATAAATTAGAATTTTGTGACAAAATGGCTGGACCTAATGTATATATCTGGGAATATCAAAGATTATGTTAGAGGTCCTAAATAAGGCACGACTGAGCCAATCCTGCAACTATTTGTCCTAACTAGCATTTATGCAACCAAGGCTGTCAGTCATTGCTACAGCATCATATGGAAGAATCTTCCAAAATATTGAGGGCTAGGTGTTGCACAAAGAAGGCTCGTTGTGACACTGAGAACTGATGCTATAACATTGTGGAACTTCCTACTGGGAGTTGTGTTGAACATGTAGCACTAATTGCAATAATAGAACATGTTGTTAAAGTAGGGCCAGTGGTAACAAAATGAATGAATGTATTAAATTGAACAAAGCCTCACATTGATATGACATACATTAATGAAATGTGTGTAGCACACTTTTGTTGTAGATTAATGTTTGGTTTGTATTTCTTCAGGAATTGTTCATGTAAATGTATTACTTTTGAATTAGTTTACATATGTCATGTATTCATACTTTACTTTATTGCATTTATATCGTGCACCACTGACCCGGAGGTTTAAGGGCGCACCACACAGACAAACATAGAAACTGGGCAACCAGGAGGAGCACGGTGTCAATTCAGAAGGTACAGAAGCGTAGATCAGACCAGGACAAATATGGTGCTAGAATCCTCCACTATCTTATGAGAAAAGTCTATAGGGGCCGATTCATGGAACAAATGTGCGCCGAAATTTGTGGCGCTAGGTGGCGCAAGCGTGAAAAAGCAAGCCAACGGGCACGCGTGCGATTCATGGAAGGCCCTGTGCGTGTTTTCCCTGGGATGTGCGTGAAATTCGCAGGTGGCGCACACGGGCGCACATGTCATTACAACATCCAGAATGCCTTGCGCGATGCACACAGCGAAAGTGCACAATGTCAGAGTACACACCAAAAAGGGGGCGGAACATGGGGCGGAACAAGCAGAATGGGGAACAACGCGTGAAAAAGAAGGCGTAACTGCAGGGAAATACACGGAACACCCAGATGCGTGCAAACAGCAAACACGTATATACAGCTACGATGAATACCCCATTTGTCGCAGCACTGATCGAGGGACACCACAGGAGGAGGAGAATAGTCAGGCCCCGCATTTTTTTGCCCAGGACCAGCCTTTTTGGGATGCCTGATGACCAGGTCTATGGCAGGTATAGGTTTCCACCTCATATCATCCTAGACCTGGTCACTGAGTGGGAGGATGACCTCACATCACCCACCTTGTGCTCCCAAGCACTGAGCCCCTTGGAAAAGGTGCTCACTGTCCTGAATTTTTTGGCCACTGGTTCATTTCAGTGGACAACTGCCATAGTTGGGGGCGTCTCACAAGCCACGCAGTCACGCTGCCTACACCAGGTGTTGGCAATCTTGACTGCGCGCCCCTCAGTCCGCAGGCACATATACATGCCCAGAACACCCGCAGAAAGGCAGGCCGTGGTCTTGGACTTTTACAGGGTGGCACACTTCCCCGAAATGCTTGGTGCCACAGATTGCACCCATGTGGCCCTACGTCCATCTAGGACCACTGAGCACATCTATCGAAACCGCAAGTACTGGCATTCCATCAACGTACAGGTTGTATGCGATGACAAGGGAATCTTCACCTCTGTCTATGCAAACTATCCTGGGTCTACCCAGGACAGTTTCATATACAGAATGTCTGCCCTGAGCCGGACCCTGAAAGCTGGGAAGCATGGCGACACATGGCTCCTAGGTGAGTACAAATGCCTGTGCACATGCATGCATGTCACACACAGACAAATAGACAAACCCAACTAATCACAACCATTATGACCTCCCCGGGGGACAGTGCCTATCCTCTGAGCAACCACATGATGACGCCAATACGGAACACCACCACACCAGCCCAGGTAAGATACAACGCTGCCCATATTGCAACCAGCAGCATAGTAGAGCGCACGTTCAGAGTGCTCAAGTCATGCTTCCGCTCCCTTAACCGCTCTGGCGGGCATATACTATATGCCCATGGGAGGGGAAAGGGCACCTGGCGAGGCAGCCCGGACCTAGCTTGTAGCCACATTGTTCACCTAAACTCCCACCCCTGCAGAGTGCACACAGGCCTGGCACATACCAGGTGACAATCGATGATGACAAAGAGACAGTCAACTTTCACAACCCTACCACCCTGAGAATTTTGCCACGGAAGTGCTACATTGTGTGCATCCCTAGCTACTTAAACATAATCAATCCTGTGTGACCAAAAGGAACACATGCAAGGTGTACATCACACCACCCCCCTGCAAAACAGGCCATGACAATCACTGGTATGTCACCCAAAGCTTCCCAACCCACATCACCCTTGTCTGCCACACCATGACATGGCATGCAACAGCAAAATAGCAAACCAAAAGCCCAACACATGACCAATTAGATACAAACTGACATGTGATGAATGGAAACAGGCCTGAGACAATCACACCTGACATGGAATCAGGTCAAATGACTGACCAACAACCCCCCCACATAAAAGCCATACACAAATGCATGCCACCAGTGGTACCATCAACAAAAGACAGAATGCCTGTTGGCATGCACATTGTCCAAGCCAAATCCGAAAATCCCTAACCCGTGTGCTGTGTGTGTCTCCTGCAACATACCGCTCAGCACACAGCATAGTGAGAAGCCATTCTGTTGGGGATACAACTTGAGCATCATATAAAAAGGACAAGCAACAAAAATAACCCAATGACGCATGTACACGATCCACAAATGGTAAGGCAGAGAAGGCAGTCTGTGTGCACGTGTAGGCATGGAAGGGTGGTTGTATGTGTGGTGGAGAATTGTGTAAGTGTGTGTGTCAGTAGAGACATGTACGCCATACATGCATGTGAAATCAAGTGACCCTCACTGTCCTGTACACATCAGATGTGAACATTGCCCATGTGTACACCCCAGTATGTCAAACCACAACAATCCCCTGACACCTGAAAAGTAAAGCCAACACAGGAACAGCCATTGACCAGCAGAACACATCATGTACATAGTACCCCACCAGGAGAATGTCATGGAGTACACAAACACCGTAAAGCAAGCATACTGTCCGACAACAAAAGGCCCTCCCTCATTTACTCATCACCATGACCTTCAGAAGAACTGTGTTTGGGGTCCATTGCCTTCTTCCTCCTAGTCTACCTGTCTTCAGGATCCATCTACCCCTTGGTTTGCTTGTTCTACCCTGCCTGGAAATAGGATCCAGCCCCCTCAGAGCCACCTTGACTGGTAAAAATACCAAATTGCAGAGAACTCCACGGAACCAAACCCCCAAACCAGTGAAAAAGCATGTAGCCCACAAATAACCCTGGAGGAGTCTCCAGTAGATGACTTGAAGTTGCTGAATATGGTCAAGCACATGTCCAAGCAGAATGATAGAAGAACTACCAAGGTAGCACAGTTGAACAATGGATCAACAGGATGGGTGGCATTTTCAGTACACAATAATCAATGAGGATGCAACAACTGATGGGTAGTGTCACAGCTCCGGTCTCCAGCCGCAGGAGTGGCACAAACCAACCACCCCCTCCACGGTCTGGGCGCCTGTAAAATCAAACTTACACAGGCCTCCGAGACCCCGGCGGGGAAAGAGGGTCAGGGATCCATTGGTTGGATAGGCATCGGTATTCAGGATAACCGGTAAGAGGGTCAGGAGAGGGGAGGGGGATGGGCAAGGGAAAGTAGGCAAAAAACTAAATCCTACTATTGACAATTACACATACTCAATCAGATAAGCCATGTTTCTCATGCACATTGTACAAAATTGCTCAAAGCCGAGACAAAGAGAGACTTATCTCTGGGGTGAGTGCTGGCCTCCTGCCTGCGCACTCTCAGGTCCAATAACAGGAGCAGTTCAATGCTGCAAAGAGAGCGTGAGTTACTATTCTGTGTGTGTTTTCCCCACACCCATAACACCATTCATGCCTCAAACTTAGTGACTCCTCCCCAAACAAGCACTTCTTGTCTGCTGCTTAGTTCGTATACTTTTGCTTGCCCCCTTGATGGTTCATACACTGTTAATGCGTTAAGGCAGCCACACGTGGGCCTGCGGTAAATGGAAGACCATGTGGTAAGAATCACACATGATAGAATGGTCCTTGGGTGAGCTGCTAGACGCATGTGGCAAGGAGCTACTTCAGTACAAGTTGCGTTCTGCCAGCCGTGGATTTCTATAGTTAGCGCATGTGGCAATTTGCATATGCTAATGATATGCACTGCACTCGAGTTTGTGCGGTGCTGGGTGCCCCCCCTTGCATTTTATTTTGTGTCTAGGAACACTACTGCGCTAACAACTTAGCTTCTATGGAGCAGGGTGGACTCGAGGATATGGCTGATGCCCCCTGCGGGTGCCCCTGACAACTGGGAAAGCTTTTTGGCATTTTGTCCTCTACACGGCTTAGCCGTACTGTGCGCATCTTCCCCAATGCCTGGCCAACCTCCCCAGCACTGGCGCAATTTAGCTTAGATGTGTGAGGGGCCTGGAGGAAGGTCGACTGGGACATGGCCCCTCGTGCTGCTAACCTTGCTTGGAGCTCCTGGAAATACGTCTGCTTCTGTCGGACATCTGAGCACAAGCCCCATGCTTCTGCTTGTGCGCGCATGCTCACGTGTGCCCCACCCAACGTGGCAAGGGTTTAGTTGTTCTTGGACCGGTGTCTGCTGACAAGGGTAGTCTGGATGCTCCTTTTCCTGCAGAAAGGGCATACAAGGCATCTATAAGTCTTGAAAGTTTACTGTGTGTGTCTTCATGCTGGTTGTCAATGGGCCATGTCTGAGACCTACATCCCACCTCCTCCCACACAACCCCAGGTTCTGTACCCTGACAGGTAGAGCTGGAACTTGAGTCGAAAATAACCAAGGAGGCTGGCACAACAGGATGGTTGAGCTGAAACCCAATCAATCATTGATAGTGTGAATTAAGAAAGGCAGAGACAGCAGAAGTCTTAAAAGGCACAGAGAATGTGAGATAGCTGGAAACGGCTAACAGCAAGTCAAGAGCCACAAAAGTTGAATAGCATTGGTAAAAGCCAACATCCAACATAAAGGCATGGATGTAATAGATGAAAGACAGGAGGAGTGCTGTTGAACAGAATTCTACAGAGGCAAACCTAGGCAGTGGAAGAGTATGTGGAAATAACATCCTGACAGACAGGCGGACAGATCTGCATCAAGTACAGTAGCAGGAAGAAGAACAGGGACTAAAGGCACCAGAGTGTGAAAAACAAGTAAAAGAGCAGTAGTCCAGTAGGAAAACTGCGCCCTGAGGCAGCATCAAAGTCCAAGAGGGAAGACAGACACAACATGCGGTCCAAAGGGAACAGAGCGTAGTAGTAGTATAGGCGGACATCTCAGGTGAGGACTGGACCGGGACTTGTGCCTCTTAGGTCACAATCCTAATGCATCCTCCTTTGCCGCAATCCCCAGGGGCTGAACTCAACATGCACCAATTTGACATTGTCAACCTCTGGCCCCCTCCCACCATCAGTGTGACTCTGACAGGCAAAGGGTGCAGGCTACTGTCTACAGCATGAAGGGCATCAGCACATCTACAGGCAACAAAAGAACATACATCACAATCAACATCAATAAATGGACATTTCAATAATGTACTCACAAAAATTGATTGCAAACATGCCGTGGAGAGAACATCCATAATCCCCACTAGGGGTGTTAACACAAGTCGTACAGCAGCAGACAAGCCACAGATATGACGAAAGTCCAATGCCCTTGTGTAAATGGTTGTAACACCGAACCATCCTTGCGAGCCTATGGATAGGGGAAGCAGGAGTGGCATATGTGAGTCAGGGCCCCAAGCTACAAACGCATACACAAGACAAGCTTGAAAGGCCCAGCTGGAACTGACAGTGGATGCTTTCAAAATCCACAAAGCACCACACCATCACATGAATGCACAATAGACAAGCAATTTTAAACTATATTAACTAATTAAACTAACTATAAAAATCAAAAATGGCCACATACAACCGGGGGGAAGGCACCCAGGAGGGGGGAGGTACAGGGTGCACCTCAACACCCACATGCAATGATGTTGAGATTAAAAAAAAAAACTCCATGGGCTCAACGCCTGCACGGCCCAACCTATGTGGGAGATAAGTCATCATCCTCCTCACCCTCTGACTCAAAAGGTGGACGTGGCACAGTTTCCCGACCACGCCTATGCGCAGCTTGCCCCTCGTTGGCAGCAAGTCTGTGCGACCGGTGAGCCTGGTTCTGTGTGGCGATGAGACGTAGGTCAGCATGCAGAACCTCACGTGATATGCGTGCTTTCTCTTGCAAGGTAACACGTGTAACACTGAGTTCTTCCTGCATGGCCTGGCATGACATCTGTAGCACCTCCCGGCAAGCACGTAGCTCTGCCGAGATGGTATTCTCAAGCTGCTCCAACCTCTACTCTGCCCGCTGCCTCTGGGACATCAATAGCACACCCAGAGTAGATTGGAGGAAAGCATGGTCTTCCCTCAGGGCCTCCCTGTGTGCCTCTGCGTGAGCAGCAAGTGCTTGACGCAGAGACACCATTTCAGCTCGGCATGCCCTGTCTCGCTCAGGCTGGCCCGCCATGGTCAGCCTGAGCGAGCGGGCCATGGACTGTGCTGCCCGCTGCTGGAGATCCATCTGCCTAGCAGGGGGGAGCATGGATTGGGCCACACGTTCCATGCTCTGAGCGATATTATCAATTGCTGCCCTCTGTTGTTCAGAATTGGCAACCATGGCTTGCTCCCACTCAGTATACCCCAGTGGTGAATGGACACCGTGTTGCTGGGCTTGACACCCACGGGGCCCAAGGAGACGCGGTCCTTGTTGGGTTGGCAATGCCCGCGGCTGCAGGACTACATTCCTCTGTTGACATGATGCCCCAGGCACATCAGCAACTGGTGTGGAGTGTGACCGTGCATCCCGATCCACCACAGGCAGAGGTCCCACCACAATCTGGCCCCTCAGTGCAGGTGTCGCGGACAGAGGATCGTCCACATCAGAATCACTCAACGTTGACGAATGGACATGACACACATCCAACTCAACATTGTCGTCAGAGTGATCATCCGGGCTAGACTCATTGCCAGCCCTAGACACGATGGTCTTGAACACAAGTGGGTTCTCATGGCCTACCACCCCACAACCCCCACTTGTGCCAGGTTGCTGGTGTAATAGCAACCCTGTGTCTGGAATGACATCACCATCCTCTGCTTCCATTGCGTCATCATCTGAAAAGTGGAAAAAACAAACATGAGTACACATTTCAGAAGCACATAACCCACACACACAGACATCACATCGACAGCCAACACATGAAGCAGACATGTCACACATAAATGAGAATCCGGCATGCATCCAGTGGCCTTGATATGAAAACACATCCCAAAAGCAGAAATGAATGTGTCTAAATAGCAAAGCCTACACAAGTACAAAATGTAGTATATCACCTTCATCACACACCACCTCTGTCAGGCACATGTCACAGGCAGAAAAGACAGATGGCAACACAGAGATGGCACATACCATAATCATGTCAGAACTGCAAAATGGCCACAGCTGCAAGTGAATCCAAACAAACAATGACACATGTAATATGCATGTACACATGCATCACTAAACCATCATCACCAATATAGCTTCATTCATCTGCAGCTCGGCTCGTACCGGGTGTCATGGGCCATGTATATATAGTGAATGTCCCGAGCAAAGCGAGGGCCTGCAACCAGGATGAGGGACCATAACGCCCAGTATGGTCCGAGCTGCAGGCCATGAAACCTCCAGAACACCCCTCAGGGCCTGATTGAGCACATTGTGCTATGAATGTGCCCTATTCCATTATTCCATGTGTAAATTCATCACGGCCATGCCCCACCATATTAGCTAAGTGGGCCTGGGGCGTACACATACTGCACAACAGTGCACCTTCAGGATCAAGCCAGTTGAACATAAGGTATACACCAAATTGTTCGTTTACAATTGTTCAAATGAACAATTGACCGATTTTAAAGGGTCACAATTGACCTTTTCACAATTGACCGCAAATATATATATATATATATATATATATATATATATATATATATATATGGGTTTTGGATTGGGTAGGGAGTTGCGGGGCGTTTCCCCCGCATATATGTTACAATTGACCTTCACAATTTGGTCAATTGTGAAAAGGTCAATTGTAATTCGAACAGTTGTAAAACGAACAATTCGTAAACAACCAAACATAACGGGCCCAATGCTGAAATCTCACCAGCATTAATGTCAATCAACTACATATTAGTCAACAAAAAAGCTGCGGAAGACATGTGTAAATGAACACTTTCACACACACATAAGTGATTAGCCGCAATGTTGCACTACACAAGCTGCTTGTATATGTACATGTGAAAGTGTTCAAAAACACCCCTTTCCCTACACACCTGTATTGTGAACATGAACAGCATCCAATACAGCAAAGCAAGCAACTACAACGCTGCTTGCTTTGATGTATGTGAAAGTATACACATACACACGTGAAGGCAGCTCCACAGTCATTACAACCCGATTGGCAGGCTACAATCAATCTGCACCCTATACCAGTTGGTATAGGCCGCAGATTGCCAATCAACTTTGCTAAACACCCACTAGGGTGTTCCAATACTGAGTACATAAGTCACAGGATGCAACTGTGCCCGTGGTATTCATGACAGTGAAGGGATGAAAATCTGACCATACATGCCAGGTCACTTTGACATTGCAGCAGTGTGTAGGCATGTAACATGGCTCAGAAGTGGGTTGATGCAGTGCAGTCTACATGAACAAGTACATTATGATGTCAATTAATAAACATGAAGGCAGTGTAACGGCAAGTTCAGGCATCACGTGCAATGTGCATGCAATGGGTTGCATGGCTACAGGCAACCCCCCCCCCCTTAGGGAAAATGCAGGGAGGCATTGCATGGCAGCGAAAGGGTGACCAGAGAACTGTGTATTGGCAGTGTTGAGTAGCGTCAATTGCATCATCTGAGTCAACTGACAACACAGCAGATGAGAATGGGACAGTAAGCAGGACACATAATGAACCCTCAGTAGTAGACCCATGTGTGCAGAAGCCACTACACCAGTTGAACAGAGTCAGGAGGCCTAAAACAGGGGGAGGCCTGTGCCCCACACAGACTGACACCCTAAACATGTGTGTGATGCAGGACTGAGCCAGAGTGGGCATGGAATGGAGGATCAAATGCCATTAAGTGTATGTCATCCTGGACACGTACTACAATTATCACCCGGGCAAGGTCACCTAGGGGCATGCATGGAATGCACATGGAGCATGAATGGGCACTCATGTCCCTGCGGAGCATCTGCCATCTGCACAGTCCGAGTAAGACACCCTGCTTCAAGGACAAAGGATGTACCCCACTGTATGTGTCTGGCAGGTTGGCAGGGGGAAGTGTGCATGTACACTGGAGCGTTGAGCAGGCCATTGCAGTACTCCAACATGATACCCACCAGTGCCATGGTGAAATTGGGGTGCAGGGGGGTGGAGGGGCAAGGGAGCATGCCTACGTAGAGTACCCGAATGCATGCAGAACACACATGCACGTCAGTCATGCAATGACATAGTCCCAGTGCTGAGTGGAAAAACACCCCAGGCTACATGCAGAAGGGCCAGTGAGCTGGAACATGGACCGGAGGGGCAGCCGGGTGACTAGCATGTGAGCAGGGTGCAGGTGTGGTGATGAGGACGGTCCCCGTCTGCTCTACATGTCCAGCATCCTGCACAGCAGGCACGCATCAGTGAAGCATTGTATGACTCGCACATGAGAACCATGTACACATAGCATGTAGTGGCAGTCAAGCAAACCACACATGGTCTGTACAAACACACGGCAACACTCACTGGACGGGGCATCAAAGTCCAGCATCTCTCCCACTCCTTCGTACAATTCTGCCGGTATGAACTCTGCAGTGACTGACTCGTGCGAAGTGAGATCTTCCTCCTCAGGTGGTGGCCCACTGGCAGTCACCAGAGTCATTTTATAATTAGAGGCACGCTTTAGCTTAGCAGAGCGTCGGAGGTCATCCCAACGCTTTTTGCACTCCTGAGCTGTGCGCACCTCATGTCCGATTGCACTGACACCCTCTGCAACATGCTTCCAGTGGGACAAACGCTGGGCAGCCGTAGTGTGACAATTCGGGCCCACTAGCATATCACGGTCATGTCCCGACACGTAGTCCACAAGGAAGTCCAGTTCCTGCTTGCAGAAAGGCTTCTTCCTCGACGTGCCGGAGGCCGGAGCCGTGTCTTGGGTCCCAGCCTCTGCTGCAGATTCAACCTTCCTCCTCTTGTGCAGTGGTCTGGACCCTGACTGGCAAATGCCGCCCTGATCAGTATGGGCAGTGGCGCTGGTGGATTGAACCGAGGGAGTGGCAGGTGGAACAAGGACGAAAGCCCTGACTTGCGTCAGTGGCTGCTGGGTGCCCTTAACTTGACCCTGCGCAGCAACATCTGCTGTGCCAAGGTCATTGACCGGGACTTTCCTGGATGGTAGACTCACAGCAGGGGTGGTGTCGGATGCATCTGCCCATGCACTTGCCAACACCCGGCTGCTTGGGGCAACAGATGACAATACTGCCCCAGGGACATGTGCCTTGGTCAGGGCTGCCCTGCGTGCACTTACCGTGTGCCTCCTGACCTCATGGAAATCATCCTGGGACTCTTCAGGAGTCAACGCAGCATGCGCTGGCCGACCCTGAGCCTGGGTGGTGGTGTCCACAGCTGCACCTGCAGCTACCACTACCCTTGGGCCTGTGGCAGTCGATGAAACGGACTGCTGGGTCACATGGGAGCCAGTGCCAGATGCAAGAGCTGTATCTCCTGGAACCACAGGGGGTGGTGGCATGACTGCACCAACACATGGCACAGCATCGTGCCGAAGTGGCGCACTCCTGCCTCTTCCCCCTCTGCAGCCACCCTGGACACCCTGGAGTCCCCCTACTCCCTGGTCACCCCGGCCACGTCCCTGACCACGCCCGCCAGGTGGAGTACACCCAGCTGAGGCGCCCTGCACCTTTCGCAGCCTCCCAATCATGGCACAGATGTAGTAGTGCCGGCACAGATATAGTAGTGCCAATGGGAGGTGTACATGACAATTGTCCTGGACAATTGGGGTGAAGTGGGTGGGATACAAGATGTTAACAGCCCCCCTGTGCATCTGCAATGCTGCATGTGACCCCGGTGATAAAGTGACGGGTCACGCAATGCTCAGGCACCCCAAAACTGCAGTAAAACCGTGCACACAACCCCCGGTAGCCCACGTGTGTGGAATTAACCTCCCGCAGTACACGGTTGCACCCAGGGACACAAAAAACACATACACGTGGGACACACAGGCTACTATGACCTCAAAAACTGGTACACGATACACAGGGGGACCCGCAGTGGAAAAAATAGCATGCGCGACTCACCGTCTGACTAGAGTGATGATGAAAAACATGCGTAGCCAATACCCCTGCCAAAAGAAGAGATACATCCTTGATACGCTGTGAAGTTGTGATGGCACGTGAAGCAACCAGAAGTAGCAACACACGTTGGTCTCCACGAAAGGCACGTACAGCGAACTGCTGGCCCCGCTCACCTTTAAACCGTGTTGAGGGAAACGCCCACGCATGTCACATCACTTACGCGCTTAGGCCCTTTCCTCGAATTACACGCATTAACACGTGGACGTGCTGTTTTTTCACATGCTGAATCACTATGCACCCGCGACGAGGGAAACGCCCACACGTATCACGTCACATACGCGCTTATGCGCTAAGGGCCTTTCCTCGAATTACACACTGACGTGCTGTTTTTTCACATGCCAAATCACTCCGTATCAAGCTGGCCACGCGACAACACACGTAAAACCACGCTCCTGCCCAGAAGGCCATTTTCCCCCCAGGCCCCCGAGTAAACTCCCACCTGCCATCTGCTGCTGCCTGCCTGCCTGCTGGCCACGTGCCCTGCCATTTGGTGCCTGGACGTCAGCCATCTGCAGGGGTCCAGTTGCTGTGACCACCCCTGCTGGAACAGAAGACTCCTGACTTCTGTTCCATCACTCCACAGCCCAGCCCCAGGACCCAGTTGCCCACAAACACCTGCCTCGGGGTTGTTATGTCGGGGGAAACACCATCAGACACCACTGGCAACCACCAGCCAGAGAGGCAGAGGGCTGGCAGCTTCTCAGCAGGAGCGGGTGGCATCCTGGTGGAGCAAGTCCTGGTGCATTATGATGCCCTGTACGGAAGAAGACGCGCCAACAAGGATGGATGGGAGAGGATCTGGCTGGACATCGTGGTTGCCATCAACACGGAGGGGGTGGCAACCCGTGACATACAACACGTCCGTAAGGGCTGGGAGGACTTCAGGTCCAGGACCCTCCGGAAGGCCCGGCGCCTCTTGGAAGCAGCACATGCAGTGAGGCGCACGGTCCACCTTACCACCAACGACATGAGGGTCCTGGAACGTATTAACCAGCGCTTCACCGCCAGGACCTCGAGAGGAAGACCGGTTCGGAGTCGAGCGGTAAGTGTCCATGCATACTTATTGGATGCAGTGCATGTTGAGGTGTGCAAGGAGTGTGCAGCTTGGACATATGTCAGAAAAGGGCCATGTATGGATGTGCATGTGCAGGGACATGACCGTGCTGCATGTGAGTCCTGTCATGAGTGATGCACATCAATGGTGTATGTGTTCCAAAGCATGATGCACAACTGCATGTGGAGATGCACACATGGTGGTATTTCTGTGTATGTACTATGGCATGGTTGGGGTGTGACACATGGATGCTGGTTACACCTTCATGTATGTGCACGGCATACATGTGCATGTGTGGGTTGCACATGTGCAACAGTGATACAACATGGATGCATGTGACACGGACATGTATGAACCCGATTGGCAGATGTGACATAGTTGCCGATGATTGCACTGCGACAGGTAGTGGAGATGTACGGATGCATGTCTGTCTGTTGGCATGTGTGCATATGTTCGGCACTCCCCATGTTGCTTGTGACGTCATGCCAAACTTCGGATGGTCATGCTGGTGTGTGCATATGGATGCTGCTGCCTGCTGCACGATTCCTGTCAATTTCTGCATGTGTGTGGGTTCAAATGATATGAGTGTTGGGGAGTGTGATGGCATCTGTGAATTTTGACACTGCCACTCATGTGCAACTGTCACATGTGTATCCAACCATTGTACAGTGCCCTGATGCCTGTGTTCTGTCTCTCCCTGTCTGCAGTGTCGACTGATGAAGAGGGCGGAGACTGTTCTGTGGAGCACAGAGGCAGGGTCCCACCGCCAGACGGAGACGCAAGGCCCAGCTCTCCTCCCACGTTGTCAACTCTTCCGGGAGTGAGGAGTCTGGTGCCGCGTCCATGGCTGCAGCTGCCGAGGGAAGGTCCAAGAGGGGGACGTTGGAGGTGGACTCCTCGGCAGCAGTAGGGGCAGCTGAGCCCCCACAGGGGCCTATGGAGGAAGATGGCACAGAGTCATCCAGGTTGGTGGGGAGTTTGGTTGAGGAGGAGGCTGTGGAAGGCCTACGCACAGGGCCTGAAGGGGGGCATTCCACTGGTGCTACTGGTGCAGTCGAGGGGCAGGCACAGGAGGCAGCACAGGCCACTGCGGAGGTGCCTGTGTGTAATCGTGTCCCGATCCTGTGACTGCATCATCCTGCATCAGCAGGGATGCCTTCGTCCAGACCTGTTTCCATGGAGGGGATGCGCGAACAACAACTGGCCTTCCTCTCCCTGCGGACATGGCAATCCGTGACTGGGTTGAGCCTGTCCTAGCTGGGGTGGCGATGCATCAATGTGGTATTTGGGATGACGTACAGGGTTCTCATGAGGACAATGCACGTCATTTTGAATACCTTGTTGACCGCGTCGGCCTACTAGGACTGGTCACCAAGGCTGGGTTCCTCCGTGTACTGGATCTTCTAGCGACCCCCTCCTCAACTGAACCCCCTATGCGCCAGCTGTCCTCCGTGCCATCCTCCTGCCCAAGTATCACCTGGGCACCCTGTGGAGCTGCCCCAGACCCAGCAGCCAGGCTGGTGGAGGACACATCCCTGCCACAGTCGGGAGTCAGAGGTCCAGCAGGAGTGGCCACCACAACAACTGGACCCCAGCAAGAGGAGGATGTGCAGGCATCGACAAGCAGGGCACCTTTCCTCGGCCGCAGCAGGCTCAGGGTGGGAGCGATGATTTTTTTCAACATCACAGGGGCAGGAATCGGCCGGAGGGCAGGAGGACCCTGGATTGGGAGTGTCTTCCGTGTGGCAGCGGTTGGGCCAGTGGATAGATGCGGAGCGGTGGCAGGCGGAGGAGGCACGGCTCACTTTGGTCAGGGCAGAGAACTCCATGCGCATGGCATAGATGCGGGGGAGTGCCTCGACGCATCTCGCAGGGAGATGGAGGAGGCCATGCCTGCATCTCTGCGAGACCTCGAGGCCAGGGAACAGGCCCGCCTCCGTGACATCAACGTCGAGTTCGATGATGCCCTGGCCCGGAACATCAACAAGTGAGCCGTTGGACTTTCCCACGCCTTTGTACTTTAGTGTTAGGCTTCCTTTGTTTTTTCTTTTTTTTTGGAGTTAATGGACTTTGCTCCACTTCATGTATATAGTTTTTTAGTCATAGGACTTTTTGGTAGGTTTCATTTTTTTGGGGATCATGGACCCTTTGGGCTTGGACTGTAAATAGTTGAAGACTTGTACATACTTTCTTTTTGACATTTTCCATGGATCAATGGTTTCATTTTTTTGGGATTCTTTTTTTCATATCGACATTGGAGATGGACCACTTTTCTTTTTTCATGCCGTGGATTTTGGATTTCATTGGATTTTTTGTTTTGTTTGGTAATATCTGTCATTGTTTATTGATTTTCAAGTTTTACTTTCTTTATGTTATTTCATTATGTTTTTAATACATTTATTCTAACTTAACTTCATGATTGGTGTTGTGTACTATCATTGGTTTTGTGCATGTCTCAATGAACATTGCCTCAATCATGTGTTGCCACTGTGTGGCTCTGTAGTGAATTCATGCATGGGCATGGTGGTTCTTTTAGACTGTCATGGCATGGGTAATTTGTGAGTGGGTGCTGTGGATGGTTGCTTACTTGTACTGGGTGGCAAGGGATATTTTGGTTGTCATTAGGGCCATGGGTCTGTTTTGTTAGGACATGTTGTTTGGTGGGCCATGTGTTGGGGCATGCTGGCAGGTGCCCGTCAATGGGATTGGGGTGGGGGTGTGGGGGGACATGAGTCGGGGCCTGCTGTCAGGTGCCCGTCAATGGGGGTCGGAGGGGGACATGTGTCGGTGCTCACGAGTGCATGGTGCCATGTGGGCTGCCTGTGGGGCATGGTGTGGGGTGATGGCTGCCTGTGGGATATGGTCTGGGGTGATGGGCTGCCTGCGGGGCATGGGGAGGGGGGCACACCCAGGAGGGCACACACTGCCAGATCATGTGTGAAAGTCCATGCGCACCCCCGGAATACATGTACCCCGCCCGCGCTTGCGGAAACGCATGTGAAACTCCCCGCGCACCCCACGGAATACACGTACCCCACCCGTGCTATAGAAAACGCATGCAAAAGTCCATGCACACCCCTCAGAATACACGTACCCGCCTGCGCTAGCGAAAACATCTGTGAAACTCCCGGCACACCACTCGGAATACACGTACCCCACCCGTGCTAGCTAAAACGCGTGTGAAAGTCCACACACACCCCTCGGAATACACGTACCCTACCCACGCTAGTGAAAACATGTGTGAAACTCCCCGCGCACCCCTCGGAATACACGTACCCCACCTGCGCTAGCAAAAACACGTGTGAAAGTCCATGCACACTCCTGGAATACACATACCCCGCCCGTGCTAGTGAAATCGCGTGTGAAAGTCCACACGCACTGGAATACACATACCCCACCCGCGCTAGCGAAAACGTGTGTAAGTCCGTGCTCGTGGACTTTCTGGGTGGTACTGACAGTAGTCTCTACACTTGGTGTCAATTAATGGGCCTCATTACGACCCTGGCGTTAACCATGGCGCTATTAGCGCTATGGTTGACGCCGGTATTTTACCAACTCCGCCATGGTGAATGGCGGAATTACCGCCCCATTCCAAGGTTGGCGGGCTGGTAATTCCCCATTCACCATTGGCCCTTCCCCATTCCCATTTTTGCCCCCATAGGGCTCAATGGGAATGGGGAAGGTGGTAATTACGGTACCGCAAATTGCATTACCGTAATTACCTCGAAAGTCCCTTTGTGGGTTCCTTCCTTAACGGCTGGTAAGGTCGAGACCCGCAAAAGGACCTTGTAATTAGACGGTAAGGGTTTAACGGCGCCAACACCTTTTACGGTGCCGTTAACCCCTTACCGCCTGGGTCGTAATGAGTCCCAATGATTTTTGCCATGTTCAATGTTAAGTTTTATTATATTTAATTTGCCAAGCATGGCTTGCTGAATGGATGTACACCATTCTGGATCCCTAGTAATGGTTTCTGTTTGTGTTGTGAGTTGTGTTGTCTAAGCAATTATCTAGGTTGGGATTGCACTGTATTAATTCTATCATCAAGCGACAACCTCTTTGCTAATATAATAGCTTTCTTGAAGATTTTTGCCGCTAACTTATAGTTATCTTTATCTATCTCATTAAGAGAGGCTTTCCATCTGTAAAGGCATTTGATCTTGGCACTCTTGAACATTTGTAGATTGGCAAAAACCAAGAGTTAGCCAGCCTCTGGTTGACTTTTTTTCTTTTTCAAAGGTGCAAGTGTGTTGGTGGTGTAGAGGAGCTGCTGAATGCTTCTTCAGGAAGTCCAGCCTCCATACTTCCTATGCGCTGGAAACCAGAAATTACGCCATGCATGACACCAGAGATTGTGCCAATTCCACTAAGAGCCTTCGAGAAAAGGCATCCATTGAGAAAACCCTATATGATGTATCCCCGTAGAGATGACAATCTCTTGGAGAAGATCCCCAAAGGAATATGAAGGTGAGAGAAGGAGAAGTTGGTGGCATCACAAAAAGCAAACGTGACGCACTGAGAAGAGTGGCTAAAGAGGAGGATGTATAGACTTTATGGAATCTGATGATGAAATAAAAATTAAGTAAACTTTCATATACTGAATGAAGTTTGCATGTGTGAAGAACACTGCAGAGAATGCCAGCCATTTAATAACTGTGCAGAGGCAGCAACACAAGTAGTCTAAGTAATCTTAAAGGCTAGCTATACGTATTGAATCGACTGCAGGCTGTGGCGTGATTATATAGAAGCTGTTCATCGGTGTCAAATATTTAGTAAGCTGAGACCCACGGAGAAAGAAGGATTGAAAAGCTGTGTCACAGCAACATGAAGCTAAGAACATGGAATAGCTTGGAAGAGCTGTCTGGCTTGGTGTCAAAGAATGGAGCGGCCAAGAACTAGTCATCTATCCTTGAAGAACAGTAACCGTGAGACGCTAAATCATCTCGTGTTAAGGTACAAAGAAAGAACACCATGAGTTCCAAGTTTATTAATTAAAGACAATTAAATGCTGCAAAACACACTGAAATATGGTCTCCTGTCATGTGGGCTGTATATAGAAATAGAAGGTGGGCATACTGCTCTAGATTTGAGCTCGCATGTGCTTGCACTCCCTTTTATTCCCAGGAGCAAAGATACTTTGCAAGGCCAAGTTCAAAGACATTCTGAATTGCAGAAGGCATGAGCGATGAGAGATTTTGGGCTAATTGGGTGGGGACACACGGTCAAAGTCCACCTGCTGACAACTGGGGTACTTGCTTATGTGCTGCTAGTGAGCTGAATTTTCCTGACGGGTACAAGTATGCCAATCAATTTTAGAGGACCATATAACCAAGGGCCTTATATGTTTAGAGCCAATGACATACTGTGTATCTAATAACTGATGAAGATGACTTGCACTAGGGGTGGGCCTATGTTGTCCACCTGACCGTAGAGACCCAATTACAACCTGTCCCTAAATAGAAAGTATACTTAGATGTTCCCCTTGAGTGTATCACAACACCCTGTAGGTTTCTCTTATTTGCCACGTAGTATGATGTCATGTATGACACATGTTTTGTATATAAATGTGTTTTTATGCACATGTTTGAGAACTCGAGTGAACGTCCATTGATGTCCATTGTAACTCCCTGTTTTAGACAATTGATAATAGTCAGATGGGAGTGTTTGCCAACTTCCTGAGTCGGTCTTATTATTTGGTGTCCATCCATGTATGACATGTTACTGATGTAAGGACCCTTGGGTTCAGTGGCATCCCGAAGAGTATTTTGATACCTGTCAGCAATGTCATTCACTGATGCTAGGTCCTTCGTTTCCGGATTTAAGGCCAGAAACCAAGGGTGTAATGCATTTGGTGTGAGATTCTTAAGATTTCTTGAGAGTATTGTAATGTTAGGTGATTCCCTAAGAGTGGGCCCCTTCTCACAGACAACTTTAAAGTGAATAAAGCAATGGTCTGACCATGGACAGAGAACAATTTCTTGGCTAGTCAGGGTCATATTATGATGGGATATCTAAGGTCCCAAAGGGCAACTTCTAACGATTTCGCACAGGTGTAATTTTTGTTACCCAACCAGTAATTAAAATCCCCTTAGACTAATGCGTTGGTGTTAGTTTTTAGAAACTGCTTTTAGACACTTCTTTGTGCACAGGTGATGGATTTGTCAACGTACAATGTTTTACCATCTATTTTTCTATTCAATAGTGTTGGTTTATGAATTAGAGTGCTGCAAATTAGAAGTTTGAAAAGATTGTGTATGAAATACATATTGTGTATTTAAAAAAACATATATTTGGCTAGTAAAATAGATTTAATCCATTATGCAGAGTTTCAAGATTACACAGGTAGCTGTTTGCCACTATAATAAACATGGAGTGAGGTAAAGAAGGGGCAGTGGATAGCAAGGGAAAGCGGGGAGAGGAAAGAGCGGTACTCAATGGAAGCTGTGTGTAAATATACAGACTAGTGAAATATTATTTACAGTGTTTGTACTTTATTGTATTTCATCACTTCATTGTTCAATAATACATAGTTAATTGTATCGCTGCCTATGTGTTAAAATGTAATTCTAACACAAAATGAATGCACTCCTAAATTCAATGCCTGCATCATGGGTGCAAAATAATTGGGATAATTGGGCTCCAATCCTGCCTTCCCAAAATTCTGGGCTGTCATGAGCGGGACAAAATGCTGGTGATGAACTAAGTCCGATTCTGCAAGCAAACTTACTTTTCTTATGCTATTCAGCAATGCCTCTCTTAAGGTAATTGGCACTGCAATGGGGCATTTCCAACTGAAAGACCCCATGCAGCTCCAATAAACGAATATTTATTTATTTACTGTGTGTTATAGTTTAAGGCAAACTATTCATACAGAAGAGACAAAAATAATCATTAAGAACAATTACAAAGAGCAATATATCACAATTCTGCATTTAATTCACTTACTTTTCTCTCGAAAAGGCACATTTGAAAAGAATCTATACAATGCATCAGAGATACATACTGAAAAAGATAAAGAATCATACCATAATATCTGGAAAAAAAATACATTGGATATCTCAATACACAGTCACACAATTCAAAACATTACAAAACCATATTAAATCATCATAAATATGTTTCATTGATCATATTCATGAATCTTGTTGCAGCAACGCAGAGGGCATCATCAGAATTAAAAAGCAAGCAGTACAATAATAATTCCCAATAGGAGGTGCCATAATGTTCCATATACTACCCACATTGTTGAGTTCAAAGTTCATCAATGGCCCCAAAATTTACAAACAAATGTTGTAGGGTCTCAACTTCCAGACCACACAACCTAGCCTCTTTTACAGCTTTTGCTCTGGCCCCCAACACATCCCTTGTTGGATCCGAATCGAGTTTTATTCAAAATATTGCTCCGCTAAACGATCACGTCTGCTTCCAAGACAATTAAAGTGAGAATAACCATAAATCTTCCTTATAAATATGAAGTTACACCAATAATGTTCACTACCTTGACATGCAAAAAAGAGGTTTGCATTTACTTGATTATCGAATGTTCTTAACATTATGCGTAACAACACGCTGGACTCTCTCCACATTAGGCGACCTTTTTACAGGATTTCATTTAGACTGAGGGTCATGCTTATCATATTGTAGCATAAAAGCATGAGTAAAAAGGCCAAAATGAATGCGTAAAACTTATAACCATGCTTTTTACACTACCCCCCATTTTCATTTATTTATATGGCAGAGACTTGGCACCGAATGGAAATGTTTTTCTGCCACTCCGTCCTCTCTGTCGTATGAAGGCCCAAGCATTTACGCCCGCATGACATTTTCAAGCTAGTGCAAAAGCTTCGTTTTTTTAATGGAATTTGCCTGTTTTTTTTACATCAGCTGAAATCAGTCAGTTTCCAAGGAGTCTACTGTAAACACCACCTGACACGTTTGAATGTCAAGTGGCATAAACGCAATTTGCACTTCAAAATGAAAAAAAAAACTAAGGTGTGCTGGAGATTATGCCTGCAATCACACCTTTGGCTTGCACTTAATAATGCAAATGACCAAAGGTGCATCCAGGGGACATGTTTGCACATACGTGCAAAAGTAACAGGTCCCTTCTGTACAATGTATGTTTTTTTAAAAGACCATAAGCACAATGCTTTTCAGGTTATATTTATTTTGCATTCTGCAGCTTGTAGTTTTCCAGCATGTACAAAATAAAATCCCAATTATATTATTTTCACTTAAGATGTTTCAGTAAATATTTAAATACTGTACAGTTGCTTTTTTATGGGGTTTGTGCATTTACTAATGGACAGTATTCCTGTAATCCTTGAAAACCAAAATTGTAATATTTCTACCAAGTAGAGCCTAGAAGGTATGCAGTCAAGTGCCTCATTTGCATAGGGTTTTAAACACCTGAATTCACTGCTTAAGTAAAGTGTGTGACCCTGGGTCCATCATTTAATCTCGTTATGACTTACTTCAGAAAGAGGAGTATTGGGGGAAAAAAGACTGCTGTAAAAAGGGCCACATTTCATAGGACAAAATGTTCTCTCTTTGATCTCCTCTGTTGGTGGCCCCTGACGCCACCACTTCCAATTGTGTTATTGTTTCAGTGACCATCCCCCAGTTCCCATGTCATTTAATTTGACAAGCAGATCTATAGGACCAGATCCTCAAAACATATTTTGTCGCCACGTGAGGAGCTGTGCCAAAGCATCTCATCTCTTGCGCCAAAAAAAGGAGCAGCCCAATCCACAAATGGCATCTTAGATGCGCTCATTTAGATGCCCTTCCCCCGCCTTTGCACGTTTGCATATATCATGGGTCGTTTCTGGGTATTTAAAAGCACATCCCGAATTCACAAAAGTGATGCACTTTTAAATGGCCAGAAATTAGGGCCCCCCCCCTGCGCCTTTTGAAACATGTGCAGGGGAAAGAACAAATCATGGCAGGGTCACTTCTGACTCTGTCATGAGGACATATGTCAAACCACGGCTGTCACACTTGCATTTGCATTCCCCAAACAGTTATGAACATGAGCGTTTCACTAAGGCAGGGCCTTTAACCACCCTCTTGGTGAAATGGTTCCCAGCAACCACATGATTGCTCGAAGCCTGTCAAAAATGTGTGTCCGGAGCATGCTCCAACACTAATGTATACCGGGGGACTGGACAGCACATCTTTGTGCCACTGTCCAGCACCTCCTGAAATCAGCAGGTAATTTCAGCAATGAGTGCAAATGGAAACAGTGCATCCTCTGCACTTAATTAATCCGCGCCCATTTTTGGGAATCTGGGCCATAGTCTCACCAGCTTGTCACTGCAATAGAGGTTATAACATAGCAGACTGACATTAAATTCCCACGCTGTTTCTGCCAGTCACCAAAGTTGCCTGGACCGTTCTGAGTACTACCCCATATTAGAATGGGTGAAACTCATTGCTATACCCGGGTATGCTATGTTATTGAAAGGAGAATTGTGGGCTCTAGGATAGAACACTCCTGTGCTGTGCTCGGTTTTTGTTCTGATCACCTCCTATTGTTCTGTGCAAGGTCACAGGCGTGAAAAGGTGAACCCAACACCTTTTGTAATGAAAATAGTAGGATTTCCTAGTTACCTTACCTGCCTTGAGAAAGAACCTTGCTGCAAGGTAACCAGGAAATCCTACTATGCTATGTTATTGAGTCTTGAATAGTGCACCTTACCCATTTTTCAGGGTTTCTTGGAGCTTCATGATCTGTAATTAGTGCAGTATGGGACTAACACAGGAGCAAGGCAAGGATGTTTTTTGCAATGTTGTTATGTGCAGATCTGAAAAGATAAGGTTGTCTTTAGTTTATAAGTGTGAGCTATTTTGTGACTTGACTAGAGCAGCGGTTTAAAGGAGCTCCAGACTACTAATGTAGTATGTTTGTGTGGTTAACAGTGGCGTTGTCAGAGTGGTGGTTACAAAGTGTGGAGAGTGGTGTTAGTGTATCTGTGGTGAGCTAGTGTGGTGTTTTTCGTTAAATTTACTGTAGACATGTGTCTTCGGTTTGCGTACGTCTCATTGTTTTGCTGCTGGAGTTGTCAGTCAAGATGCTTTGTTAGGCTAGGGGGATGCTATGTCAGCTGACACTATTCTATGGAACACATTCAGTGCCCAATGTACCTAGTGAGTTTCCTGGGACCTCCTTTCTCATTGCCTACTCACACGTTACCTGGGATTATGGTACAATGCGAAAGGATATGCACCATGAACTGCCAACTGGCAAATCCAACCACACATCAATTCACAAACACAGCAATGCCATGCTGGCAGTTACCATCAAAATGTCATTTGGTCTTTGAAGGTAGCAGCTCCCTTACCCACCACCCTGAGGTGTTGGTCTATATTCGCCCCTGGCCTGCATCCATCTTCCATAATGCTGAGTGCGCAATGCTGTGTCCTTTGCTTTCCTTTGTCTCTCCATGTTTTTGTTGCCTTTATACGTAGACATAGAATTGCTTAACATTGCAGAAACCCGCAGGTTATTATTTCTGTGCATTGTTACATTTGGAGTCATGGGTCCATCCGCTAAGGACAACGTGGTAAACCATGCCATATAAAAGATTGTGGAGAGACAATTTCCGCTGTATCTCTAAATGTAAGGCGCTTTCATTAATGCAGATCAAAGGAAAGAAACAGGGGTAATTGCCCCATCACAGGTTTTGAATATAGAGTAAATCACACAATTTGAGCAAAAGTAGAAGGATTTTTCAACCATCCAGGCATAAAAATGTCATGCGACATTAGTAAATTCCATTTGCAATGCATATGTAAAAAATATCCAAGAGGGTTTGAATCACAGGGCACTATAAAAAGACACATCAGGGTAATTTTATATGGCCTGCTATTAGGGCAGTTTGCTGCCATTTGAAGGAGCATGACATTTTATTATTTCCTCTTCCGACTTCAAAGGACACAGACTTTTACACTGTCATGAGATTTCCCTGCATGTGTGAAATACATGGTTTCCCATTGGAATCTGCTTGTTGTTTGCAAGGGTTATTTACAGGCGACATTTAGATCTTTTTTTCAAAATGGATAGTAAAACTAATGAATAAAGGCTTGTTGTTACACCCTATTTTGGACACCGTTTCGAAAACATTTAAAATTGCATTTAGGGGTCCATCAGCGTCAAGTGCTAATGTTGGGGACCCCTGCATGCAATGGAAGAATCCCATTTCATTTCGGGCCTATTTGCTCGAGGCCACTTTCAATTCTGTAACACATTTCCTCACAAATGTATATGGGGTGGGTTTAGGTATTTAATTATGATGGGGAGGATGCAGGGACGAAATTTCACCAAAATGCCACGGGTAGCGGAATTGACAACACATGACCCTTGACCTCCGACTTGGAGGCAGAGCGAGTGACTATGGAAAAATTGACAGGATGATTTGAGGCAGTGGCGCACAATGGCACCACTCCCCAGGGTACTTATGCATATCCTATGTCACGGTTTCATCATGTGTCCTGTTTGTGGGTTTACATGTTCAGATTCATTTATCCCATGTCTACAAGCTTTACACTTGGCACACTTCACAAATCTATCTTTTTTACAGTACATTGGGCCTCATCACGACTTGGGCGGTAACGGTAACGCTATTAGCGCGGGCGGTATTAGCCCTACCGCCGAACTCCCCGGCGCTAATAGCGCCGCATCACGAGTTCGGCGGTAATGTAAGTCCCCATTCCCCACTGAGCCCATTCGGGAATGCCCCATTCCCCATTGGGCTCAATGGGGAATCTTTGCGCAAATACCGCCGGCGGATTTCCCGCCGACGGTAATAGCGCGAATTTTCAGCGGATTTCCCCCCAGCTCAGAGCTGGGGCGAAATCTGCCGAAGCCCTGATTCGGCGGACCCTTAAATCCGGCGGTAATAGCACTACCGCCGGATTTAAGGGTTACTGCTGAAGTCGTGATGAGGTCTCATTGCAATATTTGGTACTTGGTATAGTTGATAGAGGTAATTGGGAAATATTCAAGTATAGTGACTTTTAAAGCAGGGTGCAATGTTATTTATTGATGATTCCTCTTGCTTTCCTTAATTGATAATTGCCATAATGAGCCTTGTATATTCTCTATTATTACTCTTTTTCTGCTTTGATGGTAAGAAATCAATTCTTTTGCACTCACACATGTTCTCGTGTGCTGCCTTCTCTATGTGTTTGGGATACTTACAATATTTAGATTATTATACCACTTGTCAGGCTTGTCCCAGTTGGTTTTCTTTATTTGAGCAGTTTCTTGTCACTCATATAAGCTCCCCCAATGGTGTGCTCCATTTCACAGATCGGGTGTGGGATCTCTTTGCATATAGAAATATGCCTTTGCTTGTCTCTTTATGGCAAAGAGGGAGCCACACTCTCTTACCTACCTTCTGAATTTTCCAATTTAGAGAGATAATTGTATCCCGATCACTGTCATGATCTGTCGATTTGAGATGGATTAATTTTGACTTATGATATTTAAAAAATCATTTGGATATTTGACTGTTTCTTCCAAGTAACTAAACAATATATCATCATCATCATCATCGTCACCACTCAGTGCTTACTCTGAAATCACTTCATCAAAAATCTCCATAAAACTTTGTGAAAAGCAAACAATCCATCATATAAACCTTAGGTGAGAGAATGCACACCAATGCACACTTTTATCAATATTAAAATGTATACAAAGGTATAAATATGAAAACACAATTAGATGCAGTATACCAATGAATACAATTAAAATTACAATATCTTTACAAAGAGATAAGTGCATTATACATTTCATAAAAGTGTCTTCTATTAACACACTTTACCTACATAAGCAGAGCAATACCTCATTCATAACGGTAAGGTTCCTATTTGTTTCAAGAAACAAAACATTGTTTGATACGAAGCGAAAAAGAGCATCCTCCTCCTTGGCTTCTAAGTTCCTTTGGCATCTATATAGATATTGTTCGACATGAGTACTTCATCAGTGTATTCCTGGTGATTGGCTGCATCCAGTAATCTTTCTCATCAGTTGTCATATGGATAGTTAGGTACATGGTGCAAGGCATGTCCCTGCAGCTGTTCCTCTGAATTGGTGAAAGTAGTTTTCAGCAAAAAGAAAAAAAAACATTGTTATTGCAAAACACAAAGCATATCAAAGATCGTTTGTGAGTGGTCCCTGTAATTCCATTAGTGTATTGCCCTGTGGCCCTAAACTGGAGGAGAACTTCCAGGGATGGCACGTAGACATACTCAAATTGAAGGAAGAAGGGTTTTGTTTTTGCATTTTTCCCTTGCTCTGAAAGTTTCCAGTGGCCACTCTCCCCGCAATATGTATGGTTATGGTTACATTGAACTTTGCACAGGAAAATGCAAACATGCTTTTCTCAGTAACTTTCTTTCCAGTCCATGAATCCTTAGCAGATTCGGCAGCCATCTGTTCTGGTTACATTTGGCACAGATTCATCAACATTTATGTGCCAATATCAATCTTTTTAAATAATTAGGAGGCTATGATCAAACAGACGAAATATGAATCCACACAATGCACGTAAATAAAGGTTCATGACATTCTTGCATGCATATTACAGCACACATCAACTTCAGAGCCAAAAGCCAAAGACAAAAGAATATGCCTCGAAACACTCAAAAAAGCTCTGTTAAACCCACAAACAGCACTTTTAATGCTCCATTGATAGTCCAATAAATGCACGAAAGTTGCTTAAGGCCAAAAAACTTCAGAGAAAGGGAAGGAACCAGTGATTGTGCAAGTATACAATGTAGCAGAGTGGTCGTGTAGGTCCGAAAGAAGTGGAACACTTTATCGAACGTCTCTATCTGATATGTTTAATGAACTAACAATCATGTGAAGTGTTAAAGGGACCATGCCCTGGTGTAAAAGAAAAGAAATATTTATCGCTTAACCTTATAAAACCTACAAGCCTATTTTGAACATTGAACTGAATTAAAATAAAGCAGATGGCTCCTTTTTCCTAAATACTGGATTGAATACAGAGCAACCACCAGAAGGTGAACACCAGGAATTGGGAATCTTTTGAGCCTCATTCTACTGTGAATTATTTTGAATGTTGGGAAGCGAACCCCGGCATTTCTACTGTGAATTATTCTGAACTTGGGGAAGGCAACCCCAACATTTCTACTGTGAATTATTTTGAACTTGGGGAAGGGAACCCCAGTGTTTCTACCATGAAATATTTTGAACTTGGGGAAGGGAACCACAGTACCCCTACTGTGAATGATTCTGAACTTGGGGAAGGGAACCTCCATGCTTCTACTGTGAACTATTTTGTAGTTGGGGAAGGGAACCCCAGTACCTTTACTGTGAACTATTTTAAACTTGGGTAAGGGAACCCCAGTGAATCTGTTTTGAACTGCCTTTAACCTAGGGAAAAGAACCCTGGGTCCTGATTGAAACTATGTTCCCTATTGCCTACTAAGGATAATTTTGAGACTGTGTTATGAAAATACTTTACACTTGGGGAAGGGACAGACTGTGGGTTAAACATTGTTTTCTTTTGGTTGCTGATATCCCTACACATCGTATACAATTAGTTGTGAGGGCAAGTATAGGTTTTGGACACAAACAGATTTTTCAGTGGAACTCTTTGACTTGGATGTTCCTTAGTTTTCTTTAGGTAGGGCAATCCCATCTTAGATTAGGGCAAATTAGCCCTTTTTCCATCCTGACATTTCAGTTAATAAAACGTGTTTATTTTGAGATTTGAATCTGTTGTCTGTGTCCTTCCTCAGGATGCCTTCATGTTAAATTGTTTCAAGGAGAGGTGAGTCCTGATACTGCCTAGCAGCGGTGAAACCAACCTCACATCTTTCCCACTTTTCACCATGCTAATAATGATAAATATATTGACTCTACCCATCCTTGCTCCCACTGAGTAGGTACGCATATGTCTTTTGTACAATGGAGAACTATGTGCAGCAGCTGTGTGAATCCCCTGGTCAATCTTAGCAACTATTAACTTGTTAGATGGATTCATAGTCTTACATTTGATGTACTGTACATTCATGGTATTACCTTTGACCTACTGTGCTGCCGTTCCCTTCCTGCGCTCTTTACTCTTTGCAAAGTACACTTGGGGTTCTCTTATGGCTTTCATGCCCATTATGGTGGACGGACATGGCCTTTAATGGCCCGCCTGCCCTAGCCATGGTATGCCCGACTGAAGCCAGGGCCTAGGCTTGGGCTGTGGACCGTTAAAGGTCATGTCCGACCGCCACAGCGGGCATGATAGCCATTCACACCCCGGGGTTCATCCGGTAGGTGAATGGCATTCTAATTTTTTCCTCAGGAAATTTCACTGCTTGCGTAGCCGATATCGTGAGGAAACAAAATAAATAAATATGAAGAAAGATGGCTGCCCTGATATGGAAAATGGATTAAGTCCCTTTTCTATGTCTACGGTGGAAGCCAGGATACGGGAGGATTGCTGGGACCAGAGCACAAAGCTTGGGTCCCGTAGGCCAGTGGGGAAGGGGAGAGGGTGGGAAAGGGGATCTGAGGATTTTAAGGGAAGGAGGGGGTTAGGAGGCAACAAGGAGAGGCTCCCTGATGCCTTCCCACGTTAAATTGAAAAAAAATAAAATGGCACCACCCGGGGGAAGGGCCTTGGGTGACTGGAAGCAGCGGGCAGAGAATGTCTATTCTCAGCTACTGTTAAAGCCACCTGATTGGATGATGGACCTTCTGCAGGTGCAAATGAACTGTAGAAAATGCAAATCAACTGAATTTGAATTTCAGAGGAATACCTGCTAATAGCCATTATTTTCGAGGCAATGTGCTGTAAGCAGGTTTTGCTGTATTGAACGGTCAGCACCTACTGAAACAACTTGTGCTGTTGTTAGACTAGTGCAACTATTTTCCTGAAACACCCTGCTGGAACAATAGCTCCTGTGCTACCACCACTACATCTTCATTACCAAGTGGGGCCCTGCAGCTACGAAAGTCCTCGTACCGCAGTTTACACATGTCAAGGAAGAGGCTGGGAGAGTAAAACAAGCAATTAATCATGTTGGGGAGGGAGTCGCACCCCACTTATGCGAAAGATTCATTAAGAATTGATATGCACATCAATATTTCAATATTTTCACATCAATTTAGGTTTTATTATACAGCATTTTTACCAAGCAAGAGCATCATATTGTTATCGTTTTCTTATTATTGTTGTTAAACTTAATTTCTATGTGCCGTTTAAGGGAATATCACTCTGTGTGTTTAAATATGCATCCAAATAATGGAATGCACAGTACCTTCGTTGTAGGCATTCTTCGCCATACAAGTTGACTTTTTTTGCTACTTAAAAAGCTGCATTGGCATTGAGCGTGTAGCTATAAGAGTAAGGATTGGTGTTTGCCTCACAGTAACATTGCACATTCATATATTTTGTCTGTAATAATAGATCACAGGCTAGAAATTACCCTTTGTTCGAATGGAAAAACATGTTAAAATATTTATATGGCTGCAGTTTAATAGAATGTAACGTAATGGAACTGGGTCTTGTATACTGAGCTATTATGGTGGCCTATTTGCAGTAGAAAAAAAGAAAATCTACTACCACTCGTACTGCAGTTGCCAGATTATTTTCCAAGATTTATCGCATGCAACTAGAAATCAAGAGAGATCAAGAGAGTTGGTGGTAAGAGGTGCTGATTTCCAGAAATAATGTATTATTGTTGTTTTAATCAATTTCCAGCCTGCTTCTGAGAATGTAAATGGAATTGTGTACACTGGCAGGTCATTCCTCGACTGTACAATATTTGTTTTTTTGCATTTCATATCACTTCAGCACCACCCTGTGGGCTACAGTGTAGAAGAGAATAAGGGACAGCATCTAGAGAAGTGGATATTTTGGTTGGTGGGGAAACTGGCAACGCTGATTACATGCCTTTTCTGTTGCACCTCTTGTTATGTTTGTGTTTTCTGTTATATAAACGAATGAGGTGTTGTTCTACTAAATGTGTTCCAATCAAGAATTGGCAGTTAGGGAGGTATATGCATACCACTCACAATGATGTCTTCTTCCAGAATGTATGGCCAGGCAGTCCTCGGTAAACAAAAGAGAACTGCAGATCAGTCTGTGCACACATCACATAACTGGTATGCTGACTGCAGGGGTGATAATCCCATTTCTGTTCCTCTGCCACGACCCCCTCAAGTCTGGCACTTGCCACTCCCTCCTTGACTTCCTACGTCCACTCCAGCAAGCAGCCTGCCAATCTCATCTACTACATCAAACTGACCATCTGTATTCCCTTAACAGAATAAATGGGTCTTCACAGCCTTACCGAATGCAGTGAGTGTTTTAAGTTCTCAAATAGTTCCCTGGGGGCTAGTCCAAGACTTTGTCCCCTACAGGCGCACAAGCAATGCCAGAAGCAATCGAGGATGATGAGGGGGTAGACCCATCTGTGAGTGGGACGTCCCAGCACACCGAAACCGCCAGTGCCACACCACCACCACCCTGCAAAGGGGCAGACAGGCCACGCAAAGGCAGACGACCCAATATGACACACAGCATCAGAGCAAGACCAGGCCCAAAGACCCCAATGCCCACCAGGAGCACAGCAATGGTAGCTGCACCTACACCCACAGCAGTGGGCCCCGCCAAAGAGGCCGCACCACCTAGTGGATGGACTGTCGAAACACAGGGAGACAGCAGCCTTGTCAAAGCACATGCAGAAGTCCCACCAACCCCTGGGCGCAGTCTCCACCAGCAGCCGCCCACCACACCTGAGAGCCCACCCCACCGGCAACAGCGCAGAGAGACCCGTGAGAGCCCACCCCACTGGCAAAAGCATAGAGAGACCCCTGAGAGCCCACCCTGCTGGCAACAGCACAGTGAGACCCCTGAGAGGCTACCCTGCCGCCAGTGCAAGCATACACCTGAGCCAGAGACTGACACATCATCATATGGCTCCCCTGTCAACAGCCGCTGCCGACATTGCCACCCCTCACCACCGCAGCCTTCAGCAACACTTGGTATGCTGCTTCAGGGGCTGGGGGACATAGAGCAGAGACAGAGGGAGATGGAGGCCATTGGCCACACCCATTCAGGACACCTTCAGGCAATATGCAACAGTAGCCAAGGGGCCACAGGCAGGATTGCACAGCACAGCTTAAGGACCCGGAGAGTGACAACTGCCAGTATGGCCGTACTGACAGCATTCGGCCAGAGAGTCAGGGAGATGACAGAAGGCGTCTCTACACTTTACAGAGGCTATCTGCCAAAGCAATGAGTTGGTACAGTAACAGCTCCTGGGGACCAGCTCCATCCCTTCAAGTTCAACACCACCAAAAGGGACTCCTAGCAGGGCACACCACAGCATCAATCCCTGCGCCATCTACGCTCCAGGTCAATGGGTGCTGGGAGAGGGGGTAAGAGGCTACGGACATAGTAAATGCTGTGACACCAATTGCCATGAGTGTCCATGCTGCAGATTTGGTGGTGGGAGGGAGGATAGGGGAGTTGGTGGTGGCAGGGGGCAGGAGGATAGTGTGCTGGGGAGTTGGCAGTGGAAGGGCGAGGGGAGTTAGTGCACAATATGTCATTAAAACTGTTGAACTTCATCAATGCAAGGACATTCCTGATTGTGTTCATGTGAAGTTTATTCACAGTGGTTGAAGTGGATTGAGCTAGGGTATGGTTCTATACATAATTATCCATTAGTGCCTGCAAGGCCAGTCTCCCATCCCTCACGTCATCCCTGGGAGTGGCTGCTCTGGCTCCTGCCTCATGCAGTTCATCTGCATCTTCCTCTGTGTGTAGCATGTCCGTGTCTGGGGGCAGTGGTACATTCGTCCTCAGGCAGATGTTATGTAGCATTGTGAACACTAGTACAATTTTGCAAACATTGTCAGGGGCATACATTAGGGCTCTGTCAATACGAGCTAGGCACCAGACCCATGCCCTGAAGAGTCCAGAGTTTCACTCAATGAACACACGGGCCCGGCTGTGGACATGGTTGTAGATGGTCTCGTGTGGTGTATGTGGGTCATGCACAGGGGTCATCGGCCCTGCCAGCTGCGGATATCTGGACTCACTTGCCTGGGGTGATGCACATATATTAGTCACTGTGTCATACTTCGGGATGTCTCACACAGCATTGGGGCACTGGTCATTGTGTGCATGTATGTGTGCATCCCACCAATGCCATGGTTATGTGTGATGTCTGTGCAGCATTTGTTAATGATGTCATGCATTCCTTTGCCTGCACATGCACGCTGTGGTGTTGTGGCGGTTGTTCAGTGGTGTGTTCCTGGTGGCTGTCTTGCAGCTGTGTGCTGCTGTCGTGCATGGGGCATGCTGGGTTGCCGGGTGTCCTACCCTATTCTTCTAGGGGCAGTGGCTCACCTTTCCTATGTGGCTGCACGTGGGCACATGGCAGTAGCACTGGCTGGTCTGCTGTTGGGTGCTGCAGTATGGTTCTTCTCTGTGCCTCAATCCTGATGCATTGTGGTACATGTGATCAGGTATCTTGTAATTGCTGCGATATGTGTACATCATCGTGTGTGGCCAGGTGTGGTCAACGTGTGCATGCTCCCTTGGCTATGCCCTGATGTTGGGGCGGTGGCTGGCCGGGTGCTGCTCGCGCATTCACTTGTCATGCCATGCTTTGTGTTAGTGTTGACACCCACCCCGTCCCAATTTAGTTCAGTTGCTTCACTGTGCATATGTGGTGGCGCTTGTACTCACCCAATAACCACATCTGTTGTCCTGTGTGCCTCTCCATGTATCCTGGCAGTGTGCTGTTGCGTAGGACTGTGGAGTCATGGTTGGAACCTGGGTAACGGGCACAGCAGTGGCTGATAATGAGCTTTGGGTCGCAGGTCACCTTCACATTGAGGGAGTGGTAGTGCTTCTGGTTCCTGTATATGGCTTCATGGGCTTTAGGTGCCACCAATGCCCCATGGGTGCAGGCAATGGCTCTATTGACATTAGGCAGTTGGACAGTGGCATAAAAGCGTGCCTTCATGTCATTGACCTGGGCCCGGGTGCTGGGCAGTGCAATATGCTGGTTCACATGCTGCAGGAGGGCATCCAGCACCTGGGCCAGGACTGCATAGAATATGAGCTGTACCATGCCATGCCTCATGGCCACAGAGTGCTGGAAGGTGCCTGTTCCCATGAACTGCAGTGCTGCCACCAGCTTGACCAGTGGGGGCACAGCTGTCCGGATAGTGATCCTGCTCACTATGTCTTCCTGGATTGTGGCCAGCAGCTCGTGATGGTCTCCCTGTTGAGGTGGTAAGGTGACCAACTGGGTGCCGTTGAGGGCCCATGGTGATGGGTGTTCGCCTTGCTTGGCCAGTTCTCCTCCTACTTGTCCTCCTCCTCCTCCTATCCCCCCCTGTGCTCCCTGTTCCATGGCCTGGTTGTCCTGTATCTCAAGATCCAGGCGCAGCATGAACAGCTGCCTGTCCCAGTTTGCAGCGAACAATGGTAGCATGGTGTTGGAAACAGTTTTTGGGATAGGGGTGTGCCTTATGTAGCCCTTTGGTGTGCATTTTGTGCACCTGTGGCTTCATTACTGGCACCTGGGTTCAGGCTGGAAGTAAATCTCGGCTTTAAAAGAAACGGTTTTCGGTGCTAATACCACCATACATGGATTTGGGATTCGGCTGTAATTGCGCTTTGTGTTGATGGAGCTATTAGTGCCGGCTGTAATAGTGCTAGCTGTAATATCGCCGGTTCATTTTGTGGCCGGCGATATTTGCGCTGACTCCTGATACAGGGGAGCAGTATTGGCAGTGCTAATTCCATTACCGCTGGATTTAAGGGCTAATTGTGATTAGGCCCAGAGCTAGGTTTAAAATTCAGCATTATTTTTCTTTTGGTAATGCTGATAAACTATAATATGCAAGTCCAGAGGATGAATGTTGGGAAGATGAGAAATACGGTATTAAAAGGCAAGTGGTACAGCAATAGTAGTTTCTGTTTATATTGCAATGTAATTGTTTCACAAACTGTACGTCTTCAGTACAAAGGACAATAGTTTTCAGCATTAATGTAGAACTGCACAGGCAATTTGCTAACTTTTCCAACGGCAGAGCATGATTTATTGAAAGATGGAAACAGGATCCTCTTTAAGTGCGATAAACACTGCACACAAGCAGTGTTCCTGGTGTACTCCAATGATCATGTCATGTTGTTGAATTTGTACTGGTTATTTTTTGTCAGAGAATTGTAATGTGTATGCTCGACACATGGTCTGTTGGAGTGTCTATGAAAGTGGAGGCCTTTGCGTGGGCAGTGTGGAGTTTATGTGGGCCATTTTGTTCTTTTGTTCCTTGATCTTTTATTGGCTACTTCATGATCCATATAGCAAATCTCAGGCAGGTGAAACAGCCAATATGTCAATATGTCGTCAAACAAAGCTCGCTCCACTAACAAGGTAAAGCAAAACAAATTTCAGATCACAGGAAATTAAGTTTTAGTTGAAGAGATTCGGTAGTTGACCAAGGTGGCTACAAGTTTGCAAAATGTTTTGAGCATAATTGATGCTCTTAGATGCTTCTGGTAATTCTTGTGCATGAGAATCCTCTATTCCAAACAAAGACCCACTGAACCAGGTATGATATGATTGGTTATTTATAACAGGCTTAATACCCAGAGGATTCTAAGCGTGGACCCAGGAAGCAAACCTGTGTGGCTCTGTGTCACCTTGCTTCCAAGGCAAGCATGTTGCCGCTGAGCTATCCTCCCGATTAAACCAGTAGGTAGGAAAGGTGATTCCAGCATTTCCTTTCATCGCGGTACGTTTTTTCGCAGGGTTTTTTACAGTTAATGTTTTATCTAAAAAAAACATTAATTATTTTTGGAGGAGTTTAAAAAATTATATATATGGGATGTGGGTTTTTGGTAATAGATATAAACTGAAAGGGAACGGGGTGGGGTTTTTTTTCGATACAAAATTCACAGTAAAAAACCCTGCGGAAAAACATCCTGCGATGAAAAGACATGGAACCATTACAAGTTGGGCGGTGTGGGTAAAATGCAGCAATATTACGGTATACCGCGCATTACCGCACCGCCCAACTATAAGTGAAAAGTGAATAGGAAGGGCAAATCATTATTTTGTCTTTAACTCAATGCAGCAACGCAGAAACGGCAAGATGCAAGAGATCCTGAACAAAGCTTCAGTTGCTTATGTTCAATTAACCTTATGGAACTGCAGGAGCACATAGGGGACCGGACCTAGGGGACTTGACCAAGCCAAGTGTGACTAACATATGGAGAATATAGAGTAGCATGGAGACTGTAGGAATCGCATAATGGTTTAGGAAAATTCCAGCAGGCCACAAGCCTCTCAGCAAGAGCTGAGCTGAGGTGAATCCAGGCTGGACAAGAGCAAACGTGTGAGACAGGACCAACTGCCAAGGCACCATATACGAATGACATTCCATTCCCTGAACTACAGTAACACCAGCTGCAATAAATGCAAATAATTCCTCATAATTCAGAGCTGCAGAAGCTCCAAATCATGGTCTCTGAACATGTGACCCGGCCGACTCAGACAATGAATTGAAACCAGAGCTGGGAAAGAGAGTCGATCTCACGCCGCCAGACAGAAGCCTGCAACAAAGATGCTACAATGTGAGACAAGAGTTGCATGACATGAAAGAGCACTCTCATAGTCTAAGGTGGTGCACACAAGTTACAATGCAGACACATAGTCGTTCCTATTACCATGAGAAGGTACACCAAGAGCTGAGAATCATTATGTATCCCAGGGCCCGGGGAGGTCAGCTCTAGCCAATCACAGTTCAGGCTCCTAGGGGGGGGTAGCAATGGGCAAGAAACAATGGTAAGACCCTCACACTGCAACATTGTTTAGAGTTAGTAATTTGGGGATGGTCCAGGCCAGACACCTAACATGCGAGAGCCAGTAGAATAATTCATATACGTGGATTATATAGGTTATGAGGCTCCTGACGACCAATCCAGTAGGCCGATAGCTTTTCTGGCGAGGGACCCAGGTTGTGACGACAATATTATTCCACTTCAGGACAAAACTGGCCTGCGAGCCAGGAGAAGTTGAGATGTCTGTGGATTTCTTCTATCCTTGTACTGATCCCTGTCGGTTTTGGCTGTAATAAACCGCAGTTTGAACTTGCTGTCTAGTTGAGTCTATGTTCCTTTTGGGGGAAGGTGTTGGGACCTTCCATGAGTCTGCAAACTCCTAGTAGCCCTAGAACCTATCTGGGAGTTTGTCCCCAACAAGTTGGTAGCAGAGGAAGGTTTCTGCACCAGCCCGGCACCGAGGCGACTCCTTCGCCGCTGAACCTGAGAGGCTGCGGGACCCTTGCATATTTCGAGTGAGATGGGAAAACGCGTGCCTGTTTAAAGGTCCTCAGGAGTCCCTTGGAAATCCTCCTGCCAGTGATCGGCGGAGTTGTCCAGGCAGACCAGGACAGGGAGGTAAGCGCCTTGACAGGGAGCCGGCAGCTGAGTTGCGCCAGCACAGCACTGAACGTAAGTATTGATCCAGATTTACAGCAACTGCGGGTGTGAGAGAGGGTTTTGAGTATTGTGGAGTATTGTTTAGTATTGGTAAGTATTGGTCAAGTATTGTTTAGTAGTGTCATAGCATCATTTAGCACTGTTGTAGTGAGTATGGACAGGAGCAGCGGTAGAAGTCCTTTTTCTGTGTTTAGGGCAAATTCGGTATTCGGGGTAAAAGGTTCTGGTGAGTAACCTAGACTACTGACTTAAAGGCTTGGATGACAAAAGTTATGTAAGTAAGGTATTTCTGTGGGTTGGGCATTTTAGCTTGGGTCACAGATGTTGGTATCCCTGTGAGGGTTAGCAGAGGAGCTAGCCGAGATTGCAGAAGGTGAGTCGGCTGGTTAAGTCTCCTAGAGAGAGGCATTTCACACGTTAGACGACGCAATGGGTGCAGTTCGATTACAAAAGAATATTGGTATACTCTGCCTGGAGAGCAGGAAGACAGCTATGGGGCTTTTTGTGGGTTTGGAAGTAATGCGCTATTACTGTGTGCGCGGGATATTTGATTGACCAACTATGAGCTGCAGGTAAAACCGCCAATTTACTGCCCAATTTTGGCAGAATTACCAAAACAGAATTATTGCCATTGTAATTCTGCCGAAATCCCCCATTGAGTCAATGGACTCAAATAGATGGGGACTAACACTGCCTACCGCCACTTGTAATCTGGTAGTAATACCACTCGACCAAGTGGCAGTAACAGTAATACCATTTGGTGGTACTAGGCCTCAAGAACTAGTAGCAACGTTATTGTCTGTCTTCTTCCCTGTTAATCCCAACCTTCACTTCCCCTCCTCCGGCCTCACCCCTCATTTCTGTCACTTCACTTGCAGGCTCCAAATTGTCCCATGACATAGAAGGAACGTTATTGTCTGTCTTATTCCTTCTTCATCCCATCCTATACTATTTGGCTGTTTCGTTGCATTATAAATACCCCATAAATAATATAATCTCTGCAGATTTACTGGCCAGATGCCACTAAACTCGTAATGAGACCCAGTGACTAGAAAAAAGCCACTAAGGGAATTGTACAGTAGCACCTGGAGCGTTTCAAGTGCCCAATGGAATTACCAATAATGATCTCAGATCCAAATAACCAGACAGACTCAAAAAATATGGTAAAACACTACTTTATTATCAGCTCAATAAAGTAGGGCAATCTGGCGTACAACGGTTTGTAGTCCACATACTCACACTAACAATCTGATTATAGCAAGGCTGTATACCTCAAAATATCTTAGTCTCGGGAGGATAGCTCAGCGGCAACGTGCTCGTCTTGGAAGCAAGATGACGGGAGCAACACAGGTTTGATCCCCTGGTCTGTGCTTAGAAGCCTCTGGGTATTAAGCGCGTTATAAATAATCCATCATATCATATCATATGTGTCAGCTATGACATCATCCTACCTGACAAACTGTAAAACCTATTGAAAACTATTTGGTTAAGGGAACATAGGTACCTATATATCATATAAGTGTTAGTGTCATTATTGGTTACCCCTTATCTGGTATGCACGCCCTGAACTACTTCTAAATCTGTATGATACACATTATAGCAGAGTAACAGCAGCAGATTGGCTTCTGCAACATTGTGCACCACACTGCTGCATATACCATAATGATTCTCTCCCAACCTTGGACTTTCGGCTCGTTAGACGCATGTTAGCAAAACGAACCTCAGGTGCAGAGATCAACATCAGACTCCTACCCATTTGCCCAATTAGTCCACCATCTCTCATCAGTCAGGCCCCCTTAAGGTTAAGCAATCTTTTCCTTCTCTGCTGTGCATCCATTTAGGAAAGCCTGTGATCTGTAGGTAACTTTGCGGTATGTTCATCAGTACTAATGAGCAAACTTCGTCCCATTCTGGTGGCAACTTGACATATGCTTGTGATCCACAAGCCCAGTGGTGATCCATCACACTGCTGTTCCTCCCTTTATACTGGTATGTCAAAAACACACCCACACTTGGAGTTTTCTCCAACTTTTATCGTGCCATTGTTTTTGAAGCATAAGGATGCATTCTTTAGGGGTATTATCTGCAATGGTCCCCCTTCATAGCCGACTCACTTTAACAACCTTGTGATCTTAGGTCCTTTCCTTCTGTCTCTGCATTCATCACAACTTCCCATTTTCCTAACAATACCATTGCTCTGCAGACGACCAATCTGTCGACCTATCCTTCAGGAGTTAGAACTGATCCTCCAATTTGCAATTGGCCTCTTGCCCAACCTTTTTGTACTTCTTTCCCTTTTTTATCCTTGCATTGCAGCACCCGATTTACCTTGAATTTGATTCCTGCTCCCTCTATTCTAGGCTGTTCAGACTTTATTATTTGTTCATTGTCTCTTGGTTTGCTCTTGATTCATCTCTTGTATATCGTTGTCTTCCTTTTGGGATTTCACTTTATCCTCCCACACTAATGATGCTGTCTTGCCTTGAAATTGTCCTCTGGTTAGGTAAAAAGCAAGGTGTGTCAGGCAGTGGGCCTTTCTTACCTACCCCTCTGTGGCTATGAATATTTGAGCTGTTCCCATAGCATAAGGAATAAGGGAACATACGTAACAGCTTTCATCTGCTGTTTTTCTCCCCACTTTCTTCATGCGTTGATAGCACAGATTATTCTTTTAAATGAGCCGACCTATCAAGATATGAATCTATACCTTCATTATCTTCCCCAGCATCCCTTTTTAGTCCAACAATTTGTTTAGATATGTCAGGAAAAATATCACTTGTGCTTCTGTTAGGGATAAGAATAGACATCTCATCCTAGGATAATTTATTTGAATTATAAAACAATATGCCACAAACTATATAGATAATAAAAAAATAAAGACAGCAAATAAAGGAAAATGTAAGTGCAAGAAATAATGCCATGGTGTTCAAATGCCACATTATCTCTTTTGGAGAAGCTTGTTTCCTCGTTAATATATGTTTTATATAATGTAAGATTCCCATTTTTTCAGTTATTCACCTTCAATTACTTTTTCAAAATGTGCACTTTGTTATAACCGGAACTGAATTATAATGGCAGTAAGAACTCTGCAAATGATAGGGCTGTTTTTATGATTTTCAAAAAATGCAAAAATGTTCACGTGTCGCCGTACTAAAGCTGAATATGTTCAAAGTATATATAAAAAAACAGCATGCAGAAATGTATGTAACATTTCAGAGAGCATAACATATCCTGTGGAATCTTTGTGTCTTCTTTTTAATGTATGATCTGTTTTAGTTCAACTGAAAAATTCTGGAAGTGCATTTAATCCCTATTAGACTTAGGAAATGTAAATTTCTTCCAGAATGTTTTTTAATCCACTGATTCTTTGTCCTTGCCCTTGGTAGTCAATCTGGTCATTATCCAAGGAGTTTCATCTCTTGTTTCACTGCCAGGGGCTGCAGGAGGGTTCAAGATATCTCCTTTATACGGGTTGATGTCGTGCAGCCAGGCTCGTCTTCCTTGTAGCTTAACAGCTGTGTGATTCAATTATTCTACTTTGTATGGTCCTCCAAAGTGGGGTTTCTTCCAGGTATGGACAAAGCTGCGTACCAGCACCTGGTCTCTTGAATACAAACTAGGTTGTTTTAATAGATTGTAAGAATCAACTGCTTGTCTGTCTTCTTTAATCCTCTTTGACCCACCCCCCGGTTCTTAATCTGTTGTGAAATAAAAAAGGCACTACCGGTCATAGTTGTCAAGTAATCATGCATCTCATAAACTAGTGTCTTCACTAAACTGTGGGCATCAGTTTCTACCCCAGTACGAGGATCAAGAGATGATCTCATGTGGCGTCCAGTCACCAACTCATGAGGAGTCAGATGGTGATCTGAGCCAGGTTGGTTTTGCCATACAAATAATGCAAGGGGTAAGCAATGCAACCACCCCTACCTTAAAGTAATCTTGATTTTAGCTATTCTCTCTAAGTCCATTTAAAATTTTGCAAATGCCATTCATGTGTGCGTGATAGGCAGAAGAAATGGTATGCTTTATGCCTAATAAAAGAGTAACCTGCTCAAATAGTTCATTTACAAAATGTGGTTTACTGTCATACCGCAGGACTTTGCACACACCTGATCTAGAGAACACCTCACGCATAAGTAACTTGGCAATGCATGTGGCATCAGGGAGCATACATGGACCTGCCTCAATCCATCTGGAAAAGGGACATACTACTGCCAATAAGTACCTATAACCATTAGATGTCTGCAACATATCCACATAATCTATATGTAGATGCTGAAAAGGGCCCTTGGGTCTAGTGATTGCTCCTTTCACAGTCAGCAAAGTGTTCCATGCTGTACATTCCGGGTACATGATGCAATTTGCAATACATTGTGCCACATGTTCTAATAAATTTGGTGAAAACCATGCTTCTGTTTGGGCAAGACTCTCTCGAGTCATATGCGTGGGGTAGTGAAGCTGCTACTGCGCCACCATCAATAATGCTAGAGGCATAACTGGCTTTCCAGTGCTATCCTTCCTCCACATAGCCTCAGTGGGGGATAAAGAACACCCGTGCTTCCTCCATATATCTTGATATTCTTATGGGGATCGTCCTTGTAACTCAATTAGCTGAACAAAAAACACCATATCAAAACACTCCTTTAGCATCATGCACCTTCCTGACATTTGTTTAATGCGTTTTACTTCAAAATCACAAATATTTGGGAACTATACTGCCCTTTTGGCTTCTACGTCTGCAGCTTTGTTACCCAGAGAAATAATGGCTATCCTTTTTCTCGCCTACTCCTCCTCCTTCTCTTTCCTAACCGCACCAGTCCTCACACTTTCCCCAGGCCTCTGCACTCTGCTCACCACTACTGCACTTCTGGAATTTGTTCCATGAGAAAGGTAACCTCTCTGCACTTAATCCAGCGCTCTGATGGACTCGGCGCACTTGTTCCTTTCACCCTCCCTTTCACTTCCAGTCTGTGCAGTTACTTTACCTAGAATGCACTAGGCCTAGTTCTCCAGGCCTTGTATGGTAGACTTGTTGTTTCTGTATGTTCTTCTCCTTCTCCACTAATCACCTCACTCTTTGTCATAAACTTGCACTATTTGAAACGTCGCTGGCCTAGTACAGTAGTTTAAGGATTGTATGTTCTTCTCCCTCTCCTCCCCACTTCCTCGCGTTCCATCTTGTCATGTACTTGCACTAGTAGTAATGCCATCAGGGCTAGTTTGCTAGTCATTTTTAGTTAGATCATTTGGAAACTTCAAGGCCTAAGAATGACTCTGTATTCCCTTGTTCCCTTCCTGCCTGCAAGTGCTTTGAAGCACTTTATAAATAAACCATTACAATTACAATTAGTGTGGGCTGTACATTTCATGGTAGCGATAGCCAATGGGAGTCTTAGTGCCTCAATGATCTTATACAATAAGGATGCATGTTGTACTGGTGTGCCGTCTGTGCAGAGGAAACCCCTCTTTTTCCAACTTGACAAACCTGCATGTACTTTTGAAGTCACACAGGCGGAGTTAGAGTACACAATCAGTTCCTCATCCTCATATCTTTGAATTGCAGTGATAAGCACTAAATCTGCAGCCTGTGCTGAATAATACGAAGGCAATCTCACACTTGTCACTACTTCAAATTAACCATCATGGTTAGCTTCACTATTGCTGATCCAGTATGTTTTTTGCCAGTCGTTTGATCCATTTTTTAAGAACCATCAATAAAGAGAATTCCCCCAGCCCCGAGAGCATGTTCTCTAATGCAGGGAATATCATCATAGGACTCAGTATTCATTGTTCAGTCATTTACATAGTCCCCATTCCCTACTGATTCTGTTACGAATTATGCTTGATTCACTATTCTACATCTAACAATTGTAATTGCTGGGTATGAAAAAATTACCTTATACCCTAATGCTGTTTGTGAAGTGAATGTACTTTTGGGTTTCTCTAAAATGGCAAATAACCAGTCTTCAACAAATAATGTCACTGAACACCCCATTGTAATACTTGAATTATTTTCAATAGCAAACGCCGCATCAGCTAATGCTTGTTCGCAAGGGTAGTGGCCTTTCATTACTGGATCCAAAATCCCACTAAAATAGGCCAATGGCTTATGTCCATGTCCTAGTGTCAATTTCTGTGTAAGGACTGTTGTCATAACTTCTCCCTTTGAATGAGAAAATAGATACAACTCTTCATTATGATCTCGAATTCCTAACCCAGGAGCTGTACTCATTGCCCTTTTTAATTCTTCAAATCCTTCAGTCATTTTACCTGCTCTCTCATGTGTCACTGTTCTCCCTTCTTGAGAAATGATTTGCCCTATGTTTAGGACCTATTCCTGACAATATTGTAATTTGTCTTTGTCTACTATGTATCATTTCTCTGCTACTATTGTCATTAGTCGAACTGAGTATTTCCAATATTGCTCTTCTGTCTCACTGCACACTAATAGATCATCCACATACTGGATTATTCCACCCTCAAGTGGGGGACTCACAGTAACCCTGAAGAAGACAAGTGCGTTTTAAGTGTGGATTTCTATACGAAAATTAAGTCAAGTCTTGTGAGTCTTCATAAAGGGGGATTGAGAAGAATGCATTGTTTAAGTCTATTGCTGTGAAATATTTAGCTTTAGCTGGAATGTTACATAATATTGTATTAGGGTTTAGAACCAAAGGAAATTGTGCTTAAACAATGTTGCTTGGGGGACAGAGATCCTGAATAATTCTCCACAACCCCTCAGTTGATTCCTTCACTCGGTAGACAGCCGTATTACATGGGGACTCTCATGGCACTTTTTGCCCCAGCTTCATTAAAGCAGAAATAGTCTCAAATATGCCTTGACCTGCTTCTCTGGACATGCTATATTGTTTTGCTTGTGGCAAGATTGATCCTGGTTTAAGCTTGATTTTCACTACTCCTACACCTTTCAATAGGCCCATGTCATAAGGACTGTTGGTCCATTAAATGCTTGGCACTTTTTTGAAATATTCCTGGACAAATGGCAGTTTCTTTTTTGACATTGCCCTTCTCTGCTGTATCTCTCTATTCCCCACTTTAATCCAATAAGTGAGCTTTATGAAAAATACGAACTCATCATCTGAATAATCATCCCTGAAAAGCTCCTTGTCTGTCAAGTCTGTCAATTTATATCCTTCACCAAGGGCCATCACTGCTCTCCATCCTCTTCCCTCATCATCCGTCCCATTGACAACCACTCTTTCTTCTTTGAGCACTGCTGCTTCTAGCTCTAGGGGGATAACCTGTCCTTGCTCATCATCCATAAATATTTATGGTCTAAACAAAAATTCTTCAGGTATTTTCAATATTTTACCTACCAACCTGGGTAACAATGTTAATAAAATAGTCACTCCAGACAAAGATACTTTTCTGTCTAATGAACCCTTTGTAATGTTTATTGGCCTGTAAATGCTAATATGAACTCAATGACATTCATATGATGTTTCTCTGGGGTGGAACACAGTAATCCTTTGTAAGTAAATGATATTGTCATGTTAAGTTTTGTCATCAAGTCACGCCCTAATATATTAACTGGTGTCTGCTGAGAATATAATAATGGCATTGACACATTTTATTCTCCTATAGAGATTGGTCATTCATCAGTAAAAGAAACTAAGCTCATTGCCCCAGAGAAACCCAGTGCATTCATGGCAATGCCTGACATTGGGTATGTTCCCTCTCGAACACAGGAACAGGTTGCTCCAGTCTCTACAGGAAATGAAAATGTCTTGCCTACTATTGTTACCTTGACCCTTGGTTCCTCTTGGGAGTCCGGTGTCACTGATAGTACTGAATACATCAGGGTGCTCTGTGGGCTGTCCTATTGTGGATATAAATTGATCCCTGTACCGATGAAAGGATTTCCTCCCACCATGGTCACACTCCCTATTCTAGGTGTGGGTGCTTGCAGGGCACCTGTATTCATATTCCATTCTGGTACCATGGCCCGTTGTGTCTACGTTTGCTGACTTTGTATCTGTTGTGTTTGCATAGACGTTTGCTGTGGCTGCCCTTGTGGCATTTGTAATCGCAATGGTGCTTGCTGTCTTTGTTGTATTGGAAGCGCACATGTCTTTTTCTATGTATGTTCTTGGGCATAATAGTCTTGTGATTCTATATTGCTGTGTGGGGCATACCCCCACCACAGAGCTTGACAGTTTTTACTGCGTGCCCCCACTACTTCTACATGTTCGGGCTATATGTCCTATACTTTCACAATTCCAGCCTTGCTGAGGCTGTCTGCCATTTAATCTTCCTCCCCCCAGGTCCATTTCCCCTACCTCGTGGCCAGAAATTGTACCCACTCTGATTCATAGGATACACTAGATTGTTTTGCTGTACTCGCCGTATCTGTTGTGTTGCCACACCTTCACCGCTTGTCAATACTGCTCCCTCTATGGCTAGTTTTGACAGCTTTTTCTAAACAAACTCCGCTTCCTCCTGCTTTCTACATTCAGCTTTCTTTTTATTATCCCCCTGTAACAATCGGCAATGATGCAAAATAGTCAATTGTATCTCTGGCCATGGCTTCGCTTCCATCCTTAACGGTTTCTTCATCTGCCGCTGCACTGGCTTGGGCAGTCCCTGGCATAAAATATGATAAAATCATTCCACTGTTTTATCCCATGCTTCTCTCATCTCGAGGCACCATCGTTCTTTAATATCTTCAATAGAGGCAACAGGATCTTCATCCTCACCCATATTCCTAGTCATAATCGCACCCATGTCTAATGTATCAGGATATTGTACTTTGAGTGCCCACCATACATCTGCTCTGCAATTATTTAATGGTGCCCCATCATATGCCGTGTTTTGTCCAGTCACACTTGCATACATTGCTCGCCTCCATATGTCATCAGCCATCTCACCTAAAATGACTGCTAAAAGGCCTTTTATGTCACTGATGCCAACTTCATTCGTGATGTCATATTTTCTAACTCATAAATCCACTTTCCCGCACCTGAATTCAAACTAGGTAATTTACATTTCAAATTGTTGTTATCCATTTGTGGCCACAGTATACATTGTAGTTGTCCTCCCCTTTCTCTAACAATGGGAATTGTGTAAATCCTGGTCCACTATAATACCCACCTACACTTCTCGTTTTCCAGGTGGGGCTAATCTTGTCCATTCCTCTCCATCCTAGCAATGATCTTAATCTGCTTAGATAAGGGGGAATATGTCCCCTGCACTGTGCGATCGTACTTGTGGTCGCTCAGTTTATGGTGTCAGTTCTGGTGTTTTTTCTTTAGGGTCCTCCAAGTCTGACTATTTTACCCCCTTTTCTACGCTTGAGTCTTTTGAAAACCTGCATGTGCTCTCTCTTCGTGCTCTCTAATTTTCTTCCCTTTCTTCGTCTGACATCATTATACCCCAGCTTGACTAACTAGAGGCAACGTTCAAGGCTTGTCTGTCATTACGTCATCTGACCTACCCCCTACTTCTCACGATAGAGATTCTTCGATATTCTCTTTGATTTTGTACCCGTCATTTAACCCTCATTTGCCTATATAAATCCCAAATCCTTATCTCTATGCCTTCTGCCTCATCTGATCCCTGCAGTGGCTGCCATGATTCTGAGTAGGCTGGACTACACTAATTCCCTTTACCTTCCACAGCCTAAGGGGCTGGTAGGCCGACTACAACGTCTCCAGAATCTGGAGTCCCAGGTGGCAACAGGTGCCCCCTATAGGGCTCATATCTCTCCCATATTGCATTCTCTTCACTGGCTCCCAGCGCATTCAATTTAAAGCACTATGGCCCTCATTACAAGTCAGGCGGTGGACCATGGTGCTATTAGCACCATGGTCCATGCCGGAATTACCGCCCCATTCCAAGGTGAGTGGGGCGGTAATTCGCCATTCACCATTTGCCCTTCCCCATTCCCATTTTTGCCCCATAGGGCATAATGGGGATGGGGAAGGCGCTAATTAATTAGCACCAAGGTCGCTTAGCGCCTTGGACTTTAACGCCTGCAAAAAGCAGGTGTTAAAGTGTGAATCAGGCGTTAAAGGTTAACGGCGCCGACGGCGCCGTTAAACCCTTAACGCCTGACTTGTAATGAGGGCCTATGTATTGTTGATCGTGCTCTTTATGATCAAGGAGCTGAGTATTTGTGCGCTAAGTTTGTGCGCGATGTCCCGAACCGCCCCCTGCGGTCTGTTGCCGCTGGTATGCTATGTGTGCCTCCTTTTCGTCTCACTCGGGTGGGGGGTCAGGCTTTCTCGATTGCAGCAGTGCAGTTGTGGAAATACCCTTCCTCTATCTAGAAAATTGCTGTCTAATCATCTTCTCTTTCGGAAAGCTTAAAAAACCCCTCTATTCTGATATCTCAGCATTTCCTGGCCTTTTTGTCGTGTTCTGTTTATAGCTACTTGCCTCTCCAGCGCCATGATTCCTATGGGCAGCCATGCACTCTACAAGTGACCATAACATAACATAACTCTTCATTTTGGCGTTGCCTCAGGAATCCTTAAACAATGCCCCCACTTGGAGTTTAGTGTGTACCCTTCTGCTCCTCTTGGAACCAGGAATAGAGGTATGTCTTACTTTTCTTTTGAAATCCCCAAAATGTCCATTACTTATATACATATATTTATAATATAGTCCCTCTCCCTACATTTGCCACTTTTGATGCCTACTTACATCCGGTGCTCAGCTCGAGTCCCTCAGTATCAACCCTTCCCCAAATGACCACTGCACCTTCTGTCCATGGGGTGCCTGCTGGGACCAGACAGGAATGTCGCCAAAGGGGCCCCTGCCAACCGCCTTGCTGTCACACGTGTGTCGTTACGCCATTCTCTGCAGGAAACCCTGTTTTCTCCTGGCTAATGGTGGAAGCTGTTGATAGTCTGAGAGTCTGGATCTAGGCCCGGTCGACAGGACCAGAACTATCCACACCGCCAAAATGTGCAGTAGCACCTGCAGCGTTTCAAGTGCCCAATGAAATTACCAATAATGTATTTGATTTATTTAATGTGATTTAGTTAATTAAAGCTGTTCACATTTAAATAACATATACATTATGATTATGATACTACACAATCGCATTAATACATTCATATATTATATTACATTTCGTTAATACACTACTAGACTATATCTTGTATACATTAGTATACAAGATAAAAGAAGAAATTACAACTCCATTTCATTTCATCTAAGCTAAAATCCGCAAAGAATATGTCTAAAATCTAAAATCTAAAATACATCTGAAATACTAAAACAAACTCAATAGAATAGAGTAAAATATGAAATGTGAAATGTATATAGAGAATGCAGATATGCAACAAATGCAAAAGAGATGCAACATCCACAATATAACAAATACACAGCCTATACACCAACTCAGATTAGATCATAACATCCAGCCCTTCTTTCCACAGTTTACACAACTGCCAGTGTTTTTTAGTTGCTGAGTTAACAAATTAAAAATCTGATCTTTAATTTTCACATACTGGTGTCAACCTATGTAACAGTGGCTAATTTCTGTTTCACTATCAGCCAAATTCTGTAAAGCGCAAGGTGCAACTTAAAATGCGTATTCAAACAGCGCAACAAAAAGTCTACCTCCTTAATGGTATCCAGAAATTTCCCATATATCAAGCCTAATTCCTTGCACTCAGTCAACAGATGCCTAGCCGTCTCTGGATGATTAGTTTTACATATTCTACAAGTTCTTTCCTGCTCAGGAATCTTCAATCTTGGGCATAATATGGTTAAAACAGGCAAATGATTAATTCTTAAAAGTATTATAAATCTTCTAAAGTCTTTCAAGGGACATAAAATCAAATCATTCTGAGGCTTCTTAAAAGTGTTCTTTATATTTGATACAAACCCATACGTTTTTGACGTGCCTAAATGATTAAAATTATTGTTCCAATCCCATAGCTCAATCTTTCTTGTAATGGTTTTCTTAATGCCTTTATAAGAACTATTGCAGTTTGGAGTCCAACCGATATTTTCAAAATCTTGTTTGATTTGCATCTGATAGATTGTTTGAGCTTTAGTTTCCATTTCATTGCCAAGAGAGTTAAGGAGTGTCTTCTGATGCAGTCTTAGCTTTTACGTAAAGCTCTGCTCGCTTTAATATCACAATAGATCTAATGGATAATGGGCCTCATCACGAGTTGGGCGATAGCCCTTAAATGCAGCCTTAACAGTATTAGCACACCTGGAATATCGCACCGCCCGATTACGACCATGTAGAATTTGCGCCAGACCTAAAAGGGACCAGCGTTAATACATCAGGGGTATCACATGAGGCGTTATTAAAGCAGGTGGTAATACCGCTGTCAACACAGAGCGCTATTACAGAACTATCACAACTTCGTATAACCGCCCAAAAACTTATGATGATACAGCTGGAATTACCCCCAGCCTCCAGCTTGAGGTAAATGAACCCAGGTGCCAGGAATAAAGCCACAGGTGCATACAATGCACACCAGAGGGCTACATAAGACCCACCCAAGACCCAAATACATTTTCTAACACCATGCTGCCATTCTCTGCTGAGAGCTTTCACATGCAGTTTGACATGCTGCGCCTGGAGCTAGAAATGCTGGACAACCAGGGCAGGCCACAGGGAGAATAGGGGGGGAGGGGTTGGAATAAGGATGAGGAGAAGGAGGAGACCAGCACCAGCGAGGCATGCACCCATCCCCAGGCACAGGCTATCAACCTGGGCCCTCAGTGACACCCAGTTATTAACAGAGTACCGGCTATATCGGGCAGCCATCATTGAGCTACTGGCCACAATAGAAAAAGACACTTGGTGCAGGATTGCCATCTACACAGTCGTGCCTCCACTGGTCAAGCTGGTGGCAGTCCTTCCAGCCCTCTGTGGCCATGATGCATGGCATGGCCCATTCGTCATTCAGTGCAGTCCTGGGCCAGGTGCTGGATACCCTGCACCGTCCATGTGAACCTGCACATGGCGCTGCCCACCTCCCAGGCCCAGGTGAATGACCTCAAGGCACACTTCTATGCCATTGCACAAGTGCCCAATGTCATTGCAGCCATTGACTGCACTTGTGTTGCATTGGTTGCGCCCTATGCCCATGAGGCAGTCTTCCAGAACCGCAAGCACTATAACTCAATGAATGTGCAGATGACCTGTGGGCCTGACCTAATCATCAGCCACTGCTGTGCCCGATACCCTGGATCCACCCACGACTCCATGGCGCTACACAACAGTACACTGCCAAACTATATGGTAGCTAACTTCCAAGTAAACTTTCCAGGACAGTCCCTGACAACACATCCATTATACATATATAGATCACACGCCTCTAACATCGTAACCCATCTGGATCCCTCACTGGAGGCTTGTGCTTGTAACATGGTACTTTTCTCATGTACATATGTATTTGAGGGTATATCCATCGTACAGCTGAATCAACTATTGAAATCACCGCCCAGAATTATGATATCATTGGGTTCCCCCTCAAACTATTCACATAGCATCTCAAATAAAGCATTTTGTACCATATCTGATATATCACCCATTAGTGTTATAGATGTGAACCTTAAGGGTTCTAGCAGAAGAGCAGGGGTTAATCACATACACATCTACTGCTAACAAACACTACAGGGGTGATTTACGTTCAATACACTGGCCCTACAGTAGCTGTTTCAGACCTTTAGCCAGCCCTCCAAAAGGCCTTCATCTATCTCTTTTTGTGCCATTGTTTGATATACCACAAAACCGTCTACCATCAAATCCTCACGTAACCATGTTTCTTGTAGCATGAAAACATGGTTAGATGTCAGTGTATCGGCAACAGCTTTTCACCACAACAAATGAGAGAATCCCTGGGTATCCCAAGTCATTACTGATATATTTCAGTGTTGTATTGCAGGAAGGGTCTCCAGTGATTCCACTAACCATTGCAACATGTGTTACACCCCCGGTAGAGTATTTGCATATCCCCCTTCTGAGCTTTGTTTAACACTATTCCTTTCCTCAAGCTCATCTCTAGGCAACACGGGAACCTCCTGATCCGGATCCACAACTCAATTTCATTCATTTTTTTATTTAGGATAAAGGTTCGCAACAATATAGCTGTCACGTCATTCCTGCAATGTATCTTAGTTACATTCAGGTTATTGCATCATAAAGGTTCCACAAAAATCGAAATCCTCAGTAATCAGGACCCGTAATTGAGGAATCAAATTAATGATTTTTAGTATGGTAGATCGATTTGCCCAACTCTTTCTTTGTTTTTGGTTTAATTCTTAATAATTATAATATTAGATTTTCTGGTCCTTGAGGCTGTGGCTCTTTGTTCCATGCTCTTCTTTCTAGAGTCTAAGGTCACTTCCCCTGCTGCTGTACTGCGTTCAGGTCTAGAGCATCGATTGTTATTATTAGTTGTCACAGCAGTAGTACTATCTGCCACAATTTGCACTTCCACTTCTTGGTTGGTACACATAGTTAGCACCTTGCTTTCATCATTTATTAGTCAATTAGTTAATGTTCCAACCTGGTTAACCAGACGTTTTCTAGCTAGTACAACTTTTTTCCTCGCCCTCTTAGAGGGCTTAATAAACAAATGACTTAGCTAACGCGCTTCGTCCAAATGAGTTAGGTAAGGCTATATTCAAGTCTCTAGTGATACAATAAAATGAATGAGAATAATAATGTGAATTTGGTACATGTACAAATACAATTGTTTTATTCTCAAGTAGCAGCCAGCACGTGTTTCAACACCCAGTCTTCCTCAAGGTATTGACCAATGGGTTTTTATCATGAAAACTGAATGAAATTATATATCAAATGTGACTAGTTTGGCACCCAAAATAAGTTACCTAATAGCTCCTACGTTAGTTTAAGCATACACTGCAGATTGTGGATAAGACTCATACTTCTTATATACCATTAAGTCCTTGGGCGTCCTGTTCAGAATTGCCCCGTTGTGTGCAGCGGTCTTACGAGGGCAGCGGGAGGGCTTAATTTTCACTGGCACTGCAAGTAATTGTGACGCATTTAGTGCATTGAATACATACCAGTAATGATTTTATCCAACTAACTGGACAGACTGAAAGAATATAGCAAAATATCACTTTATTATCAGCTCAATGAAGTTGGACAATCTGGTGAACAATGGTTTGCAGTTCACATTCTCACACTAACAATCTGATTATACAAAGGCTTCATACCTCAACATGCATCTCTGCTGGAACAGCACCTCCCTTCCCTGCCTTGCCTGGAGGCATAATTAACCCTTGGCCATTTTTGCTAAGTGCACTATAGCACCATCAGGCTGCGCTGCACTCGGCCTCACAATTACAATCAACTGTAATTGCAACTTTACATTTACTCCATTCAACGGTAGCAGCTTCAACTATTCGATTCAGACCTTATCAGGTCTGTTTGCCTTGCATCCACCATTGTCTTCCACAAGGCCTACACCATCCAAAGATGGCCGCCCTGGTATTGCTCCCTTCACTCAACCAGTGTGAATAGGCATATGCCTCTTGCATTTGCCCTGATTGGCTGCTTTGTCTCATTTCAGCCAATAGGAATTCGCCGGCAGGCGAGCACCGGCCCACGCTAAGGCGGCTGACAATGCTGACCGTGTGCAGGCGGCTCTGCAGCGCTCTTCAGCACAGCCTCTCTACCACCTGCACCAGTCCCAGACCAAAGCAACCTATGGCGAGTCCAATTCCCCACCTTCTGAAAGGTAGCCCCACTCCTGACCCCTTCCACACACCACCCGAGTATCTGCACATCTGTCCTCCCTCACGTTCGCGAGGACACCTGCCCTCTCATCGATCCCCAATCCACGACCACCTCGACCGCCGGACAAAACTCTACCAAATCTACTGTTCGTCTGCAATCGAACTTGATAAACACTACCCCCATAACTTTAACCACAAGATGTACTATGCAGCTCCCGCGCTCACCAAGAGTAAGCGGCTCCATTGATCTTCTACGTACCGCCTGATACAACACTCACCGGCTGCACAGCACCGCTCCTTACTCATGAGCATACGGCCCGCTTATTGCACGCTCTACTGATCAATAATCCAAACATCCTTAGCACGTGCTAAATTCCATCCAGCAAAGTTGGGAAATTATTTCTCTAAACGCATTTCGTGCCTATTACATTTTTACCTGCCTGTAATGTTTAAATGGTGCACAAAACATATTCCCACATATTATATTGTTTCTACTGGCAGTGATCTGTCCATATGCTAAGTATCTAATGTACGCTAACAAAAAAAAAATGCAAACTGCTATTGTTTATATAGCCAATGCTAACTTGCTACTCTGCATATCAAGGCTATTTAGCCAATGTTACCTTGCACACAATGCTCATATAGCCAATGCTACCTTGCATACTATGCCTATCTAGCCCTTGCTACTCAGCATACTAAGACTATTTAGCCAAGCTATTACATCTGTTTAACCCACTACACTCGTACCTAACCCTTAACAGCCACCTCGGCCACACGCCGACTCACTCTCCCCCATGCACCCAAAGCTCTCTCAGATGTTTGCCTTCACAATCATCAGATCAGCTCCTACACCCCCACGCCAACACACATCCACTCTCACCATCCCAACACCTGCTCATCATCTCCCTATCTGTTATTCTCACCTCTTCCTGGATCATGCCCCCATCGATCACACACATACCACTAACACCTTCACATCACCTCGCCACCACAACCCTCACACAGACCTCAGACCAGAACCTTCACTTTGCCAACTCTAATGTCCTCACCCTCCCTCACAACAGACTCACCAGGCTCAGAGCTCGCACAAAATCGTGTGTCCTTCCCAGCATTCCTCTCTCCACAGACCTTAGAAACAACAAACTTAGCTCTTGCACCCCCTTCACGCCACATTATACACAACAACCATACTCCTCCCAGAGGCAAATCCACCCCCACACATCCAATACACCTCTCATACTCACATCTATCAACAACAAACTCACCTCACATACAGGACATGCCATTGCCGCTCCCACCTACACCAAAACCACAACCAACCCCAACCTTACTATCAAAAAGACAACTCCCAACTCCACTCTCAAATGCGCCCTCATTAATGCAAGCTCCCTTCCCACACATGTACTCAAGATTAATGACATCATCTCATCCCATGACCTAGATCTATTGGTGATCTAAGAAACGTGGCTCCATGAAGCATCTGGCCCGGCCATCTCTCTTGCCCTCCCTCAAGGAAACAACATCATCAGACAAGAATGTAAAAAATACAAAGGAGGAGTCTATTGCAATTAGACACTGCAACCTAGCATGGGAAAACACTGCTGACCTCCTCTCAGCCAAATTAACTGCATCCCCCAACTGCACCATAAACTTCGTGATCACATACAGACCTCCCGGCACACACCCAGAATATCAAAAGCACTTACTACAAATCTTAGGTAACAACCTAAAGAACACAACCAAAACCATTCTACTCAGAGACCTGAACCTCGGCCTACACGACCCTAATGACAAAGCTGCCTCTGCTCTTGCTAAAGAGCTCACTGACCTAGGTTTCACCCATAGAGTCTCAGAGCCCATCCACGATAAAGGAAGCACCATTGACTGGATTGCGGACCACAACTGCTCCTCATCCATCACTAATATCTCTGCTCTCCCATGACAGATCACTATTGTGTCCTATTTACCATCCCTAACAGTCCTTCTACCAAAACCCTTCGCACGCCCCATCTACCACAGCTAGAAGCTTAAAAAAAACATACCTCGAATAACCTCCTTCCCTTTCTTGATACCCCGAGCTCAAACCCCCATTTGTCAACAACCCCATTGCCCTGGCTAACATCTACGCCTACACCCTCACTGCAGCCATTAAAACCATAGCTCCTCTGGAGAAAAAAAAGAAAAGAAATCCCTGAACACCAACTCTTGGTTTACGGAAGAACTATCAGTCTTACGCATAGCCAAACACCAGGCACTAGCCAAATGGCAATCCTCGCCTAATCAATCCACACTAGCGAACTTCAAAAGCATCTCCTCTACTTACTAAAAAGCTATATTCACCGCCAAATCTGAATCATTTAACCTGAGAATCTCCACAGCCAGCTCCAAATCTAAAGAAATATTCTTGATTTTTAAAGAGCTCATCACCCCCTCCACCAGTCCTGATGAAATAGTCAAAGAGGAAGCTTGGTGCACAAGCATCCTAGCTGCCCTCATAAATAAAGTCAAGCTTCTTCAGGAAAAAATGTTATCACAGCGCGAGGCACTCCCCAAACAGAGCAATACGCATCAGCCTACCCCACCCAGTCAGTTACCAGAAACCCCGTCACAGAAAAGGAAGTGGCCGACCTCCTCCATCACATCAAACCATCCACATGCAAAGGAGACATCTGCCCACCGTCTGTCATTAAAGAATGCTCCAACGCACTCACCCCATCATCACAGCATTCATCAATGAGTCATTCTCGACAGGAACTGTCCCTCCAAGCCTCAAAGAAGCTTGGGTCCGCCCGCTCATCAAAAACCCCTCCCTAGACCCCACTTGCCCCAACAACTACCAGCCCATCACCACCGTCCCCTTCCTCCTCAAAATTCTTGACAAAGCTGCCCATGACCAAATCCAACACTACATTGAAACCAACACCATCCTAGATAAGAGACAATCAGGCTTTCGCAAAGGGCATGTCACAGAAACCACCCTCTTAGACTTAAAAAAACAAATTACTAAAATAATGGAAAGGGAAAACCTGCTTTACTTCTCCTCCTAGATCTCTCTGCAGCGTTTGATCTTGTTGACCATGATATTCTAACCTCACATCTCTCCAACGCAGCACACTTCTCCAATAATGCCACATCCTGGATCACCTCCTTCTTAAAAGGAAGGGTCATGAAAGTGTACTCAGATCAGGCCAATGCAACCCCCACCACCATCCACTGTGCTGTGCCACAGGGCTCCTGCACTGCACCTACCCTCTACAATCTATTCACAAAACCACTTTTTGACATGTTGGATTCGCTCGGCACAGCCTAAAT